>NC_135499.1:66710226-67332726 GCF_052857255.1 Amblyomma americanum
GACAGTATTAGTGCCGCTGCAAAGCGACCTCACGACGCAGGCGAAAATGGGAAGGAGCTTAGTGTCGTTGCTGCAGACGAGCCGCCAGCCAAGACGACTGTTGGACGGCGTCCTTCCTTTCGACCGCTGCCGAACACTTCGGCGGCGCGCAAGACGGCGGAATCGCCGCCTATGCCGCCGTGAGGACCGCCCTGTGCTATCACACTCCGGATCAAACCGCAGTTGTGAGGTAAGCGCCATGCCCCCGGTTTTCTTTCCCACCTTGCCATGATGACTATGGATAAGTCCATTCGCGTGGCAACATTAAATGTCCGAGGGCTTGCCTCAAGGAGGAAGCAGAGTCAACTGTACCGCCTGTTAAGCGACTTTGACCTGGACATTCTAGCAGTGCAGGAGACGAAAGTCGAGGGCGACGCGGAAATCGGGGGCATGGTGCAGCAATTCGAAGCGCGATACTGTGCTATTGTGAGCCATTCCGTGGGATATTCTTCAGGCTGTGCATTGTTGGTCCGACATAGTCTAGGAGCTAAAATAGAAGCCGTTACGTCATGCACGTCAGGACGGTTTATTGTATGCAATTTCTTGTTATCGTCCTTGGAGTGGCGTGTAATCTGTTTGTATGCGCCGACTGTTGCTGGGGAAAGGTGCAGATTTTTTGAACAGCTAAAACAGTATACCCAGTGTAATAGGTTGGTCATTCTTATTGGTGATTTCAACTGCGTTCTTTCATCCCGGGACAAAACTAGCACCCGACCGTACAAGGATGCAAGCACGACTGCCCTAAATGAAATAATAGGGAACAGTAGTTTGGCGGATGTGGCTGAATGCCTTGGTGGTGGACGAAATACACAGTACACCCATTTTCAGGCTTCGAGCCACGCTCGTTTGGATAGAGCATACGTAAGCCTTGATTTGGTACCCTTTTGCAAGGAGTACCGAGTGAGCGCTGTTTCATTTACTGATCACTGCTTAGTCAGTTTTCTAGTAGCAAGCACGAAAGAAAGGAAAAGAAGCTTCGAGTGGCAGTTATGGAAATTGAATTCAAAATTACTGGATGATGAAATTTTTATGGCAGACGTGACGACGCAAGTTGATGCAATGAAACATATGGGTAATACGACGTGCAGAGAAAAATGGGAGAACTTCAAGCAGACAGTTAAAATGCAAGCATTGGAGCGGGCGAGCGCTATACGCAGACAAAAGGGGGCAGAGGAAAAAACGATGCGCAGAAACTTGGAAAAATTGATCAGTGAAGAGTGTAGTAGACTCTCATGTTCATGGACGATATTCGCGCACTAAAGCATAAAATAGAACAGTTCGACATCGAAAGATACCACGGTGCTCTGGTGCGAGCGAGAGCTGAAAAGCTGATAGCGGGGGAAGTTCCATCAAAAAGAGCGTTGGGCGCAGAAAAGTGGCATGCGCGGCGCAATCAGATAGTGGAAATTGAAGTTGGTGGAAAAGTTAGTGACACAGCAGAAGATATTGAGCGCGCTTTCTTCGAGCACTACAGTGGGCTATTTGCCAACTGCTCAGTTGACATTGATCGTTTCAAGAAGGACTTCCTTTTGTTGATGCCCAGTCTAGACGACAGTACGAAGGAACTATTGGAGGCAGCTATCTCAGTAGAGGAGGTGAAAAACGCTATTGAAAGCTTGCAGCCGGGGAAGTCTCCGGGCCCGGATGGTCTGACCTCAGCCTTTTATAAACGTCTAAAAGGAATAATTTCACCAGTTTTAGCTGCTGTCTATAATGAGGCATTCGATCTCAATGTACTGCCGCCGTCCTTCACATCCTCCCACACTGTTCTTATACCGAAATCAGAAGACACCTCTGTATTGCGCAGAGTAACTTCTTACCGTCCAATTTGCCTCACAAATGGAGACTATAAGATAATGATGAAAATTTTGGCTAAGCGATTGCAGACAGTCATTACTGACCTGGTGGGGCCGCATCAAACGTGCGGTATTAAAGGCCGATCTATTTTCTCAAATATACATGTAGCGCGTAGTATCCTTGAGTGCTGCGACGCAATGGGCACACAAGTGGCAATGATCCAAATTGATCTGGAGAAAGCTTTCGATAGGGTGCCTCATGAAATTCTTCTGTGCATTCTAGATCCTGTGAATGTGGGTAGAATCATTCGAGGCGGGGTCGCAATGGCGTACCAGGATTGCACGACAAGTCTAATTGTCGACAAGGTTGTGGGTTCACGCATTCCAGTCAAACGCTCGGTGCGCCAGGGTTGCCCTCTTTCGCCACTGTTGTATTGTTTGTATATAGAGTCATTTTGTTTGAGCGTGATACAGAGCGATTGTATGCGCGGTTTTAAACTACATCAGTTAGAAGTCCGACTGTTGGCTTATGCGAATGATATAGCCATGTTTTGTAATGATTACGACAGTGTAACACAGGCTGTTAAGTGTGTTAAAAGTTTTTGTGCGGCCAGTGGCAGCGCGGTAAACTGGAGTAAGTGCCTGGGATTCTGGCACGGGGATTGGCCGGAGGCCCCAGACACTTTTGCCAACATGAGTTCTACTACGACTCCTGTTAAATACTTGGGAGTTCCTCTTGAGTGTTACAAAGAAAGCGAAGCCTACTGGAGGAGTGAAGTGGATAAAATGAGGGAAAGAGTGAATAAATGGAATGGATGGAATTGGTCAATGTTCTCGAGAGCCACAATTTGCAACATATTTTTAGTGAGCAAACTTTGGTATGTCCTTCAAGTCTTGCATTGCTCCAGGGTTCATATCCAAAAATTTCATCGGGTGTTTGCAGTGTTCGTGTGGGCATCTTCTTGGGAAAGATCAAGCCGCACCAATTTATTTCTACAAATTCGAAATGGAGGACTCAGTTTGTCACATTTGTTTTTGAGACAGGTTGTCAATCGGTATTTATTTCTTCGGGACGTTAAGCACCCGTTTCTACACACTGTCTGTCAACTTCGCCTGCGGAAGCACTTGCCTAATATGGTTGTCTCTGCTGGCAGTATGCCCGGTGGAGTGCATGGTTTTCTACGCGAAGTTGTGGTTTCATGTAGGTTTCTGACGGCGCGGTTTTCGCTCCAATACCTGAGTGAAGTCAACCGGAAAAAACTGTATAAAGACCTTTGTAGTGTGGTTCTCCCCGTGCCTTTATATCGGTCCCTTTACAGGGAAGGTATAGGTAACAAGGTACTAAAGCGTGTTAAGGCAATGTTAGTCCCGCCTGGTGTTAAGACTTTCTTTTTTAAATTACACACTGGAACTCTGACTGTCAAGCCGTGGATGGCTGAAAAAGGTTTTTTTGTTCCCTGGGGTACTCACTGTATAATATGCAGAAAGGAGGAGACAATTGAGCATGTGTTCCTTGAATGCTGGGATGCTGTGTTCCTTTGGGATGTGCTTCAGCGCACAATCAAAAAAGAATTTCCGCTTGATGGGTACGGAATTCGCTACTTGCCATTTGAAAGTGATGACGGTACCCCATTTGATTTGATCATGCTAATAGCCCTACACAGTATTTGCAAATGCAGAATGACAGTAAGGCACGCCGATGTCGATGCAAGACCGGCACGTCAATATTTCAAAGAAAGCATAAGAAACTTTGTTCAGGAGAAAAAGATGCTGGAATGTAGTCCAGAGTGGCTATCACGTGTTGTTATTGAATTTTAGCATGAGCGTGACCGCACAAGCTGGGCGGCCGTTGTTTTAACAAAGATGTTGATTGTGTTTTAGTGCTTATGTATGAATATGTGTTTTCTTTTCATGTGGGTCAAAATACCGGCAATAAAGAAAAAAAAAAGCAGTCGTGGCCGAGTGGTTAAGGCGATGGTCTCGAAATCCATTGGGGTCTCCCCGCACAGGCGCGAATCCTGTTGGCTGCGTGTACTGGCTACCGGGACTTTCTCTTTTTATTCGCGTGCAGGTCATACGTAGAAAAGGATAGAACAAATGCACTGTTACTTTCACATCCGCAGTCGTGGCCGAGTGGTTAAGGCGATGGACTCGAAATCCATTGGGGTCTCCCCGCACAGGTTCGAATCCTGTCGACTGCGTGTACTGGTTACCGGGACTCTCTCTTTTTATTCGCGTGCAGGTCATACGTACCAAAGGAGAGAACAAATGCACTGCTACTTTCACATCCGCAGTCGTGGCCGAGTGGTTAAGGCGATGGACTCGAAATCCATTGGGGTCTCCCCGCACAGGTTTGAATCCTGTCGAGTGCGTGTACTGGTTACCGGGACTCTCTCTTTTTATTCGCGTGCAGGTCATGCGTACAAAAGGAGAGAACAAATGCACTGTTACTTTCACATTCGCAGTCGTGGCCGAGTGGTTAAGGCGATAGACTCGAAATCCATTGGGGTCTCCCTGCACAAGTTCGAGTCCTGTCGACTGCGTGTACTGGTTACCGGTACCTTTTATTCGCGTGCAGGTCATACGTAGAAAAGGATGGAACAAATGCACTGTGACTTTCACATCCGCAGTCGTGGCCGAGTGGTTAAGGCGATGGACTCGAAATCCATTGGGGTCTCCCCGCACAGGCGCGAATCCTGTCGGCTGCGTGTACTGGCTACCGGGACTTTCTCTTTTTATTCGCGTGCAGGTCATACGTAGAAAAGGATATAACAAGTGCATTGTTATGAGCACATCCGCAGTCGCGGCCGAGGGGCTCTACTTCAGCCGGTCCACTGTTAAGGACGGAGAACACCAACATGCCAACAATGTTCAAGCGACTGGGAGTCATCAATCGACATATGCTTCAAGGAGCCTTCGGCGTGGCTGCGGCGCCATGAATGCAGGTGGCGGTGTCAAAGAGGGACCCCCCCCTCCCCCCCTGTTGTTTACGGGGTGAAATGGACATCCGCTGCCTGGGAACATTTCTCGGGACGATGGTTCTCATTAGTTCACGGCGCCGCGAGCCTACCCGGGACGCAAACACCTTGTTTTCCCCTAGTATCGGCGGAGGCGGCGGCCAGCGCGGTGCTGCAAGTGAGTCACGGCAGGCGCGGCTGTGTGTGATTAAGGCGAGCAAGGACACCGGAATGCTCGGGCTTCGAAAAAGACCTCGTCTTCCCCTAAGTGGAACCATCGGCGCAAGTGCAGCGGCGGCCTTTCGTTCCCGCGGAGCGATGTGCAGTGCAGGTGTCTGACCTTCGACGCCGATTGGGCCTTCATTGGGGCTTTTCATCACTGCTGCAGGGACAGCACGGACCATAACTGACAAGAAGTGGCGAGAGTATGTTGTCGGGGACGTCCTGGTAGGCGGATCCTAAAGGCTGGACACGTGATCGACTTCACAGTGATTCAGTGATTGTACGCATTTTGAATGAACTAAATTCCCCAACTAGGGACATGGGGACAGGGGATCCTATTGAAGGTGCAGTTCGGCACGTGATTAATCAGCTGCCGCTTCACTCATTTGAGCTGTGTAAATAAACCCTCTCAGTCTCTTCTCCACCTCGACGCCCATCTTGTCTCTTTCTCACCCCGTAGCAGGAGACTCCCGATCCGGAACCCGTGGACCTCGGCCCGACGAGAGACGGCCTAGGCAAACCAGCGGCTCACATCCAACTCCACCGCGTGTGACGGAAGTGTGTATCATGGGCTCCGTTGGGGCGGATTCCACGGCCTCGATGGGTCGCGGTGCTAGGAATGAATTGATCGAGGATTACGTCGTTCAATTTTCCCCCACTGCCAACTGGGTATGTCGTTGAAAATACTGCTTCCCTGCACGCTGACATGATAATGAGGCCATATCGCGTTGAAGGCTTTCGAGAGTAGCTTTTTGAATGCGTATCACCGACCGACATTCTTGCGCTAGGCGCATATTGAATGAATAACTAGTGGGCAGGGACCTGCAAAAGTGCTGAGGGCGTTGAGGAGCTTCTTACCAAGCCGGAGTTGTCCGTCAAGAAAACAAAATGCATGGTAATCGACTTCAAGCAGCAAGGCTCCCACGCACGCTCACAGAGGCGCACACTGTCCTTGTGCGAAAGCCTGACTACCCTAATAAGTTCCTTTTGGTGCCATCTTATGGATCAATTAGCTGAATCAATAACGACTATCAGACATTTATGAAGATTTTGGCAAATAGGATGCAAGCTGTCATTCAAAAACTGCTGTAGGACATCCGGAGTATTGCGAACAAACGCCGTGATCTATCGTCTGTAATTGATGCATGTGCTGCCGATGTGGTGGTGTTAACGAAAACTTGGCTTTCTAACTCTATAAGTAATCCACAATTGCTTGACTATGAAAACAATTACAGCATCTACTGTCAGGACATGCTGCAAAACACGGAGATAGTGTACCAAGTGCCGTTGCCGGCTGCCTACTATCAGACAGTCATTGTCCTGACTGCATTCGAAAGGCTTTGTGTCCGCATAAACCTTCACTACCAGAGTGTATTATTCTGAGTGTGCTATAGGCCGCCGAACGCGGCACAATCTTTTTGTGATGACTTACATGATGCATTGAATATCTTCACGTAGTAGTGGTGACGGCAGTCGAAGGAGCACTGAAGACGGGAGAAAGTTCTTCTAAAAGAAAACTCTTTATTTGGCTGACTTGCGCCCACAATGGACTGAATCACTCGGCGGCGGCGTAGCAACAAGCGTGCTCGGCGGTCGTCGAACAGAATTCCCGACGCTGTCGGCCGTGCTCGACTTAAAGCTGATAGCGAATTTTCGAGATAAAGCATGCAAAGTTACTAGAACATTCCGGATAAACGTAGAATCCGCTCTGCCTGGCTTCGATCAATCGATATAAATCTAATCGCGTCTTGTGTCGCAAACAAAGTGATAAAGTGGCGTGGCGGCAGATTTGAAGGTGAAAGAAACACTGCAAAGATTCGCAGCAATATTTTGGCCACACAATTCCCTTGACTGCCTTTATTTCTGTCAGGAGATTTTAATTTTCCCCAAATAGATTGGTTCGGTCTCTTTCCAACTCTCAGAGGTACTTCAGCAGTCAACCAATCCTTTTTGAACATATGCATGCTGTTTAACCTTACACAGCTTGTTTCATGTCTTACTAGGTTTGGTTCTGGTACATCTAACCTGTTAGACTTAGTTATTACCACTGCACCTGATCTTCTACATCGTGTAACCTAGATGCCCGGTTTGAGTGATCATTGTCTTATTCACATCGAAATAACGGCGCTTACTACTAAAAAGGTTAGTAGAATCAACACAATTAGGGACTATTCCAAGGATGACTACACATCAAATGACAGCGAACTAGCACTCTTCATAGATAACTGCATGCCTACCTTCTCCGAGAGAATCGTTGACCGAAATTGGGATTGTTTAAGAATAGTCTTGTCGCTAGTCGATAAGTACGTCTCGATGCGCCGAATTAAAAAAAATCCCTATCACCGTGGCTCATCGTCGCCATGAAACGACTTTTCAATAACAAGAAGCGCATCTTCCGCTTTTAAAAAAGTGCAAAAACTGCGGAATGTTGGTCCGCAAACGGTGAAGTTCTCCGTACTTACCGACTAGCTATCAAAGAAACCAAGCGCGTGTTCCTAAATAACACACTGCCATCACTCCTTTCTACTAATCCATTTAAGTTCTGGAACTTTATCAGGCCCGAAGAACGAACAGTTATTCAACTTTATGATAGTGCTGGGAATACAATGACTGGTTAAGAGTGTTGTACTGTACCTTGCCTTTTCAAAATCGTGTTCTGGTTGTTCCTTCGATGTCACTCCAGACAGACAGACAGAAAAACTTTATTCAGCAAGTGAGTTGTAGACCCAGCTGGGTCCCTGGGGCACTGCGCGGTCCCGCACTGCATCAAGTAGGGCATGCCGGGACATGACGTCGGCAGCCCGAGTCACCGCAGCAAGCTGCGATGTCGGGTCTGCAGACATAAGCAGGACCTCCCAGTCCTCCCAGCTCGAGATGGCGTGCTGTCCCCGCGGGGGAGGGTCAGCAGGGCAGCCGAAAAGGATATGGGAGAGTGTGGCGTGGGGGTCACCACATAGGGAGCATGCAGGGGGTGTGCCGCAATAGTGGGATAAAAGCTGAGGGGATGTCACTCCAGAAGTGCGTAAGTACGATTTCTTTCTGATGGCCCCCATTGTCATCGATTTTGCTGACATTGTGACGTTAACCCCGAGCCTCAAGTTGTCATCCAGTTGCGGTGGCGACATTAATTCGAAGTTTTTGAAGAACACTCCTGTATATTCCAGCATATATTTCGCGGACCTTTTCACACAGTCTGTCGAACACGCCACAATGCCAGCCGACTGGAAGGTAGCGAGGGTGGTTCCACTCTTCAAGCAAGGTAATCCGAGTTCTCCCCTTAACTACAGACCTATTTCATTAACGAGCATTACTTGTAAACTTCTACAGCACATTATATATTCTAACCTCGCCTCTTTTTTGGAAAGTAACTCTTTCTTAAGCTCCTGTCAGCACGGGTTCCGGAAAAAAATTTCTTGCGTGACTCAACTCTCATCTTTCACTAATATCTTAGCGTCGTCTTTAGATAGTGGTTTACTAACCGACTGCATCTTTCTTGACTTCGATAAGGTATCGCATCACTTACTCCTTCTTGAAATAAGTTCCCTGAATATTGACCATAAGCTTCTTAAATGGATTGAATGTTTCTTGAATAACCGCACCCACTTTGTATCAGCTAACTACTCTCTATCATCTACTTGTGCCGTAACATGTGTTGTTCCCCAAATTTCTGTTCTGGGTTCTTTACTCTTTTTGGTATATATTAATGGCCTTCCGATTGGCATTAACTCTTCCATTAGGCTTTTTGCTGATGACTGTGTTCTTTTTCGTGCGCTATATAACGTTTACGACAGTTCTCTCCTTCAGTCCGATCTTGATAACGTCTTAATTTGGTGTCAGAGACGGTCAATGGTTCTCAATCCATCAAAATGCAAAATTATGTTCATCTCCCGCCAATCTAATCCTTCTAAAACGTTCGATTACAGGATTAGTGGAGTTTCATTGGAGAACGTTTCATCGCATAAATACCTGTGTGTTTATGTCACTCTTATCCTGGCGAATGTACATAGAATACGTTATTAACAATGCAAACCGTGCCCTTGGTTACATACGCAGAAACTTCTCTCAGGCTCCATGCCATTTGAAGTTACTTTTATATAAAACACTAATACGGCCCGAGCTAGAATGCGCATCATCAATATGGGACCCTGCACAACTCACCTTAATCGGTGCTATAGAATCTGTTCAGAATCGGTCAGCTCGCTTCATCCTTTCCAATTATTCTCCCACGGCTAGTGTTTCTTTAATGAAATATAAACTTGGTCTGACTAATCTCGCAGTTCGTAGAAATATTTAACGCCTCAGTCTTTTCTACAGCATTTTCTTTCATAACGAGACACTAAAACAGTAATTTTTTATCTTCGATATCATCATACGTATTATCACGTTCTGATCATCCGCATAAATTGCCATCCCAACCTGTAAAACGAATGTGCTTTTTAATTCTTTCTTACCGAAGACTATCAATCAGCGGAACCACCTTCCACCCCATTGAAGACGCGTCATCCTTCAAGCCACTTATTACCAAGTATGTCATCGAACAAGCATCAGCATCATGATTTTTGGCTTTTTTGCCTTTTGCCTGCACTTTTTATATGTATTTTACTTCTTTTTTCAACCACCCCCTCCATAACGCCCTACGGGTCCTGAGGGTATTGTAATAAATAAATAGGGCGTAATCAGACCTGCGGCATAAAGGGCTGTACAATTATGACGAATATACACGTGACCAGAAGTGTATTAGAAACCTGTGACGCCTTCTCAGGATGAGTCGCAATGCTGCAACTTGACTTGCAGAAGGCTTTCGATAGCGTGTCACATGAAGTCTTGTTTTGCATTTTGGAACACGTGAAAATTGCCTTGTGTATATTTGGATAGTCTGAGAATGGCATATTCTGGCGGCGTTACGCAAATAATTGTCAACAAGGCTTTTAGCGCTATGGTTCTGGTCCGGAGCTCTGTGCGTCAGGCTGTCCATTATCGCCAATGCTTTCTGACAAATATTTGGAGCTCTTTTGCTTAGCTGTTATTGCAAACCCAAAAATACACGGTTTTCGACTCGTAATCAGTGAAGTGGGTGTGCTTGCCTATGCTGATTATGTGGCAGTGCTCTGTAACGACCGTGAAAGTCTTAGTGCAGTTATCAAGCAGGCTAAGTCCTTTGGAACCCAAACGGGTAGTGTTATTAACTGGCAAAAGAGAGCGCCGGATTTTGGCACGAGCACTTCGACGGAATGCCAGAAATGTGTGACGGCGTGCAGGGGTCACCCTTGCCGACAAAATATCTGGGACTGTAACTGGAAATCTACAAAGAGACAAAAGAATACTCGCACGCACATGGAAACAGAAAAGAATAATAAAAATTAATGTAGATTAGCTCAGCTAATCCAGGATATACAAAATGAAATATATCGGCGTTTACTGTGTTCATAGGCGTTGACGTTGACAATGTTCTAGACGGCGATGGCTTTGAGCAAAGGAGGGGCGCATAACTGGCTCCCAGGATATGTGGATATATTCGTGCTTTGATTCGTGGTGAGAGAGAGATGTGGAATGAATGAATTAGCGCTGACAGCGTTGTGGCTGACATGCGGCACTGCAGCAATACCTAGGCCGCAGCGTTCTTTGGTGATAAATCTCTCGCGATCAACTATTAACTGCATGCAACCCACCAGGGTAGCAGGGAGGGCGCGCTGCCTATCCAGTGTGCGGAACGCAATCAAAGCAGGCTTTTGACACTAACGCCACGTACATGAAAGCGAGATTGAGGTCTGCACTGACCTACGGAGCCGGTTGTGCGCCTTTCGTTTCATGAAAATGAACAGCCTTTGCAAAGGCGTCAACGCAAATGAATTCTATGAACGCCGTCGGTTCACTTGTTTGGTTTTTGAGGAAAGGAAATGGCACAGTAACCGTCTCACATATCTCGGTGGACACCCGAACCATGCCGTAAGGGAAGGGATAAAGGAAGGAGTGAAAGAAGAAAGAGAAAACTGAAAATTGAAATTTGAATTTTGAGTACTGATCCGGAGTTCCCGGGTTCGAACCCTACCGCGGCGGCTGCGTTTTTATGGAGGAAAAACGCTAAGGCGCCCGTGTGCTGTGCGATGTCAGTGCACGTTAGAGATCCCCAGGTGGTCGAAATTATTCCGGAGCCCTCCACTACGGCACCTCTCTCTTCCTTTCTCCTTTCACTCCCTCCTTCACCCTTCCCTTACGGCGCGGTTCAGGTGTCCAACGATATATGAGACAGATACTGCGCCATATCCTTTCCCCCAAAACCAGTTATTTATTATTAGAGTAAAGGCGCGGGGCTGCGCAGTGGCTCCCTAGTCACACTTGTGGCTCGGTGTGACTAGGGAGCTAGAGAGAGAGAAAAGGCGATGGAGTCGGCGGTGGCCACCTGCGCCGTGGATGACGTCACTCCTACTCCGACATACGGCGGCTCGTGCGTGCGCGGTGTTGACTAGCGTAGTGAAGCTTTTCGCTTCAAAAACGACCGCATGGGGCGGTCGTGACGAATCAGTGTTCGCGCGGGCGACAGTGTGTAATCTGTTCTTGGTGTCCAAAGTATGGTACGTGTTGCAAGTGCTCTGTGTGGCGCGTGTCAATGTACAGAAGCTTCACAGTGTCCGCAGTGCTTGTATGGAAGTCAGCGTGGCAACGAAGTAGCCGCACGAATTTATTCCGTTCTGTTCGACCCGACGGGGTAAACTACTTGCAATTGTTTCTAAGACAACTGTGTCCCCTTTTCTGCTTATTCGCAACCAGAACAACTTTTTTTGCGGACTGTCATCCCGCTATGTTTGTGCAAATAAGTGCCAAATTTTTCGGTGCCCTCGAACAATTACATGTGCAGCCGTATTACAGGCTTCCTTCGTGAAGTTGTGAATAAGGCAGCTGAATTTTTGAAAAATATGTAGAGCGCAACTTAAAAATAGACTTGCACAAAGACTAGATCAGACACACGAGCGCTTACTTCCAACTGACGCTTATTGAGAGGAACCGGTACTTATATGCTAAAACCAAAAACACCAAATGGTATGAGACATACGGGCCTGAACTCTTCAAAAAATGGAATTCAGCTTTTGTCAGGGCTACCGAGGGCGCACTAATACAGGAATCTTGCAGCATGGCTATCTCAACAGCCTCTACTATCTCTCGCACAATCTGGTCACAGTGACTATACACCACAGAACAGCTGGTAAGATCTGGTTCGCACGCCCTTTCGATGCCACTATCTTCGTCTTCTTTTTTGCATCGACGACGATGCAGCGCCAGATTTCCGGTGTCCGTTTCGTGGGTTCTATAATTGTGTTCTTTCAACCGCTTGTTCCAACACCTTTCCGTCTGACCGCCGTAAACTTTTCTCCACGAAAGAGGAATTGAGTACACCACGCCTTCAACACATGCAACTAATGGCTCCTGATGCGCTATGGTACACCTCCTATGTTCCTCATTCCCCCTGTTCACACGCGCTACCAGCTTCTGTAGCTTTATAGGGGCGGAGAAGACGACGTTCACGTCGCTACAGCATCCAATATTTTTGAGTTGATGCGCCACGTTGTGAATACAAGGGACGACGACTACCTTCCTTCTTTCCCGCGCCGGCTGGTGTTCATCTGGGTTGCTCGCAGAAGCCTCTTACTTTTTTTTTCCTTCAAAACCCGTTCAACCACAGACACAATTGTAGATTTTGTTGAATTGTAGCCTTTCTCTAGTGTACTGTGCTATGTCAGTGCACGTTAAAGAACCCCAGGTGGTCGAAATTGCCGGAGCCCTTCGCTGCGGCGTCCCTTATAGCCTGAGTCACTTTGGGATGTTGAACGCCTATAAACCATAAACCATGAACGTAATCTCTCTCGGTTGTTACTGTGCACGAGTTGCATTGTAGTTGTAAATCACTTTGTACGTGCTCGCACGAGTGATTGTGAAATCCTCTATATCGTCTCTTCGCTGTACAAATTTTGTGTTGTTTGTGAATCTTTGGCTCCGACCCATTCTCTGCTTTGCGACCGGCAAAAGCTGGGCACCAAACTACCATCCCTCTTGTCACTTGGTAGCTGGTCTCCGGCTGAGCTTGCCACGCCGAGTCGAGGGCATCTCCTTTGTGACCGAGACCGCTACCCCTCCCCCCTCCCCCCCCCCCCCCCCCCCCCCCCCCCCCCACACGCTCTAAGGGTGTCTGGGAGTGTACGCCTTCATGTGCGCGAAAGGTGACATATTCTGGCGTCCGCAACAAGACGGTTGGTGCTTTGTAAGCGCGGAGAACAGAGAAAGAGTCGGAAGGAGTTTACGAAGAGACCGAAAACGTGTTTAGCAGCAGAGCGACATTGTGAGATGCCGCGCTGAAGCAGTTGGAGAGGTTCACCGTGTGTAAGTATTTGTTGCCTAGAATATAGAGTTCGGTGCCCAAATATGAGCTTGAAGAAGCTACTTGAGATTTGCATTAAGACGGGGATGACTGGAACCGAACTGCGAAAAAGGGTGAACCAGCAGAGAGAAAGAGAGAGAGCTGAAAAAGTAAGACAAAAGGCTCGAGAAGCTGAAAACGAGAGACAGAAGGCTAGAGAAGAAGCCGAGAAAGAAGAAAAGAGCGAATTTGAACGCGGAAAGCAACTGCTTGCCATGAAGCTTGAACTCCAACGTGCTGCGAACCTCTCAGCGGAAGTTCATAGCACTAGGAAAGAAGGTAGCAGGCTGCGGATAGATGCTAGCAGATTACTTCCCAGGTTTGATGATAAAAGGGATGATCTCGACGCACACCTGAAGGGATCGCGGGAAGTCAGAATTGGTCAGACGGTGAATGCGCTACCGTTCTCAGCACATGCCTGAGTGGCGAAGCTCTACGTGTATTCGACCGACTGCCTCCTGCAGATGCAGCAAGCGGCAGTAAAGTAAATGCCGCCTTGCTTAAGTGGTTCAGACTCACCACTCAGAGATTTCGAGATAAACTGAGGACCAGGAAGCCCACAGATGGCGAAAGGGCAACGCAGTATGTGGCGCGATTGGCACAGTTTTGATCGGTGGACGGAACTTTCGTAAATCGCACATGAGTACAGTGCACTTCACGAGCTGCACATCAAGGAGCAATTCCTGACTAGCTGTCACCGAGCTGGTTGCTGTACCTGAAAGAGAGAAAGGCCAAGACCCTTTCCGAAATGCTGGAACTGGCAGACCAATTTATGGAAGCTCAGGGAAGAGCAAACTTAAGAATACAAATTCGAAGAACGGCGGGAATTCTGAAGGCCGTGACGCGCGACCCGGTACAAAGCATCCACCGAAGTGGTACCTGTGCAACAAGTCAGGCCGCTACGCATCTAATTGCTGTAACCGCGCTGCAAACAGTAGCCCAAAAGCGTGTTTTAATTAAAGTGCGGCCAGAAGGAGCACAGAGCCGCGGCTTGTCCGGACCGAGGCAAGTCCATTCCTCAGGTATCATGCGTTCTTGCATCATCAGGTGATCACCTGGAGGAAGAAGATGAAAATGGCTTCGTAGAACTGAATAACGGCAATAAGGTACCAGTTGTGAACGCCGTAGTGAACGCGCTGCCCGAGGCCGTAATGAACACGTTGCCTGTCCTGAAAGCGAAGGTATAAAAAAAAACAATTGCAATGTTGCGAGACACAGGAAGCAGCGCTGCAATCGTAAAAACGAAGCTTAATGACAATAAGGATCTCAATGGAAAGAAGAGCTTTGTGCGGCTAGTGGACGGTGTGTTTCAAGGCTTGCCTGCAGCTAAAGTTCATGTGCAGACTCCGTAATACAGCGGGAAACTGACTGCACTGTGCATGGATCGCCCCATATACGACCTCGTATTGGGCAACAATAAAGGGGGCAAAATTTCCAAAGGGCCCAGGAAGTAGCGACGAGAATGAGAAATCTGAATCCTGCCCGTCGGAACTGCGCAGTGATCACCAAGGGAAAAAGAAGTGGCGAAGGAAGCGCGAGCGTGCTAACTCAAGCAGCGGAGCAGTGCAGAAGACAGCTAAGAACGAAGAACGAAAAATAATTGAGCCTGAGGACATCATCATCACCATCAAGAACGAGAGTCCCGCGGATGAACGCTCCGCGGAAGGGAAAACCTTTTCGCAGGGAAGGTCGCGGTGGGGGGGGGGGGGGGGGGGGGGAGTAGGCACTGCAGTAGAAAGCCGTGCGAAGCCGAAAGAAAGGCTAAGGAATGGTCACAAGGAAGCAGCGAAACGTGAAAGACATGCGCGAGAGGACAAGGTGTCCGGGATTTCTGCTAAGCTCAGCTTAAGACAGGTTGTAAACATGTTCCTCGTGGACGCTGTTGGGCACATTGCTTCAACTGTCTTTCGATAGCACAGGCAAATTCTGGAACGGGACCAAGAGAATGTTCACGCCGGTCCTTATTGCACTGTAAACATAAATGAGCCCTTTTTAGGCGTATAAATGCCTACTGTCCGCTTTAAAACTCCTTATCAAAAATTGCGAGACCGGCTGTAAGTGGTGAAAAATAGGAAATTCCCCTTTTTTACTGCTGTCACGAAATCAAGGAGTAAAATAAGGCATTCACATGATTTTACTACTTTTCCAAACAGGAATACGTCGGCTTGGATACTCCTTGGGGCCCCTTTAGACACTCCTTAGCGTCTGCCCGCCCCCTAGTGGCAGCTTCTTGTTCGCTGCAGTTGCAGGTGACTACGACGGCTCGCCCGTCGCTGTTTGCTTGCTTCTCGCCTGTGCTCTTGCTGCTTCGTGCACGTTTATCACGCTACTAGACACCTGACCGCTGCCGCCCTGCGCAGCAATGTGCTGCGCAGAGTCTGCCTCTGAAGCCACCAGCGTGTTCGCGGAATGCTTGGTTTTTGCATCGTCTGCGATGGCAGTCCCGCGATAGCGTGTTTTCTCATGCAAGCGAAAATGCCAGCGAATATTGTCGCCGCGATGTAAAAACCTGTTTCGACCCGTCGCAGCGGCTCGGCCGGCCAGAGCGAAGGGGGTTCCAACAAGTTGGATGTTTTCGCAGTGACAGCGCGATAGCTCCGCCCTCTGACCGATGACTGCACGGCGGAAAAGTCACGTGACAAGAAGAGGATTCGTGCGGGAAAGAAAATGTTTGCTTACTACACGGGCTTCCCACACGCACGTACGAACTTAAAAAAATATTATTGGATTAAAATAAGAAGTAGTTGATATTTAACAATCAAGAGTGCGTTATTTCTTAACAAAATTTGAGCAATCTTGGAGAAATAATCCATGAACATTGCCCATGTTGATGTTTGCAAATCACCGGAACCAACCGCGAGCTCGTATTCTTTGCCAGCAACACTGGGATTCGCCGCGGCAGTAAACGCTCTGGAGCGACGCATGTGAAACGGAACCTTGCGAAAAGCATAGCTGCGCCGAGCCGCTGGTCGCTCAGTTCGCTCAATCGCTTGCATGTGAACCGCCCTAGAGGCGTAGCCAGCCTATCTCAGTCCAGCCAACATGGGGGCGTGTGACGCGTCGACCTCCCTCCCTCCCCACAGCCGGCAGCCTACCGCTTGCTCCTTTGTTCTCGCTTGCGTGACAAGAGACTGGACATCATCGACCTTGGCAGCAACATGCTGCATTGAACGCCTCACTCACCAACATGCTGCATTGAAGCCGGATATACGTGCAGAAGCAACTACTGGTCATTCCTTGTCTACGGAGCATACAAATGTTGGCGGCTGCCGTTTCGCCACGTCGACATGGCGGTGTGTGTGTTCGTTCGTTCGTTCGCTGTATCTTACAGGGATACAATAGACCGGATTACCATCGTCGTGTATCGGGGTAAGGAGCATCAAACTCTTCTTTGATGCCACAGACGCGCATGCACTTAACGCCACTCCATCTTCAGTGTGCGAAGACTTGTTGTGAACGCCGGGTGCACAGAGACGAAACGCTTCATCGTCGCCCCGAGGAGCCAACTCACACACCGGTCACTAATTAAGTCTCTGAGGAATTTGTTGTTGTATGCGGGTGGAAAAAAAAAGTGTGGCTTAAAGTGAAAGTTCGGCAGTACAGTTGTGGCTCTTTACGTTAATACGTACAAATTGAAGTACGGTAAGTTTTTTTTAGGGACCAAATTTTCTCCATGTATTTACGCTACATGAATATGGAAAAGCTTTACAGGCAATGAGCAGGGTGGAAATGCCAGGCCGTTGGGGTCCGTGAATTTTCTCACGTTATTACAGCAATGAAAATAAAACCTCCCGTGCCCTGATCGGACGCTTCGTTTCCTTTTTTAAGAGGCGCCTTTATATGATGCAAACAAAGCAAGCGATTTTATTCTTTGTTATCATAGCACATGATATGGCCGTGCCTTAGCACCCAAGGAGTTTGCCTAAATTGTTACAGTTTTCGGATTGGTGACGTCTTAACGTAGCAGTGATTTTGGGCAGTGGACATGGGGCCTTGAGACATCCAGTTCCAAAATGTAGTATCGCCCCTTTTTTTAGCAAAACGCGGTAGGTAGGCGCAGTCAACCAATGCGTGGAATGCCTTTCAGCCAGTCCAGTGGCGGCTTCGCTTTCGATTTTGTTTTCTTTTTTACGTTTCTGTGAATAAACAGTTTCAGTCATAGACAATATAGCCGCAAATCATGTCCACGGAAATAAAGAAAAATACACGTGGATTCTTTGATTTGTGTGTCACTCCGCCGAGGGCAGAGCGGCAATGCGCCACGGGACTGGCTGACGCGTTGGTTGACAACTCCTACCCACAGCGTTGAGTTAAAGAAAAAGGCGGGAGCCCTGACGTTTAATCCGAATTAATGAAAGAAACGGCCGCACGGGACAATAATTTGAAGTTTCTAAAAATGCCCGGAACGTGTAGATAGAGTTCCCGCGGTAAAAAGACGAGTTCAGATTCCTCTTTTGTGCGCCTTTAATACTCCTTGATTGTCAAATATTTATTCCAAAAAGAACCCCTGTCGTAAGAGGAGTAAAATTTGTACTCGTTTCAACACCAAAGATACCTCTCTGTATGTGAGAGTAAAGCAGGTACTAAAAGGAGCACTTATACTCCTTGATGATCAGAACATTTACTCCAAAGAGAACCCACGTCCTGAGAGGAGTAAAATTTTTACTCCTCAGGGAACACCAAAACTACTACTCTGTACGTGAGAGTATAGAAAATGCTCCTACCTTGAGGAGTAAATGATAGACCTTTTCGGGAGTACGCTAGGCGACGAGCCATTTACTCCTATCTGGGGGTTTTCCGTTAGCTGTGTGTACGCCTGTGTGTTTTGTTGCGTGTGCCCTGAAAAATGTCCATTGCCTTTTCGCAGGTGCATGCCGGCCCGAATCCTTGTTGTATCTATGGGTTATGCCAGAATTTTCCAAAGGAGAAAACGCAGAAGCCCAAGTTTACTGATCAAAAGAGTTGCTAGTCAAAGAGACCGTTGTTGAGACAAAAAGCAAGTGTGAAGAGCCTCACGCGCTCATTACGGAAGCACAAGAAATATATGTGCAAACATGCCTTGAATTTGTGTGCTCCCCTTACGGAAGCACAAGAAGGAAATATGTGTGCAAACATGCCCTGAATTTGTGTGCTCCCTGTTCACAATTGCATTCATGTGTTGCCGAGTGGCGGCGTGTATTTAAGTGATTTTTCGTTAGGGCGCTCGACTACTGATCCGGAGTTCCGGGGTTCGAACCCGACCGCGGCGGCTGCGTTTTTATGGAGGAGAAACGCTAAGGCGCCCGTGTGCTGTGCGATGTCAGTGCACGTTAAAGATCCCCAGGTGGTCGAAATTATTCCGGACCCCTCCACTACGGCACCTCCTTCTTCCTTTCTTCTTTCACTCCCTCCTTTATCCCTTCCCTAACGGCGCGGTTCAGGTGTCCAACGATATATGAGACAGATACTGCGCCATTTAATTTCCCCAAAAGCCAATTATTATTATCACCATTGTCAAGTGTTATGTAAGTGGAGACATCATTGTACTGATGTATGTATCTTGGCACTTGCCGTGCAGATTGCGAGCGCAAGCATGTGCGCGAGAATTTTGTGCTTTGTGAATATTCCCACACTACTAACTCCTCTAGTGGCGCCGTTTCGCGGCTAAACTGGGTTACCTGGCAGTTGGCAAGCCTTGAGCCATCTCGGGTCTAGATGTTTGCTCGTCTTCACCACTCGAGCTGCCTGCTGCCTTACGCGTTCCAACAGCGTCTTACGCGTATAAGTAAACCAGCCCTGCGTACGTCGACCGCTCCTCGGCGACATATTTGGTGGAGGTGCTGGGTGCGGTCCATGTACGCTGACCTCGAGGACACTCTTGACGTCAGTTCTCAACGCGTGGCTACAACACCAGTCCACAAGGCGAGCCACCGCCTGCGAGGCCTAAGACCAGAGTTCGGCCAACTCGCAAGACCAGCAAGGGCCATGAAGTCCGCTACGGCTAGCCAGACAAGTCAGCATTCCGGGAATGCCCCGCCGTTCGTCCTCCACGCGCCTAGGTCGCCCCCATCATTCAACGGTGAGAGGTTTGAGAACGTCGAAGACTGGTTGGCAAGCTTTGACCGTGTAGCGGGCTTCAACGAGTGGGACGGCGAGCGCAAATTACGGAACGTGTACTTCGCACTACTGGACTCGGTCAAGACGTGGTATGAGAACCACGAAGATTCCTTCACTAACTGGGAGATCTTTCGCCGAGAGCTTTTGGCCACGTTCAACACCAGCGAACGAAAGGAGAAGGCTGAAATTGCCTTGCAATCGAAGTCGCAGCAACCGAATGAGAGCGTCGCCATGTTCATCGAGAACATGACGCAACTCTTCAATCGCGCCGACGCTGCTATTCCCGAGGCCAATAAGGTACGCTACTTAATGCGCGGCGTAAAAGAGCAATTGTTTGCCGGACTGGTACGTGACCCGCCAAGAACGGTGGCCGACTTTGCCAAGGAGGCAACAAGCATGGAGCGTTCTCTGCGAGAACGGGGCGCACACTAAAGCCGTCAGGCTTGAGTAGCAACGTCGTTACCCACTGAGGAGCTTCGAGAGCTTGTGAGGAGCCTGGTGCGCGAAAAACTCGAGAAACTTCGCTTCGAAGCTCCACAGGCCAGCGTCGCTGCCATACCGGACGTGGTCCGATATGAAGTCCGGCGAGCAGTTCAGTCACCACCAGCTCCACAGCCGGCGCCCTATGTGATGACATACAGTCAAGCACTACAAAGCCGTCCTGGGCCAGTGAGACAAGCCTTTTCCCCCGTCACTCCTGTGCCTTCACTGCCGTGCCCAACTGCAAGTTTACCCGTCGTACCGCAGGATCCCCGGTCCACCATGAGCAAAGCGCGCGTTTGGCGTACGCCAAACAATAGACCGCTCTGCTACCACTGCGGGGAGCCCGGTCACATCCTCTGCCACTGCCCCTACTGCAGAATGGGCTTAAACAGGTTTTCACCTGACGCACCTCGACCACACTACGGAGAACTGCCGCGGGACATCGAGCAGTATCTGTCAGGAAACGTGCAGCTAGCGACCTCGCGGCGACGCCAGTCCCGGTCGCCATCCCCAAGGCGGTTTTCTTCGCCAGACCGCCAGTCTTCCTCTAGTGAGTTCAGAGGCACGTCCCCACATCGGAAAAACTGAAGACGGCGTCCCCCGGGGATAGGGCCGCCGCTATTGGATCAAGTCAAGAGCTTCCACCCGACGATCTGTGGCTACGATCCGACCGACGACGACCTCACCCGACGACTTCAACGACAACGACGTGCTGTGGCCGACTGGTGTCTGCCGAAATCCCAGTAGTCGCTGACAAACGCGATTTTGCCGCACTTGTGGATACCGGCGCTGATTTTTCTGTAATGAGCAGTCGGTTAGCCATGGCCCTCAGAAAGGTTCCGACCCGTTGGCCTGGACCACAGATCCGCGCCGCCGGCGGCCATGTGGTTACGCCAATTGACGTCTGCACGTCACGAATACAGATCCGCGGTGCTACTTTCCCTGGCTGCTTTGCTGTGCTGCCCGAGTGCTCCAAAGACCTGATACTGGGTTTGGATTTCCTTCGGGAGTATGGTGCTGTCGTCAACCTTCAGGAGCTGGTCGTGTCATTTTCCACTTAACCCCCTGTTTACGGCGATCACGAGCCACGCGGGACTAAGTTACGCGTCTTTGGCGACCGCACACGTATTAATCCCGTCAAGAGCTAGCATGTTTGTTACCGCAGATTGTGACATCACAGGAAACCAACATGTCACTGCTCCTTGGTCGGTAAGTCTGTGTTTCTCCGGAATTGTTGAGCTGAACAAGAGCTGAACCGAACTCTTGGTGACCAATTCTGGCTGTGAACCTCAGCGTTTGCCTGGCAGAACAGTTATTGCGTATTTCGAAGAATTCGGAGAATTCGCGGGACAGCACACTTTGTCCGAAGCCTCGGCATCAGTGGAGGCACCGACCACTCCCATAAAACCTGACGTGAACCCGAACCTCCCGTCTAATCAGAAACGCTGCCTAGAGAGCGTTATCCAGTCTTTCTGTGAATGCTTTGCCTCGACCGCTAAGGTTAGGCAGACACCGCTCACAAAGCACCGAATTATAGTCGACGCCAACCAGCGGCCGTCATGTCAGCCGCCTTACCGGATTTCTTCGAAGGAGCGTGATGCCATTCGCCGCCAAGTTCAAGAAATGCTCCAGGACAACGTGATGCAGCCGTCGACGAGCCCGTGGGCTTCGCCTGTTGTTCTAGTAGCAAAGCAAGATGGAACCCTATGGTTCTGCGTTCATTACCGACGTTTAAACAAAGTCACAAAAAAGGATGTTTATCCTCTGCCGCTCATTGATGACTCCCTGGATCGGCGGTGCCACGCGAAGTGCTTCTCATAGCTAGATTTACGCAGCGGCTATTGGCAAATCGAGATGGATGAACGCGACCGGGAAAAGAGCGCCTTTATTACACCGGACGGACTGTACAAATTCCGGGTGCTCCCTTTCGGCCTGTGCTCGGCTCCTGCAACCTTCCAGCGGATGATCGACACCGTTCTTACCGATCTTAAATGGCAGTTCTGGCTCGTGCACTTGGATGACGTTGTCATCATCTCTGATACATTCGAAGAGCACCTGAGACGCCTGCACGCTGTGCTCGAACCAATTCGGTCGGCCGGTCCTTCCCTGAAGTCCGAAAATTTCACTTCCCTTTCGAAGAGTTGAAGTTTCTGGGCCACATCGTGAGTGCTAAAGGGGTTAGCCCTGACCCCGGTAAGACAGCCGCCGTGGCTGCTTTTCCTGTGTACACCGATAAGCGAGCGAGCGCCGCTGTCTGGGTCTCTGCGCCTGTTATCGGCGTTTTGTGCAGAACTTCTCCCAGATCGCTGAGCCCCTCATCCGCCTCACGAAAGATTCCGAACCGTTCTTCTGGGGCCTGGAGCAACAGAAGGCCTTTGAAGACCTCCGAACTCGTCTCCAAAGTGCGTCCATCCTTGGACAATTCGAGAAGTCAGCCGCCACTGAACTGCACACAGACGCCAGCAACATCGGCCTCGGTGCGGTCCTTGTGCAGCGGCAGGATGGTTTCGAACGCGTAATCGCATACGTATCGCGTAATGCATACGCATACGTAATCGCATACGTCACGATCTGAGGCAAACTGTTCCACCACCGAAAAAGAATGCCTGGCCATTGTGTGGGCAGTGACGAAATTTCGCCCGTACTTATATGCCGCCCTTTCAGGGTCGTCAGTGACCACCACTCACTGTGTTGGCTGGCGAACCTCAAAGATCCCTCGGGACGGCTTGCCCGCTGGAGCCTTAGACTTCAGGAATTCGATGTCACCATCGTCTATTAGTCTGGTAGGAAGCACAGTGATGCCGACTGTTTGTCTCGTGCTCTTATCGAGGATCCTCAAGCTGACCCCGACGACGATTCAGTTTTTCTTGGCACCATCTCCACGTCCATTCTCATTCAACACCAAAGAGACGACAGTGAGCTACGGCCTCTCATTGAGTATCTCGAAGGAAGCGCTCAGTCTCCCGCACGAATCTCCTCACGCGGACTGTTGTCGTTCTGTTTACGCGACGGCATCCTGTATAAGAAAAACCACAGCCCGACAGAAGCTGTTTATCTACTCGTCATGCCTACGGCTCTTCGCGACGAAGTCCTGCAGGCGTGCCATGATGACCTATTTTCTGGTCACCTGGGTTTTTGTCGAAATTTGGCACGAATACGGCAAAATTACTACTGGCCCAGGGTTGCTGCAGTTGTGAAGCATTGCGTAAGAACTTACCGCGAGTGCCAGCGTCGCAAGACGCCGCCTACTAAGCCAGCCGGCCTACTGCAGCCTATTCATCCGCTACATTGTGGTCGCCACCGACTACCTCAGCGGATACTGCGGGACTAAACCTCTTCCCCGTGGTACCGCTGACGAAATTGTGAACTTTTTATCCAAAACATTGTGCTTCGTCACGGTGCACCCACCATCGTTTTAACTGTCAGGGGAACAGCGTTCACCACGGCCCTTACGCAGGAGGTTATGCGCCTGAGCGGCACCAGTCACCGCAAGACTACCGCTGACCACCCTCAAATGAACGGCCTCACCGAACGGCTCAACAAGACGATCGCCGACATGATTTCCATGTATGTCGACGCG
This sequence comes from Amblyomma americanum, assembly GCF_052857255.1. Classification (NCBI taxonomy): domain Eukaryota; kingdom Metazoa; phylum Arthropoda; class Arachnida; order Ixodida; family Ixodidae; genus Amblyomma; species Amblyomma americanum. Next base: position 66,733,810 of record NC_135499.1, read on the forward strand.
GACCATCGGAGCTGGGACGCCATACTCCCTTACGTCACATTTGCCTATAATACTGCAGTCCAGGAAACGACACGCTTCACTCCTTTTCATTTAGCACGTGGTCGCGAAGCTACAACCATGCTGGATGCAGTGTTGCTTCCAGCTAGCGCTACCCCCTCTGTTATGGGTGCTGCCCAACTCGTTCGTTATGCTGAGGCCGCCCGCCAACACGCTCGAGAGCGCATCCGGCACCAGCAAGTTCTGGACGTTCGGCGTATAACCTCCGCCACCGAAATGTGCGTTACCAGCCCGGCGAGCAAGTCTGGGTGTGGAGCCCAATCCGCATGCGAGGGCGCTCTCAGAAGCTTCTGCGCCCCTACGAGGTGCTCCTCCAGCTCAATGAAGTCACCTACGAAGTTCTTCCCCAGGGAAACGTTCGCCCTTCTAGACAGCCGACCTCCGAATTTGTCCACGTCGCCCGGATGAAGCCGTACCACGCCCGCTAGCCCCTCGCGCGTGTCTACACCGTACGCCAGACACATGCAACTACCCTTGTTGCCCTGCCTCCCATTGCTGCCGCACCGAGTCGGTGTCTTTCAGAGAGCGGGAGTAATGCCACACTACTAACTCCTATAGTGGCGCCGTATCGCGGCTAAACTGTATTACCTGGCAGTTGGCAAGCCTTGAGCCATCTCGGGGCTAGATGTTTCCTCGTCTTCATCCCTCGAGCTGCCTGCTGCCTTGCGCGTTCCAACAGCGTCTTGCGCGTATAAGTAAACCAGCCCTGCGTACGTCAACCTTTCCTCGGTGACGATATCGTTGCACAATATAAATGAAGGGGCAGTGTCTCAAAATGAGGCGCATATTCGAAAAAAGAAACGGCGCTGCGCGGAAGAAATCGCGCCCGCACACAGAGTAAATAAAACAAACAGTGGCAAAGGAACTCCAGAGAGCGCGTAAGCTTGCGTGTGCTGCTGCCCTTTCCACTTTGCTCGCCGACGCGACGCCTAAGGAAACGTGGCCGCGCGCGCCGTCGATTGTTCCAGAATGTCCGAGTAGTTTTTACGCATTATCGACGGCGAGGGCGTAGCATTGACTCCACTAAATGATGCCCTCTCCTTTTTTCCCTCGCGTAACGAAGGCGCAAGACGAGAAGGCCCTCGACACTTCTGCAACCCGGTTATTGCGCTTGACCAATGGGGTCGCGAGCCCGGCGGGAGAAAGAGAAAGAAATTGTGCAGTTCATACTGCGTGTATGTGCGCGCCTGCCTTGGCGCGAAGAACAGACGCGGAGCCCGTCTCTATATGAAGGGCGTTGACCGCTGTCTGACAGCCCGAGGCGCCGTTTCAGCTTCGGAGAAGCGCACCCGCTCGACTCCCGGGAGAATACCACTCGACCAGCCACGGACCAGCGAGGCAGCGTATGCCAACCTGCGGGACGGCAACATCGTGTTCCTCCGGTCGTAGGACTGTCACAGTGCCCGGTGAACAAATTGTGCTTTGTTTGTTTGCTCTCTCTGTGTTAGTGCACTTTAGGTGCAAAGATTCTGTTGAATTGCAATATCTCTCAATTGTTACTTTGCACGAGTTGCATTATATTTGTAAATTACTTTGTATGTGCTCGTACGAGTGATTGTGAAATCCTCTGTATCGTCTATTTTCTGCACAAACTTTGTGTTGTTTGTGAGCCTTTGGCTCCGACCCATTGTCTCGCTTGCGACCTGCGAAAGCTGGGCGCCAAACGACCAACCCCCTTGTCACTTGGTAGCTGGTCTTAGGCTGAGCTTGCCACGCCGAGTCGAGGGCATCTCCTTTGTGACCGATACCGCTACCCCCACACGCTCTAAGAGTGTCTGGGAGTGCACGCCTTAAAGTGCGCGAAAAGGTAGCAGCAGTTTGTACCCAGCGGCATGAAGGCGAGCCACCTGCTCCAGAAAACTTTCTTGTGTGCTGTGGGCGCACGACTTGTATATCGCCTTCTTCAGGCACAGGTTAGCGATTGCTCTCTTCGTCAGTTTAGAATGAGCCAACCGGAATGGCAGCATCTTCTTGCAGCTCCGCGGTTCATATTTCCCGCATGTGTGGCTCTATGAGAACACCAGCCGGAGGTCTAGAAACCGGAAGGAGCCTTCTACGGAAACCTCATGGGTTACTTGCAGTGGCTTGCGGCAGTTCTTGAAGGTCTCTACAATCTCCATGACCAAAGACTTCACTTCTGTTCCTGTTCTGCGCTCAAACATAACTAGGTAATCGTCGACAAAACGAAATACCTTGACAAAACGGAAACCTGACAAAGAGAAGACAGGCGTCTCTCCTTCCGTGCTAGAAGCAAGTCGCTGAAAACCGGGGCCATGCAAGAGCCGATGCAGATCCCGCTCTTTTGTACATACAAGTTTCCTTGCCAATGCGCTATCTTCGAGTGCAAATGCACTGTGAGTAGTTCATGTAAGCTCCCCACTGCTATGCCTGAAGAGTTTTGAGAGCCAACCAATAGAACGGTTGGTTATCGACAGGGTTAACTGGAGAGACATGGGAGAGGCCTTTGCCACTGCTGCTGCTGATGATGATGATGATATATAACGTATATAAGACGTATACCCTTATACAGTTTATTTTCAGTCGCATGGTGAGATTTGCAAGGCACTCATCAAGCTGCATAATTCTGTAGGGCCAGCTGAACTCTTGTCCTAGCTTTTCAATGCCCTTTGATCTTCAAGGGTGCCACTATGCGGCTCAAAAGCAGCCCTTTGCTCCGAGTGTATTTTTTCACTGAGTTTTTATTGCAACCTTTCATATGTTATGCTATATTAGTATCATAACCATTTGCGGCACGTCGTCTACGATTGTGGACGTGACTTTCCAACCTTTTTTTTTCGAACCGTCTAGGGCTGTTTTAACGACGGCAGTGACGCTGTCAAGATTTCAGATCCATGCTGGACAAAATTCCAGGGTCATTTTGTGCGCTGGAAATAACAACGGCGTTGCAATATCAACAAATAAAGATAGACTTCGCGAAGTTCTACGATGTGCCTAGTAAGGTTAAAGTCTGTCTGGTGCAGTAAAATTTTTCTTCGAACGCGGTGAACTCTTTTACTGAAGAACACTGTGATTTTTCGTTCAGGAATCGACTTCGGATGTCGAAAAACATAATTAATTTGGCATAAATGTGTATTATTTAAAGAACTGGGCCGACATTCCGCGAGCATCAAAGTTTGCGGCATGCGTAAATACCTAAGTTTTTTGAGCCATTCGTGCTTTTTTAATAGGGGTTTGGTGAATATGAACACTAATTTTAGATATTCCTTGATAGTATAATACAATCCGCGTCTCAAGAGGCTAATATATTATGAAACTGCATTAGTTATTTATTTAATATATTAGTATTCACGCAGAAAAACTTTTGCCAGGAACAGTTGACAGCACTCAGGAAGTCGAGGCCGGTGGTGCTACGAAATCATACCCGAAGGACCGACAGCATCTCAGCGACGCCGGGCCCGCCAGAAAGGTGTGAATGTTAGACACCTAGAGACCGAGCGCTGATGGACTCAAGTAATGCATTTTCAATGCCTATCTTGGCTCTTCCTGTTCGTGGCACGAGGCCCATGCTTACATAAACGCGGGCAATGCCGCGACCGTTTCTAATGTTTGTAAGTTACCGGCACGCACTTACCTCATTACTTACTTTGTCTGGCCGGGGGCGAACATATTCTTCTGGAATGATTGTAAACGCGCGCAACTCTTTCTGCGATGTTCGTAATTACTGTGGACGTTGTAGACGCGTCATTTCGAAGGTTTCTCTCAAACTTTAAATTCAGCAAGGCCGAATTCGACGGCCAATCTGGATTTCAAAGGGCGTCCAGAGAACTCGCTGCTGCCGCTGCCGTCGAGTTCAACTCTCTTTGAGGACATAGGTTCGCCCAATTAAAAGCTTCATTTGAAAGATTTCAACTCACGCATTGTGTTGGAGAAGAAACAGATTCCTGTTATAAGCGGTTCACCGAGTGCTAGTTATTTCCTACCGTAGAGCTACGTGCGCGGCCGGCATGACTTCTGGCACGGAAGTGAACATTGCGTTGGCATGTTTTTTCGGTCCATAGTAGAGCACGATGCCTCTGTGACATCCACTTACGCGATGTTCGCCCACAAGATTTCAAATTTCCTTAAAATAGGAAGACAAATACTATTTGCCATTGCGTCGCAACTCTTGGTGTCAACTGTGCGTGCACAATAAAATACTGCCACAAGTGTTACCACAACATCAGTGTAGATTTTATTCGGAACAAGTATCTTGTTTTGCAAAAAAAAAAAAATGTTCGCGTGAAAGGTTATACAGGCAAAGCAAAAATACATCTCACAACGTCGCTTCAAATGTCGGAAAAAAAATATTTAGGAATAAAGAGTTAGACAGGAAAGCACTTTATTAAAGAGAGGCGTATGATGCGCTCAAAAGATCCTGGATGTGGAGCACGTGCGGCACGCTGCACGTCCAGTTGGTACGACCAGTGGCGTATAGCCAGATATTTTGTTCGGGGGGCTCATGTTGCAGCGCGGCCTCCTCAGAATTTGTGGAAGGATAAAACGTAGCAATAATAACTACATTGCCATTGACAATGCCATTTTGTATTACATAACGCTACGCACTGTCTAGATAAGTCAAATATGAATTTTTTAAATAAAAGAATGTATTCATATGTCTTAGAAATCCCAGACATGATAACAAAACATAAAACTGAGTAGGGGACAAGACACAGGAGAGAAGCAAACAGGACGAGCTCGTCCTGTTTGCTTCTCTCTTGTGTATTGTCCCCTGCTCAGTTTTATATTTTGTTATCATGTCATACCAACTGTCCCTTTATCGTGCACTCGTGGGAGACATAACTGATACCAATGCTTCCATGTTCTTGCGTATTTAAGAAGTAAACAAACTATCATACGAAGTCTAGAACTATATCGGTCCGGACCCAGCAAAGCAGTGCATGCCACTGATATGAAAACCGTAAAGGTCATGAAATTAGCAAGTAGACAACAAATATTGTGATGAATGTTTGTCGTTAAAGAACCTTTGCATTTTTGTACATATGCAACGGGCAGGGAAAAATCTCAATGACGTTGTCCTTCGTTCCAGTGTACTGCGGAGCAGCAGCTGTCACCGGTCATGTATTGCGAGGAATTGCACCGAAATTTTAGTCGCAACAGCGAGCCATCGATGGGCCCTTGACAATTGGTGCTAGGATAGGGCCCCGTGTGTTACATGACTCCAGGTGCAGGGGCGTTGCCAAGAAATCCAACCCGAGTTAGCAATGTTCGCGCCAAATCTATTTTATAGTCTGGAAAAGATAGTGTAGGTGACAAAATCCAGAATGACTTCCGGCGCCGGTGGTTTTGTCAGCGGTGCGTGACAGTTCGAAAAAAATTCGGGGGAGGGGCTGAAGCCCCAAAAGCCATCCTCCTGGCTCCCCTGGGTACGACGCCAGCCAGGTACTCCAGGTGGGAGGTGGGGGGGGGGGGGGGCGGAGTGAGTTGAGAGGAAAGGAATATGGAGGGCTACTGGGCACTGACAGAGACAGTGCTCCAGATTAGCATAGGGTGAGGGCCACTTGTGGCAGTAGGGGTCAGGCAGCATGTGAAAGATGTATGCAACTAGTCGGCATAGTTCAATGCATACTGGCGCTTCACTTATACGAAGAAATTTGTTTTCTTAAATGCGAGCCACATTGCATGGAAGCAGCCGCTATTGCGTGCAATATTACTAAACGACCACAGCAGAGGTAGTTACACATGTCTTTTTGATCTCTGCTTCTCACGTCCCGAAGCAGGTGGGCCCCTTGTCGTCGTAGCGTGCGAGGAAGGCTAGCAATTCCTTGTGCAGGTACTTTCCATTGATCGTCGACACAAGGAAGTGAACGTGCGTGTAGAACGGATCGTCGATAAAGTAACTCTTTTTCACGTGTCGCTCCAGAGACTTGAGCAGCTCTCGCACGTCATCCGGGGACACGAATTCGTCGCCCGCGCTCCAGAAGATCCCCAGGTCGGTCTGCACGTTCGACAGCTCGTATTCCGGAACAGTCCGCTGCCGTGGGACAAAGAGGAAGACCACAGCAAACAAGATAGTGATGTGGACGTCTATATATTACAGTATATCTTGCCGCACAAGTCTTTCTACACCGTGACCGTGGGACTTAGAGGGCGCTAGTCGCCATTGCCAAAGCGTCGGCGGAAGCTACTGGAGTCCTGGACTGAGGACCCCAGCCACAATCCGCTGCGGTCTCCTCTTGCACAATAAATGTTTATTCTCTCTCTCCCTCTCAGAGAGTACTAAGAACGCATCTTTCAAACTTTTACCGTCTCGCTATTCTATTGCGCGCTATCAAATTCATGCTAAATGGCGTGATCATTATAATTTCCTGCTGTAGACATGTCACCTTCCGTAATGTAGCCAGTAGTTGCTGCCCATTAAACAAGTCCCTCACAGTCTTTACCGCAATCACCATCACTGAATGATCGCCGTAGCAGCTAAGGTACATCCACGGAAGTAAGAAGGCCTCTCCCATCGTTCTTATATTAGAGACCTCTGTAGTTAATCTCTAATAGATATTCTGATCTATCAGTTTTACAGACAGACGCCCGCAGCTAGCTATCTCCTGCCGTTGCCCAGTCGCTCTGTTATCGTAATACACACGTACAAATTGTTAATGGTGTTATCCACGCTACATTATATATCCCGGTGTTTTTGATGTGACAGCTTTAAGGCCCATTTACACTAGCGAATCGCAAAGGGCATGCGACCAGGCAACACCTCGACAACGCCGTTGTTCACACTTCTAAGGGAGACCTGTGGGTCCCCTTCTCGTTCGATTCTCGTTTGAAACGAAAACTGCGGGGAATGACGTCATTCGCACAAAATTTTCTGGTCTATCGCTATTCACAATGTACTACGACGACCTTAGCGAAAAGCAGGAAGTCACGGCGGTGTTGATGTGCACTGCGGAGGTACAAGGGTCATGATAACGCGCGCTCTGGGTTTCGGCCTGCTAGCCAGGATGGCGGCCGCCGGCGTCAGAAAAATGAGTCATTTAAGAGGATCGTTGCCCGATACTGAGCTGTTAGTAATAGCGACAACCGCGATAGAAGCTAATTGGCTTTTCTGCTAATGCCCAGTGCGGCTCGCCTGGTCTGCTAGCTCCGCTGCTGAAGGCATCGCGGAAATCGGGCATATCCTTATTTTATCATAAGACGGGCCTCAAATTAAAGGGGTGATGAGAGTAGTGCCTCTATTACAGCGCTGGCCAGCTCCAAAGTGCCCTCGGTAGCGGAAACAGGCTAGGCTTACCGAAGACTAGGGCAGCGAGGGAGCAGCGCAGTTAGGCACTCGGCGCGCCAGCGGGCGTCTTCGTTGCCGAAAGCTCGATCCGCCCGCTGATTCATTCAGCTGTTCGCGACTCGCAAATGAGAATGGGCGTTTAGACTTCACATCATGCGATTTCGCGGCCTGATTGATGGCATCGAAACGGCGATCACGTCAATAGCTCATATCACCTAAGGGCATCACGAAATTTTCCCTGCCCACTTGCCCAGGTCAAACTGTCCTCCTTGCCATGTGAAAATAAATATATTTGAATTACATTCAATTAAATAGCCACGTGCCCGTCATGGAACTCCGGACCTTGCGGTTGCGCGTCCTGAGTTAGTCACAAAAAACGCTGATGGTCGGGATGGTGACTAGCTCACCATGTGACGTGACAGCAGAGCGAAAATCCAAAACTGAAAAGAAGGGAGGCAGCTCGCAACCGGGAAAGGGCGAAACAGGCAGTGCACAAATATACATTGGCTGACAGGCCGGTGCATTAATACACAGTCCGAAAGAGCGCCTTGCTTTTTTACATTAAACTAAGTTCACTAATTTAGGCGACCATTGCCGAGATTGCAAGTATTTTTGTCTTCATTACATCAAAGTGATTCTTGTTACAACGCCCTGTGATATTGAGACGAGATAATGATTAGCGAAGCTTACCCCACGAAGGAAAAACCAAGCTTGTGCCTCAGCAAGCCCTCTATCTGTCTATATGATAAGGAATTCATGTTCCTTGATCCCACGTAGGAGCACTTGCGTTATGTTTTGTTGCCCGGTTATTTACCTGTGCTACCTTAATTCTCGCCTATATTCCCGTGAATAAACTCCAGTTGTAATTAAGCGCGAGTCTTGTTTTTCTACCTCACTCGTCCTGCCGCCGCAGTGACTCAGTGGTTATGGTGCTCGGCTGCTGACCCGAAAGACGCGGGTTCGATCCCGGCTGCGGCGGTAGAATTTCGATGGAGGTAAAATTCTAGAGGCCCGTGTACTGTGCGATGTCAGTGCACGTTAAAGAACCCCAGGTGGCCGAAATTTTTGGAGCCCTTCACTACGGCGTCCCTCATTGCCTGAGTCGCTTTGGGACTTTAAACCCCCCTAAACCAAACCAAAACCTCTTTCGTCCGCGTCTTTTGCGCTGTTACCTTCAAGAAACAAGCAGGCTGGAACGGGTAGTCTGTCTCGGCGCGTAATTACGTGTATGCAAATAAAAAGACGCACCTACTGGCAGCATTCCGTCATTATTGCTCTTTGCCGCAGAGATCTTTTTAGAGGCGGCCAATAATTGAGTTTTTTTCTGTTTGGTTTCCTGGTACGTTTTGACTTTTTTCTGCTGCGTGCTCGGGCGTGCGTTCTTCGATGCAGTAGTTGTCATCCCCGACTGTGTCGCTCCCATCCTTTTCCCATCCGTTCGTCGCCTTTATAAGGTGTTCACCTTCCATCGATAAAATTCAGTTGGCAATCAGTGATTGTGTCTCGTGTTTCGTCTCTCCTTCTGTGGTTGCATGTGTTAGCCCTGTTATTTTTTTTTCTAGAATCTTCCGACCTTCCAGCACAATTGAGGTCGCGAGGCATTGTGTACGCATGGTAAAAAAATTGGGGAACGCTTAAGCTTCATTTACGCATCAGTGCATTCCTCTAAGAAACTTCCCTAAGTAAACGACCACAACGCGTTTGCTAGGTCCACCTTGATTCAGCCTTTGTGACCTCGCTAATTAGTTCCACTACGCTTCTGTGTGCAGCTAAGAGAATTCGGAACCTACCGGTCTAGTTGCAATAGTCCTGCGAAGGAATGGCTTCTGCCGGAAAGAGCGGCTTTGCATCGTAACTTCCTTCGACACTTTGAGGAGCAAAATCGAGTATCCGCGCTCAAAACTGGTCACGGAATGAGCGTATACAGCAACTCGAGTTTGGTCTAAGCTCCAGTCGAATCCATCGTTTATTTCTGACCTAGCCTGCGCATGCAGGACGGGGTGCGCTTAACCATCCTGCAGCTATAAACAGAGAACTGCGAGTTGCGTTGTTGCGCAGCTGCTGAACCATTCTCAATTATAAATCGCACGCTGTTAAGAGTGCGTTACTATATTCAGTTGGCAGTCGTTAATACTTACCTTTCGATAGTAATCCTTGTTGTAGAATGGACCGTAGTCAAATTTTTGAAACTTTTTCGATTTCACAAGCTGTAAACGAAACAAAAAGAATAATTACAGGAGATGCAAAGCACTTTCAACATTTTAATTCGTTTCAAAGTTATGACTCAACCGTTTGTCGTACAGCGTTCTGGGTGGTGCCATGTCATTTATCGTGGCATATCAGTTTCTTACTATTCACTATGGGGGAAAGCTGACGGCTCTGCACTCAATCCACCATGGACGACCGAGGCATGCCGGGAAGACAGCGCTTCGGATTGATATCTGGTGGCTTGCGGACTGTGCTGCGTATTGTATTTTTTGGTTGTTCAGCTTCGCTTTCACTAGTGTAGTTTTTACTATTGTTTTGTGTGTGTTCAGGGGGTGCAGTTATCCAGCTACGCCCGCAATTCATTTGAGATCCGAAGCATCCGAAGGCGCTCGAAGTGAGCTGGGCACAGTGTCCGGTGCCTGATAGCCCTGAAGCTTGTTTTCTTCATCACTAGGGGCCATTTATGCAGCAAGCTGGGTTTTGCTCTGCGGGAACCTGTGCTACCTGTGCACTGAAAGGTGAAAGAACGGGACATAGTTTTGTTGTGAATTGGGAACCCAACAGCCTGCTGCTGTGACCACTCTGTACATTTCTCGCAGGGCTCTTGGATAATTTCATCTTTTAAACGAGCAAAGTACTTCAAAAGGCGTAATTTAAGTTCACCGTAGTCGCCGAGGATTGCGTTTGGTTCATTTCGAAGACTGGCGGTGACCGCGCATTGCGTGATGGAACGACTTCCACTTCATTGGTTAATTCACGCAAATACCCGCATGCCGCACTTGCCACCATGAACACCTGCAGTCCCTGACGTGTAGGGCGGGTTTCCGCGTCCTAATTCACGCTTTTCATTGGAAAAATCTGTAAGCGCAGCGCCAGGACTGGGCGAAAGCCAGCACTTAGTGTGTGCAAGCTAGTTTCTCACAGAGAAGCGAGGGTTCGGTGAAGTTTCTCATTGCACGAACCATAGCCCATACATAGACATGGGGCGCGAACCCGCAGTAGCAGACTACCCCAATAGGAAGTTTCTGTTTGTCACAGTGCGAAATCGGAATCTTCAATAGTGCAATACTTTAAGCGCTAACAATTTGTTTGAAAGAATATTTGCTCATAAAAGTGTGTCTGCTAAACGCAAAAAATTGTTTTCTACGGTTAGCTGTATTTCACGGCATGGAGAGAAAACCCTTTCTCGCCATGGGTAAATTCAGTGCCTGTCTGTTTTTCTGCGCATTTATTGCACTGTACAATAAGCATAGTTTATTACAGGATATATTGATTGTAAGACAACGCTTCCTTGCAATATGCAATTTGCGAAAATTTGTATTTCTTTAGCTGTAGTTAAGTTTTAGGGCCAAGCCGTGTACGATACGCTGTCTTCACGGCATTCCTGCGGTGGGTAAAGGGCCCTTTAAGAAACTCGAATAGATGGTGGCGCCAGCATTCCCTCTATAGGTAACACTTTAAACGCTATGGTGACATAGAGCTTACATCTGCTTGTCAAGTTGGAGGCTAGCTTGCGACAGGCATTCGGACAGGTCCACTACATATGCACGAATTGTACGCCTTCCCAGAATTCCGTATCAAAACTGTGATCAAATGGTTCGTCGTACAGCGTTCCCGGTGGCGCCAAATGTCTACGTCTTGCGTCCACGATATGCACACTCGACCGATCTCCTCGACGTGCAGCGAGAGGGTCCGAGCGTGTGCGGTCTGGTGCGAAACTAATAGGCAAACACAGGAGGAGGAGGAGGAGGAGGAGGAGGAGGAGGAGGAGGAGGAAAGGCGGGGAGGTTAACAGGTAGAGGAAATCAGTTTGCTACCCTGCGCTGGGGGAAAGGAATGAAGGGATATAAAGGTGAGGGAGAAAAGCGAGTGATAAGAAAAAGCAGAAGGCTCGGCAAAGTCACAGCCTGTCGTGCTGGCGGGACACTCTTTAAGAACCGCAGGAAAGTCTGGATCGCCACTGCCAGAGTCCAAGAAAGGAATGTACAAATATTACGCATAAACAATGCACCCAGCGACAGTAGCGCTTTTTATTCCCACTCGTAAGCAATCGCAAGTCTGCCGAATTTTTTAAACTCCCATCACTGTTGCAGAAATTACACATTTTATACAGTAGTGCATCTAATAGATAACTCTGCTGCAGGAGTAGACAGCATCAAAGCACTAACTGTGAAAGCAGTATGTAGAATCATAACACCCGTTTTCTAGAAAATTTTTCATCACAATGCAGAAAGATGCTAATTCCTTAGAAAAGCTCAAAATTCCAAGAAAATTTGTTGAGCAAAGGTGGTTGTCATGGTGAGTTTAAAAACTACCGTGCAATCTGTCCTACACGTATTTTAGATGGAGGCGAAATTGTAGAGGCCCGTGTACCGTGCGATGTCAGTGCACTGTAAAGAGCACCAGGTGGTCGAACTTCCCGGATCCCTTCGATACGGTGTCTCTCATAGCCTGAGTCGCATTGGGACGTTAAACAGCCATAAACCGTCCTACACGTAGTTTCAAAAATTCCCGAAGTTCCAGCCGCTTGGTAAATTTTCGAAGCGAAACTTCAGTCGCTTTTAACTCTCAGAGAGACTTAAAAACAAAACATCGACAGAATCTGTTTTATTAAATATGAAAGACAAGCAAAGCAACATTAGTGAAAAGTAATTGGTAATGCTCGGCATCTTCGTAAGCATGTAAAGGCACTCGAGTCTGTTAATAGCATGTGGCTTGTAAACTCCGGTAATGCGAAGCACGCGGCATTAAACTTCAAATAATCGGTAGTTATCTAGTATCAGACCGCAGGGCAGCGTTGCTACTGGTATTCCTTTGCGGCCGCTTCTTTTCTTGTTACATATTGTGTGTAAGGCTCGACTCGTCGTTTTCTTTTTATGTGTGTGTGTGTGTCTTATTGGTTACCGTGGAGTTGTCCGCAAGTTGGACAGAAACCCAAAGTTATTTTTCGCTCTTCGCGGATGCACAGCGTTCCTTCCGGCATTGCACGTGAGCAGTTGTGCACGTTTCGCACGTGCTACGCTGTTTTGCGCAATCACGTGCGGGTAGCTGCAGGGAGCGCGAGAAACCCTGACGCCACTTTCGACTAACTGAAAAGCAACAAACTGACGTCATCGGCAGCTGTAATTTATCTTTCTACTTTTTTAGTGCGGAGAGTGCGGGGATGGGGGATATTTTCTGTTTATTTGCCGCCACACGGTTTCTCGTGCGTATGTTGTCTGCAGCTAGGTGGGCGGACCCCATGCTCGCGTAGCCGCGGAGAGGGTCCGCGGGGTGGCCAGAAAGTTATCAACTGCAAGTCCCTGTTACAGAGCATATATGTACAGAGCATGTACATATTTCCTGTTTATAAATCGTTTGTCTTTGATCTCTCTCAAGTTTTCTTGAAATCCTGGAAGTAAGAAGGCAACGGGGAAAGAGGAGCCGATCTTTACCATGTCGTTAACATTCCCAAAGGCCCTGAAATATTGTACGCAGACAACTCTAATGTACCTCTTAGTGACGAACATATTTCAGCCATAATTATCAGTTGCAGGTTGTCGTTGAATGAGTTATCTCTTTGGTTAAACGCTGAAGCGTTAGAATTAATTGTCAATAAGCGAAAAGTGCCTAATGTTTGGCCTAAAAACATTGTTTTAGGAATCGCAGCGGCAGCTTTTGAAATATTGTCATCCAACACGCTGAGTCGATTCATTTTTCATGGTCTATATTTGCGGAAAGTAGTTGTGGAATGACCACCTAAGCCCTGTGCGATTAAGAGTATAACACTCCACTAGCATCATCAATAAATTTACGTCTATTCTACTATGATTTGCAACTGCGCAGCAAACAGGGACAGAAGGGACACTTATACGAGACAGGCGCTGACTTTAACTGAATTTTATTACAGCGAGGCAAGAATTTATTGAGCACGAATCGTACAAAAAAACAAACAAATAAAAAACCCAGCATACAAGGTGCGAAATAGCTACGCACGTGTCCAACAACAATAAAACAATCCGGCAAGAGGAAGATATCTCTGGACGCGTCTTTATTTCTGCTATCAACCGAGATAAGCACTCTTTATGAAATCTAATTCCTTTTGTGAAACCACAACTGATGGGTGACTAACACCAATGACTTCAGAATTACTACATGTATGAAAAACGCTTCCATTATTTTCCTTGCCAGTTGATTCTTATGCCTAACAAGAACGGCTGTACTAGAAAAAAAAACGGGGGTGCAAGCACACGAATGACGGTGCAGAGAAAGATCAATGCAGAATTTTGGCCAGTTTGACCAGTTTGAGCACTATCCGGGTTTCTCACTATCCGCCGCAAGGTCACGTGACCTAGGTGGCCCGCCTTTCTCCTAGGTTGCTCTCTCCAGAGCCACGCCAGGTATTTTTCGTTCAAAGTGCCGACGTCGACACCATCGACACCGGATATTCTGAAGAACGGGGCATTTAACGGCATTGCGTTAAAATAATCGAATTAAGAAAACCTTCTCCTAGGGTACCACGGGTAAGAACAAATTTTAGCTCAAAAACTACGATTTGCCTTATTGTGCTTGTTCTTCTAAATGATACCTCACAAATAAAAGATCTCGTTCATAAATATACAAACTTACGTTTCCTTGAAAAAACAAAATAGAATTGCTGTTTGCAGAACCCTGAATGATTGACCCTGAGAAACTTCATTGCCGCTATTTTGTTTCCTTTTTATTTCAATATTTAATGAGAGGTGTACATTATAAATTAATTGTTCTAATGCGCCGTAGAAACCTGCAGTGTATGTGCGATATTACGCATGTCGCAGCATTTTGTATGTACGCTGTCTAGCTGTCTCAAACGCGATCTTCACCAGGGGGAATTGGTCTAGTAAGGTCTACCACGCCTTTCTGCCCTCAAGTATTGAAAGAAACCTGCCTTCAAAAATAAAGGCTCACCTGATCGAAGTGAATGAGATTCTTCATAGACGTTCCAGCAGGCAGGTGACATAAGTATACTGGTATTCTTGACTGTTGTTAAAAAAAGGCACTCAGTTAAGCACATGTGGGCTGGGCCTATACAAAAGTATCGTGAACTCTGAAGCGCTGGCAGACGACGGACGAAAGGTGGACGTGGCACACAGTGCGCTGAACTAACAACTTTAACATCAAAGGAAGGCGATCCGCACGTTTTTGTACAGTGACCCAAGGTTGGCAGTGATTACAGGGCGCATGCTCAATTCAAAGCAAAAGAACACAAGCGAAGAAGCAGGGGCAGGGGTTCAAAAAATGCGCCTGCGCACTGCCCCTGCCTTTTTGCTTATGTTTTGTGGCTTTGAATTGCGCATGCGCCCTGTAATCACTGCTAACCTTGGGTCACTGTACAAAAACGTGCGGATCGCCTTCCTTTGATGTTAAAGTTGTTAGTTCAGCGCACTGTGTGCCACGTCCACCTTTCGTCCGTCGTCTGCCAGCGCTTCAGAGTTCGCAATGTCAAACCAACAAGCCCCGCAACATACCCTGCACAAAAGTATCACCTCCTAAGTTCACGTATTCGCAGATGAAAGCATGTGAGCCAAAAGGACTTTTTTCTCGGAAGTTCCTAGTGTACCAAAGAAAAAGTGCACATTCACACATTGTGCCTCATCTTTCTTTTAACCTCTGATGACAAGCTACAGGTGCAAAAATCACTGCAGACTTCTGGCATTATCACAAGTCGAGTTTACCACAGTACAATTATTGACATAGCGCACGAAAGAGACAAGCACGACACAGATCTGCACTAGGCTCGCGCTAACTTTCAACATTATATCGGCAGAAATTCTCACTTTAGCAAGGCATTAAACGGGGCTGGTTGGTCGTACATGTTAGCATAGTTTGAAAATTTTAGTTGAAAATTTTCGCTTATTGTAGTGTGTCGTCCCTTCTGTAGTATAGTTTGCGCACCTATAAGCTAAAATCACCACGCGAATTATATCGAAACCCAGAAACTAGAATCAGTCGGTAAGCATTGGGGCATAGCATTAAACGGACAATCTAGGTGAACAACATGTGAAAAAGGATAAAACATGTGCCGGAGAAACATTTAAGGAAAAACAACACCACAAAAATATTCAAAATGAGTTACTGTTGCATTGCAGCGTTGAAAGGTGTCCACAAAATGACTGAGCTGAAAAACCTAAAGATCAGCAATCGTCACGGCTGTAAGGGAGTGAAAGAGTCAAAACAAATTACGAGCTGCAACCAATAAAATGCTCTGTATAACAGAGGAGCATACTACAAGGCTCCCACACTAAATAAGCTCGTGCCTTAAAATAGAGTGAAAATTAAAATTGTAATTGATTTTAAATTGCAATGCTTGTGAATAACAAGGGGTCTAAAAGCCAACATAAATTAAGGCAATGGTTCAATACGCAACGCTAAACGTGAGGAAAACAAAAAGTAAAAACATTTAAAAATTCACTCACAGCAGAACTGAACGACGTAAGGCGAGCAAAGCTTGCTGCGACGTTAAGCAGGCAACCACACCGAAAGTGAAACTCGCTGTCGTGTAATTCAACGGAATGTGCACTGCCACACTTCTGCGTGGTCCTTCTAATAAAATATGCCTCAGTGACTTCGCACTGCGTATTATCTTTAGCTGCTCCTGTGAATTCCTTATTCTGTATCCTTGTACAGCCCCTCCTTTTTCTCTTCGTCTCACATGCATTGCAATGGTCGGCAAAGTTGCTCCCTGGTTTGTTTTTCGCGCAAAGTCTATGCTCCCTCCTCTTCTCGTTGAGACAACCTCCTGTCTGCCCCGTGCAGTGAAGACCGCAGCTGATAGAAATCGGGCTCACTACGTTCGCTGTGCATCCCCTGAACTTCGTTTCATGTGTATTCATGCAATCTCATCATCATCATCAGCATGACTGCGCCCACTGCAGGGCCTAGACCTCTCCCATGTATCTCCAATTAACCCGGTCCTTTGCCAGCTGCGCCCAACCTATGCCTACGAACTTCTTAATCTCATCCGCCCACTTAACCTTCTGCCGCTCCCTGCTACGCTTGCCTTCTCTTGTAATCCACTCCGTTACCCTTAAGGACCAGCGGTTATCTTGACTTCGCATTACAGGCCCTGCCCAAGCCCATTTCTTCCTCTTTGTTTTGACTAGGATGTCATTAACCCGTGTTTGTTCCCTCACCCACTCTGCCCGCTTCCGGTCTCTTAACGTTACAGCTATCATTTTTCTTCCCTTACCTCTCTGCGTTGTCTTAACTTATAAGCTGAACCCTTTTCGTTAGCCTCCACGTTTCGTAGGTGAGTACCGGTATGATAAAGCTGTTGTACACTTTTCCCGTGAGGGATATTGATAAACTGCCGTTCATGACCTGAGAGAACCTGCCATATGCGCTCCACTCCATTCTTATCCTTCTAGTCATTTCCCTCACATGATCCCGATAAGCTGTTACTACCTGCCCTAAGCCGACGTATTCTTTTTCCGCTTCCAGCACCTCGCTTGTTTTATTTTTATAGTGCTGATTTTAGGAAGTTTATTTGGGGTAGAGAACACAACTTTTACGGCAAACATCGCCGCATTCTTTTCAAAATTATCTGAAAGCTTGTAGAAGTATGGTACGAACGGGACAGATGTCTTGCCTTTGTTTTTCCCTTTCCTATTTGTTATGCTAATCATTTAGAACTTCTTAAATACACAATAATGACTGGAAAAGCAACGCAGTAGCCATAAATTTGCTCTTAATGATTTCCGGCAGCTCCTCGCGATATCTTTTAAATTATTCATATCCACAGTTCACAGAAAGAGTAGTGCGCGTAAGCCCAGCAGTCCATATCTCAGTGACAATCTTTTTGCACTTCCGAGATTTTTTCCTGGATCAAAATTATTAGGGATAAGTAATCCTCGGCCATTGGAAATGACATAAAAATTGCACGCGCACTGAGCAGGTTCGACAGCCACCCTTTGCATACAGTACTTGAAATCAGCTTCGGGCTGCGCGCCTCGTCAAGGTCCTACAAGGGCAAAACAAGCACTTGTTTTTTGCTTGTTCTAATTGCGTAAAGCACAGATTTGGAACAACAAACTCAAGGTATATTTCCGAGAGCTCGGCGATGCACTTTGGTTTGTTATATACCTTTTGAGAACCTTTTTACTGCAATGTGTGTTTCTGGATGCTTCTTCTGCGTGTATTGTTTACGTTAAACATTTTTGTTCAATACTGCCAGTTTTTGTTGGCCGCGACAGATGGAGGACAAGCTGAAGTAAGCCGTAAACATATTTAGCCCTCAGAAACTAAAAAGAAACAGAAACAGAGTGCTACGTGTGCATGGATTCTAACACACCCAGGCAAACCGAATCCGGCGGAAGCTCCGCACCTCACTTTTTTGTTTAAGATTCAAAACAATCATAAAAAACTGCTAATGGTGTGAGTGCTCCTTGAAAATGCAGTGGTGGCTGATTACATTCTTGTTTTTGTCGGACGAAAGATAAGTACTTAAAATATTTTCTGCCGCAATAAGAGACCGATGAATGCGCGATTGCTTTGTTGACCACATCAGCAGTGGTTTTATGTTCTTTCTGCTTTTAATACTTTTTTTTCAGGAATGCTTGGCTGTGTATAACAATCTTTTTTGGCTTTTTTGTTTGCTTGTCTCTCGGTCTGTCTGTTCTTTATTGCTGCCGTTTTTCTATGGGTATGGGGTGTAATTCTCTCAGAAGCCAGTCATAGGCTTTTTGAATTCATTCCTAACATCACACATGTCGAAATAAATATACTTATAATTGTATTTGCAATGCACGACATTATGTTCAGCACTCCGATACTGAACACGAAGTTCTCAGTATAGTTTTCTTTTCCGACATCCGCAACGATCCCTCAGTGTTCTTGTTGAGGCTACACCGCTTATCATTTTCTAACTCTCAGAGATAGTTATTGATTAAAATTTTTGTTTGAGATAGCTGGTTTACACTTCAATTATAAGAGGGCAGTGCAAATATGACACGGAACAGAGAAGTAACCCAGAATGCAGGAGGGGCTCTCTTTTTATAGAATGACAACACCCTCGACTAACAAATGGTTATAACTTTACCAGCGTCATAGTAGACTCGTGCCAGAAGACAGTAAGTGACACTGAAGACAGCGCACGTCCTGTATTCGGTGTTAATTCTGTGTTCAGTGCTGCCCTCTTGTGGGCGGTGGAGACGTACCTCGTTGATGTACCTGCTGCCGAAGTTGGAGAAGGTGTCGCCCAGGAGAGAGCAGATGCCTCGCGTCGCGTAGCCGCAGAACTGCCGCACGAGTCCCGCCACCCGCATGCCGTGGGGCATCAGCTCGTACGCGCCGGCCCAGTGGACGAGGCGCTGCCACGGGAGAGAGTGTCCCACACGAGCTGAAGTTGCGCTCGGGCCGCGTCGATGCCGCTTTGAGTGCTAGCATCTGCTTCGTAGGCAGCGTGTTCTTATTTACGCGACTGGCGTCGCATCTCGCTTCAGGGCTATCACACTACTGAACCAACCATAGGCAAAAGTGAGCTGGAGATGAATCATTACGAGAAAAAATTCGTAGCAAGTACACGTGAGGAAGCTGTAAAAAAAACCTGGACGACGAATACGATACTAGGTAATTCGTTATAGAGAGCATCTGTTGTGGGCAATTTCCGCGAATAAATTAATAAGATTGGTTTTGTTTTTCTTTTTGTAGGGAGCGAGAAGTGCAGACCTCTTTGAGCTTCGAAATATTTTTTAATACAGTGGAGCATCGCATATGATTTTTCTCCCTTAGCACGGAAAGTCACTGGACGTGTCCATTACAAATCGAAAGGATCCATTCTCTTTATGCAAAACCTAGAAGCTCTTCTCATGCTGTACTGGTTGTGCAATACACTAATTCGCTTATCGAGATCAACGGACATTTGCAGTAGGAGCAAAAAGAAAAATGTCGAGTCTTCCAGTTAATACAACCCTGTACACTGCAAAATTCCTTCGCGTTTGAACAACGCTTAAGAGACGTATCTTAACATAATTATGGAACGCTCAAGCCAGTCGTTAATCTGTCTCATCGTTAAAAAGCAGTGCTCTGGTTCAACTTGAGGACCGCAGAGTTCAACCGTCAAAAGCGACAAGCTCTGCCTCCGAGCGTATCATCACGCGTCGGCGTCCTTGGGACATGAGCGGCAGCTTGAGGTGGTGATGCTGAGCGTCAGCTCTACACCTGTTTTCCCACAGTATCAGTCCCATCGAAGAACAAAAAACTCCTGAGGCATCTATGGGGCAGCGATTTAAGGTGTACTGTATCTGATGTTAAGGCCTGGAAATAAGGCTCCGGAAGGACTTGGCCACCGCGGGAGCCGCGGTTTCAGTTTTCCCGAAATTGGAGCCCCTGGCGTTATTAGCCATGCCCGACATTAAAACTCTCTCTTTGGCGGGTCAAAATTCATCACGCGCGCTGCCACTGCACATCTATGGCAGCGCTAGGCAAGTAGCCCGCGGTTAATTCGATCGAGAAGAACGTCGGGGGCGTCAGGGAGGGTTTACCTATACGGCTGCCACCTCTTCCAAACGGACTGGAGATATTCATTAATTTGGACACTATAGTGGGAGCCGAGTGCTTGCTGCAGCACTTCCTGATGTAGCAGGAGGCTGAGGAGTAACCTCGTTGATTGCTTTCGCATAGCTTTGGATAACAGCTAGAAGCCTCCTCAGGTAACCAAGAATTACATGAGGCACGTTTGGCTGCAGCTTCATCCAGACTAGCGCTGCGCGGCTCCGCGAGATTGAAAGGAGGGAAGTGATGTTGTTTTTTTTTGTTGCGACAGAAGGAAGAATGAACATAAAAGTGCACTGGCCTGCCCACTGACTCAAGCTGAGCCACAATCGCTGCCACGTGCAGACAGTAGGAGAGCTGAAAGAGATAGGAGAGGAAAGATTGAAAGAAAGGACGCACGCCGCAACATTACCACGTGATCTGAAGCGACGATGACGGTTTAGCAACAGATACCCCGTGTGGCAAGGAGCCCCCGCCACATCTGCGAAAGCCCCCAGATCCCAGCCCCGAAGGGCAAGGAAACCACCTCCCTCCACCCTCCTCGTGATGAAGTGATGACGCGAAGGCAAAGGCCGTGAAGGTAAAGGCTGGCTTATATACCCTTGGGGATGACGTCACGAATTCTGACAACCATCCAGATGCGTCACAGGAAACATGTGAGTGATGCCGCTGCCAATCTCAGAACCAATCAGAGGCGCCTGAGACCACGTGAGTGACGATGACCTGATTCTGGAAACCAATCGGAAGCGTTGTTGAGTCACATAATTTGCAAGCTTTCACGTGATCTAGTTACAGCACCGACGCTCTACTGGCAAACGAACCGTTAACAGCTAGCTGTGAAAAAAAAATTGGCAGTGGCTTAACTTCGCTAACCCTGGAATGCACCGAAAACCAAGGACGCATGCTAAGCGTCTGAGGATCGTCCATGGCTGCTTCGCTACACGCTCGCGACAGCCATTCTATAAATGTGGATTAGCTCAGCTAATCCAGGATATAAAAAATTGCTGATGGCCGAGCTCTGTTAGGCCAGGATATACGCAGCGAAGGAGCGGAGATTTCTGCATTGGAAGAGTTCATTCACTAGATGCGCATTTATTCACGGATAAAGCTGAGCCGTCGTGGCGGAGTGGTAACGTCTCCGCCTCAAACGCCACAGTTCCTGGCTCGATTCCGACCCTCGGCACAGGATTTTTTTTCATTGAGTGTGGGGGGCGTTTGAGTGGCTCCCATAGATGCCGCCACCGAATACGTTGGTTAGCAGTTAAGCGCAGGCTCTGTTAAGGTGCGTTTATACTCCGGCGTAACGCGCGCGCGTGCTGCACAGCGACGTCACGTCGGGCAAAGCGAGACCCTCTATACTCCAACTGCGCTTGACCGCCGACGCGTTCGGCGGCTTCGGCGCACTCTGACCGCACTGGCGGAGACTTGGAGCACGTCCCTATTTCGCGCCGAGTGCGCCAGCCGCCGCCGGCACGGCCAGACCGGATCGGCTCCGCGGCGAGGCGCGCGTTGTGACCTCATGGGCCTCCACGGAGCACCGTCACGGCGAAATCGCAAGTTCGCGGCCAGTAAAGCTTTCGCTTTACAAAGTGAAAGCTTTCGGGGTTCATTGTGTTCATAGGTGTTGGCGCTGACAACGTTCTAGACTCCGATGATTTTGAGGAAAGGAAGGGCCCATAACTGACAAGTGGCGCTGACAACGTTGTAGAGGCCATTGATTTTCACGAAAGGATAGGCGCACAACTGGTTCCCTGCTCAGTGGAAATCTCGCTTTCATGCACGTGCATGGCGTTGGTGTCCAACTACTGCAAAAACCTGATTTGATTGCGTTGCTCACACTGGATAGGCAGCACGCCCACCCTGCCACCCTGGCAGGTGGTACTTAATGGTTGATCGCAAGAGGTTGGTCGCCGAATAAACGCTGTGGCCTATTGCTGCAGTGCCGCGCTTCTGCCACAACGTTGTCAGCGCCAATGCACGCAGCCCACATCTCACTCTCTCACCACTGCCACGTAAAATGAAATGAAAATTGGTTTGGGGGAAAGGAAATGGCACAGTATCTGTCTCATCAGCGGACACCTGAACCGCGCCGCAAGGAATAAGGGAGGGAGTGAAAGAAGGAAGGAGGAAATAAGTGTCACAGTGGAGGGCTCGGGAATAATTTCGGCCACCTGATCATCTTTAACGTGCACTGACATCGCACAGCAC
This sequence comes from Amblyomma americanum, assembly GCF_052857255.1. Lineage (NCBI taxonomy): Eukaryota > Metazoa > Arthropoda > Arachnida > Ixodida > Ixodidae > Amblyomma > Amblyomma americanum. The sequence continues at coordinate 66,756,035 of NC_135499.1, forward strand.
ACGGACGCCTTTCCGTTTCGCCTCCATCGAAACGCTGCCGCCACGGTCGGGTTCGAACCCGGGAACTCCTGTCAGTAGCCTAGCACCCTAACCACTGAGCCACCGCGGCGGGTACCGCTACGTACCTCAAAGCGCGATTGAGGCGTCCACTGACCCAGGGAGCCAGTTGTGCGCCTTTCCTTCCGTGAAAATCAACGGCCTTTACAACTTTTTCAACACCAATGAACACCGGCGGCTCACTTGTTTTTGTTTTGTTTTTGAGGAAATACAAAGACGCAGTGACTGTCACTTCTAGGTAGACACCCGAACCGCGCCGTAAGGGAAGGGATAAAACAGCGACGGAAAGAAGAAAGGAAAAAAAGAGGAAACTGAATATTCGTTTTAAGAGCGTTAGCTCTTATTCACGTTTCTCGATTTCTTGGTGTCTGCTACCTCCCTTCGGTGTGAAATTTTCCAAGTCCAAGGAATTCAAGATGGCGGCCCCATAGTAAATTGATATACCAACCCAATTGGTGATTGATTTGGGACGTCATTAGCACATCAAATTGGTGATTGATTGGGAAGGTCGCTGCTTCTGTGACGTCATAATTAACTAATCACGTAACTATGTTTAAGCACTTATACCTCAGTAATTAAAAAGGTCATCATAAAACAAATTAGATATTTCGAATCCTCTACATGAGTAGATGTTAGACATCAATATTAACTAATGAAGTTAATATTTAGTTATTCTTAGGATTTATTTTAATTCCTTATAATTAATTACGGATGACGTCATGCTCTAACAAATGGTATATTCGTAACATCCTCGATGAGTAGAACATGTTAGACTCCAATGTCACGTAATTAGGTTAATATTTAGTTATGGTTAGGCTTAACATGGGGCCGTGACGTCAACACTCGGCAGCTCACATGGCGGTAGGCCGCCGCTCGCCGTGAGGTTTGGAAAAGTAGCATAATCACGTGGTAATATATCGCTTGGACGATAGATTCCGCTACCAAACAGCTAACGCTGGTTACTTCAACGTCTTCCAGACGATGGCGGCATAATGATTTGAGAAAAGGAAATGGAGCAGTATCTGCTCACATCTCGGTGGACACCTGAACCGCGCTGTAATGGGATCTATTGTTGGGCTGACGGTCGTTCAACATCATTCTACTGCCTACGTGACGACTGCTTTACCTAGCGTAGTGAAACTTTTCGCTTCAAAATTAGGCATGCGCTAATTTAGCGCACTATGTGCCTATTCACTGCTGGAAAGAGTGGAGTAAGGCATCCGCCGCGGCGGCTCAGGCTGATTATTCCACTGTTGCAGTCTCGATCCCGGCCGCGGCGGCCACATTTAGATGCATGTGAGGTTAAAAAAACGAAGAATATAGCGAAAAGCTGGCACCGAGTAAGAAAAATTGAAAATTAGCTGTTAGGACCCACCGCCGTGGCTCAGTGATTCGGGCGTTCGGCTACTGATCTGAAGTACCTGGGTTCGAACCCGACCGAGACGTACGTGGGGGAAACTTCGCGAACTCTACTTCCTGACTATGGTGGAGCGCCTAATGAGGCGCTGGACGCCCCCATCACAGAAGCGGAAGTAAGGGCAGGTATTGTAAGAATTAGAATGAGGTCGGCTCCTGGTCCTGAGGGGGAACGAACAAAATGCTCAGAAACCTATAAACGATGACTCCATTAGGTATTTAACGGAGTACATGCAGAAACGTTGGGAAAAAGGCGAGCTCCCACAACAGTGGAAGACGACAAGCATTATTTTAATACCGAAACCTTGGAAGCCGCCTCAATTGGCAAATTTGCGACCAATTTCCTTAACTTCATGCGTTGGGAAATTGATGGAGCACGTCGTCCAGACCAGACTGATGAGCTTCATGGAGCAGGGTGATCTGTGGCCACATGAGATGGTCGGGTTCCGACTTCACATGCGTACGCAGGACGTCATGATCCAAATCAAACATGACATAATAGACTGAAGGTCTAAAGATGCGAAAGCCAATTTGGGGCTGGACCTCACGAAGGCTTTCGACAACGTGAAGCATGAGGCGGTCCTGGAAGGGCTGAACAAGGTTAATGTAGGTACCAGGACATATCGGTACATCAGGAACTTCCTGACGGGCTGAACTGCCTGCATGAAGTTCCAAACGCTGGAATCCCCCTCGCATGAGCTAGGGAGTCGGGTACGCCCCAGGGATCTGTGCTGTCTCCCCTACTCTTAACGTGGCTATGAGAGAGCTCCCCGAGCAATTGGCTAAGCTCGAGGGATTAAAATTTAGTATATATGCGGATGATATCACCCTTTGGGTCGACCGAGGAAGTGATTCGGCCGCCGAAAACCTGCTCCAGGCCGCCACCGACATCATAGTCGAGTACGTGGCCAAGAGAGGCCTAGCGTGCTCGCCTCAGAAATCAGATTTATATATAATCCGAAGCACTTACGGTGCAAGCCACCATCAGAGATCGAAATTAAAGTGGCGGGAAAGGAGGTACCAAATGTCGAGCAAATCAGAATCTTGGGCTTGATTCTTCAGTCACACGAACGTAATGGCGAGACTATCAGAAGGCTGCAAAATCACGCGATGCAGACCCTGAGCCTAATTAGGCGGGTGGCCAGCAGGGGCCGAGGGTGAAATGAAAAAAAATTGATTAAACTGGTACAGGTGTACATCTTCAGCCGGGTGAGCTACGCAACGCCGTATCTATATTTGAAAACGGTGGAAAAAGAGAAGATTTAGTCTCTACTGAAAAAATACGTAAAGAAAGCGCTGGGTCTGCCCATGTGTACACCCACAGAGAGCCTAATGGCTCTAGGGGTACACAACACATGGGTAGAATTGGCGGAGGCGGTGCGAACCTCTCAAATTGAGAGAGAGAGAGAGAAAGACAGAAAGGCAGGGAGGTTAACTAGGCAGCGCCCGGTATGCTACCCTACACGTGGGAAGGGGAACGGAGGGAAAGACAGAAAGGGGAGAGAACAAAGGGATATGGTCACTTTTCCACATGTCCGTTGGCCGTTACTTGCAGGGTACTCAGGGCACACACTTATAGTTCACAATCTCGCACGCATTCTTGAGTCCTTCAAGAACTTGAAAAGTGCCTTCAAAGCTGTCCTCTGCGATGAAGGCTTACTCCAAGGACCCAGAATCTTGGCTTCAGTAAGGGGCCGAGGATCTAAACGGCGGAGTGTTGCAGCCAAGAGTGCGCGCTCACGCTGAAACCGAGGGCAGTTACAAAGAAGGTGTTCTATAGTTCCGTCGCACCCACAGATCTCACATGCAGGAGAGTCTGTTATTGCGATTAAGTGGGAGTAGACATTTGTGAACGCCTCTCCCAGCCACAGGCGACACAACAGCGTAGCATCGCAGCGGGAGAGGCCGGGCGGAGGACTGAGTTGGAGTAAGGGGTCTAGGCGGTGCAGATGGCATGTGGAGTTGCTAGTAGAGGACCATGACGCTAAAAGCTCTCTTCTGAAAAGCATTCGCTGATGTCTTGCTGCGTCGGCTCTTGTTACCGGTATCTGGACAATGTTGGCACTGCCGTGAGCCGCTCCAGCTGCAGCTTCAGCTGCGTCGTTTCCAACAATGCCAGAGTGTCCCGGTACCCACTGAAAGACGATGTCGTGACAGTCTTCCTGAGCCTGGTGTTGGAGATGTCTTAATTCAGCTACGAGTTGATCGTGATCGCCATGGCGTAAAGCAGAATTAAGTCACTGTAAGGCTGCTTTTGAGTCACAGAATAGAGCCCATTTGTGGGTTGTTTGTGCACCGATGTACTGCACAGCCGCACGAAGAGCGGCCAATTCTGACCCGGTGGAGGTTGTCCGACGCGAAGTTTGCTGGATAATACTGGTCTGTCTCGCAGGAATGACCACGGCGTAGGTTGAACTTGCACCTGAGACCGAACCATCTGTATACACATGAGTGCGGTCTCTATATGCGGCGTGGAGTAGGTAGAGTGTCAACAGTTTAATGGCCGGTGTCGATAGGTTCGATTTTTTTTGTTATGTCCGGAATTGTAAGGCGCACGCTTGGCTCCCGCAGACACCACAGCGCAGAGGAAGGCAGGGCTGCCGGGGTGAACTGTGATAGGATGGACGACTGGTGGGCTGCTATAAGCTTTTAAAACGTTGCGTGGGGTCTTTGATTTATCACTGACACAAGGTGGTGCTGGGGGATCCTTGCTAGATGCCGTATGTGGATCCGCAGGGTTTCAATGGTTATATACGTCGAGAGTGGGCAGTCCTGGGCGATATCAATGGTAGCAACTGTTGATGCGCTGCGAGGGAGACCCAGGCATGTGCGAAGTGCCTGACCTTGTATAGTTTGGAGGGCACACAAATTCGTCTTGCATGTGCTTGAAAGCACTGGTGTACTATACCGAAAAAATCCCAAGAAGAGTGCTCTGTAGAGGTGCAGCATTGGTAGAATCGACAATCCCCATGATTTTCCGCCAATAAATTGAGCATGTGCGTGATAGAGATTAGTTTTTTCTTTACAATGCTGCAATGCGGGCTCCATGATAAATTCCGATCTATAACAATTCCTAAAAAACGATGAGATGCACGATAGGCAACGACATGGCCGTCAATAGTTAGCGGATAACGAGTCATACTTTTGCGCGTCAATGCCACTATAGTGCACTTCTCGGCTGACACGCTCAGACATTGTTCTCGGAGATAGGAGGAAGTTATGGTTGCTGTCCTCTGAAGTCTTGCTCGCACCTGGAGACACGTCACAGAGGAGGCCCAGATACAGATGTCATCGGAATACACAGAGATATGGACGGTATTTGGTAGGTACCCCTGCAGACTTATAAGTGTTAGATTAAACAAAGTAGGATCGAGCACTCCGCCCTGGGGAACGCCCCGGTAGGTGTAATGCACGGGTGTGGAGCCATCTTCACACATAATAAAAAATGTCCTTTTGGTCACATAGCTTTGAATCCACCTATACATCCATCCACCGATTCCAACAGCCTCTAGCGCATCAAGGTTTACCTCATATGTCAAGTTATTATGCGAAGCATATTAACGTAGGTATCGGGCCTTCGCGCGACGCCCGGCGGTGGCCACCATTGACCCCGAAGTACGGTCACGTGACATGACGTCACGTGATGACGTCACACAGGCTGCAAATGGGGCCTCATATCGCGCCGTCGGTCGCCTCCCGGCGGTGGCCACCATTGACCTTCAAGTGACCTTCAAGTAGGTCACGTGACATGACGTCACGTAATGACGTCACACCGGCTGCAGATGGGGCCTCATATCGCGCCGTCGGTCGCCTCCCGGCGGTGGCCACCATTGACCCTGAAGTGAGATCACATGATGTGACGTCACGTGATGACGTCACACCGGCTGCAGAGACTGATAACCCGCCGAGCTGAGTTATGGCCCGCAGTGGTTCCAGCGCAGCCGCATGGTGGACATCAACGGCTACAATGTTCTTCCGCACATTCACTCGAACGTCTTTGATTTCGTTAGGCACGAGGGCCTCGAGTTCTACAGAGATGACTTGCCTGTTAAGCCACCTCATGTTGTCGGTTGGCTGCACAGGAAGGACGAGGATGGTGTGTGCCGGTGTGTTTCCACTTATTTTTGTAGTGGACTCACTGGATGACGATCCGGCTCTTAGCAGTCTTCTCTTGGTCCTCCGCTTGTGGTAAGTCTCAAAGCCGTCCTCACTGCTGGCCTCGCTGAGGTACTCGATGGTGTCATCGCTGTCGGGGTCGCTCGGACGGTTGCACCGCTTCCTCGACGAGCTCGAAGAGGAGGCCGCCAGGCCAGTCGGATGCCCCGGAGGGTTCAGATCTATCGCTGTATGATGGGGGACGGCGTCCCCGCAGTATACACGCAAAAACACAGAAAAAAGCTGGAGACTGACTGAAAGCGTTCCACAAGGATGCACTTCGTCGTCTTCTTCCTCAAATTGAGAGACTTAGCAGCACGAGGACAGGGAGAGCCATTCTGATCAAAGTTAGAATAAAACCGGCTAGGGGTCCCACCACAGGTGGTCGAAATTATTCCGGAGCCCTCCACTACTGCGCCCCCTTCTTCCTTTCTTCTTTCACTCCCTCCTTTATCCCTTCTTTTACGGCGCAGTTCAGGTGTCCAACAATATATATGAGACAGATACTGCGCCATTTCCTTTCCCCAAAAAACCAATTATTAATTATTAAAATTTCGGAACATGAGGTCGCCTATGTAGACGCGGCTGGAGGTGGTGACGGTTTTACGGTGGCAACGGTCGTCAGCGGCTAAGGCAACCCCGTGACAGCTCCCACTTTCCGCGGGCGGAACATAGAAGTTGCCGAGGAAACTGCGATCGCGCTAGCTTGAGTTGGAATTGAAGCGAAGTTCGTCATTAGTGACAGCAAAACTGCCATACAAAATTTTAGCAAGAGAAGGATCTTACCCTTAGCGGCCAGAATTCTCGGCCAGTGAAAGTTGGATAGGAAATTTCAAATAATTTCGACTCCGGCCCATGAAGCCGTCTCCGGCAACGAGGCGGCCCACGAGCTGGCTCGAGATCTCTACTGCCGAGCCGCTACAGGGCCCCTAGATGACCGAGGGAGCGGAGAGGACATGCTAAAATATGAGGAGATCACGCAGCATTATAGATTGGAGCGTAGACTTGTGCCCTCGCCAGATCCCAAATTATACAACAGACAGGCAGTCGCGTGGAGGTGACTGCAAAGTACCCGCACCCGATTATGGCAAACAACATGTTCCCCGAAGCCAGTAGCGATAGATGTAATCTTTGTGGCGCGAGAGGGACCCTTGAACACATAATAAGGGAACGCCCGTACTCTCCCGAGGGGACGCACAATATAGACAGTAGAGACACCTGGGAGACCCTGCTGCGCAGCTCGGGCCCTGAGCTCCAGCTCCTGCTCGTCCAACTAGCTCAAGAGGCTGCTGGGACCCAAGACCTCACAGTCTGCATCTGAGGCGGCGGCGCCCGCCTCCTGACCTGCGTGTCAGGGGTGGGTAGATCGCCTTATCCGTTGGAAAATGAAGTTTAATCTATCTATCTATCTATCGAACTCGACCGCGGCGGCCGCGTTTCGATGAAGGCGAAACACAAAGGCGCACGTGTGTTGTGCGATGTCAGTGCACGTTAACGATCCCCAGGTGGTCGGAATTATTCCGGAGCCCTCCACTACGGCACTTCTTTCTTCCTTTCTTCTCTCAGTCCCTCCTTTATCCCTTCTCTTACGGCGCGGTTCAGGTGTCGGCTGATATGCGAGACAGATACTGCACCATTTCGTTTCCACAAAAACCAATTTTCAATTTTATTTTTGTTTTTTTGAAAGGAAATGGTGCAGTATCTGTCTCACATATCTCGGTGGACATCTGAACCGCCCCGTAAGGGAAGAGATAAAGGAGGGAGCGAAAGAAGAAAGGAAGAAAGAGGTGCCATGGTGGAGGTCTGAGGAGGAGGAGGAGGAGGAGGAAACAGCTTTGTTTAGTCGCCTGCACAACGACACCATGACTAAATGGCGCCGCAACGCGGGTCCTGAAGTCTTCTCAGCGGGTGGTCTCTACTCAACTCCAGCGCGTGTTACTCCCGCGGTCGGTCGCCCTGAGGGACAACGTTCCGTCGGTTTCGCTCGGCCTTTGTCTTTTAAGAGCCGCCGAGACCTGCTGGACGGCCCAGGTTTGGATTTCGAGGTAAGAGCATTGCGCCGCAGCCGCAAGTCACGGTGGAATCGTTGTACTTGTCGAAACTTCGTCGGGGAACTTGGTGCAATACCCTACGTTGCGCGTCACGGTGGCCCTCTGTCGCTCGCGCACGCGGCACACATCACTCACATATACCTTCAGGTACAGATGATTCATAAACACTGGGGTCGGTAAGGAACCAAGGAACTGAACAGCACCACTTCCACTCGGCTCAGCCCCGGGTGCGGGGGTGGGAAAGTCCTTCGAGCCAGGCGGTGAAACTGTGTAAGTTCGTTGAACGTCGTTGAACAGCACACGGGCGCCTTTGCGTTTAGTGACCATGTTGTCGGCTGTTTCCCTTTCACTTCCTGCTATCTAAAATGCAAGAAACACCCGATGTAACAGTTGCGTAACCTCAGGAAGAAATTTTCTGACGTCTGGAACGGCCTTGCCGGCACAGTTAGCAGGAAATCAGTGTAAACTTTGGGGGCGAATATCTCGGAACACGCTTATCCTACAAGAATTCTACGAGTGGACTCTAAATGCGACCGCCTCTAGGTTTCTAAAATAACATTCACGCCATCCGCCGTGGCTAAAGAGTTTACTAAAATACCTTGTTTATTAAGTCACTGGCCGGGACAATTATAATCTTAGTCGCATAACTTGCGTGCAGACGTGGATTTCAAGCGCTACTCAGTGCTATAGTTTTAAGAAATCTATAAAGCTTAGTTCTGATCAACCTGTATTTCAGCACGCAAATGAAGCCATTCTTATGTCTACTAATGCACCTTTTTATGACCTATGGAGGCTTTTCAGAGTTCAAGCTATGCACTGAACGGCTCCGTTTGCATGGCTTAATAAAAAATTGTCACGTGTCTGATTTTACGGCTATGCCTCAGCAAAGACCGCTACTGCACTCTTCCTGACAATGCAGGTGCTTGTCACGATCATCGTCGCATTTCTGCCTGGCGGGACGACTGCGCCGCTCGGTTCGCCTTTACTTCCTCGGACTGAACACGTCTGCGGTGAGGTTGGAACTCGCTGTGTCAGCGGCATCGTTAGCGCTGCCCTAGACAGGCCACCACAAACCTCGCCAACCCTCGCTGCCACCTAGACTGCCCCATCGCAGTCGACATAGCCATTGGCATCAAGTATAAAATCTCAAGAACCATCAGCGATACTTTGACCGGATCCTGACGGGTCGGCCCGGTATTGCACTGCCTCCGGGATTGGACCGGGGCATATAAGCGCACGCCTTTTCTTCCTATCTGTACTCTCATATCCTTTAACTCTCCTACATTCAGCACGCGGCAGCGAGAGTGCCTCGGCTTGAGCCAGTAGGCAGGCCCGTGCACTTTCCTTTTCTTCCTATCAGCAACAGCAGCAGCAGCAGCAGCAGCGATACTTTGTGGGCTTGGTGGCTGTGCGACGGAAAATGCCACTATCTACTTTTCCTGACAATGCAGATTAGTAAACAGTACACTCTCTTTTCAAAGAAAACGACCGACTACTTTTCAGTGCAGTTCCCAGGAACACATTGGCCCAGTGCTATCAGTACTTAATGTGCCACACCATATGCTCCTTTCTGCTGCTGTTATTGGGCTACGTCGAGAATAACCGTGGCCCTGACTCTGACGCCAATCTCGCCGTACTTCAGAAGACTTACAACGGTCACGGTCAGCTCATTACCGAGGTTGGAGAGCTAAAAAACCAGCAAATAATGAGTGACTGCTTCAGATCTGAACAATAGAATGGACGAACTCGAGAACATGCACTCAAAGCGCTCCAGCATCATTCTATATTTAATGCTCAGTACGCATTTTTACAGGGCGTTCAATATTGCATACGTACAGTCGATCAGCGATCATGAAGTTATTCAAGCAGATTTTTCATTTTGTCCTGAACGCCATTAAAAACGAATGAAAACAATCACTTTAAATGAGAAAGATAATTACAGTGTCATTCATCGCAAACTGTGTGCATCTTCTCATTCTCTGAAGTTAGTTCTAACCAGAGATCTATTGACGAGAACTGGTTGGCATTAAAACATAAACGACAAGAACCAACAGAGACTTATACGCAGAGCAACATTTCCTGAAAATCGCTCTATATGTGGTTTTTTAAGACACAAAAAGACTCGAAAATGAATAGGGGTGGTGGTGGTGAAAAACTTTATAAAGTAGAGCAAGCCTTAATTGTTACATCCTAGTGATGGGATTGCTCTTGGATGCGTGTCGTGGCCGGAAGGTGATGCTTCTCAGCGACTTCCAAAGCCCAGTCCACTAGCTGCCGTTGGGCAGCCGGGTCAGAACTGGACACCGCAGCCTCCCATCGCTCGAGGTCTGTGAGTTGCCAATCGGCTGGTGGAAGGAGCGCAGAGGAAGAATAAAGAATGTGTGCAAAACCCGCTTTCGGAGCGCCGCAGAGTGTGCATACTGACGTGAACAGTCCCGGGTGAACCAGGGATAAGTGGGCAGGGGAGAGGAAGGTGCGGGATTGTAGCTGTCGCCACGTCACCTGCTGCAATTTAGTGAGAGACTTGTGCGGAGGGGGATACGTTAGCCGTTGCTCACGGTAGTGTAGAGTGATCTCGTGATACGCGACCATTCGATCTCGAGCGTCTCCCCAGGCGTCGGCGGCTCCTGCTCGGCTGACGAAACCTCGAGCTAAAGAATGAGCCGCCTCGTTACCTGGGTGGCCGGCGTGGGCCGGTACCCAGAGAAGCTGAATAGGTCGGGTAGGGGCGGGAGACCGGCTTAGAAGCCGGAAAGCGGGTTCGGAGATGCGGCCTTTCGCAAAGTTACGGACCGCGGTCTTTGAGTCGCTGAAAATGTGGGTCGCCGATGTAGTAGCGATGGCTAAGGCTACGGCTGCCTCCTCCGCTTCCGCAGGAGTGGAGGCAATGACAGTGCCTGCCGTAATAGGGGTGTACGAATTGGACACTACCGCCAGTGCAAAGGCGGAAGAGAAGGTGTAAGAGGCTGCGTCGACGTAGACGCTCTCCGGCTGTGCGCCATAGTGTTTGTGTAGGGCTGCAGCCCGAGCAGCACGACGAGCCGCGTGATGCTCGGGATGCATGTTCTTGGGGAGGGGGTGAATGGTGATGAGGTCCCGTGTGCGGTGTGGGAGGGAGAAGGTGTGGGTATAATAGCCAGGGAGGTGTAGGCCAATGGCGTCAAGAATGTGACGGCCGGCAAGGGTGGAGGAGAGCCGATCAAGTTGGGCAGATCGATGGGCCTCGGTGAGCTCGGCGAGGGTGTTGTGTACGCCCATCTTAAGAAGGCGTTCATTCGACGTGTGCTGGGGGAGGTTGAGGGCCGTCTTGTACGCCTGACGGATGAGGCAGTTGACTTTGTTCTTCTCTACTCGGGAGAGGAAGAGATAGGGCAGGGAGTATACTACCCGGCTAAGGACGAAAGCCTGGATCAGGCGGCGGAGGTCGTGTTCCCGCATGCCTCGGTGTTTGTTAGCGATTCGTCTGATGAGGCGAACGGTTTGTTCAACGGTAGCAGTGAGCTTGGTGATTGTGGCAGTGTTCTTGCCATTTTTCTGGAGAACCATCCCCAGGATGCGAACTTTGTCTACCTCTGGTATGCGGGTGGCATCAATGGTGACATCGATGCCAGGTGGGGGAGTTTTGTCCAGTCTTCCCCGAGGGGGGCGAAGGACCAGAAGTTCCGATTTTGTAGGAGAGCATGCAAGGCCGACCTGATGGGCATAGGAGGTCACCACATCTGCCCCCGCTTGTAGTGTCTCTTCAATGTTGCCGGCATTACCCGTGGAGGTCCACAGGGTGATGTCGTCGGCATATAAAGAGTGCGAGAGGGCGGGAATGGCTGAAAGAGCCTTTGCCATGGGGATGATAGTTATATTAAATAGAAGCGGGGAGAGTACCGATCCCTGAGGGGTACCTCGGCTACCGAGGGTGAAAACAGGGGAGGAGAGTGAGCCAAAAGTGATTTCAGCTGTGCGGTGGCGGAGGAAGGCTGAGATGTAATGATGGGTACGAGTGCAGACGTGTAGGGACGACAGGGCGTCCAAGATGGCCGAATGATATACATTGTCGAATGCCTGTTTTAGATCCAGGGTCAGGACCGCGCGCGTGCGCCTCGTGTTTCGGGGGTGGAGGACGTCTTCTGAGAGCTGAAGCATGATATCTTGGATGGAGAGGTGGGGACGGAAACCAACCATCGTTGGGTGGAAGAGGAGGTTGTCGTCCATGTGTTCCTGGGGGCGACCAAGGACGACGTGCTCAAAGAGCTTGCCGATGCAAGACGTAAGGAAAATGGGTCGGAGATTCCTTATCTCAAGAGGCTTTCCTGGCTTGGGGATGAAAGTTATGCGGGCATGAGTCCACTGCGAAGGGAGTGTTCCCGTTCGCCAGCAGTGATTGAACAAGTCTGCAACAGCCTCCACGGACTGGCCGTCGAGATTGCGGAGCGCCTTGTTGGTGACTCTGTCAGCGCCGGGGTCGGTCGTGGTCCGAAGTTTGTGCATGGTCGCCCGAACCTCCGCCGGAGAGATGTCCGCGTCGAGTTCCGGGTTGGGGTCTCCCGTGTACGGGGGGAGGGGGGTGGGAGGGGTGGTGGTGAGATATTGATCTTTGAGGGCTTGGAGAAGTGCATCGTCTGAGAGGGGGAGCTGGTGCAAGATGCGTGTGACATGCTTGCGTTGGGTGGCCTTCGTGTGACCCGGGTCCAGGAGATATCTGAGGAGGGACCAGGTGTCTTTGAGGCCTAAATTGCCACTCATGCGATCGCAGACCTGTCACCATTGTTGATGGGCCAGGTCGCGTGCATGTGTTTCAATCTCGCGTACGAGATGAGCGATACGGCGTTTGAGGGGCCGATTGTGCTTTTGATTGAGCCAGCGCCTTTGCAGGCTGGCATGTGCTTCCCACATGTGGAGGAGCCGGCTGTAAGCAGCCGACGTGTCCTCAGGTTCGGGAATGGTGGAGGTAGCGCGGGCGACATCGCGGTTGAGACTGGCGGTCCATTCAGAGAGGTCCGTGATGGTGTTCGGGGTTAGGCGCCGAAGTTGGCGGAATTTGTCCCAATCCACCGCCTGTGTCCCTCGTCGTTTTAGCGAGGTAATGGAAGAGATATTGACCTCTGTGGTCGGTGCCAAAGGAGTGTGTCGTGTAGATCCATCGGATGTCGCGAATGTGTTTGCGAATTGTGAGGTCTGGGCTGGTGTTGTGCTGAACACTGGAACCAATACGGGTGGGGATCGTAGTGTCTTTCAAAAGGGAGAGGCCTTCGTCCTGAATGAATGACCACAGCGAGGTGCCTTTGCGACAGTTCTTGCGGTACCCCCAACTGATGTAATTGGCGTTAAAGTCGCCCGCTACAAATGGGAGTTGTTCGAACTGATTGAGAGCGTCTAGCGGAAAGCCGCAAGAAGAGGGGCAGGAGGACCTTTTGGGAGGCTATAGAGATTGAGGATGAAGAGGCTAAGTGACTTGCGTGTGGGAGGGAGAAGCTCCAACAGGAGACCGTCTATGTCGTCTACCTCTAATGGGTGCTCTATCGCAGTGAGATTGCGATGTACGAGCGTGGCGACCCTGGTCTGTGGCTGGGTAGAAGGTTCGTGTGCGGTGTAGTTTCGGAGCTTGACTGACGTCAGAGTTTCCTGAAGCGCAATGACCGCTGGGGAGTCGCGGCTAGAGAGGGTTTGTAAGTAAAGCTGCAGGTTATCTCGCTTTGAGCGAAAACCCCTGCAGTTCCACTGCCACACCTTAATGCGTTGGGGTGTCGCAGCCATGTTGGGCAATGACGGAGAGAGCGGAAGATGCAGCGGGTGGCGTATGACCTCTGGGGAGAGGCTCGTGAATCTTAGTTTGGAGTTGCGCGACATTGGCCTGCAGATTGCTCTGGCGGGTTTCGAGCGTCGCCACGCGGTCAGAAATGTTCTTCATCCACGTTTGAGTTTCGGAGCGGAACGTGTTTAGCGTCGCCATCATGCGTTTCTCAAAATCTTGCATGAAAGACGTCACCTGGTGTACAAGGTTGTCAGTGACTGGTTGGGAGGGAGAATAGGCGTCATCGGCGGACTTGCGTTTAGCGGGGAGCCCACGTGCCGGTGACGTGGCGCACGAGGAGGCGGAGAGGGAAGAGACGGAGGAGGAACGGGGCACGTTTGGATGTGTCGGGGTTTGCACCACTGGAGGCAATGTCGGTGGAGAGTGTTCACGCCTTAAAAGGTTGTGCAGTTGCTCTTTTAGAGCAGCAATTTCGCGACTCTGGGAGGACAATTGTGCTTTTAGTTCCGCGTCTTCCTTCTCGAGCGAGGAAGACTGCGGCCCCCAGCTCACCTGTTTCGAAGAGTCCTGGACCCTTTGGCATGGAAGTGGTGGGAAGGACACGGAACGGCTGCGACTGCGACCAGTTCTTGGGCGGGAGGCGGAGCATTGGCGGCTTCGCGACGCCCTGGGACTCTTGGGTGGCGAAAACGGTGGTGGACTCGCCGTGGGCGTTGTCCGTATAGTGGAGACCGGCGTGGTGTTGCCGGAGCGTTCGAAGCGTACTTTGCACTTGCGCGTCCCTGTGAAGTGCGTTCCATTACACAGGATACATTTGGGAGTGCAATCCGGCGTTTCTTTGATGGGATGAAACGCACCGCAGCGAGGACAAAGGTCGGTGCGCTCTTTCGGACACACGTCAGCACGATGGCCTGGCTTGCGGCAGTTGAAGCATGCTTCAACTTTCGCCTTGAAGGGATAACACGAGTAGAGGGTGCCGTAGAAGACGAGCTGTCTTGGAACTTCCGTGGTGTCAATAAAGGTGACCAAGATGGACTTGGTGCGGCCTAGTTGGCGGGCGTCTGCGATCGTGAAGTGGCGGCTGGGGTTCAGCGCCACGAATTTTTCGCGCTGCTAAGCAAGAAGCAACCTTTGAAGCGTGGGAAAATACTACAGAACCGAAAAGGCATACTTGGTTGTCATCACCCATGTAAAAAAGTCATTTTTAACAGCAACCTGCCACGCATGCTACGCGGTAACCCAAAGACAATTAGGCAAGTCACCAACCCTGCACGAATGCACTCAATCGCTCTAGCTCATACATCAAGTGAACTAGCCCCCGACACAGAGAGCGCTAACATCTTCAATGCCGAATTTTCTTCACTTTTCACGCAATAGCGTGACACCTTCATGGATGCCACCCATTAATAACATGCCACCGATGTACGCGGTAACCTTTCCTTCAAATCGTGTCTAGTCTTTAAATGTAAAAAACGAAACTTTCCGGGCCAACCGGGCCAACCCATGCCAGAGTGCTTCAAGCACTCCGCCATATCCTCAAAAATAAGTTTAATATCTTGGGTCCAAGTGGGACCCGTTTCAGATAATAAATCAGATACTGTTAACCCAAATTGTACTCTTGCGAAACACAGTTGGCCATGTTCCTCAATGATTTACATGCTAACCTGCAGATTATCATTCAGACTGGCGCTATTTTTCTGGTTTACGCTAAGACATTTGACAAAGCACCTCACAAATAGTTATTAGTAAAAATGGCTGCACGTGGTGTAGCTCTGGTTAAACCTGGAGTGACGCGATAGCTACAGCTGGCCGAGTGGAACTCGATCGCTCAGTCGAATTGCAAACTCAGTCTTTCGCCGCTGCGTTTTGCTGGGCGTTCCTTCATCTTCGTTCCTGGACGTGGATTCACTCTCTTCTCTCCACTCCTCCCTCACTCGGTTTCGCCGGCGCGCCGGGGCACCGGCAGCTGCCACAGTGGCCACGGCGCCACCGCGCTGAAGGTTCGAAATGTTAGCGTAAGCGCACCAGCTGCGCGCTCTGACATCACTCCGCGCATGCGCACAACTCACGATGCGGGCGGCGTCTGCCCCGTCGGCACAGCGGTGCGGCGCGCACACCAGCTGCGGGCTATGACGTCACTCCGCGCATGCGCACAGCTGTCGGAGCGGTGGTGCCAAGGCTCAGCGCGCAGCCACGCTGACTTCGCGAAGTGGCTTGTGTAGTGTAGCTATCGCTACAAAACTATGTCGGTAAAACATACATACAATGTACCACAGCGGTGGTTTAGTGGTATGAGCACCCGCCTCGCATGCGGGAGGTGCAGGGTTCCATCCCCAGCAACGCCGGGTACCCAACGGTGGTACGTACAATGGGTACAAGCTTTCCCCTGGCCTGGTTCTCGGCTTCTTTAGGGTGTACTATTTGGGAAATCGGTTGCTTTGACCCCACCTTGAGTAGAAGAAAACACCCTGTGCCATGGCGCTCTTTCACCACAGATGCCTTTGCGCCATAAAGTCATCACCATCACCGACATCTAATGCACTAATTTAGCTCAAAACGATATAAGCAAACAGCTCTCCAGAAGTCACTGTAAATAACCGGTCTTCCAACCCTCTTCCTGTATAGTCAGGCATTTCACAATGCTCAGTTCTTGACCCTCTCTTGTTTTTGATCTATATTAACGACCTTCCACAGCATGTCTCTTGCAAAATTCCAATACTTGCTGATGACTGCGTAATGAAACTTCCAGTAACTAACCCAAAAGCCCTCCACGAAGGACTACCCGCATAAAAGAATGGTGTCAAAGTTGGGTCATGGCCCTTCACCTAAGCAAATGCAAGCTTCTTTCCATTTCCCATCGACACAAAAGTCATGCATTTCAGTAAAAAATCGCTATCAGTCCGTAGAATCCGTATCATCTTCCAAATTCTTAGCCACCACGTTATATAATGACTCAACACGGAATGCGCATGCTGCTAACGCGACATCTTCAGCTAATAAAACACTGGGATTTATAAGATGTCAATTTCACCCTTCCCACATCACGTCGAATTGCTCGCTTATAAGTCCCTCGTGTCACCGCAACGATCTAGAAGGAGTACAAAATCGCACTGCAAGATTCAACCATTCTTCAAATTTATATTTCATGAGTTTTTAGACTCTAAAATCTAAATCCGCAATATCGCCTCTTCCTCTTCGTCGCCACATTGCCACCCTATTACCTTACATTATGCCAGCATCCTACGTATCTCGCCGCAGTAGCCACTCGCTTCAAGTTTTCCGTCCACGCGTCCAAACGGTTAATTTTGAAGCGAAAAGCTTCATTAGGCTCGTCAACACCCAGCTTCGCGTGAGCCACACTACAGATTTGCCACAGCTGCGCATGCGCGAAACCGAGTGACGTCACGCGGAGCGCAGGTGGCCGCTGCTACCGCAGCCGCCGTCGCCGCCGCGCGCTGCCTCCGTCGTCTGACCTTTCGCCATGGAAGGTGGAGAAGACCCAGAAGTAGTAGCGTGGGAGTTGGCTCAAAAGCAGCGAAGATATGAAAAGTGCAAGGCTAGACAAGCGGCTGAAACGCCAGAATCAGGAGAGGTATACCCAAATTGTAACCTTAGTATGAAACCTTATGCTAAACCACGAGCATCGCCACGAAGCTTTTCGCTACGAGATATTCAGGCTTAACACTTTAGCTAAGCCTCAGCCCAACTTTTTAAGCCTTCTCCTTTCCACGTGCAGCTGAAGAATGGAACGGCCTTCCCCAGCATATCGCCGACTTGACTCCCGTCATCGTTCTCTGAAAATTTTACTGACCTCCAACGTATCAGACCTCGCCTTCCTCCTCCTCATCTGGCATTGTTATTTTTTATTTTTTTCTGACTCTATTCCTTGAGAAATACCCCTCCCCTTCCAAAGGTCTTCAAGTAAATAAAATGAAATAATCCGCGCAAAGCCTTGCTGCCGTGGAGCTACTATACTTACTGTATTCGCATTGTAGCATTCATATTCTGCTTTCCAAAAATGTCGAAGGTTTAAGGTAATGAACAATGATGCACTATAGAAGAACCACTAGAGCTTAATATAAATAAACGTTTTTTTTCCTTCTAATGCATAATTAATAATAATAATAGTTGGTTTTGGGGAAAGGAAATGGCCCAGTATCTATCTCGTATATCGTTGGACACCTGAGCCGCGCCGTGAGGGAAGGGATAAACGAGGGAGTGATAGAGGAAAGGAAGAAAGAGGTACCGTAGTGGAGGGCTTCGGAATAATTTTGACCACCTGAGGATCTTTAACGTGCACTGACATCGCACAGCACACGGGCGCCTTAGCGTTTTCCCTTTATAATTCTAGAGTTGTTTTTAGCGCACACAAAGACGACACAATAAAAGACGAAGAAGGCAGGGCAGGGCGCTATTCTGCCCTCTCCCGCAGAGAGAGGGAAGAGCCTCTCTCTGCGGCCCACTTGTTGCTGTCCTGCCAACGTGTGCATATACAGCTGCGTTGAAGTTTCGCAGCTACACAATACTTCAGGAATTTGCTGCCTCGGCTCTTACATCATCTCCCGAATATCGCCATCTTCTGCATCCTTGGAGTAGCAAAGACTGGCGCTCACGCAGACTAGAGGTCTCTTTCAAGCGCTTGCGTTGCCGGGTTCCCTTTCTAAATTTCTACCTTCACAGATCTGGCCTGGCTGCTTCCCCACTGTGCTCTTTTTGTGCCGAACCTGAGACAATAGATCACTACCTGCTGTTCTGCCACCGCTTCTCTCATTTGAGGAAGCGTCTTTTGCAAATTCCATTTCATCAACTGGGCTTGCCTATGTCCTCCGCGGTTGTTCTTTCCATTGGCGCTTCTTTGCTTGGACGAAGAGACAGGAGTGTGCGCTCTGCTGTGCAAAATTTTCTTCAAGAAACGCAGCGACTCCCATCCTCATTTCTTTTCCCGCTCTCAGTGAGTACGACATTGAAACATTACAGGCATTGTATACTATTATGCACATTAAGCCATTGTCTCGTCCTCGATGTCCAAGTTAACAGTCCCCCTTTCCTTCCATCTTCAAATCTATCAGACTACATACTATTTCCACTCCTTTTCCCGTCAAAACTTTCCTGTATCCAGTAATTAACCGCCTGTGTCTTGGCCACTCCCCCGTAGTGGGTATGTGCCAGCAACGTCTGAGGCCTTCCTTCCTTCCTTCCTTCCTTCCTTCCTTCCTTCCTTCCTTCCTTCCTTCCTTCCTTCCTTCCTTCCTTCCTTCCTTCCTTTTTTCCTTCCTTCCTTCCTTCCTTCCTTCCTTCCTTCCTTCCTTCCTTCCTTCCTTCCTTCCTTCCTTCCTTCCTTCCTTCCTTCCTGTCTTCTTCGTCCTTTACTGTTATCGTCTTTGTTTGCGCTAAAAACAACTTTGATAATCGACACACTCGTCCCAGAGCGCATTATAGTGCATAATTCTACATTTTCATTGCCCTCCTGAACTCGTGGGCTGATCGAAAATTTACTTTCTCATGGCGTGCTTAGATATGCCATCAGTGTATTTTTTCTTTCTTCTTTACATGCCAGCCAAACGTACGCTCATTTCTGAAACAGATGATTTCACATGTAGCGTATGATCATAATTTAGTTTGAAGATAATTTTTTACCACAAAGCAAAATGATGCATGAGATTAGGAAGGGAAGGTGGGAAAAAGCTACATGTAAGTAGCTTGACTAGCCTCGATCGATACGTTTTCCCGGAAGCTGTATTACCTTCCTTTCTACAGTCATGTCTTTCGGCACTCTTTTTAATCTTTTGTGCATGCTTATCTTTAGGAAAATGATTTTTCACTTTTTCATGTGCATGTGCCGAATTCCTCCACTAGACTTGACATTTGGTTCCTAGCTGCTGGAGCAAGCGGTTATGTTTGAAATCATTGCTTCAGCAATTTTTAATAATATCATACTGACATAATGCTTAAGAGAAGTTATGTCTTGAGATTGAACACTTTTCAGGCGCTCCTGCTTTGTAGGCTTGGTTTTCTGTACTTCCCCAGCACACGTCGTGCTCTCTGGCTACCATGTACGCCTTATAAACCGGATTTACTGATGCTGAGCTCCCGAAATGTTTGCAGTTTTATTTTTCACAACAAAGGCATCATTACTTTAATTGTCCTATGCGCACAAGCTCTTGATACCTTGCGTCCGGACCGTAAGGCATTTTTGCCTCCTAACCTCAATATAAAGGAGCTTCCTCGTGAACGTGAGAAGCGTCTCGCACGCTGCAACCCTACTGCTGCTTTCTGCCGTCTCAAATAAACTTGGCAGAACTGCGGTCCGTGGCATGCAGTCAGCCAGTTTCGTATATTCACTTATGTTAAAAGCAGCAAGAATCCAGAAATACTAATCGCACGCGTACTATGAGCCAGGGTTTCGAAGTTTGCTAATGAGAGAATGAATCATAACAAGCATAACAGCCTGTTTCTGATTTGCACTCACCAGAGGCGTCTCCGCGTAGGGGGCGAAGACCGTCAATGGTGGCACCTTGAGATGCGCCAGCTTAAAGAACGGTGCCAGCCCAGCGAAAGCCTTGATCTGAAACAGCAGGAGTGAGCGAAAGCGCGAAAAGCCCTGCCCCGCGATGCTGCTTTTTCATGACAGAACAACGCCTGTGACCTCCAAGAAGGCGCGAAGACATCGTCGTTCTGCTCTGGGCTTTCCCCTCATTGCGTCGAAAGAAGCCCTTTACCCGATTATGGTTGCCGCTAAAGGCCACTAGTATGCAACCGGTATAAATAGGCGCTCGATAAAATTACAATATTAAGCATTTAACTCCTAAATTACGTAGGAAACAAACAATCTAAACTTCTTATTATGGCAACTAATGTGCTCACATGAAAAGCCAAAGTTTAAAATTTGTTATCGCTGCTGAAATTTCAGAAATCCCATATCGCACAAATGTGGCAGTTAGAATTTGGGCCGTATTGTGGAAATAGTACGAGTTGTGCAGAAGCCCAATTCTGACATCTGTCTTCGTAATGAGTACCATACAAGCAGTTTTTTTCCAAACGGGAGTGAAAACTGCATTTCTGTAAACAGGAATCTATCTGGCAATTGCAGTGCAGTTGCTTTCTCTGTTACTTCGCCCGTAGGGTATACCCACCAGTTTTGTCTGAATGCAGAACGCTTCCACCGGAGTGGTGTCCGGCTTCTTTGAGATGAAATGTTTCTAAAGGAGGTCTTTGACATCGCCTCGTGTAAAGCGAAGGACCCTGCGCCATGGTACTCTTTGGCAACCTCCCCTTGCTTGCTTGCAATTCATAAGCGTCATCGTCATCATTCATTTTGCCTGGCAACGGCCTGTTTTCGGGGCAGTGTGTAGTCTGGTTTGTTCCGCATATTATTTTATATTGCTGGAAACATCGAACTCAGACTGTTATTGCCTTTTGTCGCTGTCCTCACTCTCATCACCACTGCCGTGCTCAGCAAATTATTCGCTTCTAAAACGTGCAGTGAGCCTGAACAACCATTGTCGCAGTCAAGCGATTCTCCATTAGAATGAGTCTCAATGATTTTTCTATAGCAGACGCAAAGTGGCTCGAATGGCTTATGTAATGAATTCTTGTCACAAAAAAAATATATAAATGCTGCACAGAAAACTGCCCGCTTCCATCGTAGTTTTGATTCAGCAGTCTTCACTGCTCACGGACAGTAAATCATTTTTTATCTTTTTGTTCTCGCTATTATTATGCTATGTTTCCCGCTATGCTCTTTTATGCTTTTTCTTCACACAAATTTCTTCCTGTGGCGCCAAACAATTTGATTAATCAGTGCTGGGTAGGGGGAGCTAGCATACTGGCATAAAATCTGCAGCTACACAACGCATTTGAGAGTATTTTATGTATTATATACTGCCCTTCCCCTTTTCATGTTTGTAATATCCTCCTTCGGGAGCCTTTAGAGTCACTTTTCATAATTAAATTGTTATCAAAATCTATAAACATATTTCCAACCAGTTAGAAATGCTTTAAAAATCTATTAGAATTTAGATTACCAACTTAACACTGACCAGGATTGAGCTGTTTTCTGACATCCACCACGGTAGCTATTACAATGCTACAAAAGCGATCCTTATACCCCAGAAAGCATCTGGCGGGCTTCGCTGAGATACTCCTTATTTCACAGACGGCTAGCATTGGGAAATTGCTGACTCTTGCGGTGTGTAAAGATTCTCGCCGACTTACTTTGTCGTTGTACCAGGGCTTCTCGGCCAGCATCGTGAAGAACGTAAGGGTACCTTGGGACATGCCAATGTACAGTAGGTCCTCGTTTTGGGTCTTTTTGAGAATGTAGTCAATCTCATCGGGGATGTCGTACACAGCATGCTCGTGGAAGCTGTGACAAAGAAAAAAAGTGGTAGGGTTTTAACGTAGTAAACCGATTACACGTGCGGAAGGATGTGTTCAGCCTGGTTGGCACATGGTTTTGCTAGATCGTCGGCACGCCTGGTGACGATATTAGACTCTGGTTAAGGTCTAATCGAGATTAAGCTGATCTGATTTTTTCGCGCCTCAGATGGAAATTGATGAAGACGACGACGTGCAATGCACAGAGCGACCGTGTATTGCAGTTTAACACAAGGCGTGCTTTGCTGCGACGATAGCATAGTGCTCACGTACAGTGCATGCCCAGCGATGCTTATTTCTTCGTGCCGCCGTGGGTTCTAAACCCTGTCGCGGCAATATTTAATTTATTTCTGCATTGGCTGTTGCTATGCTAGGTTTCGTGAAGACCACCCTCAAGGTCAAGCTTCACACAAACTCTGTGAGCCGGTTAGACCATGTGAAGTGGTGCTCTCACACTAAAAAAGGGATGCCGTCCCCTTTGCAGAAAGTAAGGTAGATCATCATGAGCAGTCATATCTAGCTCTTGTTTTTTAATTGGATGTTTATTTTTTGTACTGAAATACACGGAATGTGTCTAGGACCAAAAGCTACGAGTTTAGCTGAAGAGGGGCCCGACGCCCAGATGTGCAAGTTAAAAATAAAAAGGCAGAGCCACGGAGAATGTGCATACTCACAGACAACATACACATGAAGCATGCCCTGAATTAGCACAGAACAGAAAAGTTTTCCTCATCAATCAGGGAAATCAAAATAAAAAGTAAACCAGTAAATTACCAAACACCGCCGACCAGTATGCTACTCTCCTTGGCTTAAACCTTAAGAAATTAAGTGCTCAAGGTAAGGCTCCCCTAAGGATATAACAACGGAGCTGCATGAAAGAAAAGCAGTTTAAAGTAATTCATGTGTGCCTTAAGCATGACTGGGTTGTTTATACAATGTCGGTTTAGCGTGTATGGTAAAGTTGGCTGAAGACTCTGGTTGCCGTTCGAGGAACGTCCCTTTCTTGTTTGATTTTGGTGAAGAAGCGTTTTTCACTTGAGACGAAGAAAAAACTGGAGGGCGCACTTAGGATCCGCCTTAGGAGAACGATGCGATAGTGTTAATGTGTGAATGCCCATATATATGGAATTGGACACTCACTACTATGCATTCATAGATCGGTGGCAGTCGTCATGCCACTCCTGGCGCAGTGGTGCGGCGGTTAAGTGATCCGTCTCTGCTACGGCAGATGGCGGCTTCAGACGCAGCCACCGATTAGGCTTGAGAGCCAGGCCGCTCTTACCGAGCAACCTTTCGCGATCAGTCATTAATTTAACTCCCACCTACCAGGGGTGGCCAGTTTGCTCACAATGTAATAGGCAGGTTGTGACGACGTCACCATGACACGTAACCTTGATGGCAGAAACCTGCTTTATAGCTACCAGTACCGCTGTCGAAGACACCGACTATGCCAGATGTTCTGCAGAGCGGGAGCCTTAATGCGAACATGTGAAAAGCTTTTAACATACTGCAGAGGTATGCGCGCTGCTTGCAGCACCAA
This sequence comes from Amblyomma americanum, assembly GCF_052857255.1. Classification (NCBI taxonomy): domain Eukaryota; kingdom Metazoa; phylum Arthropoda; class Arachnida; order Ixodida; family Ixodidae; genus Amblyomma; species Amblyomma americanum. The sequence goes on from NC_135499.1 coordinate 66,779,376, forward strand.
CAAGCCAGTATTTCTGTCAATTGGGAGTCGTTTGCCACTCGTCTGTGATAACATACTTTAACAAGGTGACCAGCAGGCCAGTTGGTGCGAATCGAACATATTTGTACCTGCGAACCGACGGGATCGCCAGGAGTACACAGGATAGCATTTGTCATTTCTTCTTTCATAGTCTTGAAGCCGTCATAAAATGAGCATTTCTTTTAAAGTAAAAGCTCTACCGTCTCAGCGGCGCCGATTTCACCGAGGCTGCAGTTTGACCTTAAAAGTCCTTGCTACGCCGCTGCCATAGCAACGCATCACTTGACTTCGCCGCGCCGCTGAGCCAAGTCTTCGCCGTCGCGGCGCCAGGGCTCCACAGCCGCGGGGCGGCTGCTGCCTGGCCACGTGATCTATCCGAGCAGACGCGGCTTGGTGTCTGTAACGTTGAGTGCGTTCCGCACACTGGATAGGCAAAGCGCCCACCCTGCCAGGTGGTAGTTAATGGTTGATCGCGAGATGTTCGTCACCCAATGAACGCTGCGGCCTACTGCTAGTCCTAATGCATGCAGCCCACACCTCTCGCTCACCACCGCCACGTACCCAAAAGCGCGATTGAGGCGCCCGCTGACCCAGGGAGCCAGTTATGCGCCCTTCGTTTCCTCAAAATCATCAGCGTCTAGAACGTGGTCAACGGAAGCGCCAATGAGCACATGACCGCCGACATCTTTCGCTTTGTATATCCTGAATTAGCTGAGCTAATCCTCATTCATTTTTTTCCTTTGAGAAGTCACATACGCATAAAGTTGAAGGTTTTGCAGCGCAGGGGCTATGCGCCTACCTTGAGTACGGCACTAGAAACAAGGAGGAGGCATCCTTTCTTTCTGACGATAAAGTTTGTTCTCAAAAGCGATAAAAGTAACACTAAGATAAAACTCAAGTTGTGTTTTCCGCTCCGAAGAAACTCGCCCAACTTTGCCCGCGCGTTTCTTAAGCTGGAAAAAGAAATAACGCATGCATGACGAAGCATACTACGCGGTTTTCCAACAGCTGTACCGGGGTCGTTTACCAGATTCCGTTGACCGGCGGGAAGGCCAGCATAGGTCAGACTGGGCGCTGTGTAAATCACCATGTAGGGGATCCTTAACGGGCGTTAAGGGGTGGAGTCACAAATTTGACAGAACATTGTGCTAACTGCAGTGTGTGTGAGCCGCGTCTGAAAGAGGTAAGGGTCCTGGGCAGAGGTCACGATAAGACGGCACGTGTACTGTTTGAAGCTTTTCACATTAGGAAGAAGGTCACCGATACGTTTGCCAAACTCTTGAAGGCAGAAATGAAGTATTTTGAACGTTCCTTTTGTGCTTTTTTATGTTTACTTGGCTTGTCATTGTACGTTATTGAGCACTGTGCATGTGTTGGCTTTCTTGTTTTTCCGTATGTATTTGCTGGCCTAGCTGCAAATAAAGACAGATTAGACTTAGCGCGCGTCGATTGTCTTTCTCGGCGTTTTCAAGAGTGTTTCTTTCTGCGCTACTATTTCTTCCAAACAAAGCAAGGCACCACTACAAGTTTTGTTTAACTATTGCTGTTCTTGAGTATTTTTTCTGGGCGTCTTGTACAATTCTGGTTTTGACGCAGCACCTTGCTCTCCCTCTTCGAGCCAAGGGATGGATCGCCTGGATTCATGTCCTTGCATCCACTGAAGGCTCTGCTGTATTTTTTTATTGCTTATATCTAAAACGGCTAGGTTTAATGCTCCTGCGGCACCGCAGGTCGTTGTCGTGCTGTGTACATGCAAGCAGACACCGCTCTAAAGCGCTCACATGCACGTCGTACGCATTTGTTTAAACATGTTGACGGTGCTTAGGAAACCTAGAATATTTTCTGCTGGTTTGTTAAACACAGATAGGCGACCAAAATAGACACACAAATGTTAACTATCATGGTAGCAGTACCATGCAAAAAGTAGTCTTCACGAGCTACGTGTGTTTCGAAAGTTTCCGCGATATTTCAAACGGAAGACCCGCGCGCTATAAATGGCCTATAGTGCATTATGTAATGTACTCTATCAGTCGCAACACAGCGTGAGTTGCCGCAGGCGCCTTAGGTGTCTGACAACAAAGATATGCTATTTGTGCCGGCGTTGACTGTAATAGCGCTTGGTGTGCTGGGGTATCCCCCCCTCCCCCTCCCCCCCGCTAGGCGGGAGCAAAGCAGAGCTCTCACGGACGTTTGTACGGCCGTGCTTTCTGTATGATATTCGACTGAGTTCGCCGAGAATGCCAGCTAAAAGCTTTTCATGTTTAAAATTGAGTCCAGAAAGGCAAGCTGTCCCTCTCTAACACCTGCAAATAATAGGCCAAGGACATCTGCTGCGGGCGTTAACATCTCTTAAGCAGTCCCGGCGTTAGGTTGCTATACTAAGCCTGCTGCAACACACAATTTGCTGCCACTTAAATGGAAGCTACAGCCGCGAATCTGAAGGCTCTCCCGTTCGTCCGCAAGTCAAGTGAGCATGAGAGATTTCTTATAAATGCGCACTTGCGTGACAAAGTGTGTGTCTTTGTCACGTTGTTTGTCACAGCGTTGCCGATGTGAAATGTGCACCTCCAGTTCTCGCTGCCTGCGGAGCATTCACTTACGACCTTCTATGTGACCTTGCGCACACGGCGAAGCCTCCTGTGTTACCAAGCTAGGCTGCTCATTTTCATGTAATTTACTGGACGCCTACATTAGAGCCAACAGCAGGATCAACCAAACAACCAGTCTTGTCCCGCTCAGAATGCGGACAGTAAAGAGAACTTTACTGCATACTATATGCATGTTATCATAGTAAATAGCAGAAGCAAATAGAGAAAAGATGGGACTGCGGCAATTCACCTGGCGCAGCCGGATCATGTCATGTCATTGATTACGTCGTACTCAATGCTGCACCTGCAACTCCTGTGGTGGAGTTCGATGACGGTGTGGCAACCACATGGGGAAAAAGCTTCGCCAACATTTTGCAACAGAACCACGCTTCCTGTTTCCTGGCGTACTGGTCAGCAACCCGGAGAACCCTCTTCGCTGAGGAAGGCTTTGTGCGCGTGGATACAGATTCTCAAACTGTGCTTTGTTTTGTTAGGAATGTTGGTGCTTACGAAAAATTCCAGAACGCCTTGGACTTGACATCCAAAGTCTTGTGCTTCTTTCCGTAGGTGTTACCGCGGACGTTTCCGAGCCACACATCGTAACCGTTGTCTGCAAGCACGTAACCTGCGGTGTAGAGTCAGAAATTACATTCTGGACATATTTCTCATTGCGTTTTCATAGGCAGGAACCTCCGCATCGTTGTCGGCTGGTAATGAACCCTGCCAGCTACTGGAATATGCGCAAAATACGCTAGTTTGGTTGCTTCGTCGTAAGCAGCTTCCAATCATCGGCAGAAATATAAGGCCATGGAGAAAGTATGGTGTGTCATTGCTAATGGCGAAGTATATACTACAGTACGCGATATTAGCACGAATACCCGAACGTGGCGCGTGTACTAACTAGAGTGTCATAGAGCGTTTACCACTGGATTCGAGATGATGACAATGTGGGCGAATACAGTTTAAGGCTCAGGTGAAGCTACGCCTACATTCATGACCGTCACAACCTATTCTTCCGGGACAAGCAAATTCCCCGTAGTCGAAGCTTTCCTTGTTAACTAAACGAAACGCCAAACAGAAGAGTAACTTATAAGCGCAACAGTTTTTAGAGATCTGAACGCGCAATTTCAATTATTATAAGAGGAACGAATCTGCCGAAAAGTTTATTGTTATTTTTTTAACTAGAGCTGTTTGCTGAAAGGCACCAACACGGAGTGCGTAAAAGCAGCGGCTCGGCTCCGCAATTTCCGGGTAATTTTTGTAGAAAACAGGTACGCGTATACGCTCCAATATACATACTTAGGTCAGACGTCGCCCAGATTCTAGCTATGCCAACTACGAGCGTAAAGATGGTTAACCAGCGTATCAAGAGGATATGCTGTTCATAGCTTGATGCAGGTTTCGCATTCGACGTTAAGGCGCATGGGGTTTCGAGAGGCTATTTTGATGGGAAAAGGTTTATTTCCTTTAGAATTCGGTAAACACGATATTTCGATTCCCCAAAACTTTGCAGAAATAGCCTTTTCTGGCGTATTTTTCACAGCAAGGTTCAAGTGCAAGCCGCCAGAGACCGGAGGCCTGCTGCAAGATCAGTCACCGCAAAAGCTAGCCCTAAGGGCAGGAAAAGAGAGCCCAGTAATTTTGCAGGTGGCGTACTACTCTGTTTGCGCGTGATGCAAGAATTTTGCTTGGTTACTGGTAAAATATTGTATGCGCCTGAATATTTGTGCAGAGTAATATTGCGCATAAAAAAATGATGTGAATTTCAATTGTTCAGAAAAGATAATCTTAGAAATAAATGACCGTTTTCGCATTTGAATTTTAAGAACCTCTTAATGATAAAAGACATGAAGTTGATAACTTTTCTCTCAAGTTGTCTTTGCTTTCGCGTTCCAATGTTAAAGCAAATGCTGCAAACTTATTCATGTACTTTTCTTAAAAAGCTGGGGGCCTTCTTAAATACATTCTTAAAGAAGCAAACGCGATAGCAGTTGAAGGTTGGCCACCCCGAAATCCGAAAGGGCCCCAGAAATTTTGAATGTAGACCTTCCCTATAAAGGGATCAAGGAGGATTAGAGGGTCTAATTCCTGTACACCCATATGATAATCTAATGGAAGGTAATAGAAAGTTCTAGTCCTAAGATTTTGAAGTTTGGCGGTGCTGATCACGTCGCGACCTTCTCGACCAATCAGGAAATTTCGTTACGGAGAAACCGGAAATATCTTGGATGGCAACAACCTAAATCCTACCGCATTAAAAGTGTTTCACACTTTGTTTTGGCGAACTTGCGTTGATCCATAACCGGACTACATTCTTTCATGTTGGATTTGGCGCAAAACAATACGAGATGTGTGCTTCCAGAAAAGAAAAATTCCAAGGACGATCACATTTCACCCTAAATACGCCGAGCATCAGGCCAGGGGAAATATCGTGCCCGTTGTATCACCAGTGGGTACAAGCTTTCCCCTGGCCTGGTGCTTGGCTGATATATGGTGAAATGCTTGGGAAATGGGTCTTTCACCACACCTACAGTAGAAGAAAATACGTTGTGCCATGGCGTTCTTTGGCCACTGATGCCCTTGCGCCATAAAAATGTATGATCATCATCATCATCATCACCATCATAATCGCTATTGCGAAGTTTAAGCACAGCTATATAGGTGTCTCAGGCTCTGTAGGCTAATTGTTTTGCTTTAATTGGTCGTCGGCACGTCTGGTGACGATATTAGTTCCTAGTAGTATTAGTTGATGAATACGACGATGTGCAATGCAGAGCGCCCGAGAATCTGTATATTAATTCGCCAGCAGTATTAATTAGTAGAATACGAAGATGTACACTACACAGCGCGAGAGCCTGTCGCAGTTTAACACGAGGTGTGAATGGCTGAGGTGATAGCGTAGTGTTCTCGTGCAGGGGGCAGCGAAGCTGATCTATTTGCGGCGCCGCGGGATGGAATCCCAATCCCGGCAATGTTTACTTTTATTTATTTATGGTTTCTCTCGGTTACACAGAGGGCGCGACGCGGCTCGTCCCGCAGAAGGCGCTGATGAGCTGCGCTCCAAAAGATCACTGTATCGCTGCCTCGCAAGCAGGTCGGATGGTATTAGAGTTGTACTGTAGCGGAGACATGCTACCGCAACTGTCTCCCGGTTTACCGCGCGCATGCTCCGCATGTGCAGTGGTAGTTTTACGGCTAGCTGGGAAGCGCACCTACCACTGCGCGTGCTAGCAGGCCTCCGAATGTCGACGGCACGTTGAATATCATCACCGCGCGTCAAGCTATCTCCTCACAGCGCCTTTCCTAACTTAAGGAATAGCCAACGATCTTGAACTGACCCGTGCTTATTAGAGTTCACCCTTGAGCGTATGAATTTAGAGTGTGCAGGTAAGCAAATGGTATGACCAAGTGCAAAGAACGACTACCAGTATGTCTACTTTCTGCAAAGCCAGCCTCGAAAGGAAAAACGAAACTATATCCCTTGAATTCCTGTACCCGAAAGATTGAAAGCTAAGAGCGCCTTCTGAGAAGAATACTCACCCAGCGACTGCTTTGGGAAGTCGAGTACCATGGAGGCCGAGTCTGCCAGTAAGCCCGACATCAGGAAGATGGGTCCACGCTGGCAGCAGGCGCTGCTCACTTCGTCGGCACCGCAGTGGCCCGCCCTGCCGTGAGGGATTCGGTGCATCTGCAGGAGGTAGCCGTCCTCCGTCTCCACTTCGTGCATCTCGAACGGGTATCCCTTGCTGCGCACCAGAATCTCCTGCATGAGAGGCAGTAGCCACTAACATGACTTCTCTGCACTCGAAGACCCATTTGAACGAAGTACTTGAAGTGATCAAACTTGTGCAATTAATTTGCAATGAGCCAAAGATTCACAGGCGATATCTGTCGCATGGCGGCTGTCACCACGGCGTGCAGTTACAAAGCACGGCCTTTTCTGCGTCAGAACGGGGAGGATCTTAGGACGGTGCTGAAATGGAACCAGAGAGACAGAAGTCATAATTACTTGTCACAGTAAAAGTCATTTGCACTGTCATTAGGTTTTTGGTGCTCTTTCGACTAGGACTTTTCCCAACTAGAGTGTGTGTGTGTGTGTGTGTGTGTGTGTGTGTGTGTGTGTGTGTGTGTGTGTGTGTGTGTGTGTGTGTGTGTGTGTGTGTGTGTGTGTGTGTGTGTGTGTGTGTGTGTGTGTGTGTGTGTGTGTGTGTGTGTGTGTGTGTGTGTGTGTGTGTGTGTGTGTGTGTGTGTGTGTGTGTGTGTGTGTGTGTGTGTGTGTGTGTGTGTGTGTGTGTGTGTGTGTGTGTGTGTGTGTGTGTGTGTGTGTGTGTGTGTGTGTGTGTGTGTGTGTGTGTGTGTGTGTGTGTTAAAAAAACGGTAAACCACCACCCCCTGAAACCAACGATACTTTGTTTGTCATCATGTGGCGCTCCTCAGAATATTTTTATCTTCCTCTTAATTACTTAAGTAACTAAGATGAATTATGCAAATTTTCAACATGGCCCGAAGTCGCCCAGGAACGCCGCACGAGACAGCGCCGCCGAGACACCCACTTCAGCAACAGGCTTATCCGCTGGAACCGACCGGCAGCAACCTCCATCTAAGGCCAACCATGTGTGTACCCCCACCACTCCCAGCACAACACCGAAATCCGAAGCGAGCGGCGCCAGCACTCTAGCAAGCCCCGGCTCAGGGAGCATCAGGCCCTTCTAGTGCAGCACAGCGTCAGCTGCCTGCCACTGTGGAGGACCACGTTGATACGATATCCAGCCGGAAAGCAGAACTTCCCAGCACACCTCTGTCACGCTACGATCTCCGCAAGCGCTGCAGTTCGGCACAACGGGTTCGTCAACAATGACATTCAGGCCGCGTGAGTACGCCAACTCTCTCTTGCTAATCCTACCGACAGCGTTCCTCAAATAACACCAAATTTTTAAAATTAAGAAAAATTGTGGATAAACGAATTAGGCATGAACTCCATATTCATATCCTAAATGCCTATCTTAAAAAAAAAATCGTACCAAAAGGTTTACAAGTGTCGTTAACACTATCAATGGGTGACCTGTGTGAAGAGGAGAAGGACAATTTGAATCGTATACTGCAATCTGCCTCTTTAGATTTGCTTTTAGTTACCACTGCCCACTTTGAGAAGGCGTCGGTGGCTCTGAGAATGGAAGAGAGTCGTGTTCGTCAACAAATCCTCCTTACCGCGCCGGAGGCCACCGAGCTTATGCTCTTTGAAGAAAAAAGAGCGTTTGAGGTACGCGAGACCAAACGCAAAAAAATTCATTCGAGACGGGGTTCCGCACCTCGCGTGGTCAAATTCAATAACAAGCGAAAAAAAATCAAGAACGGTGGCAGCTACTAATAATAACCCCGATATTAAAGTAAGCTCCTACAACAAATCTAATAGAACGGCACAAACATCAACAGTCCAAAAAACACGCGTAGAACGATCTGGAACGGAAGCAGCTTCTAATAATAATCTTGCGGTTACACGCACCGACTTTACTCTCAAGAAAAACATTATTAACAAGAGTCCTAACGACGCAGGAAAGATCCGTCTTCTCTCGAGGCCTTACATTTTGCCCTACCACCGGTAAATACAACGAATTCTCGGTATTAAAGATTTGGACAACTTTGCACGAATGTTGCGACTCCGGGAATACTTTTTTGATCGGGCACAGGCTGTCGCGGATAGCAGAGAATTCTTTGTTACTAACCACCACTAGCCTCCTAATATAGGAAGGGACAAACATTTCGGCATGTACATTAACGCCGTCCAGAAGGACATAATTTACGCCTACAAGAACCACACTCCAGGGAGGCAGAACTTGTCAAAAAGCGAACGGGGTGCATTGGAGGCTCTGAGCAGAAGGACCGATATAATCATAAAGCCAGCGGATAAGGGAGGTGGTATAGTTGTCATGGACAGCGAAAAATACATTGAAGAAGGCTTGAGTCAACTCTCTAACATTTGTTTCTATCAATGTCTTGAAGCAGACCCAACTCCACAATACCAACATTTTATAGCAGAGACTCTGGATCAACTGGCGAAGGAGGGGGACATATGCCTACGGTTATCTAAAGCCCTCACCGCACCACACTCGTCGCCAGGCCGAGTCTATATGTTACCGAAAATCCACAAAGAGAATAATCCTGGCCGCCCTATAGTATCCGGCATTGGCACGATTAGGGAACCAATTTCTGGTTACATTGACACACTAATTAGACATATTCCAACAACACACTCATCCTACATACGTGACACAAACCATTTCCTTCGCTCAATAGCAGGTCTCAAACTCCCGGAAGGAGCCTTCCCGGCCACATTAGATGTAGTCTCTCTCTACACAAAGATTCCTCACTCCGATGCAATCAGATCTCTGGTCGAAGCGTATGAACAAAACGGAAAGGAGTAATACCCTGCTCCACGTGTTTTATAAATACTGGCGAGAACCGTACTCGAATATAACAGCTTGGAATTCAACAATCAACACTATTTGCAAATTAACGGCACAGCCATGGCTACAGAGATGGCCCCCACCTACGCCAACATATTTATGCATAGTACTGAATCTAAATTTTTGAAAGATTGCCCCATTAAGCCCACCGTAAACAAACGCTACTTGGATGACATCATTTTAATATGAACAGACGAAGAGCAAGAACTCATACGTTTTATTGAAAACTTCAACCTCGTCCACCCCAACATATATTTCACTTACACGTGCTACAACACCACAATTAACTTCCTAGATGTTGAAATTTCAGTAAACGAAGGCTCACTTACCACCGGTGTATGTAGAAAACCGACGGACCGTCAACAATACCTACACTTCCAAAGCTGGCATCCTCGTCACTCTAAAACAAGCATACCATACCCTCGGGCACATCGATTTAAAAGAATATGTTCCCAGGATCAAGACTTCGTAAAAAACTCCAAACGCATGTGAGGAGTCCTCATTACGCAACGATACCTCCCCCTCCCTCCCCCCCGCCATTGTCGACGATGCCATTGAAAGGGCATCTAAACTCAACCGAGAGAAAATACTGGATGGACGTCGATACAGCGAGCAAACAGATCACTGCGCAAATCTCGTACTTACCTTCACTAGTAACCTGCCTAAAGTAAACAAAATCCTCAAAAAACATTTCATAATCCTCGAACAAATCAAGCGCCTCGCCAAAATTTTCACTGCTCCCCCTCACGCAGTCTACAGACGACCGAAAAACATTCAAAACATACCAATACACTCAATAACAAATTACCAGCCGGTTTTGGGGTGCCGGCACTGTGGAAAAAGTAGATGACAGGTCTGCAAACACATACAAACATCAAACTGTGCAGTAAGCACAGCTTCAGGCTTCAAATGGAAAATTAAGAGCAACTTTGATTGTGACTCCTGAAACGAAATATACCTCCTAGAATGCAGTGTGTGCAGTATGCAGTAAATTGGTTAGACCGTCAAACGTCTACGAAATGGCTTTAATAAAAACCGCGCGAATAGTTATCCCTACCCTACCTCCTCTTGTCCAAACACATTAATGAGGAAAACCACCCATTTGATGCAATTAAGTTAACAGTCCTACAGGGTGGGTTCCACAACACCCCGGAAAAGAGAGCAACGCGAGTCGTACTTTATTTACAAATTTGGAACAATTCCTCACGGCATTAATGAAAGTCCAGGTGTGTTGTCCTCCATCCGCCCCTTGCAGATCCAGTGTTGAAATTACGAATGCCAGCTTGACATACCTCGGTCGATTCTTGCCAGCGCATCGTTTTCAAGCTTCGTCCATCAGCTTACACAAATTTCTTCATCCCTCACCCCATCCAACCCCTATCTTCACAGTTGAACCACCTTGCTGAGCGGGGTGCAATTGAAGAACCCTCGCTTAAATGCTCCCGCCATTCACATTTACCCCCCACACGACACTTTAACAAACTCGGATGTTTTGCCGCCTTTTTTCGTTGTCTTTTGTGCATGTCTGGGTGTTTTCATGCACAGTGCACGTGTGTCTAGTTAAGCTCACGGCGCCGCTGATTCGGCCTTGGCTCTGGGTGCCGAAGAGGTTCGAGGTGAGGGAAGTCTCCGGCCCTATCGGCATTTTATCCTGTTTATTTGTTTACTCTTTAAGCCGGGGCATGCGAGTGCACGCCACTAATTTTTATCTGTTGGACGATTCCGCCACTGTCTATTTCCGTGCACCTTACGGGTCCCCGCTCTGCTGTTGCCTTGAGGGGTGGCGATTATCCCCTCCCGCTCCTCGTTTTTCTTTTTTTTTCCCGGGCTGGATCCCCGCGGATGCTTGGTGGGCGGCGGGGGACAGCGCGTTTTTTTCCCCTGTTTTTTCCCTCTGTTTCTCTCTTTTCTAGTATTTTTTCTTTTGTGCCCATCTCCTTCCCAGCATCCGTTTGCTTGTTGTTTCGTTCATGTGTCGCACATGTGTGCCAATACCAACTCCCTAAGAACTGGAGGAAGATCGCTGTAACTTCAGTCTTGAGAAAGGACAGGCTCGGTCTGAAACGTCGACTCAAAATAAATCTATGGCTAAATGAAGCTTTCTCAATTTTGCATTTTACCTCTAGCAACCAAATACGTTTATGTTTCGTGTACATATAACGGCGTGTATATATATATATATATATATAGGCGTGTAGCCCGCCGTAAGTAATACCCACATCAATTTTTAATATCGTGAATATGCAGTTACCATCTGCGCTGTGGCCAAACAAATTTTAGCTACATAACATCAGAATACAGAATACATGCCCTTTCGACAAGCTTGCAGGCAAAGCAACCACTCCAGTGGATGAAGAAAATCGAAATCGCCTTAATTTGTTGGACCACACAGCCGAGGGTCACCACATTTTCCACATTCTAAAAACTGATATGGATATTACTTACGGTGGGCTATGCGCCTCTCAATAATATGGCAACCTAACAGTAATAGTTAAAAAGTTAACTATTCAATATTAGTTAACCAGCCTGCTAGTTAGCGCGTTTTAGCTGTATTCTGATGTTCTTCACTGCTTACAGTGCTCTGCCGAAAAATGGCTCCTCTATCTCAAAAAAGCCTATTTTTAACAATTGTGTAAAAACTTAAGTGAAACACCCTCCCTGTATATACTATAGAGGCATAGTGTAAACCTCAGCAGTCAGGCAGGCATTGCGGTGTCAGGGTGTAGAACATACTTAAGTGAAAATACTGGAAGATATCTATAACAACTACAAAGCTACCATAGTCCCCCATGAAGTCAGCAATGAAATTCCAGTAAGGAAGGGTATCACGCATGGAGATATGATCTCGCCAAAGCTATTCACAGCGTGTTTGCAGGAGGTATTCCGAGGCTTGAATTCAATCAGTTCGAGACAAAATTTAATGGAGAATGCCTAAGTATTCTGCCATTCGCTAATGACATTGTCTTGCTAAGTCACTCTGGAGATGAACTGCAAAGCGTGATCAATAAGACAGGCAGAGCCGATCGGTGGGTCTAAAGTTAACATGCAGGAAACCAAAGTAATGTTCATCAGCCTCGCAATGAAACAGCAGTTCACAATTGGTAGCGAGTTGCTGGAAGTGGTAGGGAGTACGTCTACTTAGGGCAGGCAGTGACAGCAGATCCGGATCACGAGCGGGAAATAACTAGAATAATAAGAATGGGGTGGAGCGCATATGGCAAGGCTCTCTCAAATGATGAATGGCAGTTTACCAATATCTCTTAAGATAAAAGCGTACAACAGCTGTATCTTACCGGTAGTCACCTATGCGGCAGAAACGTAGAGGCTAACGAAAAAGGTTCAGCTTAAGTGAACGACAATGCAGCGAGCTGTGGAAAGAAGAATGATAGATGTAACGTTAAGAGACCGGAAGCGGGCAGAGTGGTTGAGGGAACAAACGCTTGTTAATGACACCCTTGTCGAAATCAAGAGGAAGAAGTGGGCTTGGGCAGGGCATGTGATGCGGAAGCAAGATGACCGCTGGTCCTTAAGGGTAAGGGAGTGGATTCCAAGAGAAAGTCATTTTAGCAGAGGGCGGCAGAAAGTTAGGTGGGCGGATGAGATTAGGAAGTTTGCACCAATATGGTGGCCGCAGCTAGCAGAAGACAGGGTTAATTGGCTGAGCATGTGAGAGGCATTTCACCTGCACTGGGCATAATCAGGCTGATGATGATAATGGCTGCCCCGTATTGCCCCATGCCTTCAGTGTGGCTGAAAACATGCACCCCGACAGGCGGATGGTGAGAACCAAACAGATTTTGTGGAAAAAACTGTATCATAATGGCCTTTCATTCATTAAGTGCCTTTCATCTACTGCTTACGAACAGAGTAGAAGGTGTGGTTGATTCGAGAAATACTTCGCGGGGAAGACTATCTCATTTTTATCCCTGTGTTCCCCTCCTCACGTGTAGGGTAGCCTACTGGGCACCACCTGGTTAACCTCCCTGCCTTTCCGTTCTTCTGTTTCTCTCTCTCTCTCTCTTTCCACCTGTATGTACGATTAAAAATATATAAACGTATGTAACACGAGGTCATCAAAATTCATGCCTATGAAAAAAATGGCTGGGGCTTAGCTAAGGTTAAGTGTGGATATCTCGAAGCGAAAAGGTTCGGTGATGCTTATGGTTTAACTTATGATTGTGCTTTATGATTTAGCCTATGGTTATGCTTACGGTTTAGCTTATGCTTATGCTTTATGACTTAGCCTATGGATATGCTTACGGTTTAACTTATGGATATGCTTATGGTTTAACTTATGGATATGCTTACGGTTAAGCTTATGTTTATGCTTTATGATTTAACCTATGGTTATGCTTACGGTTTCACTTATGGATATGCTTATGGTTTAACTTATGGATAAGCTTACGGTTTAGCTTTCACCATCCTGGCTACTCTCAGCTGACATGGCCGAACGTCGCTGTTCAGCTTTCTTTTCACGCCGTATAGCGAGACGTGCCTGTCGTACTTCTGGCGTTTCAGACTCAGCTTTGCTGCGTCGTTTTGCGAGACGTTCTTCTCGTTGTTCGGGTGTCTCGGACGCTCGTTGAGCTTTAAGCCTTTCATCTCTTCGCTCCTTTTCAGCCAACTCCCGTGGTAGCACTTCTGTATCGGTAGTACCACTCTCTTCTCCTTCATGTTGAATGCGCACGCCTATTCTCCGGCAAGCGGTTATATAGTCGGACTCCGCGATAAATGCGCGTTTGCGGCGAGCGTCAAACGATGACGCATAGCGCGCGGCAGTGGCCACCTGCGCAGCGCGTGACGTCACTCGTGCTCCGACATACGCCAGCAGGCGCGAAGCGCGGTGTTGACTAGCGTAGTGAAGCTTTTCGCTTCAAAACTCGAAACGGAGGCAAGCAGTTAAAAGTCATGAGACAGTGAAAACTTTCTGTGCAAGCCGCATGACAGTCCCTGAGTCCTTCTTGCCTCTACGGCCAAATCCAAAAAAAGTTGAGCATCTAACTCTGTGATTCGCCATCTGTGCAAGTCTCCAACGTCGATGTCATTGATTATGAATTCTCTCCCAAGTGCACATCAGCCATGAAGCACAGCGACAGTTATAGGGCTGCGCATATTCCCAGGTATAGAAACTTAGTGCGGAATGCATGAAAAAAAGTTCAACAGCGCACAGTCATAAGCGCAAATACACTTAACACAAATTTCTAGCAGAACAACCGACCTCATCGATACTACATTGGCTAGGATCATTCAGTAACTTTGGGAGCCGGTGGCATAGCATTTGTTGAGCATAATTAGGTCGTAGGTGAGGAAACGCAGCAAGTCTGTGAAGCTCGAGATGCATAGGGACTGCACGATTTGTGGGATTAGCGATACAGCAAAGAAATCGAAGGTTATTTTTTTCATCTTTGCGGCAAGTTGAAACCAGGCCGCGGCTCATTCAAGCAGGGAATTTTAAGGCTCTAAGCTCACGGAACAGGGGAACAAAACGAATGTCACGAGGCGTATTGAATATGACGCGAAAAACTTTCTTCTCGAGGACTTGCGACTTTTCCTTTAGCCGCGCTTTCAAAGCTCGGTGTGCTATATACTAACTAGCCCAGCAGACTACTTTGTCATTGTATGCCCTTCACGAGCTCGTTTGTGTCCACGCAGTTACCTATGTGATAATGAACGACCGACTAGACGTGTCAGACAGCTCAGATAGATCACGCGATATTGTTACATTTTGTACGTCAGTATAAATAATAATAATAATAATAATAATAATAATAATAATAATAATAATAATAATTGGTTTTTGGGGAAAGGAAATGGCGCAGTATCTGTCTCATATATCTTTGGTCACCTGAACCGCGCCGTAAGGGAAGGGATAAGGGAGGGAGTGAAAGAAGAAAGAAAGAAGAGGTGCCGTAGTGGAGGGCTCCGGAATAATTTCGAGCACCTGGGGATCTTTAACGTGCACTGACATCGCAGAGCACACGGGCGCCTTAGCGTTTTTCCTACATAAAAACGCAGCACTATAAACGGCCGAATCAAATTCATGGAGGACTTTTTTATTTTTATTTATTTACACATGTACCTACATTCGCCCGCAGGGGCATTACAGTAGGGGGTGTACCGCAGTATTCTTCATACATTAGCGCTGAGGAAACAAAAATATAAACAAATAAAACAAAAATAGAGGATGCAGCTAGTTTACAGATACAGTTTGCAGAGGATACAGATAAAAGCTGTGTAACGGTTCAAACTTTTTGCAAAAGCCATGCTGATAAGCGACTAAAAAGCCTTTATTTTAAGGTGATGCCTCACGTAATACGCTAGTATGTGTTACAGTAACTTACAGTCCAGGTCAAAGGGACGGGTCTGTAATTAGAGGCATTTATGTCCTGATTTGAATATTGGAATTATTCGACCAGTTCGCCAGTCGGCAGGTACTGAACTTTGATTAAGTGATGCGTTGCAAATATTTCTTCGGTACATTATTGGAGCCTCCCAGCTGACTAGTAAGGCCAACGATGACGGAACGGAATCCAGGCTTCCTCCGACTTGACGCAGTCCCTGCCATTTGCATGCGCATGTGAGGCGCCGCTCATGCGCAACCTCCCCGCTCGGCTCGCTGGCGCTCACCAAGCACTCAGCCGCAGCCAGCGGAGGAGGAGGGACACACAATGGGGCAGCAGTTCCCTCCCGGCGTAGCGAAAGTCATCCAGCGCACGCCTGCACGCTCCTCTTCGTGCGAGCAACTTATTAACATTTTGCACCAGGCCGAACTAAGGGTTTGTTTACGTAGTCACGCTTAGTGAACGCAGTGTACTCCAGCGCTGGGAGCACACTACGCGGCATGCACGTTTTCGTGGACTGAAGCCAGTAATTTCCTGCCATCATTTTTCGTTCGAAACTGCGATTTAAGCTCAGCACCTCTCTGACCCGCTTTGACGCGTTCACGGTGTACTTTGAGGCTGCAAGGCATCGAAAGGTAACACGTGTAGAAGTTCCTGAAGAAAGCCCCATAAATTTAAGCCTGTTCGACCGAAAGCTGGTTCAGTTCCGCAGAATCTAGAAGTCAAACTTTAAATATAGGTATTTTATGTCATTCCGTCAGTTCCGCAGGCACATTCATCGAGTTCGCAGTGAAATCACGGATTCTTCAAATACGTCATGTTATTAAACATAGGAAAGCAGACGGATAATGCAGGAGTTCATGACAGTTATAGGCCATTCTCGCCCCAGTGCAATACACCAATCATCAGTATTTTTTGCGGCTCTTTTATTTCTGTCATTATTGTTTTGAACTTACGCACTGCATGCGTGCGCTTGAAAGACGTTTTACTTACCTTAAGTAGTACTGTGCAAGAAAAGTGGAACGCCTCTCTGTGCGAAGCCTTATTCACGAATTGTGAACAAGGTTCCCGCATGGGAACTGAAATCTCTTGGCTTTGTTTCCTATCACTTACGGTGGGCGTCTAATAATAATAATAATAATTGGTTTTTGGGGAAAGGAAATGGCGCAGTATGTCTCATATATTATTGGATACCTGAACCGCGCCGTAAGGGAAGGGATAAAGGAGGGAGTGAAAGAAGAAAGGAAGAAGAGGTGCCGTAGTGGAGGGCTCTGGAATAATTTCGACCACCTGGGGATCTTTAACGTGCACTGACATCGCAGAGCACACGGGCGCCTTAACGTTTTTCCTCCATAAAAACGCAGCCGCATCGGTCGGGTTCGAACCCGGGAACTCCGGCTCAGTAGTCGAGCGCCCTAACCACTGAGCCACCGCGGCGTCTACATTTTCGAGTCTTCATATAACGTCGTTTTTGTGTTGACGCAGCGTTGATATTCTACTCTCAGTGGAGTTATTCAACAAAAGGCACCGCTAGTCGACGATGGGAATGCTTTGCCAGCAAAATTGATACTAAAGTTTTGTCAACATACCAAGTTGGACGCGATATGTGAACACTTGCTAACATAGTGCACAGATGGCAGAGCAAGCGCGATGGTAATAGTTAATATAGACGTCTCCATGTAAGTTATTTCATAAGCGACCGTCTGCAAAACATAAAAGAATGTAAAGAAAAGAGAAAACAAAACGGAGAAAAGGAGAAACGAAAAACTTCAGAACGAGAAACATACGCATATAAATGAAGCAAGGAAGACGTTTAGGTTTAGGAAGAGAGAAAGAGACATAGAGCAAGGTGAAAGGGAAGCAAGAAACATTAACTGGAAATGGTGAAAGAAAGGAATAAAGAAATAAAGAAGGGAAGTAAGTTTGATTTATGGTTAATGGAGTTTAACGTCCCAAAGCGACTTGGGCTATGAGAGGCGCAAAAACAGAAGAAAGAAACGAAACTCGTATATTTTAAGATGGAAACCCAGACGAACTCTGACCGTGTCAACAAGATTAAATTCTTCCTTATCTGACAAGACGGCGACATTGCAAATTATGATCTATCATTTCCGTCTACACAACCAAATAACATGTAGCTTACATATTTAGCGTCGGTAGCAATGGAAAGGGGGAAAGCAGATGAGGATCAGGTAACAGCAGATCTGATGAAGGATGAAGGGGAGACTGTACTAGAAAAAGTAGCCACGCAATGCCTTACGGCCTTTTGTGTTAGAAAATGTAGCCACGCAATGGCTTATGACCTTGAGCGTACCAGAAGCTTGGAATAACGCTAACATTATTTTAATTCGTAACAAAGAAGACGTCAAGGACTCGGGAAATTACAGACCAATCAGCTTACAGTCCGTTGCCTACAAGGTATTTACTAAGGTAATAGCAAATAGAATCAGGACAACCTTAGACTTCAATCAACCAAATGATCGGGCAAGCTTTCGTAAAGGGTACTCGACAATAGACCATATTCACACTGTCAATCAGGGGGTAGAGAAATGCGGAGAATATAACCAACCTCTGCATATAGCTTTCATTAATTACGAGAAAGCATTTGACTCAGTGGAAACCTCAACAGTCCTGCACGCAATGCGAAATCAGGGTGTAGAAGAGTCTTGTGTGAAAAATACTGGAAGACACCCACGACTGCACAGCTACCATAGTCCTCCGTAAAGTCAGCAATAAAATTTCAATAAGGAAGGGTGTCAAGCAAGGGGACACGATCTCGCCAATGCTATTCACCGCCTGTTTGCAGGAGGTGTCGGGAGGTCTGGAGTGGGAAAAGTTGGGGATAAGTGTTAATGGAGAGTATCTAAGTAGCCTGCGATTCGCTGATGACATTGACTTGCTAAGTCACTCAGGAGATGAACTACGCAGCATAATGAGTGAATCAGACAGGCAAAGAAGAACGATGGATCTAAAAATTAACATGCCGAAAAAAAATTTAATGTTCGACAGTCTCGCAAGGGAACAGAAGTTCACAATTGGTAGCGAGTTGCTGGACGGGATAAGGTGGTGGTGGTGGTGGAAACTTCATTACGGGATAAGGGGATACGTCTACTTACGGCAGGCAGTGACCGAAGATCCGGATCATGAGTGCGAAATAACTATAAAAATAAGAACCCAGTGGAGCGCAGTTGGGTGGTTATTGCCGATCGTGAATGGCAGTTTACCAATGCCCCTCCATAGAACAGTATATAATAGCTGTATCTTACTGGTACCAAACCATGGGGCAGAAACGTGGAGACTAACGAAAAGGGTTCAGCATAAGTTAAGGACCACGCAGCGAGCTACGGAAAGAAAAATTATAGGTTTAACGTTTAGAGACAGGAAGCGGAAAAAGTGTGTGAGCGAATAAACGAAGACGTCAGAGGCGCTGATCAGCGCCTGTGACGTCGTCTTCCATGATTTCTGTCTTCTGTCTGTGTTTTTTAAGCACTGTCAACAACAAAGGATGATGATAATGATGATGATGATGACGACGATGATGATATAACTTATATGTGCCAGTTAAGCTAAATACTAGCTTCGATAGGGATTCGAGCAGATGAAATGTGCACCTTCAATTGTATATGTTCCCGGACTCCCGTACCAAACCTATGTAAGCGGTCGTCGTACAGATTTCCCGGTGGTATCATCATACGCGCGCGTATATGTGTTCAGCGTGTGTGTGTTTCGTAGCGTGTCAATGCGCCCAGGCGCAGTAATGCATTCGCATTCGCACACGTAAGAAATCTTACGTGTCTCTGCTGAAGTTGTTTCATTTCTTTTGAGTGTAATTGCTTCTCTTCCTTCAGGTTCACCACGTAATGGTGGTTGAATTACGGCAGGACTCTGTAGTCCGATGTGAAATTGTGCAGTAATGTCATCACTGTTTACTGTGTGATCTTTGTGGGTTGTTTAGATTTCCCATGCGAGGTCATGCGGTTAGGACGTCACGACCTTATCCCGATTTTCTCGACACGTGACGCTAGCAACTACAGCGCTTTCTTCGCTCAGCGGTGCGCTTAACGCTGTCGCATTAAGAAAGGCGAGAAAAAATACACCCCTGTTTAGATCGCACTCGAAGCTGAAACAGCTCGGCAGGCATGCTGAAAAGTAAATATTTGAAGCTTCCAAATATCTAATTCGTTTTATGATGACCTCATTAATTGCTGAGCAATAGGCGATTAAATATAGCCACGTGACTAGTTAACTATGACGTCAAAAAATTAGTGACATCACCGATCAATCCCTGTTTTGATATACTAATGACATCACCACTCAATCACCAATTGGGTTGCTAACGATTTATTATGGGGGCCGCCATCTTGGTTTCCTTGGACAAAATCTCACGTCGACACGGGCGCCTTAGCGCTTCGCCTCCATCGAAACCCGGCCGCCGCGGTCGGGTTCGAAACCGACCACGCCGGCTGCGCTTAGACGGAGATGAAACGTTAAGGCGCCCGTGTGCTGTGCGATGTCAGAGCACGTTAACGATCCCCAGGTGGTCGAAATTATTCCGGAGCCCTCCACTACGGCACCTCTTTCTTCCTTTCTGCTCTTAATCCCTCCTTTATGCCTTCCTTACGACGCGGTTCCGGTGTCCGCCAATATGTGAGACAGAAACTGTGCCATTTCCTTTCCCCAAAAACCAAAAACCAATTAAAGGGAGGTGGTAGCACACCCCAAGAAATCCAGACACGCGATGAATAAGAGCTAACGCTCTTAAAATGAGCGGCGGCTTAACTACTGCTGAACCTCGATAGGGAGCGAAAGCTGGGGTGTATCGGGCAATTGCAGACGCGGCTTGCTTGGCGTCTGTAACGTTGATAGCGTTCCGCACACTAGATAGGCAGCGCGTCCACCCTGCCAGGTGCCAGTTACTGGTTAATCGCCAGAGGTTGGTCATCAAAACAACGCTGCGGCTACCGCGACCGCCGCGTTTCAATGTAGGTGAAGCGCATAGTCGCCTGTGTGCTGTGCAATGTCAGTACACGTTAAAGATCTCCAGGTGGTCGAAATTATTCTGGAGACGATCACAACGGCATCTCTTTCTTTCCTTCTTCTCTCAATCCCTCCTTTATCCCTTCCCTTACGGCACAGTTCAGGTGTCCGCCGAGGTATGAGACAGATACTGCGCCATTTGCTTTCCGTAATAATAATAATTGGTTTTGGGGGAAAGGAAATGGCGCAGTATCTGTCTCATATATCGTTGGACACCTGAACCGCGCCGTAAGGGAAGGGATAAAGGAGGGAGTGAAAGAAGAAAGGAAGAAGAGGTGCCGTAGTGGAGGGCTCCGGAATAATTTCGACCACCTGGGGATCTTTAACGTGCACTGACATCGCACAGCACACGGGCGCCTTAGCGTTTTAAACGCTAAGGCGCCCGTGTGCTGTGCGATGTCAGTGCACGTTAAAGATCCCCAGTTCCGTAAAAGTGGATTTATAATATATATACATTTGTGTTGCTGAGTGCCGCGTGTCAGCCACAACGTTGTTGTTGTTGCGACTGAAATAAGAATGAAAAGGAAAGTACACGGGCCTGACCATTGTCTCAAGCTGAGTCACAATCGCTGCCACGTTCAGACAGTAGGAGACTTCAAAGATATGTGAGAGGAAAGATTAAAAGAAATGACGCGCATCGCAACAACCGCGCCATCTGAAGCGATGACGACGGTCTGGCAACAGATACCCCTGGTGACAAGGAGCCCTCGCCGCATGTGCGAAAGTCCCTAGATCCACGTTGTCAGCGCTAATGCATGCAGCCCACATCTCTCTCTCTGACCATCGCCACGTCGATCAAAACGCGAAGGAGGCGTCCACTGACCCAGGGAGCCAGTTAATCGCCCTTCCATTCCTCAAAATCATCGCCGTGTCTTGCAATAAAGGCCGATAGCTTTCGCTTTGTATATCCTCGGTTAGCTGAGCTCATTCACATTTTTTATGCATGAAAACCAAAGAATTTAAAAATAATTGCATTACTGTTCGGAAGTAATTGTAATGCAATGACATTACTTTTTGCGAACAGCAGTTGGTAATGTGATTGTATTACAATAACGCGCCTTTTAGAGAAGTAATTAGTAATGCAATTACTTTTCGAAAGTAATTTTGCCATGTATGCCGTCTGGAACGTCAACGCCAACGCCAATGAACTGTTCATTGGCGTTGGCATTGACAACGTTCGAAGGAGCTATATTTCCCTGTAGAGCAATCTCGCGAAGAAGAGAATCCAGTGCCATTGTGTCTCAGGTGAAGATTCTCGGCCTTCTCTTTAACAACACACTCGATGCAACCGCCACCCTTTAGCTGTTCCAGACACAGACCAAACAGGTCGCTGCACTAATCAGGCGCGTGGTAGCACGCAATCACGTCGTTTGAACGCGAGGCGATCAATATGACCAATGCATTAATCATTAGCCGCATTACATACCACCTCCGTACCACGTACTTCACGTACTCACTCAGCTCCAAATGCAGCAGGCGGACATCCTAATACGCCCGGCTGTCACCTCCACCCTACGTCTTCCACGGACGGTTAGCACGAAACGCCTCCTGACCACTGGTACCCACAATACCGTGATCGAATTAATAGAGGCTCAACGCAGCCGCCAATTAGTCCCACTGACTCGCGCGGAAAGAGGACAACGCTTACTTCGACAGCTCTGTCTCAGTCCACCCATTCATACCCCAAAAAATCCTGCACCTTTCATGATTTCTCTGCGCACGCAGGATCAGATATACCAGAAGCCCCTACCGCGCAATATGAGCGCTAGCCTCCATCAGTATAGGCGGCAGGCTCGAGCGAGCTATTACGTCAAAACATACAGCAACCACTCCGATATCCTTTATTTCGATGCGACAGAAAATTTTAAAGTAGGATTTTTTACGGCAGTCGCTGCCTATGAAGACGGCACAGTGGGGGCCGCCGCCACTATCCGAACTATTTCACCTGCAGAGGCGGAAGGAGCCGTCATCGCACTTGCGCTGGCCCACTCCACCATTGAATAAAACATAACAGAAAATTGCAAAGATTCCCAGGCCGCATGCCTCCACTACCTAAAGAGCATGGCGACGCCGGCCACACATCATTATCTTGCCACAGCCACCTCTCTCAACCGAACGGTTACTCTGTCGTGGATTCCTGGGCATGCTTCAATCCCCGGTAATGAGTACGTTCATGCGCTGTCACGAGAACTCTCATCCAGGACCCCGTTCGATCAGGCACCCAACCCTGCGCAAGTGGCCCCATCGGCCCTTTATACACGTCATCAAATCACCACATTCTACAAACTAAGCCGCATAACATTACCACCACCCCACAGTACATTGTCGCCAATATCGAGCGCAACACAGCGACAACAACAGACAGGTTGCTTTATTTCGCCCTATCTTCTCTCATGCTTTCACCCCAATTTCTCCCCTCATTGAAACACCTGTGGCGTGCCCAAATCCACACTTTTTCACTACCTGTGGGAATCGTGGTGGTGGTGGAAGACATTTCTTCAAGTTTATTTACAGTAGAGAGTGGGGACTGGCCTTAAGAGCCAGCCTCTTACAAATTCTAAGAGAGGTCCCTAATCCGGGACCCCTGTGGCTTTTGTGGCAGTTCGGGCACAAAGCTCGGGCAGCTCGGGCCCACAGGCAGTGCCCCTCCATCCCCAATCCGACTCATTCTTCATGGGAGGCTGCTTTACTGGCCGTTCAGCCCGCCGGCCAGAAATGGCTGGTGGATCGGGCTTCATTTGAAGCTCAAGCTCGTAGACTGCTGGACCAGTAGAGGACAGCCCTGGAAGATTTCTTTGTTTTTCGTCTAATAAAGTTGTTTCCATCCATTCATCGCGAAGAAGGATAAGATTAGTAGTAGTAGTAGTTTATTAAAACATTAACTAATAGGAAGGATAAGATTAGTAGTAGTAGTTTATTAAAACAGCAACAAAAATAATTATAATAATAATTGGTTTTGGGGGAAAGGAAATGGCGCAGTATCTGTCTCATATATCGTTGGGCACCTGAACCGCGCCGTAAGGGAAGGGTAAAGGAGGAAGCGAAAGAAGAAAGGAAGAGAGAGGTGCCGTAGTGGAGGGCTCCGGAATAATTTCGACCACCTGGGGATCTTTAACGTGCACTGACATCACACAGCACACGGGCGCCTTAGCGTTTTTCCTCCATAAAAACACAGCCGCCGCGGTCGGGTTCGAACCCTGGAACACCGGATCAGTAGTCGAGCGCCCTAATCACTGAGCCACCACGGCGGGGCAACACAAAAGGAAGGATAAGATTTTTGCTAGCGCTGGCATCTGCCATCGATAATGAAGCACCTGAGCTGGGGCAGCGGAAATAAAGGACAGCAAGCAGAATGCAGGAATGAAATGAAAAAGATGAGGGGACAGGAAGAGAGGATAGAGGGAGAGGTAATATACACAAACTATTTACACAATAAGAAATGCATGGATGAGATTCGAGATCTGACTATTCAGCAGTGCGATGCCAGTGCATGTTAAATATCTCCAAGTGGTCGAAAATTATTTCGGAGCCCTGCACTACGGCACCTCTTTCTCCCTTTCTTCTTTCACTCCCACCTTCCTCCCTTTCCTTACAGCGCGGTTCGGGTGTCCACTGAGATATCCGAGACAATTACTGCTCCATTTTCTTTCCTCAAAAACAATTTTCATTTAATTCAGAAAGGGCAAGTTCTTTTCGTGACAGCCGAAGTCATGCTAGCACGTCTTCTTTCTATTTTGTTGTTATTTTATGAAAGCGCCAATTTTTCTAACCTGCCTATTTATTCGCCGTGGTGGCTCAGTGGCTTCTGATCCGGAATAGCCGGGTTCGAACCTGACCGCGGCGGCAGCGTTTCGATGGAGGCGAAACGCAAAGGTGCCCGTGTGCTGTGCGATGTCAGTGCACGTTAAAGATCCCCAAGTGGTCGAAATTATTCCGGCGCCCTCCACTACGGCACCACTTTCTTCCTTTCTTCTTTCATTCCCTACTTCATCCCTTCCCTTACGGCGCGGTTCAGGTGTCCGCCGAGATGTGAGACCAATATTGCGCCATTTGCTTTCCTAAAACAATTTTTTTATTTTTGCTATGGCTAGAATCTTTTTTTTTCTTTTTTGCTCTCTAATTTGTGAAGGCAGTTCCGATCGGGGCAATGTATAGCAAGGTTTCGAGCACAAAATGCACTGCAACAAACCAGTTTATTTCAAGAAAAAAACAGTGGTGAAGCCTTTGTTCTCATTTCTTTCTGTACGTAATAAATTACCTCTAATTAATCATGCACTTTTTGTTTCTCTGCGCAAAGCTGACACTACTAAATTATTCCCAACAGTTTACATACACTATCTGGAGAAAGAGGCGTTTATAAACCAGCTTTTTGCAGCAAACATGTAACTGACGCCGACAAAACATGTACAGAAAATCTGGAAAAAAGCTTCTAATTTGTAAATCTGCCACAACGTGCCACGGGGCGCTGAGCACTAATAATCCCCGCTGAAATTTGGAATGTTCGGTACACCTCACTTTCTATGGCCGTCAAAAATTGTTGATTTGAGCGAAGCAAGCAATTTATAGCTCAGATTTTGCAGCTAGCATCGTTGGTGCTATTCACCGTTCTAGCGTAAATTATAAGGGGCTTTTATAGGTTTCTACAAATTACAAGTTCATTCTATCTGCATTGGGTTACGTGGTGCTTGCTGCTGGCGGCCAACAGATTTTTTTGAAGATGTCAGGACGGCGCGAAAACAACAAGGACCAAAGAGGCACACGAACACAACATGTGCCTCTCTGGTCCTTGTTGTTTTCGCGCCGTCCTGACATCTTCAAAAAAGCTATGCACCAACTATCCCAAACCAAAGTACTTCTTGGCCAACAGATGACGGTTGATGCTCATTTTGGACAAAAGTGGACCTAATATACTACGTTTAAAAGCTCAAAAAAATTTTCTATTTGTCCAGCTGGCACTTCAGGTTTTGAGGCGATTCTATAAAAGCTTTTGAAACGTCCGTTATCATAGAGAAATATCGTGTAATGCCTACTACTAGAAGCCGTACATTGCCTTTCTTTGTAAAAGTGAAGGAGAGCTTGCTTTTTGTTGAAGAAATCATGTTACTGTTCTAATAATACGCATGTTCTACGTTATTCCAGTAATACACTTGATGCAATTGCATTCTGTTTTCAACAAAGTGTCTCATGATAAACTTCTGAAAAAAATTTTACGTAAAATATCGGCTTGTAGATAATTGGCTGGGTTCGCAATTACCTTTCTAATAGGGAACAATTTTTTCAAATAGTCCGTGAATGCTCATCCAGATCGCATGTCCCGCCCGGAGTTCCCCAGGGTTCTGCTCTGAGTGCGGTACTATTCTTGCTGTATATTAATTGTATTTCAGAAGATATAGAGAACCTTGTGGAAGTTGTGGTGGTGGTAGTGGTTTTAATAAAAATAATAGTAAAAAGGAAGGAAAAGATTTTTGCTAGCCCCGGCATCTGCCATCGGTACTGAAGCACCTGAGCTGGGGCAGCGGAAGTGCGATTGTTTGCAGATTGCAGACGATTGTCTCTTGCACTGCCATGTAAGAAACGTTGACGATCAAGTGTTGCTAAATCAGAGTTTGAAAAATGTCTTCAACTGGTGTATGAAATGGGACATGCAAATTAATCCAAGTAAATCTGTCTGTAACTAATAAAAAATTTCCGATAGACTTTCCATGCAATATTAACAGCGTTCCGATCCAAGAGTGTAGTAAACTAAAATAGTTAGGCGCCACAAATACAAAACTTTTACACTGGGGTGAACGCATCGATCATATATATGGTTTAGCATAACGAAAACTCGGCTTTCTTTCTAAAACGCAACTTAAAAATGCAACACCACATGTAAAGCTTCAAGCTTGAAGCTTATATAAAGAATATAGTGAGATTAAAGTTATAGAATGCAAGCTTAATATGGAACAATCGTTGCCAATACCAGGTCAATAAACTTGAAAAAGTGGAAAGGTTAGCTTCAATATTTCCGCAAAACGCAGTCAGTGGTTTATTTTCGCTGCCCCAGCTCAGGTGCTTCAGTATCGATGGCAGATGCCGGGGCTAGCAAAAATCTTTTCCTTCCTTTTTACTATTATTTTTAATAAAAACACTACCACCACCACCAGGTCTACGCATACAAGCTCAACTTCCCGAAATAGCCACACGTACAAAACTAGCCCGCCTAAAGTTTCTTGACATGCTTTGTGGAAATAAATCTAATTTAGACACGAATATGTATGTCCGACCACCATGCAGAATATCCCCTCATACTAACCACGCATTCGCCATTTTGCCGTACACATCTAGAATTTACATCTTCAAGTGCTCGTTCCTCTCCGAAACCCTTGTAGAATTCAAAAGGCTGGATCGGCCCTTTCTGCCCGATATATCAATACAGCCGAGAATTTCGAGAAAAACTGGAATTGTCCTTGTCCTAACGTGCATTTCTTCTGTACCATGTGTCTTCATTCTGTTTAAGGCAACTTTCTGTTTATTTTCTTCCCCATCATGTAAAAGCCCACAAAAGGCTGAGAATTCGTAAATAAAAAAAAAAGAATTGTTTTACTTGTTCAAAGCCTGCTGCCTTACGGCAGTACAACCTGCGGGAAACACTTACCGGTCCTATTCAAGACAAATAAGGCACAATAAATTGAGAGAATATGGTTTCTTAAGGAGTTCGAACAATGATGCACACACTCCTGCTCGTTTAGGCAGACAAATATATTGTCATTAAATCATTAATAGAAGATTCTTTGCGCAGTAGAGTGATGAACAAAAAATATAATATATTTTATCGTCGAGAGCAGATGTAAGCGTAAAATGCTTTGCAGTACCAGCGCAGAACTGCCTAGGACGGGTTGTAAATGATACTAGCCGCATTCTTGAGATGAGTGGCGTCCATGCCATGGCTCACCACACCCCACTACGAAGCACTTCTGCTGCCAACATCACTGAAGCGCAGAACGAACCAGACACGCACGCAATCACGAGTCACTGCCGTAAGGCCTGAAACGTAACACCATCCGCAGCGCCGTTTGCGCACGAGAGATCGATGGAAACATGATGATGATGATGTCCTCAGGCTGAATGACAGGTACCCATGGCGGGGGATTGGACACGGTGCATTGCTGATACAAACGCACACAAGGGTAAGGAATGGAGTAATTGGATAATTTTGTGAAGAAGACTCGAATTCGGATTAAAAAGGTGATAAAATAACGGAAATGAAAGCTGTGAATTCACATTCTAGCATTAGAATCTACCTGATGCAATTATATATCCGTGAATAAAATCGCACACCGGTTTAAAGGCATATCCCTTGGCGCTTGCCCCAAAGGAAGTAGGATCGGAATAGAAAGAGGTAGCCCCAGTCGCGAGAAAGGGAACTCTAATTACGTTCTACGGAGAGAACCGAACCACCGGCAAAAGAGGAAAAAGTTATCTATTAACTCAATTCCGCCACAAGACTCGCAAAGGTGGGTAAGCGATAAACCTGATCGATATAAATAGAGATTCAGTCGCGGTATTCTGCAGCGCAGGAGGGTCATGGACACCTCACATTTCCTTGAACTGCACATCCGCACACTCCAAGGAAATGCCAGGTGTTGAAAATCCGCTACAGCAACGAGAGGCTCATGGCTCAAGTGGTGGAGGCACTGGAACCGTTGGAAGCGTGCTGCAGTCAAGAAGACAGCATTAGGGACGAACGGAACAATAGGTCCCCTAAGGGCGGAGAAATCAGCCCTCTCATTAGAAACATGCCAGAGTGCCCAGAGACCGAGTGAAAACGTACTTCTGTATTATGTGGTGGAAGGTAAAATCGAAAGGAACGGCTCGTAGGGGTATCCCTCGATTTTTCGAGCGCTGTCAAGACGGAAAGGCTGTCTGAAAGTATAATAGCCTGAGAGATACTGCAGGGATTCCTTATTAAGGCCAACTCAATGGCCAGAAACTCGGCGAAAAAAATAGGGGTATAGTCTGGGGCCCGAAATAAATAACTCCAATCAAGAGCCATTGAGTAAATGCCAATGGCTGCCTTTTCATTTTGCTGGGAGGCGTCTGTAAAAATGGCAATATGGTAAGGAATATTCTTCAGATACTCCTCAATAAGCCCACTTAATACACTGAGAGGCAGATTTTAGCATTCCCAGGGAGAGTGTCATCAAAGGAGACTACAGTATCAGCGCGGCGGTGGATAACTGGTAGTACCGAATTTATTTGTACAGAAATTTTTGACAGCAGAGAATTAGTGAACACAACCAGACGAATCTTATACCTAGACTGAAAAGTACAAAAGAATAGCGATAGGTTCGTTGTAAATATGGGGTTAGCCAATCCAGGAACACGCTCCAAAGAACCTAAAAACGGCCGCACAGTAAGAAGCTGAAACCGCAATTTTAGATCAGGTATCCGCGCCTCCAAGTACAGCAGAGCTTTCGCCACTGATTTAGGCAGACCAAAGCAAAAGGACAGAGCGCGTCGCTTCATAACAAACAGGGGTTCAAGCTTGTGCCTTGGGCACCCAGAAAATAGAATAGAGCCGAATTGAAGTATTGGCCGCACATAGGCCTTATAAAGAAAGAGCAAAGTGTCCCGACGCAAACAAAATTTTTTGTTGCTGATCCTAACCAACCGGCCAAGGGCACGCTCACCTTTAAGCACTGTGTTTTTAATATGGGGCCGCCAGTCTAACTGCGGGTCATATAGCATACCCAAGTATTTAACCGAATCAACTTCCGGGATTAGGATAGAGTGATAGGACAAAGAAATGTAAATAAGGGATGACTGTGGATTAAGAAGGACGGCGCACTTGTTGACATTTGAAGTTAACATCAGGCTGTCGAGCCAAACTTCTAGAGCATTTAAATACTCCTGCAATAATTTCTGCAGGTAATGAATATTTTTGGCAAAAGGGAAAAAAGCAATATCGTCCGCACACACATAAACTTTGACGACCGGGTGAAGAGGGATATCACGCATTAGTACATTAAACAACAACGGCGAAAGAACGGAGCCTTGTGGGACACCTCTAGACTGCGCATATGTGTTAGAATTTAACGCACCCTTAGTGCCAAAGAAAGACCTGGTCCTTAAGAACTTCCTTATCCACACGAAGAGGTACGAAGGAGGTTGTACACCAGGTAGCTTTTGAAGCAAAATGCTCTGTTCAACGCTGTCATACGCCTTAGCAATATCTAAGGTAAAAAGAGCAGATACTTCTTAATTTTTGCTTCATAGCAACCCTAATACGCCTCTCCAAGTCCATGTGCGCAGTCCAAATTGAACACCCACTGCGGAAACAAATCTGAGCCTCGATGAAGCCTTGAACAGACAGAACATGATTCGTGAGGCGGCTGAAGACTACCCGTTCTACAAGCTTAACCAAATTCGATGTGAGAGCAATCGGCCGAATATTGTCGAGATCAAAATCCTGTTTCTGGTCTTTTAGCAATAAAAGTATTTTCCCTGTTTTCCAATTTTGTGGAATCCAGGCTTTTTCCAAAGAAAATTTGACAATCTGCAAGAGGTCCGGTGCAAAGTCTTGCATTAGTATCTTCAGCAAGCCAACAGTTGCTCCGTCAACCCCAGAGGCAGCAGACTGCAGACAATTTACTACATACGCTATATCAGATACAGAGACCTCAGTGAAGTCTGCACTCAAATGAAATGGGCTCGAAGGAAAGGCAGTGCGAGCACGAAAACGCGCAGCAAGGCCTTGAGCTATGGACTCCAATTGATCTTTTTCTTCCCGTGGCGTCAGCACTGTGGACTGAATGATATGAGAAGAGGACAGCACGTTAGTATGCTCCATGTATGTATAGAGAGATTTTCGGTTGACTGTGTTGAACAAATATGTTTTCAGATTTGCATTGTATTCATCCTTACCCTTAGATATGGTTCTTTTAAAATATTTTGCAAAGAAATTGTAATTTATCCAGTTCTTAGGGTACTGGTTATGCGCTAGGCTCTTCCGTGCGGCTTTCCTCTGACGATAGGCTTTTTCGCAGGCTTCATTCCACCAGCTCAAAGGAATCTTATTTTTAACGGTTGACTGAACCGTAAAGACTGATCGTCGAGTGGCGTCTAACACGGAAGTTAAAATTTGAAGACCCTGGTCAGATTTATTGGAGGGAACAACCGACGAGAATGCCTGATCTAGAAGTCTCTTGAAGAGTGTATTACTGACTAATTTTTGTGCTTAACCAGTCGCCCTAAGGTGATGCATGCAATAGTGAAAGTGATTGGGATGTGGTCACTTGACGTACCGTGGTCAATTGTAAACCACGAAGATACCCATACCATTGGCAGCTAACGTTAAATCAATAGCTGACCGAGAATTTGCCCTCATGTAAGTTATGGCGCGACTGTTGTAACAACATACACCATTTGCTGACATCCAAGGCCAAAGTACCAAAGTAACTGCCCGCTGCAGTCTGTCCTGACACCCCATACAACATGATGCGAATTGAAGTCCCCAGCCAGAACTACATTTTTGCGGTTGCGCAGTAAAGCATCTAGCCCATCCGTCCTACGGACACTGGCGGGGCAGTAGATATTCGCTACTGTAACAGAGGCAGACTGCGGCACAAGGATGTCAACTGCAATAATCTCACAATAAGGTTGCATTAATTTATGAGACACTTTAGCACGATGGAACAGGTTTGTTGAAATCAATGTTACCAAGCCCCCACACTGATCATGCGGTCAAGAACACCAGCAACAGCGTTCTACACCGCAGCGACGACCGACTTAGTTAAGCTTGTCTCCACATCGGCAGCGGTCGTGTGGACCACATTTGCGTACGAGCTCTTTCGTCTGTCAAGAAGGGCATAAGCATTCGCGGGTGAACACCTTTCGCGCTGAATAATGTCCAAGACAGACTGTTCAACGGCACGCTTCGGGCAGGTGGGATCGTCAGATGTGTGATCAGAGTGGCAAAGGCTACAGCTAAACGACTCACAAGTGCAGACGTCTGAAGCATGATCACCGCCGCAAACACGGCAGCGCGTTTCCGACTCGCAAGAGTTCCCACTGTGACCAAAACGCCAGCCGTTCTTACATTGTAAGTTTGCTATCCGCTTGCGAATAGGTTGCGAGGAGGAGGTTGCGACAGCTCCTGCGGCAGGTCAGAAAGGACACGAGAGAGCGCGCATCTGGAACACGCCGTAACCGCCGCCTTCACTCTATTTTTCTATGCCCGCCCCTTGTCTTCTCGTTGTTAGCGCAAGTGTGGAGCGCACAAAAACGCACCCTGCGATTTGACTCACTTCTATGCATACGGGATCCACGGCTGGCGAGCGATGGGGAAGGTTAAATAGCTTCAGCGAAGGAAGGATGGATAAGTATGAACCCTTTAAATTGGGCGGCGGCTCACGCCGCCTAGCCGTGACTCCAAAAATTTCACCATTGTCTGGAATTTAGACGCCAATCAGAGGTTGAGGTTGAGGTTGAGGTGTTGAATGCTACAGGTGGGGTTAGCCTTGCTTTATCTGCCGGCAATTGCTCCACCGCAGCGTCCCTTCGATATTAACAATGCCGCATCTACCCCGCTAAGCGCACAGTCTCTTATAATAGCACACATTCTCTCCCGCAGTCACCATCTATGCACACAATCAATCCACACAGTTCACATCACAGTCCACTCCAGAAGTCACCATCTATGCACATATTCAGATAACCTTCGCTTGGTTATTTCTACCCATTTTAAACCTATTTTTCCTCCACTGACCTTTTACCACAATGCTTCGAATAAATCAGCCCCGTTGCTTTCAACTGAAGGGTGAAGCTCTTACAGAAAAGCATCACGAACAACATGAGCAAAAAAGGTGACAGAGGACACCCTTTCCTAAGCCCCCGCAGCATCTCTATATGCTCTGATACGTTCTCCCCATTAAATAAGCATTGTTACTTTGATAGATATATTTTAAAAGATTAGTTACTCGAGTAACGTTGAAACTTGGACTTGTTGGTTCATACTTCTTACCGGTACCGCAAAAAGACAAGGGACCGGTGAACGAGTAGACACAGACAGCACTGTGTGTGTCTACTCGTTTACCGGTTCCTTGTCTTGTTGCGCTACTGTTGAGAATTAGTTACACAGTCTTCCATATCCAATGTACTCAGTATGCGCCACAAATCCTCTTGAATAACACTGTCGTAGGCTCCCTTGATATCCAGACATGATAGCCATAGGGGCTTGCGTTTTTTATTCAGCAACCTCGATACTCTGCGTCGGTCAAAACAGATTGTCCTCTAAACTCGTTTTTTTTTTTTGGAAACCATTTTGTAGCTTTCCTAGCCCCGCTCGTCCTCCACTCACGCCTGCAGCCTGTCCTTTATAACCTGCATCTGTCACAAAATTCGGCGCTCATTCGAAAGGCAAAACTCCCGCGCTGCGCAGAAGCAATCGCGCCCGCCCGCACCGTAGAGAGCACTAAAACAGTAGAAAAGGAACCCCGGAGAGCGTAACCTTGTGTGTGCTGCTGCCCTTTTCACTCTCTCGCCGGCGCGGTGGCAAGGGAAACAAGGCCGCGCGAGCCGTCGATTTTTCGAGAACGTCGGAGTAGTTTCTACTGATTGTCGACCGATGTAGCGTTCACCGTGCTAAGCGGTGACCTCTCCCCTTCGCTCTTGCGCCGGCGGCTTCGCATCGCGAGAAGGACCGAGAATCTTCTGGAAGGCAGTTTCCGCGCTCGACCAATGGGATCGCGCGCCCGGCGCAAGAAGGAGAAGGAATTTGTGCAGTTGATACTGCGTGTATGTGCGCGCCTGCCTTGGTGCGAAGAACGAACAGACGCGTACCGCGCCTATAAATGAAGGGCGTTGACCGCTGTCTGTCAGCCCGAGCCGCCGTTAAAGCTTCTGAGAAGCGCGCCCGCTCGACTCCCGGGAGAACACCACTCGACCAGCCACAGACCAGCGAGGCAACGTGCGCCAGTCTGCGGATCGGTCCCGTTGTGCTCCTCAGGTCGTCCGACTGTCGCAGAGCCCGGTGAACAAATTGTGTTTTGTTTGTTTCCCTCTCTATGTGTTAGTACACTTTAGGTGCAAAGGTTTTGTTGTATTGTTATCTCTCTCAAGTGTTACTTTGCACGAGTTGCATTGTTTTGTAAATCACTTTGTATGTGCTCGTACGCGTGATTGTGAAATCCGCTGTATATTCTCTTCGCTGCATAAACTTTGTTTTGTTTTGTGAACCTTTGGCTCCGACCCATTCTCTGGCGTGCGACCGGCGAAAGCTGGGCACCAAACGACCAACCCCCTTTTCACTTGGTAGCTGGTCTCCGGCTGAGCTTGCCACGCTGAGTCGAGGGCATCTCCTCTGTGACCGATATCGCTACCCCCACACGCTCTAAGGTGTCTGGGAGTGCACGCAAAAGTGCGCGAAGAGGTGGCAGCATCACCGCCCTGTAAACCACTGACGTCACTTTTATGAGACGGTAGTTGCTAATGTCAGCTTTATCCCCCATTTCCTTATATATCATGCCCATCCTTTCTTGGCAGCAGTGACGGCATTGTGAATAGAAGCTTACATCGTACCTTCGTATCTTCCAGGCTTTTTCTGCATCATAGACGGCAGCTACTTTGAATACTGCCCTGGTATCTGACGCTTGCGGCCTCCAACTGGGGTCGTGGCTGCCTCGTGACTGCGTAACAAACTATCATCGTCGACTCTGCGCACAGGATTCACGCATGACTGACTGCCGCACCACCTCAGCCGCCAGCCCCTTAAAAGGACCTATCACTGCAGACACAGCCGTCTTCCGGCAGCAGTGATGGCATTGTGAACAGAAGCTTACATCGTACCTTCGTATCTTCCAGGTTGATTTATTGTTTCTTTCTGAAGGCTTTCGCCGTTTTCACACTTTTTACCCCTTTTCTCGTCACTGCTGCCGCAAGAGTTTTCTTTCGTTGCTCTTTTTCCTGTGATTTACCACGACTCCCAATGTACACAAACAAATTGCCGATCTGAGAGAAGAGGTCCGCTTTGAAATGAAGAATACACGAGAAGCTGTTGAGCAGGATTTACGTGCTGAGATACGGTCGCTGAGAACAGATGCTGCCGAGGCGAATCGAAGTATGGAGCACATGTATTCAGTTTTCGAAGAAATGAAACAGAACTACGACGATCTCAATTGTGAGAATGCTGCTTTGAAAGAGAAGAACAGTGTTCTTCGAATCGAGTTTGACGCTATCGTCAGGCGCCTTGTTGACGCCGAGTCTCGTTTGCTCAGCACTGTTGTGATCCTTGGGCTGGGACGACCTAATCAACGGCAGATGTGGCCGTGACGGACCCACCGGCGGAGACTGGGAGGCGCCGTCGTTCGCGGAAGTCAATACGCCGGATCTTCCCTTTGTTGTCGTGATTGCCTCGTTCGGCCTTCCTGCGGGCCTGCGGTGCGGGAACACTTTGGGGACACTTCCAGGCCAAACCCGCCTTCCCAGAATTGCTGCGGGGCGCGCTGGCACATGCTGCTACCGAGCAGCGGAATGGGAGAGGACCTAGGTGTCCCGGCTGCGAGGAGGATACCCGGCTCGTCGACAGAAACTCCGAGAAGAGGGGAGTGCAGTGTGTGTGTTCTGACTCTCGAGTAGAGTGGCCGCTCCGCCGGTCGGTCTCTCTCCGACCAAGTTTTTACGCTACCATGACAATGTAAATAGTGTACATAAAGTTCTCCCTTTTGGTCACCTTAAATCCGTCTCCGGACCGCTTCGTTCCTGTTCTGCCCGACAACACCTGCTGAGCGACGGCATGCTACCCGATCCACGACAGCACTGAGCAATATTCTCGAAACAGGAATATAGAAATTAAAGTGCTCGACGAGGTACCTAATTACGATGCAGTAGAAATTGTGTGCAAACTTGGCACTCTTGCTGCCGTGGATGTTACTCCTGGTGATATAGGAGCTTGCCATCGAGCGGCAGGTAAGAGCCAGCCTAGCAACATAGTTGTACAGTTTGACAGGCGCCAGAAGAGGGATGCACTACTTGAAAAGGCGAAAAAGCTGCGACTCGATAACTTACTTTGACCGAACTTCGAGCAACCCACTGTTTGTGGATGGACATCTATGCCCCTTTCTTAAGCGACTTCTTGGAATCGCTGTTGTGAGCCAGAAATCCAATAGCTGGAAGCACGCCTGGACTCGAAATGGCATGGTATATGCCAAGGACTCAGATAACTCTGAAGTTATTGTCATCACGCAAAAACGAGACATCGAACGAATTCAAAGAACAGTCAGCTAAGCTCCCTTTAAGACCATCTGGGATCTTAGGAACTTTCAGAATCTTCAAGCGTGCGTAGGAAACAAAGGAGCACGCATTGTTCAGCGACATCAATATTGTGCACTTGAAATTAGCATAAAAATTGTTCCATAAACGCGTGCTAATGCTATGATTTTTCCATTCCCACGTAACATCTTACCCGAAATTTTCCAAAACTTTGACAAGTTAGTGAAGGTAGCAGATGCACAAAAGTTAGCGGTTGTTTAGCTCTGGTTAAATCTGGAGTGACGCGACTGCTACAGCTGGCCGAGTGGAACTTGGTCATGTAACCAACCACGGGACGAACCACGTGATCAGCCACGGCGCCGCGCCGCCGGCAGCTGCTCCGCACCACGTGACCAACCACGTGACAGAGAGGCGGCGCAGCCACAGGTGGCTGCGCCGCCACGCTGAAGGCTCGAAATGCTACCGTAATGTAGCTATCGCTACGAAAGCTGTTTCTCATTCTCAAAAATCATAATAACATGGGAATTTTCGCCATGCGCTTCACCAGTGGATATTGTGAGCACAGAATCAGCGCTTGCCCTGAAACGCAAGTAGTTTTTAGATGCTTGCGTGAAATGCTGAATAGCCAAGAACTTTTGCTCCTTATCCCCGCAGGCGTGACAATGTTGAAGTGCTGTTCCTTGGTGTTGTGCGCAGTGTCTTTCTGCACTGCCACTTGTTCTTCTGCGGGCACTTTTTCATCGCTTTTATCGCTTGCCTTATGACTTGTTTTTCTAATGAAATGGTTGACCTCCCAGATCATGGAAAATACATTTCTTGCGACAATGGGAAGCGCTGCAACTTTGTGCACTTTAATCTAAGATCCGGTTGAAATAAGTATGACCAGCTCGAATGCTTCTTCAGTGCGCCGAACACTCATTTTGACGTCATCATTTTCACCGAAACCTGGTTTGTCACCGAGGCAGACGTATTTACACTACCGGGGTGCAAGTCGTACTATTAAAATCGGCAAAAAAGAGAGGTGAGAAGGGTTCTCTATAGTCGTATCTAACAACTTGGAATACGAATTACAGCCTGAATATTGTTCTGTGACGCCACATTCCGAAATACTTACGCCTCGCACAGAATTCCGCGTGTTCAATGTTTTCTACCGCCCCCGTGTGCTGATGTTACCCAGTTTTTTTTTCTTTTTTTGGATGTGTTCTTAGAATTCGTCCATGATCATAGATGGGTGTAATCATTGGAGGTGATTTTAATATTGATATGCTTGCTACATCGAACACGAAAACAGAATTTGAAAACCTACTCAATATGCATTTGTGTAATAATCTCATCAAATCGCCAACAAGACATTCAGTATGTTCCCAGACGCTCTTGAATCTTTTCATTTCAGATGTCGAAGCAAGCCGCCAGCGGACTGGTGTAATTAACTTTCCGCCTAGTGACCACCTGCCCATCTTCATGTCCGTTGCTCTCACAGTCACGAGCAAAAAACGTCTGCAACAGCACTCGTATCGGAATGTGAATTCGCGCACGTTATCGGTATTTCGTGAACCCATAACTGGTGATAACTGCGTCTGACCCCAATATTGCATATGACCTGTTTCTTGCAGAGTTGATCAATATATATATTTGCTGCTTCCCAGAAAGAAAGTTTGTCTCCCAGCGTGAGGCGCGGAAGCCGTGGGTAGACCGTGAACTCTTAAAGCTCATACAAAATCCAGATGCACTGTGCAAACGATTTCTAGAAACGAGAAGTCCCGACGCACTGAGTGCATTCAAATTTACAGAAATTACGTCACCAAAGAGCTGCGAGTAGCTAAAAACAATTACTATGTCAATCTATTCAGTTGAACTGAATATCGGTCGGAATCTGTCTGGAAAAAAATTGAAATTTGAGTTTGACTGTGCCCCTCGACCAATTACAACCCTCACAAGAGATGGCAGTGAACTGAAAGGAAAAGTTTTAGCTAACACCTTTTATAATTACTTTCTCTCCATCGGCTCCACATCAAATATCAACAATGGTCTAAGCTGTGATATGGACACCGTAAATCACAATTTTCTTGAATCCAATCTCCCATAATGAAGTGATAGCTACATTTATATCCTTAAAAAATAGCAAATCTACCGACGTATCTGGATATCAGATCAATCCCGTTAAATATGTTCTAGATGTCATCGCCCATTGCTTAGCTTATGTTTTCAACATCTGTATCCCACGAACTTTTTCTCGGAGTATGAAATCTGCCAGATTGACAGTAGTACATAAGAAAGGTGACCGAAACGACTTATAAAATTATCGTCCCATTTCAATTTTGCCATTCTTTTCAAACGGTTTTGAGAAACCGATTCTTGAGCGTCCCACATCCTTCACCGACCGTTACAGTATCATAAGCCCATTGCAATATGGCTTTCGAAAAAGCAGATCAACAGAATTGGCCCTTCTCTCTCAAAAAGAATTCATATTGAAAAACTTGGAGAACCGACGTATTGTATTAGGTATTTTTCTTGACTTCAGCAAAGCTTTTGATTTCGTTAACCAGCAAATATTGCTCCGGAACCTTTACTATTATGGGATTCGTGGTAAAGCTTTATCACCATTAACATCGTATCTACAGCATCCCACACATTTTGTTGGTACAAATGGACACTTCTCAGATGCTAAAACGGTGACTACAGGCGTTCTCCAAGGCAGCATTCTTGGTCCGTTTCTTTTTATGTTATATATTAACGACATAGGTGCGCATAGGTGAACATGACAAAAACATATTATATGCAGACGATAACGCAATTATTTTTCGAGAAGCAAAGGCCCAAATGTGGAAAACCGATGCTGAAGTTCACATTGCCCACTACCATAAATCAGCTACTACAAAATGACATAGATGTTAGGAGATTGTCTTTGAAAAAGTTGCGCGATATCTTTTCTTAGATAACGCATGTGTTTTCCACTTGTACTTATTTTACTAACTAGTCATGCTTGTTCTGTATCTTTTTTCTTTTTTTGCAAGTGCGACATTAAGCGTTTTATGTTTTGATTTTTTTTGCTCATGTATAAATTGTGTCTACGAGTGGCTTATATATACTGTGTAATCTTCCATTGCCCTCTGTCTGTCTATATTTTTATCGCTGTATGTATTCATGTTTTGTAGCGTAATATTTGCCACCCCTGCTGTGAAAGAGTGGGTGCATTTGCCTAGTCAAGCCTTTCTGGTTTTTTGCTTTTGCACCCAACGCCACCTGATGTTGAATAAAAATAAATCAAAATCCTGCTCAGTCGCCACCAATCAGGGGCTTTCCAATGCATTATGTTTTGCTCACTACCTCTTTTAATGTTTGCTTATATTTCGGCAACAATTTCTTTATTAACATAATTGCAATACCATCCGGTGCTGTGGACGTGCTGCTAGGAACCTTATTCTCTGCCATTTCCCGCCCTCTTCGTCGAAGCGAGACAATTGCAGTAACCGGTCTATCCTCCTTTCGATAAATTATGCGCAACATTTTTGTTTTTAAAACATTTCTGCCCCATATATACCCATTTATGCAGGTCCTTCTCTAATATACATTAATAGATCTCTGGGAGTCATCGTACCGGGCGCAGTGGTGGAGTGGTTAAGCGATGTGCCACTGCCCTGCTATAGCAGGTGCTGCCACTGGTGGGGCTTGTGCGACCCAGGTTGCTCTTCCCGAGCGACCAATCATTAATTTATATGCCACCTGCCACGGTGGGCAGTTTTCTCCCTATCCGGTGGGCAGGTTGTGATGGCGTCGCAAGGTCACGTGACCTAGGTGGCCCACCTGCTTCCTAGGTTGCTCTCTGGGCCCCGCCTGCCAGATTCATGCTCGTGATTTTTCGCTCACAACGCCGACAACGTCGACAATGGATTTTTCGGACAACGGGACCTTTAACACTATCGCATTAATAATTTGACGAAGCTGACGTTTCAGCTACTGCGGTTGGAACGAAAATTAG
Organism: Amblyomma americanum; assembly: GCF_052857255.1. Taxonomy (NCBI): domain Eukaryota; kingdom Metazoa; phylum Arthropoda; class Arachnida; order Ixodida; family Ixodidae; genus Amblyomma; species Amblyomma americanum. The sequence goes on from NC_135499.1 coordinate 66,819,052, forward strand.
TTACAAATTGTAGAGCGAAGAAGGAAACCAGCGCAAAAGATGAAGACACAGGAACAAGGAACACAGGACAACGCTGGTTGTTCCTGTGTCTTCGTCTTTTGCGCTGGTTTCCTTCTTCAATCATGTACCGACTCGCCCAGCTCTCCACTCTACTAAATTGTAGAGCGTCCCAGAAGAGATCCAATTGAGGAGTTTTCATTTTATTCTTTACCATAGATTAGTTTTTCTCACTTTTAAAAGATATTCCGTGAAATATGGGAAAGTCTCACGTGACCGCGCGGTCGTGCACCCTGACAGGAGTGCTCTAAAAGGTCGCTCGCAGTCGAACGTAGCAACGCTAGATGGTGCCGCGCATGGGCGCTTGCGTCAAAATTGAAAGTACCTTGCACCTTACGTTTCGCGCCTGAAGTATTTGCGTTTCAACGCTTTGGTTTGTTCCTGAAACTGATTTTTCTCGGCTCGACAGACGAAAGTGCCGGCCCAGACGACTACGAAAGCAGTTTTCTGTTTTGGCCTGCATATGGCTACAGCGAAGCAAGGCGCCCGCAGTCCTCCACACTGAACGCGGTCAGGGCGCAGGTGGTGTTAGCTTCAATTTCGCCGCTAGTGTTCACTGTATTGCTTTATTGTCGTCCCTTTCGTGGGGCATCTAGCACGCTACGTTCGCGATTGTCATCGTTGCGAAAATTCATAAAATATCACTAGAGCTGTATCTACCATCCCAGGGATTAAAGAATGCGCTTAATCTTCACTTCTGAGCATCCCACGCTTATCAAAGGAAACATATTTGATGACAAATGCTATAAAGATGATACATGCTCCCATGCTACTAAAGAAAGCCTGTCATTGCAATAAAAAAAATTGACAGGACGGTTACCACTTTGTAAAGCAACATTCAGCGAGAACTGGAAACGTGTTTATATTTCACAACATAGTAGCTTTAAAGCGCTTTTTTTTTAGTTTTCCACTCATACTCCAATTGCCGACTAGCTCTTCACCCAGTCCCCCTCTAAAGGCACGTGGCGCCACCAACGGCCCCCTCTCCTTCGGCGGCGCGTTTCGAAGCAGCTGCAGGAGATCGACCACGCTACAGTCACCTGTTGTCGCAGTGCTCTCCCTCCTCCTTCCAGCCTCTGCTTACGCATTCCTACGGTCTAGCCATACCCCACTGCAGACACTGCAACCCTGCTCCTCCTTTCAGAGCAACTACCCTCTGGGTGGCTCCCTTGCGCATTACACTTTCCCCATACCTTCCTCTTCCCAGGCTAACAACCCGCCGGTTAAGCTCTCCTACGCTCTCACTATACCTTACTCTTTCCACGGTGACCACCTTCCCGACGGTTCCCGTGGTAACTGCCCTCCGGTTACGGCTTTCTACGCCACAGCCTCATCCTGCTTCCAGGGTAACTACCCTCCTGCTGGCTCCCGCGGCAACCACTTAACGGTTGAACCTTTTTACGCTCTCCTCACACCCTCCACCAGCGATCAATATATAATTAAATACGCATACTAATGCCAGTTGTCGCACACAAAATTACGAAAAATGATCACACTGCACGACAAGGGAACTCTACAGCCATAATTTCGGAACTGGCTGATTTCTGCATGCAGTTTCATCGAGATTTTCAGAATCATCTAGCAAAGCTAACTGGTCTCTTTTCAAGAACACGAACCACCAACAAGTAGACAAACACCTTCGTGCTGTCACCGTCACCGCCAAAACCATCGTTACCATAGTTCAACAAGAAGTTGAAACACCTCAGAAACAAAAAGAAGACTTTCGATCTGCGAAACGCGTTAGCGCCGCATGCGCATCAGGAAGGTATTATACCGCAAAAAAAAAAAACGTTTTGATATTTATCAGGCATAATAAAACATTCATTTTATACGTTCTTCCTACCTTCAATGTTATGCGCCAATCCTCGGAAGTTCTGAAACACTATTAACCCCTATGTTTTACGCTTATAACATTACATAACGACGACCACAACCTATTCAGGAACACGATTCTAGCCACGGTTTGTGCAGAAGCACCCGACGGTGAATTACCGGAATTCTCTGCTCTCGGCCACCCAGTTATGCCACAGATTATATTTGATGCGAATGGCTTCGTGAAGATCGTTGAATAATTAAGACTTAGTCATCTCGTATTGACCGCATAAATTTGAAAATCCTTAAAAAAATATTTAAAACATTTTAAGCCTAATACTGTGCCACTCTTTCAGCAGTCCATATCAGCAGGCGTCTTTCCAAAAGATTGGAAAGTTTGTAAGATCATTCCATTCGACAAAAAAAGGTTCCCCTCATTCATGCGAAAACTACCGCCCCATTTCCCTCGCAAGCGTGTTTGAAACTAGTGGAACATATTATTTGAATGGTACGACGAAACAGCGCTGACGGACGGGACGGACGAAGAGGCAGACACGTGCGCTGCAAGCGCGTGTGTCTGTCTCTTCTTCCGTCCCGTCCGTCAGCGCTGTTTCGTCGTACCGTTCAACATGAACCAACCAGCCCGACTCAGCCCCCTCATTGGAAGCACATTATTTATAACCACTTCGTCAAATTCCTTGTCTCCGCAAATTTTTCAATCCTACCCAACACGACTTCTTGAAGGGACATTCATGTGACTCCCAATTACCCCTCCTTTTCAACGACCTAAGCTTCAACCTTGACCGATATGTTCCCGCTGACACTCTCTTCCTTGATTTCGAAAAAGCTTTCGATAAAGCACCGCATTAAAGACTACTTTATCCTTTAACAATGAAATGGATTGGGAACTTCTTGACTAACAGAGAGCAATTTGTCTATACTAACAAGTATTTTTCCCCTTGTAGCCCGGTCATTTCAGGCGTTCCGCAACCTACATTTCTCGGGCTCTTGCTTTTCTTAATATGCATTAAAGAGCTCCCTTCCAATATTTCATCTACGATCTGGCTATTCGCCGACGATTGCGTAATTTACCGCCAAAATCTAACAGTACTGACGTTGAAATTGTTCAACAAGGTCTTAACCGAATCCATGATGCAAACATAGTGCAAACAATGGCTAATGTATCTCAATATTGACACGCAGCTGAGAACTTGAGGATGCGGAAGTGGTTCGCCATATTGCTTAAGCCGGCTCGGCAGGCTAGAGTAGCTCTGTTCTCGATTGCGTGTCATGGAATATACGTGCAAAATCTGGTGGAGGTGCGGGGCGTGCTTCCAGACCTGCGTCTATAGGCTACGGACCAGCACGTATCTCACGCCAGTCCACCGGCGTAGCGGCCAAAGCATCATCCGTGAAGCGTCCCCTGAATCCCCTTCTGCTTCTTCCACGTGTCAGCCATGTGTCAGTATTGCTAAAACACGTTGTATTTTGTTCCGTCGCAGGCAGATGCATACTTTTTTCTAAATACGTTAGCTTTGGTACGGAAGTGTCGTCCGTTTCTTCCTGTAAGTACTTGCGTATTAGTAGAACGCAAAATCGTATACCCTGAACATCACTAACGAGGCAAACCGTACTCTTGGTTTTATATGTCGCAATCAGCGATTTGATAACCCATCCATCCAAACATTAGCATACGTAACTTTTGTCCGTCCTGAACAAGAATACACTTCAGCAATATGGAATCGTCACTAGTTTAACTTCTCCCCAGCCTTAGAAACAAAACAAGATCCTACTATCCGCTTTATTTATTCTGACTATTCATGATAACGCTAGTGTGTCTGCTTTAAAATCCAGATCAAACTACTCAACCTTGTCAAGCGAAGAAAAAATTTCTCTGTTGTGCCTCTTTCATATGTTTCATAATTAATCTTTAGGAGCATTCGTGATATCACCAGCTCATCGCCTCTCCAGCCGTATTAGTCACCATAACGCCATCTACGCCCCCGCCGTAAGAACTACCGGCGAATCACGATCTTGTTTCCTCCTGTTATCCCAGCACAGGAAGGATCTACCACAGGACGCCTCACATCATATCAACGCCATCCCTTTTAAGAATGCTATCAAGACCATTCTTATTTGACAGTCACGCCCATCGCTCATGTAAAACCCCATACCAAGGGACTTTGAAGTAACAAATAAAAATAAATAAAAAGTTTACCATCCTCCGGTTTGGCTGTCCCTCCGCTCTCGCCAAATCCTCCTCAGCTAATGATAACAAACCTCCGGATGGTTCCAGAGAGTAAGCACCCTCCGGTTACGGATTCCTGCACTCGCGTCATACCCTCCTCGTTCCACGGTAACCTTCGACCAAGTGGTTCCCAATTTAACGCACCGACCGGCTACGCCGCCGACCTCGACATACTGCTTCTACTACTAATACTACTACTACTACTATGGCGACGACGCGAACCCCAGGAAAGGACGCTTAACAGCTGTCACGCTAAATGTTTGCAGGACGCTGGTTGTGCGCTGCACAAGCTGGCAGCAGTAGCCGGAGACTTCTTAAGCTCTGTTGCCTCAGAAAAAGCCCGAAAAGACCACAGATAAAAGGAAAATTGTATAGTCATACTCATAAGCGCAAGAATTCGCAACATTAGGAAAACTGGCAACAGGAAAGCTTAACTGCCGTGACTAAATTGAGCGCGCTAGGTAGACGAAGCATCTCAGGAAGCGAGAGGAAGGTCGGTTGCTACATCAGGCATCAGAAACCATTTGCAAGATGTACACGAAGGGAGTGTATAAAACGCTTATGTAAACCCTTTATTGGGGCCTTTAAGGTAATGAAATGAAATAAAATGAAACAGGGAAGGGCATATAAGTTGTCATTGTCTTAAGTGTAGAGCGCCTGCTTCCTGAGTTTCACAAATGTGAACTGCTTTTCCAGAGCAAATGGAAAATTACACCACAAATAGCACAAGCAGTAAAGACAGCGTGCGGTGGCGCAGATTCTGTAACCGCTCTTTCAATACTGCTTTCGAACAAAGCAACGCTGTCTCTTTATTCTAGATAAGAAGGAGGTGAAAAAGAAAATCACAATGTTCCTGCGCAGCCGCTGTATTCTGAAACGGGCGCCATAGCGCTGCTTCCGGCGGTTTCGCCAAAATGAGAATCATGTGCAATGTAGGGTTTCACGTCTCAAAGCACCACATGAGCTTTGAGAGACACTGTAGAGAAGCACTCCAGATAAGTTTAGACTACCTAGGTTTCCTGAATGCGCGCAGACATCGTACAACACTTGCTCGAAAACGATGCTTGCTTGCTTCGCCTGCTTGGAAATGAGGTAAAATTGGTCCATCGACTTTCTATAGCCTTCTTATAGGCTCTATATTGCCTTCCTACATACATTCCCCTTCGTCTGTTCATAGTCGTTAGACCAAAGTCTACTAAAAGTCTATGGACGTAAAAGTATAGGTTGTCTATAGACTGGGCGTATGACTTCTATTCTGTGTAGGCTAGTCTATGGGATTAGTCTATAAAAAGTCTCTAGAGTAGATTTAGAAACAAAAACATATGGACACTACACAGACTGCCTAAAGAAATCTTTTGAGGAAGGGCTGAGCAACCGAATGCGATTGCCGGTAGGCCGCCAAGACGGGTAAAATGAGAATAATGTCACTGTATAGTTAAATGCATTGACGGGCAAGGATTACAAATGCGAAATGTTATAACCAATGTTTATGCGCAGCAATCGGTTATGTTGACAATTACTGAAAGAAATTCCGCTTTTCAGACCATGTGGCTGTATAAAAAGAAAGCGGACGTCTGCCCCCACCTTGCTCGGACTATTTGGACATCTACACAGGGCTTCTAATGCAAGAATTTTTCTGTCTTTATCAGACGAACCCCGTTTAGAAATGGCTATTTCGTGGTGCGAAAGTGTCGTTGATCGCTACACGTACCTCATAAGTATAGCCTCGCAGCTTGTGCAGCCTCTGCCTTACAGCCACTGCCCTCGGTTTTACCCAGCTTCATTTAGGATGGAACAAAGGCGCCTTGGCACTCACAATGGTTGTGCACACGTCTGGGTCGTTGGCGTTGTTCTGGATAAGCTTCGAGGTGATGTTCAGGACCAGTCCAATGCTGCTGACGATGAGTCCAGGCACAATCTGCGCCGCGGACACCATCTCGCTGCCGCAGTTAGCTTTCCAGCCCGGCAGACTCCTCCAGCTCGCACTGATGCACGGAGTCGCACGGGCGACGCAGCAAGCAGTGTCCTTGCACGCGAGAGGCTCCGCTGAACCCGCTATGCGCGCGGAGCTGTTTATACTACGCGTTGCTGGCTGCTCACCGTTCCCTCACTGCGGCTGGGAGCCACTGTCACCAGAAGTGTGTACGTGAGGTATACAGTAGCCAGCGTGCGAGAAACCTGATGCGCGCCGAGAAATCAGCCTCAAAGCTGGACTGCGAATTGGAAGTGCATCAGTTGACCCTATATAGCAAGGGCCAACGAGTTAATTAGCACCGCCGAGGACTAGAAACATAATTTGCAAATGATGGATTTAGATCCCTTTATAGGGATCTGCAGCTCCATTTTTTTTAACTCAGCCAGTCGGATTCCGTATTTTTTTCTTTTGCGCCCCCCAGGCCAGGCGGAATTCCGTAGTACGCTCGGCTTCAGGAAACTAAATATAGAACCAATAGACACCGGAAAGGTTTTTCGGCATCGATTTATGACTAGGTTGACAAGGTAGAAATTTACTGTGCAGGGCGAATTAGCCAGAAAAACGAGTTTTATATGAGCATTTAAAAGTGCGTACTGATAACTGCATCACCGGTCTTACAAATCCCGTCAAAGTGAAAGACAAGCGCGCTTTTACTATTAACGTCGCATCCTTGTCGTCCGGCATCCTTCGAAAATCACAATTGAGATATTGGAGGCGGTAGAGATTGATAGGACGGGCAGTGGCGGCGTAAGCACGCCATCAATCGGCCTTTCAAATGCACCATGCACCAACTCGCCCCCCAGGCCGTTATTCTGGAGATGATGTATCTGAGCCGGTATCGAGTGACATGACTTTGTGTTGTACGCTGCTGTCATTGTTAGTTTTTGTCTTCCCCTTTCATGTGCCTATATATCTTTCCACTAAAGCGTCACCCTGTCAGGCGCAATGGGTCAGACCCACCCCCGCAGCCGCATCCACTATGGATCTTGCACCCGAACTTGCCGGGTTCCTGCCCTGGCCTTTTTCACCGTAGTCACGGGCCCGCCACCCTAAGGTGACGAGAAGCCAACCTGGGCCTCATCCCTGGGCTTATCCATCGTCTTTCTTGCGTCCGTGTGCTTTTTTTTTTTCGCGCTTTTTGTCTTACAATGCATTACCAACTAGCCCGCACCCACACCTTACTACGCTGTCCTTCGTTCCTGTGTACTGCGCAGCAGCAGCTGTCTCCGGTCATGTATTGCGACTAATTGCATCGAAATTTGATTCGCAACAGCAAGCACATGTATAAAGGAGGAGTTCTGAAAATTATACATTAGAAGTGCGAAGTGAAAATGGAGTATTAAAAATGCGAAGATACAACTTGATAAAGGACAAGAAAGTGTCCCTAGAAACAAAGTCACTGTATGTATGCACAAAACCTCGCAACAAGATATTTAAATACACGTATGTCTCCAATAAATCTACGTATCTAAGCAAAAGTCACTGCATACAATGCGTCAAATAGGGCAAATAAAAATCTTGCACTATCGCAGATAATAAACTTTGCACACGGAAAGACAGACGTTCCAGGCAAGAACAAAACTATGATAGCAAAGTCGCGATATGTATTTGGGCCATGCTGCAGTCGATACAGCACCATATGGTCAGAATAATAGAGGAACAATGCAGAAATCAATACGAAAGTATGTATATTTTAACTGCATGCACGGCGACAATTATTATTATTGCACCCATTATTACAGAAGGGTATTCCTGTGATTCAAGGAAAAAGTTAAAGCAGGTAGATAAAAAGGAAAGAAAACGATAAGCGAAAGCCACGAATGGTTTATGGAGTATTTAACGTCCCAAAGCGACTCAAGCTATGAGGGACGCCGTAGTGAAGGGCTCCGGAAATTTCGACCACCTGCGGTTCTTTTACGTGCACTGACATCGCACAGCACACGGGCCTCTAGAATTTCGCCTCCATCGAAATTCGACCGCCGCGGCCGGGATCGAACCCGCGTCTTTCGGGCCGGCAGCCGAGCGCCATAACCACTCAGCCACCGCGGCGGCTTAAAGCCACGAATGATGCCGCAAGTTGAAATAACCAATATGCGAGTGGGTAGGTTGGGAGACACTGCGTGGGCAGGGCTTTCAATGGGCAAGATCAATCAAAATCGGTTATTGATGTCCTTAAAATTTTCGTATTCGCATGGTAATTTTGATCATGATGCTAACTGTTCCAATGAACGGCACAAATTTCTGCGGTATGAACAGTCATACATTTTCGTAATTCTCGTTTATGCCCGTAATTGCCGGTAATTGCTGAAACTCCATAAGGCCCCCCTTGCTACGCCCTTGTGAGCAAGAGTATATTGGTCAGACCAAGACATCATTTCACTTCCGCTTTAACAACCGCAAAGCCCACGTGTCATCCTTACCCAGCTTACCCCTTTCCAAGCACCTGCGTTTGCCACTCCACAGTTTCGAAAACATCCGCGTCATCCTTCTCCAGTCCATGTTCCCTAGCACCTATTACAGGGAACAAAGGGAGTCATACTTCATTCACAAGTCTGGCACGTTCTCCCACGGCATAAACGCTACTCCCGGTAGGCTCTCCTGCTTGAAGGAGACAACGTAGGAAATTTCACCCGTCATAGGCTTTGGACAGCATTATAAATCAGAATACGCCGGATGTTGTTCTTGACAACATCAACCATGCTCTGAAATGGCAGGAAATCTAGCTGTTTATTTACTCAGCAATCTTCTTTGTCCAACCTACTGCCAGCATCCATCTTCTTTCTGGAATAAACAGCTATATTCTAACTCTATCAACTAGCCCACTGGGACCACGCGGCAGCCCCTCGGGCCGCAGACCTGTCGCGGTTTCCGCACACATGTATAATTATTATTTTCTATTTTTTAGGTTTTGTGTTATAATTTTTTGTATTCTATATTATGTCTTCTGCCCCTTTTACATTAAACAATTTCGTATTTTTTGGCGCCACATTCTATAAATAATTTTTTTGTATGTGTGTTATTATTATTTTTTATTTTTTAAGTTTTGTGTTATAATTTTTTGTATTCTATATTATGTCCTCTGCCCCTTTTACATTAAACAATTTCGTATTTTTTGGCGCCACATTCTATAAATAATTTTTTTGTATGTTTGTTATTATTTTTCTTCTTTCAAGGCTTTTTGTGCTAAAAATTTTTTCTGCTTTTCTCCCTTTCGTTTTCTCTCCCAAATTCCTCTCTGCTTTCTCATCACGCGCTCGGGCTTAGCTCAGTATTGCCGCGAATATTTGCAGTATTTGTTCGTTTTTCAAACCTGCCGCCACACCACTTTATCGCTTTGTTTGCGGCGCAAGACGCGACTAGATTTATCTCGATTGATCGCAGCCAGGCAGAGCTGATTCTACGTTGTTCCGGAATATTCTAGTAACTTCGCACGCTTTATCTCGAAAGTTCGCTATCACCTTTAAATTGAGCACGGCTGACAACGGCGGGCATTCTGTTCGACGACCGCCGAGCAGGCTTTCACTTCGCTGCCGCCGAGTGATTCAGTCTATTTTGGATGCAAGTCAGCCCAATGAACCGTTTTCTTTTAGAAGACCTTTTGTCCGTCTTCATCGCTGCTTCGACTGCCGTCACCACTACGTGACATCTGTTGGAGGTGCGGGGTAGCCTTTCATGTTCCGGACGCCCCCTTCAAGTTGTGAAGCTTGCCCTCAGCACTTCGCCCCCGAGAGCGAGCCAGCCGACGTCTCCAGAAAGAGGAGCCTGAGTTCGGGACCCTGCCGGACCGCACCAGAACGCGAAAAGACGCTGCTACGAGCAACGCAACCTCGCCGAAAATGTCGACACCGATCATACTGCAGCAACCGCGGGTGCCGCCAACATTCAATGGATCGCTAGGCGAAGACCCTGAAGAATGGTTGGATCAATTTGAGCGCGTGGCGTCATCAACAAGTGGAATGATGCCGCAAAAATTGGACACGTGTTTTTCTCATTGGGGGGCTCCAAACGCACGTGGTACGAAAACTACGAGTCGTCCCTTACGACATGGGAGCTATTCAAGAGAGAACTATTGAAGCTATTCACCAGTGTCGTGAGAAAAGAAAGAGCCGAACGACTCCCCGAGTCCAGGATCCAGCTTCCGAATGAGCCCGTCCGCGGTTACGTCGAGGAGATGAAGCGCCTATTTCGCCGCGCCGACCCCGAGATGACCGAGGAAAAGAAAGTTCAGTTTTTAATGCGCGGCATAAAAGAACAACTCTTTGGCAGCCTCGTCTGACAGCCACCAAAAACAGTCGAGGAATTCATGCAAGAAGCCTGCACGATTGAGAATACCCTCGACGTCCAAGCTCGGCAGTACAACCGCCTTTCCTCTGCCTGTACAATCCTTTCGGACCCGCCGGCCACCACCAGCGACAGCTTGCGGGAAGTTATCCGCGAAATCGTCCAAGAGGAGCCACGCCGATTACTGCCATCCTCCCCACAGCCACAAGCAGCGACTCTGATGGATGTGGTACGGGAAGAAGTGCAACAGGCACTTGGCACCCCGATGGCCACAGAACCCCAGGCCATGACCTACGCCGCTGAAGTACGCACTCCTCAGCCCCAACGACAACTCCTACGTCCTCCCCGAGATGAGCCACTTGTTCCACAACGCCGCCTCCATGCCCCTGCCCGCCCAGCCTATGACCGACGCTCAAGTCCCAGGAAATGCGACGCCTGGAGGACTACCGACAACCGGCCGTTGTGCTTTCATTGCGGTGAGGCCGGCCATATTCTTCGTCACTGCCCGTACCGACGTATCGGTCTTCAAGGATTTGCCGTTAACGCCCCACGACCACGCTTCGGACAACGTCCGCAGGAAATCGACGAGTACCTGCGTCGAGAGGGGTACACGCCGAACCGCTTTTCGCGCTCACCATCGCCGTCAATTTCGCGCTTTGCGTCGCCACGCCGCAGCTACGCAGCCGCGGTACGAGGAAGGTCTCCCAGCCCCCGTAGGGGAAACTAAAGGCAGCAACCTCTGGAGGTGAGGTTGCTGACGAGCGAAACGCCGAAGATCCTCCACCAACCACGCCTCATGAAGAGGCTGCACCCGCGACGCCGCATGAAGAACCAACACTCGCTGCACCGACACCGCACAAAATGACAACCCTGACCACGACGCAAACTGCCTTCAAAACGACGACGCCACCCAGAAAAGCTTCGACCACAAGCCACACCCTCGACTCGCATACGTGACGAAGCCGTGACCCGACGCCGAGAGCGACATGCAATGCAAGAACCAGGACCTCTGACTTAGAAGTGACTATCGACGGCCGGAAAGTTACTGCTCTAGTCGACACAGAAGCCGATTACTCGGTGATGAATGGAACATTCGCTGCGCAGCTGAGAAATGTCACAACAGCTTGGGACGACCCACAAATTCGCACCGCAGGGGGCCACCTCATTACGCCATCAGGACGATGCACAGCGCGAGTGACTGTCAAGGGACATACCTATCCTGCGACCTTTGTTGTGCTACGCAATGCTCCCGCGAAGTGATCTTGGGTATGGATTTCCTTAATGAGCATCAGGAGATCATCGACCTGCGATCCAAGCTGATCACGCTTTCGACGGACGAAGCCATCGCTTCGATGAAAACTCGGGAAAATCACGTTGCCCTGAGTGTCCTGCAGGAAGAAGTGAGCTTCCCACCCCGATCAAGCGTTATCGTAACTGTAGGCGCGACGAAAGCCATTAACGCTGAAGCCATCATCGAGGGGAACATGCAGTTGCTTTTAGACCGAGGATTCAGCACCGCAAGAGGCATCGCACATTTCCGCAATGGCCAGGCCGAAGTACAGCTGACTAACTTAAGCGAAGAATACCGGCGCATTAACAGAGGAACGACGATTGCTTTCTTCGACGAAATATCCGACGTACGAGACTCCTTCGCCCTCTCCGGCACCTCCGCAGAAAATTCGCCTGGCCAAGAGAACTCGCCCACTTTCGACATCAATTCAGCCCTGCCCCGGAACAGACAAGACCAGATCCGGAATCTGCTTCTAAGATACAGTGAGTGTTTTTCGACATCGCCGAAGGTGCGACAAACGCCAAATTGCCAAGCATCGCATTATAACGGACCAACACGTCCGACCTCTCCGTCAAAGCCCCTACCGTGAGTCACCGCGAGAACGACAAGCCATCCGGGACCAAGTCGAAGAAATGCTTTGCCGACGTCATCCAGCCTTCAAACAGCCCATGGGCGGCACCAGTTGTTCTAGTGAGAAAAAAAGACGGCGCACTTCGATTCTGCGTGGATTGCCGCCGCTTGAACAACATAACAAAGAAGGACGTCTACCCCCTCCCCCGCATCGACGACACACTGGACCGCCTCTGCAACGCCAAATATTTCTCATCGATGGACCTCAAAAGCGGCTACTGGCAAATTGAGCTCGACGAAAGAGATCGCGAGAAGACCGCATTCATCCCTCCGGATGGGCTCTTTGAGTTCGAGGTGATGCCATTTGGTCCCTGTTCCGCACCAGCGACGTTTCAGCGAGAAATGGATACAGTGCTTGCAAGCCTGAAGTGGCAAATTATTCTGGTATATTCAGACGACGTCGTTGTATTCGCCTCGAACTTTGAAGAGCACCTCAAAAGACTTCGAACAGTACTAGACGCCATCAAGTCGTCTGGTCTAACCTTGAAAGCAGAGAAGTGCCACTTTGCCTACGAAGAGCTGCTGTTTCTTGGCCACATCGTTAGCAGGGAGGGAGTACGCCCAGACCCGCAGAAAACAGCTGCTATTGAACAGTTTCCACCGCCGGCCGATAAGAAAGCAGCGCGCAGGTTTCTCGGACTGTGCGCATATTACCGACGATTTGTGAAAACTTTTTCCCGCATCGCCCAGCCCCTGGCCCAACTGACGAAGGCAGACGTGCCGTTTAGATGGGAAGCGCCGCAAGCAGAAGCCTTCAAGGAACTTCAGCGTCATTTACAGTCCCCATCGATCCTTGCGCATTTTGAGGAAAACGCCGATACTGAAGTTCATACCGACGCAAGCAGCGTGGGCCTAGGCACCGTCCTCGTTCAAAAAAGCGACAGGCTGGAGAAAGTCATCGCATACACTAGCCGTTCCCTTTCCAAGGCCGAGGCTAACTATTCGACAAATGAGAAGGAGTGCCTTGCCATCATCTGGGCTACGTCGAAATTCCGCCCCTACCTCTACGGACGACTGTTCAAGGTGGTCAGCGACCACCACGCGCTATGCTGGCTTGCAAATTTGAAGGACCCCTCTGGTCGACTCGCTCGATGGAGTCGGCGTCTCCAGGAGTTTGACGTCACCATCGTTTAGAAGTCCGGACGCAAGCACTGTGGCGCCGATTGCCTCTCACGAGCCACTGTATATACACCGCTGCCGGACGACGATGAGGACGCCTTCCTGGGACACATCAGCCCCAGCCCTTTTGCTCAGCAGCAACGCTCGGACCCCGACCTAAAAAGCCTCACCGAGTACCTGGAAGGCAAGGTTTCTTCACCCCCCGCTTCATTCAAGCGAGGACTGTCTTCCTTCTGTGTGCAGAATGACGTCCCTGTGGAGAACTTTACAGCGAGCAAAACAGCCTACCTCATTGTTGTACCTGCTTGTCTCCGCGAAGAAGTTCTACAGGCTTCACACGACGAGCCGACAGCTGGACATCTCGGGTTTACTCGCACCCTTGGCCGCGTTGAGTACAAGTATTACTGGTCCCGACTGTCTGCCGATGTGAAAACCTGCCGAGATTGTCAGCGACGAAAGACCCCTCCCACACGACCAGCAGGATTTCTGAGCCCCATTGAACCTCAAAATCTGGAAATAAGTGGATAATCATAGCGACCGACTATCTGACCCGCTACGCCGAGGCGAAAGCCCTACCGAACGGAGCAGCAGCAGAAGTAGCCAAATTTTTGGTTTGTTCATAGAGGTTTGTGGTCAAGTACTACACCAGGGTGGCCAAATCCTGTTCTGGTGAGGAAGTGCGTTGTCGGTTCTGGTTACCGAAATCAGGCCGCACCCCAGGCCTGGTTAAGCAATTCCATCGACACGCGGATTTTTTTTTTCAAACCCGCGGTGAAGAATTGCGCGCCACCGGGATTCGAGCCCCGGTCCTCTTGCACGTGAGGCGGACGCTCTACCTCTACGCCATCGCTGCACTAAATACCATAAACTGTAAATTCAGTCTGTAAATTCAATCTTCCTGGATACCAACCACTCACTCTAGCTAATGTATATTTTCTCAAAGATGTACATGAGATTTGGCTTGTGATAATAACTTGTCTAAATTCAGGTCTACCCACAGTTTTTCGAGGCCGGTCTGGCTCTGCATTAGACCTAACATTTTCTTCCACTGGAATAAATGTATCCTCTTGGGCGCTAGTTGGCTTCCTCCAATAATGATCACCTTCCGATAAGTTTGCAGGTTGCGTGCCAGTTGATCACTCCTAGCAGCCACCGCGCGCACCTTCATAAATTTCAAGAGGTTTAGAAACACCCTAAAATAAGATCTTCAAGCATTGTATAATTCAGGCAGCTGGGACAAGGCCTTCTGTATTTGTTCAATTTGGGCGGAGCTCGAAAGAAATCTGAGTTTTTGGTGCACGCAAATAAAGGCACAACGCCATGTCATTGGGGGAATGCGGAGTGCACAAGGAATTACAGGCGCCGGAAGGCTGTGCGGAACAAACTTCTACTTAATCGGTGCCCAAAAAACTGGTTTGGTTATAAGTTCATTGCTGCTACATTTGCGCGCCGTATCTCGTGCGAAGGAGGTGTACGATACTCAGCACTGCGAATTTCTTTCTAAATCAGGAATCGGTGAGCTTAATTTAATTACCTAAAGACAAGGAAAACGACCCCTACCGGAATAAACCCAGCCTCTAATTCAGACACCGGATGAAACTGCTAAGTCTTTAGAAGAGACAGGCAGAGGTTGTTGTTGTTGTTAGCCTATCAAGAGATGACACATACCCACACTGGGGGATCGGCCAAGAATCGCAGGCAGAGGTATTGAGCGTCGCTTTTGCGGCTCTTCTTCCTTCTCGTCCGAGAACTGTCAGCACATTGGACGATTTCGAGGAGGTCGCCATCACTGAGCTCTCCCAAAACGTGGCCTGCCTTCCCCCCGTGGCCCCTGGCCCGGATGGTGTCACTTCTTCCATGATTAAACTTTCGTTGGAGGAATCTCACGATGACTTACTGGCGCTTATAAATCGCTCTCTTAACGGCCAACGAATTCCAAATAAATGGTGTCTAGCGAAGGTTGTCCCTCTGCTTAAAAACCAGGGTGAAGGTTACGTGTTAAACAATTTAAGGCCGATTTCTCCAACTTAGATTGTCTAAAAGTTGATTGAAAGAATGCTGCATGGCCGAATCTTGTCAATCATTTCAGGCAATGGGTTGTTGAATCCTTGCCAAATGGGTTTTAGGCCAAGGTGCTCTGTACGGTGCGCCCGTACCCACCTCGAGAGCCGCATAAAATTATCTTATCGCCAAAGGCAATATACCGCGTTTGTTCCTATACATGTGCATAAGGCTTATGACAGCGTTGAGCACTGGACGCTGTTCAAAAGGCAACTGCCTATAGGCCTTTCCAGCTACATTGCGGCATGGATTTCCGAATTTCTGGCTGACAGAGAATTTTATTGTTTCCAAAACGGTGTTTCTTCTGGAAAATTTCGACAAGCGAGAGAGGTGCCTCAAGGTGCGATCCTCTCCCCTGTTCTCTTCAAAATCTTATTCAGCGCTATTCCATGCAAGTCATAAGGTGAAAGCCTATGTGTGTGCAGATGGCATCGCCTCTTTTGCTTCCGAGAATGACATGTAATCTCTGTACAAGTCATTAGTCTTTACAATGTGAGCACAGTCTTTACAATGATAGTGAAGGGACATCAGGTAATCTTGTGTTTAACTGTTGAGCAAACATAAAGGCAACATAAATATTCGTTAGGCGAAATTAACCTATCCCTTAAAGTAAAAAAACGTGCTTTGTTGGTTTTCCCGCTCCCTAAAGCAGTTTATATTGCTTTTGTTCATCTACACCGTGAAATTCCTCAAGAGCAGACTATCAAAGACTCAAAGACTTGGGAGTAATTTGTGACGCTTCTCTTTCCTGGCGGGCCCATATATCACTGCGAAAGGAGTGCGAGCGGTAGACTTGCGGCACAGGCTGAGCAACATCTGTTCCGGCATGAAAGGTACTCGCTTTTGGCGATTTGTAGAATGTATCCCATCCAGTATTAGAGTTCGGCTGTCCCGCGTTCTCTGGAGCACCTGCGTATAAACTTAGGCCCCTTCTTCTCTTGGAGGTTGAAGCGTTGCGCCTCTGTGTGTGTCTTCCAAAGTTTGTAGCTAACTCCGTTTTGCACCTAGAGGCGCGGATCCCATCATTGTCCTAAAGGTTTAGGTTCTTAACTGGCCAAACCTTTGTAATAATGTGCAATTCGTCGGTTCATGCCTCCAACGTCATCTTTCTTCGTCAGCCTAGGACATTTTTCAATGAAAGCTTGCCCCGTCTCTATACTCCACAGATTTGTCTTGTGCATGCCTCTCCTTGGCCGGATTTCGGACATCCTTCCGGTGTGCACACCCTCTACATCTATTCAGATTGTTTTTTATGATGTCTTTCGAAGCAATACAAAGTTATTGCCTTTATGTTTACTCAACAGTTTAATGCAAGATTACCTGATGCCCCTTCACTCTCATGTTCTTATTGCGACAGACAGCTCACAGTGTGATGAAAAAGCAGGTGTCGGCACTTTCTCTCTCTCCCTCAATTGGTCATTCTCACTCCGCCTTCCTGACTTCACCCCCATTCATTTGGGATAATTTTTAGCAGTAGTCCTAGCTTTGCGCAAGTTGAACAGCTATTTTTGTTTTGCCGTAATTATGACGGGTTCATCCCCGCCTTCCTCTCTACTTACTCTCTAACCGCATCTACGGAGTCGCACGTACTCCGCCTGCTCAAATTTTTGGTACCACCTAAAGTGTGTTCATTACGGTTAGTTTTGGTGCCTGGGCACAGAGAGAAATTCATTTAAATGAGGTTGCTGATACCTTGGCGAAGGCATCTCTTCAAGGCTTAGTCACGGCTCTCCTTCCGCCCTGTGCACTTATTACAGCGGCCAAGTTTCTCGGGCATCTGCTATATATTGAAAGAATTTGCAGCCTAGCCCTTACTTCCTCTCTCGGCTATGTTCCCTTCCCGTGGTGCAGTAAAGAATGGCGATCGCACAAACTTGAGGTTTCTTTCATGCGTCTAGGTTGACGCGTGCCTCAGTTAAACTTCTGCCTCCACATATTTGGTCTCCCCATTGTGCGCGCGCTTTGCGCTCAGCCCGAATCGTTTCTTGTCTAGCCGCCACTTCTCCCCTTTAAGAAGGTGCCTGCTAGAAGACCCTCTACGACAGCTGGGTCTAAGTTCGTCTGCTGGGGTTGTTCTGTCTCTTGGTGCTTCGGCACAGCAACCGTAATGTGCTCTCCGCCAATGAAAGTTTCCTTTTAGACAGGAAACAGCTGTCATCCTGAAATCTTTATGAATTCCGTCTTCTGGCTACTCATGTTCAGATTTAGTCTGTAATCAAAACATCCTAGACACTGCGCGTATAGGCCCGTCCTCCTTTTCAGTCACCAATCTCAGTCTCTGAATTGCTCTCAATTTCAACCATCGAAACTGCATTTCTTTTTTTATTTGAAAAACGTTTTTTAGCATCTGTCAGTAGCCGCCTCTGTCTTGAGCAATCCCCAGAGGGTACGTGGCGTTAACTTACTGAGGAGAGCAACGACAACAACGACGAGGCTAAAAACAGTGAAAAGCTTGCAAATATAAGCAACGGAAGCGTCAGGCCGTGTAAGCGGCCGAAACACCGAAGCAGCGAAATCGAAAACGGGCAGGACAAGAGTTACTGCGTCCACAGTATACCACCATCATCTCACCGCGGAACTGAACGAAAGCCAGGTTAAGTGTGAAATGCGGTTGCTACCACCAAGCTGCAGCGAGAGTTGCCACGTATGTGATCGATTGTGGCGCCTCAAAGATCTGGACTCGGTAAGCGAAGCCGTGCATCCGGCATTGCTGCTTACTTTCCCCAAGATAGACGTATACATAGCCAATTTGAAGGCGTGAAAAACGCCTAAAGCTTCGCTACGTAAACAGAAGATACCGCTGTATAGCGTGAGCAATGGCTTCAAGTATCTGCCGATGTCTTCCGATTTGCCTCCGCTAAATGACGTTACAGAACGCAAGATATCCCCTTGTATACTTTCTATGCAGATACGTCGATTGCTGTACTCGAGCCACGGACAGTTCGGAATAAAGGGACTGATCGTCAACGTTCCTTTGGACACTGGCGAGATGCTGAAGGCTGTGCCTCGCAGTTTGGTCAGCCACGCCAAACCGTGCTTTCGCATGTCTAACACGGTTCAACCCTAGTTGAAACCCTGCATTTTTTGTTTTTATTTCGACAATGTCCTTTCGGTCGCCGGCCAAAGCAAACAGTTATCCATTTCTTCCCTGCTTTTTGTAGGTTACGAATACTTTTTTCTTCGGTCGCAATTTTTATTTGTTCGATTTCAGAACATTTTTCTGATATGACGAGTAGCAGGTGAAAAATCTTCGCTGATGGAAAAGCCAGAGCCTTTTAATTTGAAGCACTGCTTGAAGATAATGACCTTATCGCGGTAATTGAAAAGTTTCACGATTGCAGGTATGCTTGTTGTTGGATCATCTCTGTCTCGTTTTGAAAGCCGGTCAATCCTCTCGATTCTTCAAATGTTAAGCCATAGCAAGCCCTCAATCAAAGACGTTATCTTTAGTACATTGGAGAAACTTAATTTGCCGCAGTTTCGCTCGCTTCCTCTTGCATACCACACACAATGACGTTGCATCGGCGTCTTCTGTATTCAAGTTCGAAAGTGTTTTTTGTCATAGCTACAACCTTCTTATCGAGCTCACTTTGTGCAAGCCGCGACTTGCGTTTCGAACCTAGTTAACTTTTGAAGTTTCTTGTCAATTGCACCTAATTTCTTGCTAGTTACCTATTTTTTCATCTTGATTTCTCGAATATCATCCGCAATAGCGCTCAGCTGATCGGTAAGCGCCGAGTCCCTAGGGCCGGGGTCTGAATCAACATCACCTCCCATCTATGAGTGACCGTGGGCACGGCAGCAACATGACGCAAACGTTACCATGAAATGATCTGTTGCAGCATCATCACCTGAACGAGGAACAAGAAAAGAACAAGCAACGCGTCAGTATCGAGGGTGTGAATTCATCGGACGTCACAGTGTTATCGGGTGCCCCCCAGGATCAGTTTTGGGCCCTCTTCCTTTTTTAAATATTTCTGAATAATATAACTGACCAGGTTTCTAGCCGTGTGAGACTGTATGCTGACGACTGTTGCATCTACCGTAGTGCCACTTTTGTGAACGACTCTTGTCAATTGCAATGTGACCTCAACTCTGCTTTGGAATGGTGAAATGAATGGCACATGACAGTAAATTTTTCAAAATGCAATGTACTTCAATTTGCAAAGTAAAAGGCAACCTATGGTTACCCAATACTTTCTAGATAGCAGAAACATCTCATTTGTTAAAAATTACAAATACTTAGGTGTAGTCCTCACTAACAATTTTTCCTGCAACGACCACGATAACCATATCGCTAGCTACAGAAGTGTATTAATTTTTTGCAGGCACCCGCTAAATTGAAACCGACACTATTTCTGAAAAATGTGCGTCCCATCTGAGAGTACGGTTGTGCGATTTAGGATCCTGAAACAGAAGCAATGATCAGATAACTTGAACGGATTCAGAAACGTGCGGCGCGTTCTGTATTCGCAAACTATGTGTTTACCAAAAGCTCTCTGATATGCAGAAATCTTGGGTGGCCTCTCTTATAACAGAGGCGTAAATATCGACGATTAAAGCTGTTCAACAATATCTTTATAGGTGCAACAGGTTTGACAAAAGAGGCGCACAATAAAGATCCCAGCTGTGTATCCTCCCGTATAGACCATACTAAGAAAGTTCAAGAATTTATGTACGATAAAAATATATTTAAAAACTCATTCTTTCTCAAAACTGTCTATGGCTGTAATAAATTGCTGGAGGAGTTTGTTTGAGCCCCGGCATCTTCTCGAGAAAATGCTTTGGCGTGTCTTTTATTGCAATAATATATCTGTCCCCGCTGTGCGTTTTGTCTTGCTGTCAAATTCCTAAGCCCAGTTTGGGCTTACGAGTGACATTGTGTGTTCCCGTTAGTGCTTGACTGTTTTCGGGTGAGGATGCACAGTGTTTGAGTTTTAGTACAGTGTGCTGGCTGTAAGAGCGTCTTATTTTACCATGCTTTCCTATGTTTATTACTCTTCCTTTGTACTCCCTTGTTTTCGTGTTAGAATGCGTTGTATTGTATTTTTGTTTGTTTTGTTATTTTTACTTGTTTGTTTTTCTTTTCTATTTAGTGTGTTATCTGTAAGAAAATATTTGATCCCCTGTATAGCCCCTACAGTAATGCCCCAAACGGGCACTATAGGAATCAGAATAAATAAATAAAATAAACAAAAGCCGCATATTGACGTAGCCGCCCTGCTCACTGCCGAGTAGACGGTCAGTGCCTCGATTTACACGGCCAAATATCCGTGCCGCTGGCGATGCATTTTCTGGCTCCGACGGCGAACCGGCGACGCCACGGCACCGTAGCAGCGTTGATTCTGTGACGCTAGATGCGGCATCAGATTTCCGTGGACGCCGCAGAGAAGTTGAAGCCGGTCCGTTGGTGCGTCAGGAGCCAGCGCCAATCATGTCATTGCCAGCAACAACCCGAGCCGTACCTGAACGAGGAACAAGAAACGGTTGGTCAACTGCATCTTGACGTAGCCGACATGGCAACATCATACTGTGGGCATAGATTATACTGTGGACGATAAACGCAGTAGCAAAGGATATCACCGGTAGCGTCATTTCTAAACGAACTCACACGATCGGTGAAGCTTCCTGTTTTATACATACTCGCTGGTGGAGTCGCCTGTGCCTGGCTGCCGGAAATAGCGCATGTTTGAATAGGCGAGCTCAAGCGCCCCCGGGTTCAGCTACAGGGTCTCCAAGTCCCGGTGCGCTGTTACGCAACCCAGCTGCTTTTGCAATGCAGCCATATAGTTATGACAGGAAGCGCATTCCACGGCGGTACGGCGGATTGACGGCGCAGCCACCGCAATGGCGCCTTCACAGAAAAACGGACGTCAGCGATGCGTGCTACCGACATAACATGGCTCCTATCATTCACCAGTCGACGATGCCCAGCCGTTGTCTGCCGCCAGTTGTGTTCTTGGAGTCGAAGGACATGGCGCTGTCGTCGCTACGCTAGCACTCGCGGGCGGACGGGCTGAGCAGAGAAACTTCTTTAAATGTCACTGCCGTCGGCCGTATGGTGTCATGATGTTTCACAAAGATTGGCTGTCCGCCGCCGAAGTATTTCGAGTTCGATAGCACTTAAGTTTTCGAGATCAATATCGCATAGCAGGCAAAACAATTATCAGATCTAAGCTTACTGGCTTTGCGCATTAATCAGCAAAAGCTGATCGGCATTAGAGGCCGAGAGGTCTGGAATGGTAGGCCCATTTTGGGGTTTAGCAGGCCTGTTCTGGCGTCTGTACGCTCACGTGTATACTCGGCCTTCCGGTCTTCAGTTCCATCGCGTTCCCATGGCACACTTCACGGATTCCGAGGCCCGCGTGTTGCTGTTGCTGTGAGGAAGAATGAAAAGAAAAGTGCACGGGCCTGCCCAATGACTCAAGCTGAGCCACAATCGCTGCCACGAGCTGAAAGCAGGAGAGTTGACAGATACGATATATACTTGTAAGAAGCATATTGTCCACTTTCTAGTGTTCTCCAATTCGCGCTAGAAACCCTCCATTGGTTTTAAGGAACGGTAATAATAATAATAATTGGTTTTTTGAGGAAAGGAAATGGCGCAGTAACTGTCTCATATATCGGCGGACACCTGAACCGCGCCGTAAGGGAAGGGTTAAAGGAGGGAGTGAAAGAAGAAAGAAAGAGGTGCCGTAGTGGAGGGCTCCGGAATAATTTCGACCATCTGGGGATCCTTAACGTGAACTGACATCGCACAGCACACGGGCGCCTTAGCGTTTTACCTCCATAAAAACGCAGCCGCTTGGTCGGGTTCGAACCCGGGAACTCCGGATCAGTAGCCGAGCGCCATAACCACTGAGCCAACGCAGCGAGGAACGGTGAGGCGCATAACTGGCTTATTGGACTTAATGGACACCTCAATCGAGCTGCGAGGTGGCGGGTTGTCCACTGTTGGGATCCTGGTAGCGTGACTGGGCCGTAGAAGTGACGAGGAAGAAAACTTGGAAAACTTTATACAAAGACTATTTACATAATGTAAGGACCACTGAGAGTGCTCCTCAGTAAAGGGAGCTTCTTAGCGGTCGGGAGTCTCTCCCAGCAAAGGGGGCTCTCCTCTGGTACCAAACCAGCAGCTCGTTAAACACTCTTCGTATTCCCCAGATCCCTAGCTGGGGAATACAGTTCGAAGAATGATGTCCAAACAAACGATGGCACTGATGGTACCATCCACGGCAGGGCGATCCTGATGTTTCCTCGCAGCTCGGTCGATGGAAAGGAAACAGGACCCGGTCACGTTGTCGTCCACACGGCCTCCAGGTGGGCGCGCATGTGGGTCCGGACTGCGCCCATGTGAAACAGGGAGGCGCCTGCGTGACACAGGAATGCGGGCTGTCTCCCAGCAGGGGTTGAAAGATCTTGTACTTCGTCGTCTGATGACCGGAATGTGGAGCCTCTGTTGAAGGCGCAGCTCTCGGGCAATTGTTCAACCCCAGCGTGACTGAAGAGAACACTCCGTTCGTCGACCCGATGACATGTTCGAACACGTGGGGACGCCATTGTAGTCGCTGCTTTTGACCTTCCTGCAGCCACGTTTCTTCCAGAGGGCTCATTAACCTTCGCGGTGGTTTTCAGGGAATACTCCTCATGTCCAAATTCGCCGAACTCAACAGCAGGAAGGGACGCGAGCACACCTTCTACAAACTGAGGCAGTTTCGCGCCATTCCTTTTCTCAAAACCAACGGAGGGTGTAGACCGTTGGTTTTGATGAATCAACATTTATTAAGCCCGCAATAAATCGGTGGTTCACGCAGGCACCAGACGGGGTGGTTCCCTAGTTACGGGACCCATATGTTTCCAGCAGCTCCTGGCTCCTGTCCGTCAATTCGAGCTGAATCGGCAGGGCGGTGCTGGATAACAACGTCTCCCATCGCTCAAGGAGTTGGGGATTGGGGGTGTCGGTGGGAATGGTGGGAGGGGGCTCTTGAGGTTTGTGCACTCTGCCAAGACGTGCGGCAGGGTGCCCTTTTCTCGTTTGCAAAAAGCACAGAGCATATCGTGTTCCGCAGGGTAGACGCGGTTCATTAGTACGGGATGCGCAAGCGATCCCGCCTGCGCTCGACGCAGGATCGTCTGTTGTTGTCTGGTGAATTTGGGGTGCGGTTCTAACAGTCCGCACTTCTCCTCGCGGTACATCCGTGTAATGTCCCGAAAGCTGGTAACCGGGTGCGGTAGCTCTTCCGGCTCTTGCTCGGCCCGGATTGATATTTCTCGGGCATGATAGTCTGCGATGATGTTGCCTGCTACCTGCGAGTGAGCCGGGACCCACATGAGCTCTATGACTCTTCCCGGAGGCTTGCACTTGGATAGAATGGCTCGGGCCGCGGAGGAGATTACCCCCCTTCCCCCCGCGGAAGCTTCCGTAGGCTGTCTTTGAGTCGGTGACCACGGTGTCCACGCTCGGCTGTGCTGCGGGGTGTCAACTGCGGGGTCTGTTGTCTTCAGGGACGCGCTGACGATCAGCCTGCCATTTGACGTAACCACCACCGCTGCACGCTCACTGTGTTTTCGAAGCAAGGCGGCCACGTAGGGGACCCTGGGGTTGTCTTCCAGCTTCCGGGCTATGGCTGGCTTTAGCCCGGGCGGTGCGTCTCTCGTCGTCCTTGCCCGGCGTCATGTTCCTGGGAAAAGGTTTGGTCTGAATGGTCGTCTTCCAGTCCTCCGGAAGGGCCGCCTTGCTGGGTACTGGCTCGATCTGCCATCATATCTTGCGTAGGACGGCTCGTCCGTGTTCTGTGTGACTGTGCCGGATTCTCTGATTAGAGAGGTGGGCTTCGATGAGCTCCTCCACCGTGTTGTGGGCGCCCATGTCTAGCAGTCTTTGCGTGGACGAGTATATGGGCATGCCCAGTGCTTGCTTCGTTGCCTTACAAAGCATCGTGTTTAGGGTGTCCCTATTCACTTTCGCCAGCTGGAGATACGGGGCGGAGTAGGTAACCCGCGACACGACGAACGCGCGTACCAGGCGCCCTCTAAAGGCCTCGGTTTCTGTTAGATACTCTTCGAAGCATGGTAAGTATGTGTTCAGTTGTAGTCTTGATCTTTGTGACGGCGGCGTATGCCTTACCGTCGCTCTGAAGTAGTAGGCCGTGAAACCTAATCTGCTGTGTTGGCTTGATGACCGTTCCGTCGACGGTGATGATCACGTTCGGCGGCAGCTCCTTCTTGGATTATCCCGGTTGGAACATGAGCAGCTCTGATTTCTGTGGAGTGCAGCTCAGTCCGCACGACTTTGCGCACTCGTGCACGGTCGTTGCCGCCCGCTGCAAGGCTTCCTCTGTCCAGGCACCGGACCCGGCTCGAGTCATCCACACCGTAACATCGTCGGCGTAGAACGCGTGGTCCACGCCTTCTATTTGCTTAAGTAGATCGGGCAGGGGCAGGAGGGCCAGATTGAAGAGCAGGGACGACAAGACCGATCCCTGAGGGGTGCCCCTATCGCCGAGCTCGACAGGGTCCGACTTCTCCCCTATCCTGATGGTCGCCGTTCGGTTTGACAGAAAATCTTTTATGTAGCCGAATGTCTTTCGGCCACACCTGGTCTTGTTCAGAATCTGCAACAGGCTCGCGTGGGACACGTTGTCAAACGCTCCCTTCAGGTCGAGGGTGAGTATCCCGCGCGGCGCGTGCCTCGTTGCGGGCTTGTTGACCAGTTCGTGGAGTTGGATCAATACGTCTTGGGTGCTGAGATGTTGCCTGAAGCCGTACATCGTCTCCGGCATCTGATCCGTTTCTTCGAGGTGCTTCTGCAGCCGGCGAAGGACCATGCGCTCCATCACCTTCCCTACGCAGTACGTGATGGAGATGCGCCGCATGTTGTCTATCGTGAGGGCCTTGCCGGGCTTTGGAATGAAGCGGGCCTCGACGTCCTTCCATTCCTTCGGCAACCGTGAGCTCTCCCAGGTTTCGTTGATGTGCTCTAGGAGGCCGCGGGCCGCTGTACCACTCATGTTACCGAGTAGTTTGTAAGTCATGGCGTCCCTGCCGGGTGCACTTCTCTTTTTACTGTCATCTATCGCTTTCCACAGTTCCGTCATGGTAAACGGCCGGTCCAGCTCTTCGCTGTCGGGTCCTTCGCACCTCTCGGGCACCCCGGTACTGGCCTTTCTCTGTCTTTAGGTACTTCACCTTCAGGTCCTCCAGGAGCCTGCGGCCGTCTACCTTGTACGTGTTCAATACTTTGGTGAGGTTGCGAGTGGTCGCAGTTTTGCAACTCAGCGGGTCGATCAGATGCCTCAAGAGACACCACGTCTTTCCCGTCGAGAGCTTGCCTTGCAGGCAGTCGCAGGTCTTCAGCCAATTTTCCCTACATAGTTTAGCCGCATACTCGCCGATCTGTTTGTTCAAGACTGCTATACGCTTGGCCAGCTTTCAGTTGTGCCTCTCGTTTCCGCCGCCGCGTTAACGAGTGCCGGGCCGCCCACATGTGGGTCAGTCTGGCGTCCACGTACGGTGTCTGCGACGTCGTTGCGATTTCTTGGGTAAATTTTTGGAGGGCCTTCTTGTGGTCCCTCGCCCATTCGGTGTAGGTCTGTTGTGTTTCAGCTTAATCCGATTCTTCCTCGGACGCCTCTTCTTGTTCTGGGTAAACTTTCTCATCTTGTCCTAATCCGCGATCCGCGCCGTCCCCAGCACAGCCCGATATCGAGAGCCTCGGATCGTGATGCCGATCACGCTGTGGTCAGACCCGAGGTCCACTTCTTCACTTTTCCAGGAGACGTCTAGCGCGCCCGATAACCACGACAAGTCTGACGTAGTCTGGCGACAAGTCTGGCGTAGTTGGTTTTGAGGAATGGAAACGCGTGTAACTAGCGCCCTGGGTCAGCAGACACCTCCATCGCGCTTTGAGGTACGTGGCGGTGGTGGCAACCAAATAATTGTGTTAAGCCTGTTTCACTTAAGTGAACAAGCGAAAACGCTACCGAATCCTGACGCCGCGGCGCAAAAACATGCTTTTGAGTCGAACCCGACCGCGGCGGTCGCGTTTCGTTGCAGGCGAAACGCTGAGGCGCCCGTGTGCTGTGCGATGTCAGTGCACGTTAAAGATCCCCAGGTGGTCGAAACTATTCCGGAGTCCTCCACTGCGGCACCTCCTTCTTCATTTCTTTTAAGTCCCCTTACGGCGCGGTTTAGGTGTCCGCCGATATGTGAGACAGAAACTGCGCCATTTCCTCCCCCCCCAAAAAAAAAAACAATTATCATTTAGTCGTCACGGCGGCGAGCGGCGAGGTTCCAACAAGTTGGAACTTTTCGCTGCGACGCACTGTTCAATCGCTCATTCGCTTGCATGTGAACCAGCCTTTACGCGCAATGCTTTTTTGCTTAACGCATTCTGTTACGCGTAACAAGTTAGGTGTAACGCGTTACATGGTTGCCGTTGTGCCCCCTGAACAGCTTCTCTAAATGGTTTATGCAAAGCTATTACAGCTTTCGCTGTAAAAAATTCAGGGGGGTGGGGCACTTTGTTGACCTAAAGTGCGGTCAGGCGAAAACCTTTAGCGCGGTGGTAGTGCTTGTGTCACTGATGTGTGGTTAATATGTTAAGTGCACAATTTCTTGCGAATTGTAGACGCTGTAAACACTGGAGGGCGTTCAGGAGGCATCCGTCTGATTGGACGTTTTTGCGCACTCTCCAGCGTCCTTACGCTAGACATATATTAATGTGGGCAGAAGAAAATAAAGAAAAATAATGTTGCCTAGCCCGCACCGCCTAAGGCACAACGAGGAGAACTACATATGCGTCAGCAGTAAGTAGCATATAGTCGTTAGCACGCTCGGCTGCGGAATGGAAGGATGATGGTTCGAATCCCGCCGTGGACAAGGATTTATTTGCCTATCGTGTTGACATTTTATTGACAGCTATGGTGTGACAGATTTAGCGGACGGACGGACGGACACCGATGACCCATCAAATGCTTCCGTCTTAAAAGTAATGGTTGAGCATAGTCCGAACCGCAACACTCACTTTTTCCATGATCACACACCGCGTATTACTCCTCCGACGTCAGAGCGGCAGCCGTCACGCGATTGGCTCAAGGACACTCCGCGCCCTGGTTGTCTCCAACTACTCGGTGAGTTGAAAAAAAGAAAGGCTAGAGCTGAGACGTTTATTCCGCTGTAGTAGGAAAACCGGTGACAAAGGACAAATAATACAGCACTTCGGACCACTTACCTGCTGTGAAGGCTTTTAAAAAAGCATTGAGTATTCTGTTTAATCCACCAATGAATCCACTTTTATCTACCATAATCCAACTTAATTTACTTTTAAGTCACCTCAATACATCATAATTTACCCTAATCTAAATTAATCCAAAGCAATTCACTCTTAATCCACCGTAATTAAACGAAATAAACCTTTCATCAGAAGCCCTCTTGAATTTGACGGGTGGCGATGTCACAGTCCTCCTAAACCAATCTGAGGTTTTGGCGCCATCCTTTGAGCACAAATTCCGGGTTTCGTTTCTGTGAGTCTGGCGGTATAGGGTGTCGAGTGTTGTTCTGCGGTGATGGCGCAGTGCTATATATAATGAAGTCGCCAGCGAAGCTGACCTGTTCGCGCCGGCCTGTGTTCGAAATCCACTTCGGGAGAAATTTTTTCTTTCTTTCCGGATAATGTAAGCGCTGGCGATGACGTCACGAGATCACGTGGGTTCTCGGTCCGCTTCTCGTGGACGCCGGACACCGGGTTTCGTGGCTGATGAGCCATATAGGGCTTTCGCCTTAACAATTCGCAGTTTCTAAGAATGCTCGGTCAGAGTAGATGGAGTTCCCGCCATAAAACGACAAACTCTAAATTCTCATTGCTTTGAGTGTTGTGGCTTATAGTTCCTGTCATTCGGCCGCGTTGATGACGCTTTTGGTACTCCATTTTAATATCAACGCATCAGCCCTTTTTATAAATAGCCAGGTGTGGCATTACAAACCACATCTGCACAAAACAGGTACAGTGTCCGTGACCCATGTCTTTCCTTTCCAGGCCCGCCCTACACCTCCTCTTTATGTAACAAGTTTTCTCGTGAATACTCCCGTCCTTTTTCGCTTTTCCGGATCGCGCCGTAAGGGAAGAAAACCTCGATCGATGGATCGATCGATAGATCAATCAATCAAACAATCAATCGATCAATCAATAATCAATTAAGCAATCAATCTATCTATCGATCGATCGATCGGCGATCAACCTATAAATCAATTAATGATCAATCAATCGATCGATCAATCAAATTCATCCATCCATCCATCCATCAATGAATCAATCAATCCATAAATCCATCCATCAATCCATCAGTCAATCAATCCTTAACTGTCGCGTTAAGGAAGGAAGGAAAACGTTTATTGAGCTCTAGAGAGTAGATGAGCAATTTGGCGGAGTCAGGTGTGTCGTCCGTCTTAGCAATGGTCGTCTGCCCCTAGTCAAGGGCTCCGCTGCATGCCGCTGCCAGCTGTTCTCGCCGGATTAGCCCAAGATGGACGTCCTGACGGTCGCTGGAGAGCATTCCTTCCAATTGCTCCACACTCGGGTTTGGTATTTTTGGTGCAACCTCTATTTTCTGGCAGGCCCACGTTATGTGATAGAGCGTGGGTGTTTCATGGCACCATGGGCATTTGTCTGTGTATTGTGTGGGTCGTATTTTGTTGAGTGTATTTAGATTCGGGTATGAGCCCGTCTGTAGCAGCCTCCAGGCGACGGCGTCTTCCCTGGAGAGAGATTTATGTGGTGCGGGGTACCGTTTCCTGCAGCCTTTGTAGTGGTTTAAGATTGCCGAGTAATCTCTAGGGACAGGCTCGGCTTCCCCGAGGTCGCTTGTGGGGGGAGCTCGGTAAAAAGTGTACCCTCGAGCTACCCTGTCGACCGCTTGGTTGCCTTCCACTCCAGCGTGTCCCGGAGTCCATACTATCGTATGTTTTATTGGTTCTTCTTCTGTGCTTTGTTTGGGCCGGTCCCCATAGCGGAGTATACGGAGCGCTCTGTGACCTATTCTGCCTAACATGAAGTTTCGGCATGTCGTTTGAGAGTCGCTTAGTATTGTTAACGATCGCTTAGTCCGGTAGCCCTCCGCTGTCGCTAGAGCGACGGCCACTTCTGCAGCTTCGACTACCGTGCAGTCCCGTAGCGACGCGCTGATGATTTCCCGCATGTCCGAGTTTATCACAGCCGCTACCGCGTTGGGGTTGTTTTGTCCCGTCCTTCTGGGGTATGTGGCTGCGTCCACATACACCGTTGTTGGCTGGCGGGCTAGTGATTTTTGGATGTACTCGGCTCTCGCCTTTCTGCGTTCTTCGTGTAGGTTGGGGTCCATGTTGTTGGGGATGGGGGTCACTCTAATTGTGCCCCGTATGCCGTCCGGGATAGTCGCGGTGCGCGGGATTTCTTGTATTTGCTCGTTGCATCCCAACTTCTGCAGAAGCTCCCTTCCAGACGGAGTCTGCTGTAGTCTCTGCAACTAGGCGACGTGTTGTGCCTCTCTCAGTTCTTCAAAGTTGTTATGAAGTCCTAGTGCTAAAAGCTTCTCTGTGGATGTGCATTGCGGTAGATGGAGTGCTGTTTTGTATGCTTTGCGTATAATCGCATCAATCTGTTTGATTTCGCTTTTGATTGGGTTGTAGTATGGAAGACTGTAGGTGACTCGACTGATCACCAGGCTCCTGACCAGCTTTAGCGTGTCTTCTTCTCGCATGCCCGAGCGTTTATTGGAGACGTGCGTTGTCATGCAGGCAACTTGTAGGGTGGAAGCTTTGAGTAGAGCAAGTGCATGTGTACACCGTTGGTTTGATTGTATCCACATGCCCAAGATTCTTATGAGTGTTTTCTCTGGTATGGGTTTTCCCTCTAGGTAGACGTTGAGCCTAAGCTCGTCGCTGTTCGGGACTGTGCGGTTTTGTTTCCCTCTCCAGACTCTGAGCAGTTCTGATTTTTCGGTGGAGCAAATAAATCCCTTCCCTTACGGCGTCTCCAGTCCCTGGATTGCCAGCGTGTGAGTTTAGGGTGGGGTGGCGCCATTGTCTGCCTGGCGCGTCTTTGGCTGTCGAGGATATCTTGCGGCAGCGTAGGTGTGAGGTATTCCTCCCGGGTCGATGTGTCCGCGGCTCGGAAAATTAGTCCTCGAGCCAGGCGGTCCTCGTTGGCCGCTAGCGAAGAAATGGTGAGCTTTCATTTTGATTAGAGGCAGCTGCAGAATGTGGTGGGCTATTGAGTTCACAAAAATCACTTCTGTCACAACGGTCTCCGCTTATTACCTGCAATTTTGAGTTATTAACAAAACTTCGTGAATACAGCCCCAATACATTAATATATTTCACGCAAAAGAAAAAGAATCCATGTTTACTCTTATGCGAACGAGCCATTTCAAGTGCTATTCCATGTTTTCATGCTATTCTTAGAAGCTTTTTTTTTTTTCATTCGTAGCTGTCAGCACGGAAAATATGCGCTTCGGCTTTGTTCAAGGGCAACTGCATGTGGTGGGCGGGTAGGTTTAGGAACGCTTACTTCGCAACAATTTATCCGTCGCGCCGGCCTGCGCCACAGTGGGGCAAAGTGCGACGCAGATTTTCACTTCATTAGTTTATTTTCATTATTGACAAATATCAACAAAGTTTTGCCGAGTTGCTTACTACAGTCCTGCCAACACGCCCAGTAAATAAGAGACGGTCATTTTAGTCATCAGCAGCAGCAAAAGCAGCCTGACTACGCCCCCATCAGGGCAAAGTCCTCTCCCATCTCTCTACAATTAACCCTGCCCTGCTCCAGTCCCAGACACACCGTCCCCGCAAACGTCTTAATCACATCCGCATAAATATCGATGCACACAAATTTTTGTGATAAAAGTTTCAAAATGTCGCATTTTGAAATGCGAAAAAAAATTGACAGACGATTACATTAGTCGGTAATGCGAAGTTCGAGCACAACTCATCACACGCCACCTGCCACGGCTGGCAGGCGGCGTGTTACACTGACTACGCCGACCACGACGACGACGCGGAATCCACGAACGGGCACCTAAGAGCCGCGCTGTAAAGTATTAGTCATCCTTGCAATGAACTGACGCGACGCTGGCTATATGGGTCCCAACACAACCGCTGTAAGCCTACCTGTACGATGACCGCTATATACAGACACAACCCCGCACTGTAGTACAGTTTCATGACCCGCTGTAGAGACAGGGCAGTTCTATAACAGGGCTCTGGTGGGCCGTCGCTACACCATTATTTTTTTATTTTTCTGCCTCCTCTGAAACTTTTCTGTCTTTAAGCACTAAAGCTGTTTCCCCTAACCCTGTCGTATGTGATTTTAGGCCAGACAAAACGGAGTTTGCTCCACTCTCAGAGAGCCCTGTGCAGGTATAGCTATTCTCGCCCGTCAGAAAGAGTACGCCTTCAAAGAAATTCAATGCAGTTCCCGCCTCTCATATTCTCCCATTTTCCTTATTACTATGAGGTATAGGCCTCTTCGGGGACACCAAAACGCTTGACAGCAGCGTCTCGAATTGCTGCCTCCACATTTTCTTCGCGTCTTCTGCGCGCTAGTGTTTTCCTTTGTATGTTCGGAGTAATCCAGGGGCCGACAAAGCAAGAGCATAGCTTTGGCGCAAGCAATAAAGTCATTATGTACTAAATGTCGTCTAGAGCACCATGGTAACGTGAGTCCGCCGGTGGAGTGGTCAAGAGAACACATGCAGGTGCATGACATCCTAGTCAAAATCAAGAGGAAGAAATGGGCTTGGGCAGGGCATGCAGTGTGAATGCAAGATAACCGCTGGTGCTTAAGGGTAACGGAGTGGATTCCAAGAGAAGGCGTGCGTAGGAGGGGGTGGCCAAAAGTTCTAGGTGGGCAGAGGAGATCAAAAAGATTGCGCGGATACGGTGGCCGCAGCTGACAAAGGACAGAGTTAATTGGAGAGATATGGGAAAGGCATTTGCCCTGCAGTGGGCGTAGTCAGGCTGATGATGATGATGATGATGATGATGATGATGATGATGATGATGATGATGATGGAGAACATGATGCGTAAACTTTATTGAACTTCGCATAAAATAACCCCGACAACAAGTTGTAATAAATAAACATGTCAGTTAAGGACGCCTGATAGGTTCAACTGAACAGTACCCAAAAATTTGGCGTGCACAAATTCACCCTCCGCGGTGGCTCAGTGGTTAGAACACTCGGCTTCCATTTCGCCGCGGCGGCAGGATATGCTAGCGTTTTCGCTTGAATCTGAAACGCTTAACGCATTTGGTCGCCACCACCACCACCTACCTCAAAGCGCGGTTGAGGTGTCCACTAACCCGGGGAGCAAGTTCTCCGACTTTCCATTCCTCAGAATCAACAATCTACACCCTTCGTAATCCCCGCCGCGGTGACTCAGTGGCTAGGGCACTCGGCTATCGATCCGGAGTTCCCGGGTTGGAACCCGACCGCGGCGGCTGCGTTTTTAAGGAGGCAAAACGCTAAGGCGCCCGTGTGCTGTGCGATGTCAGTGCACGTTAAAGATCCCCAGGTGGTCGAAATTATTCCGGAGCCCTCCACTACGGCACACCTCTTTTCCATTCTTCTTTCACTCCCTTCCTTTATCCCTTCCCTTACGGCGCGGTTCCGGTGTCCAATGATATATGAGACAGATACTGCGCCATTTATTTTCCCCATAAAACTAATTATTATTATTACACCCTTCGTAACTGCCTCAGTTTTTGAAGCGAAAACTTCACTACGATAATAATAATAATAATAATAATAATAATAATAATAATAATAATAATAATAATAATAATAATTGGTTTTGGGGGGAAAGGAAATGGCGCAGTATCGGTCTCGTATATCGGCGGAAATTTGAAGCGCGCCGTAAGGGCAGGGATAAGGGAGGGAGTGAAAGAAGAAAGGAAGAAAGAGGTGCCTCTGGAATAATTTCAGCCACCTGGGGATCTTTAACGTGCACTGACATCGCACAGCACACGGGCGCCTTAGCGTTTCGCCTCGGTCGGGTTCGAACCCGGGAATTTCTTCCGACCCACTGGTGCAGAGTACGACAGTGCGCGAGCGAAAATGAGACGATTTTCCAAAATTAAGATATGATTCAGCTTGAAATTAATTCAAGTATATCTTTCTGTACTGGCACGACAAACACTGCATCCAGGTAATTCTTCACTGTTTTTGTTTTCTTTATTGTTACCTGACCACCTTTTCGCGGCTCTTTACAACGTCTTTTCATCGCTTATTTTTCTTTTGTTCCTGTCTTTTGCCATCTTGTGACGCGACCACACTGATTGCCGGTTATCGCTGCAGCAGCCCTGTTACCCACCCTCTCATTTCTTCTATTTAAGCGCCTTTTCATCAGAATAAAATTTCAGTTGGAGTCGGCGCTCGTCTGTGTCGTTTCCTCGTGTGTCGTGTTTCATCGCGCTGTTTCTTCGTTTAAAATCTGTCGTATTGAGAACTGGTGGTGCATCAATGGAATGTTCCTAAACAGTAAAAAAATGTGTTCACGTATTCTTCACCAGAAAAAGTAAACACGAGGTTCAGTGCCAGTACTCCCTCAACGGACAAATAATTAAATCACAAACTTCATATCGCCATTCAGATGCAATTTTTTTCTGAGGATGGTACCTGGTCGCGCATGTTAATAATCAGGCAGATCGCTAAGTTTTCTTGGGCGTAATTTAAAGCATGTGCAAAAAGATGTTAGGGAGGCGGCGCATAAAACATACGTGAGGCCCATTTTGGAATGCCGCTTGTCCTGTATGGAACTTCGCTTATAACATTCATGCGCACATGCTTGAACGTATCTCATCTGCTGCTTGGACTCCGTGGTCCCTTCCTTAGCATGCACAACCAGTACCAACAAGTAACTGGGCCCTCCGCAGCCGCCGCCATGGTTCGCAAGACGAGCTCTTGCGGCGTCGCCGTTCTGGCCTTCCTGACGCTAGCGCTGCTCTGCGCGCTCGAGGCCCAAGGCTGCAATTCGTTCGAGTGCCACAGCAGGTGCCTCCGCGATGGCGCCTCGTCGGGCCGGTGCGTCGGCCACTACTGCCAGTGCCGGAAGCACGGAAAGCGCAGCGTCGACAACCACGCGGACGTTGGCGAGGCCTAGACTCACTCCGCCTTGCTCGGAGAGGAGCAATAAACAGTGCTGGCTGTGAAACCGCCTTCTTTATTGAAGCGAAAGTCACTCCCCACGCAGGAACGCAACTTGTGAGCTTTTCTGATTCCACGGGCGTCTCTTTCTGATGTAAGACAAACGTTGCATTTCCCGATTAACTTTCGATACACTGATGTCGACATGCTCAACAGCGCTGGATGATGTGCGAAAAGCATCCTCAAATGACTAGTTAGGCACCTCGCTGTACGTATAAAGTTTTGAGCAAATTCTGCGCGCGTCTTAGGAGACAGTGCTGGACCATCTACCCAGTCCGCATTGGATGGTCAGATGGAGAGAAGGAACGAAAGGACAGATGGCTGAATCGAGAGAGCGTTTTTTTTTTAAATGGGACGGTGACGAACGCCACCAGGCGCAACATTTTTTTGAGAGCTAGCTGTACTGTTTATTTTATTTATTTGCACCATATCCCGCAGGGCCGTAGCATTACAGCTGGAGAGTGCGTAAAGATAACAATAATAACAAATAAAAAGGCAGACAAAAATCGATTAATGATGACTATGAAACGAAGCAGTCACAAGTTCGGAACGTGTTATACAAGCAATAACAAGAGCACAAAGCAGAGTAACTCTATTATTAACAATAAGTGATCAGTTGGGCGAAACAGACACACACACAGCTGTGACTTCACCCTCTGGTAAAGCATTCCATTAGGATTTTTTTTAAGCGAAAGCTTTACTACGCCAGCCAGCGAGCCATTTCGGCTCGTCGCGCACTTCAGACGTATGCCGTATGCCCGTGGCCGACGAACGACACTGAGCCGCCGTTGCCTAGCAACACCGCAGCCGCGCTCCAACAGATGGCGCCGCCGTCGACGCCGCTGCTGTCGCCGCTCGCTCCACCAGATGTGCTCCGGCTCCGCTGGTGTAGAGGGAGAGGAGGTGTCGCCTCACGGGGGTATATATATATGCGCTTCGCCTCAGTGTATTGTAGTCGTTATGGAGAGCGCTAAAGATACACAACAACGACAGAACGAAGCGATGAAGAGAGAACGCGCTCAACAGACGCCAGAAGAACGCGCCGCACGACTCGAGAGGCGTCGCAACGAAGATGCGGCTAGAAGAAGTCGTGCCACGCCCCGGAGTGACTCTTCAAGCACGGAAGAGATCGCTTTGAGTTCTCGAGAGCGTCGGAATGAGACGCTGCGTAGACGACGTGCCGAGGAAACGAAGCTTTCGCAATTCAACTAGGGTTATCCAGAGCTAAACCACAGCCATTTTTTTTTTCAGAGGAAGGGGATTTCATGCAATTTATACGACATTTATTTCTGCAATTTTACTGCTGTGATCCCTCCTACTTGAGTAGTAGGGAGTCCTGATATATACAGAGTTGGCTACACGGGTTGAGTTATTTTGTGAATTGCATGCATTAGTTTCGCCGCTTTTCCTTCCGCCTTCTGTCAAATGGTTTGATTTCAATACTTGTCTTAATTTTTGTGAGACTAGCTGCCCGGGAATATTATGTTAATTTAAATATCTGCGCACAGTTCAGCATACCAGAAATTTTATCGATGAGGCGTCTCCGGTGGGGTCCCACAAGCTGGATGAATCTGAAATGTGGTTTTATTATTGATCCGTACAACAACTGCGACCTGATTTGTCTTTCCTATTTTCTATACACTCGAGAGTATGCTTCTACAGTGACAAGATGTTTCAGGGAGCTCAACCATGACGGCCTGTCTTTCCTATTTTCTATGCAGGTTAAGAATCTGCTATTACAGCGAAAAGCTATTTCAGAAAGCGCACCCACAATGGCCTTGAAAATTGCTACGTCAAACACAGTACCAATGGGTGCGTGCAGTCAGGAGGCCACGCTCCAAGTGGGCTGGCACGGCAAAATCGCGCCTATTACGTGAACGCACACGTAACGGCGAGGCGGAGGACATTTGTAGGTATCAGAAGCAGCATACCACCCGGCAATCCCCTTTCAGTTGTCGAAGCCGGCTCTGACATCATTTGCTCGGGACCAGAGGCGGGCGAGTGCCCTCATTTTTAGTTTTCCTCTCTCACCCTCCCCCGCCGCGGTGGCTCAGTGGTTAGGGCGCTCGACTACTGATCCGGAGTTCCCGGGTTCGAACCCGACAGCGGCGGCTGCGTTTTTATGGAGGAAAAACGCTAAGGCGCCCGTGTGCTGTGCGATGTCAGTGCACGTTAAAGATCCCCAGGTGGTCGAAATTATTCCGGAGCCCTCCACTACGGCACCTCTCTCTTCCTTTCTTCTTTCACTCCCTCCCTTATCCCTTCCCTTACGGCGCGGTTCAGGTGTCCAACGATATATGAGACAGATACTGCGCCATTTCCTTTCCCCTAAAACCAATTATTATTATTATTATCCCTCACCCTCAATTTTGAATCTATGGCCCTCCCTCAACCTCATCCTAAGTTCGAAAAATTTGCTGGCCCTCCCTCCCCCTCGCCTTCATATCGTCGGCCCTCCCTCCCCCTCGCAGCCACTAATAGTCGATTCAAAACGCGAGTTATTTATTGCAGTTGGCAACTTCTGACGACAATACTGAGTAATAAACATATAAGACAAGCCCTTTAGGCACTATTGGCCGAGAGGCTAGATGCTTACATTATTGTGCGTGTATGTGTGTTGTTTGAGCTAGTATGTGTACAAAACCGAGTCAGTTATGAGTTGAGCCCCGAAATATCACTCTGCCTTTACTTCAGGCGCGCACTGAATGCATGCATGTGCCCATTTCATTTTTTAGAACATTTCTTTGTAATCTATATGCACTGCTCGAATGAGTCAGCGCATTGTTGTGTCTGTGCATAAAAACTAATGAACGCCAAGAATATTTGGAAAACAATGCATAGCGTTTACCACGACAATTACAATAAGTGCTAAGCGCAGAAGCCATTACGCGATGACATTGCGATAGCACTGGGTCTTCCGAATTTCACTGCTTCTAATCTCCCGCCATTTCGTGCGGTTTGCTGCATGTTCGTCTAATGAAGCTTTCATGCGCACGGACAGAAGATGATGAAGACCACGCTCTAAAAATACAGCGTGAGAGACCGGCAGTTTAACACGCGTGAACGCGGGTACGTAACGAAGATGTCGACGTTGCAAGCACAGCTCAAGAGCTTGCTAGTCCGTACAGGCAGGATGTTAAGATTTCTCCCAACCGATTGTTCATCTGAAGGAAGTGTTTGAACCAACCGATTTTAACCGGAGTGGCAATCCTTCTTGGTGATGCGCTCAGCCTATACTTCGCGTCTAGTGCTCTGTTGCTCTGTCTTTCTGCAGCTTGTTTCGTGGCGTTTCCTAAATGCTTTGTAAATACTTTAGTTAATTTAAATAGAATATATTTTCAATGTAATAAATACCATGCTTAAAAAAAGCTGTGGTGATGGCGTAGTGGCCTGAGCAGCGTCCAGCGGAACTGATTTTTTAGTGCCGCCGCGAGTTCAAATCCCGCTCCACAAGCTATGAATTTTTCATTTCTTTAGTGTCTTCCCCCGGTGCGATGCCGGCTTTCCGATACAGTGAGGCTCTTATGCTGTCGCTTAAAATAAAACATTATCCAGGCCATTTGAAAATCAAATGGGTCACTAAAATACAGCATTTGGGCTGAATGATAGTAATCACTAACTCCCCAAGTCTGGTGCAAATTATTCCTGTGGTTGCCATTTTAGTGCTCTATTGCTTCCAGTCCGCCGGAAAGTGACTGTCTGCCTGCACGAAGCCTGCTTCTAGCACGTAGGCCACCTTTGTCACGTGACGTTTTGACGTCATCACAAGCCGCCCACCGTATTGTGAGCAAACTGCCCACCATAGCAGTTCAATTAATGATTAGTCGCGCAAGATTCCTCAGGAACAACACGGGTCTCACAAGCCTCACCGATGGCAGCACCTGACATCGCGGAGCTGTGGCGCATAGCTCAACCACTGAACCTCTGCGCCAGGAGCGGAATCCGGATTCCCAGGGATCTGTGAATGTAAAAAAACGACTAATTCTAGCGCAGCAAAAATTTAAAATTATGCAATATCATGCAAGCCTACAACATATATCGACCAAATTAAGCCAGATCAGGTCAAGCAAAAGCATATAAAGTCAACATAAACCACGTAAACCCAGGGCTAATGGTGCTCGAGCACGATAATTCGTGGTTAACCCCAAGCTAAGCCGCCCGTGATTTTTTTTTCTTCAACGTCTACGCATTATCCAAACGCTTAGTGTGACGTCAATTCCCTACCGTGCCTGAAAGAAATTTCGTTCATAAAATCAGGGACGCGATTACGTGGTCGAACGTCGAACCAGGGACAGAAATAAACCAAGAGATGTTCCTGTCATTTGGATAGCAGTACATCTTTTTCTTTATTAGCACATCGCAGAATGCAAGGCAGAGCGAGCGATGATTCACACCAAAGTGGTTAAGCTGCTGCTTTAATTTCATGGTAAGAATATAGTGGTTGGCTTTGCCCACCACATTGCGGCACCGCTTTCCCATACTATATATATAGAAAGAAGATACGACTGTACTGAGCTACTGACTGTAAAAAAAATTCCACACCAACGCAGCCAACAGGCTTTGATTTGACAGTGGAATTTTGTAGAGGTATTTTTGCGCTGCAGCAAGTTCTTTAAAATCTGTTAAGCTGCATGAAATCGGACTTTGTTCCGGGAAACAAGGCTTCGAACTTGTGAATTCAACAGCATTACCAGGTATAATTTCTACATGTTTTACTCCACACTCATCGTCTGACAGCCTCGGGGCTGATAATAAAATGTTCACTGCGGTGCCACGGTTCCCATTGGACCGGCGGCCATCCGCACGGCCCGATCAGTGCCCCTTGTTAGCGCAATATACCGGTTGTTTCACCTAATATTTGACACAATTTTTAAAAATAGTCTTTTTGAGCTAGAAGAGCGCTTTTTCGGCACACCATTTTCAGTGGTCTAGCACATCGCGACGACGCAGAATGCGTGCGCCTCCCCCTTTTCGTGTTCGCCTCGTGTACCTCCAGCCTGCAGAAACTACGTCTTCCCCGGGGAACCTTCGCCCTAAGAAGTAGCGCTTTAAAATGGGAATTCATAACGGACTGCAGAGAGAAAAAAGTTAGCCCGAAGTATGGTTCAGGCCATCACCCTCGCCCTTGGACAGCGCATCTTGCTCTCCCTCACCCTCACCTCGTCACGTCTTTCCTCCCTCACCCTCGTCCTCATGAATTTTCATGTGCCCATCCTCGCTCACCCTCACCTCACCGAGTGAAATCCTCATGAGATCAGGGTGAGGACGCCTCTGCTCGGGGCAGCAAGGCAGCACCCAGCTTGCTCCGATTTCTGCACTGCGACAAACGCGCATTTTGGCTCCCCACGGCCCGCTGAACAACCTTCAGGGCGTGCGAAAAGGTCGCCAAACGCGCTGCCATATAGCTGCAGGATGTTTTGAGCGCGCACACTGCCTTTGCGTCCGAGTCGCTGTATGGTGCTCGGCTGCAAGGGCGTCCGCAGAAGTTTTTGCAGGATGCGAGGAGGGGGGGGCACTCGATGGCCGGGGATGGGAGAGGCGGCAGGTTAGCACAAAAAAGGCACAATTTGTGGTCTAAGCTACGCACATGACACAAAAATTAGAAACAGCAAACTAGTGCTAGGCTTGGAGAGGATGCATTGGATTTTAATAATGAACAAAAAATTCAACTTAACAAGCAATACGAGAAATGTTACTGTCACTTTGTGAAGAAGAATGGTCAGTCTCGCTGCGTGCGGGTTCTCGACTAACGTGACCTGACCAGCGCACAACACAAAGCAGCTGCAGACGTCTCTGGTTTTTCTGGGCAAATTGCGCAATGACTCGGGCGCTTCATTACATGCTCTCGATGCACACTCATCATACATCATCCTGTCATTTGTGATTGTTGAGCGTAGCTAGGTTTTCACTCTCCTCATTGCACTGAAGGAGCGTTCGACAGTGCAAGTAGTAACTGGCAACGCCAGAGCCACTTCAGTGGCTTGTGCAACAGCGGTAAAGAATGCCTTGGCCTGAAACAGAAGTTCAGAGAAAATTATTTCTGACGAGTCCCCAGTTTTGCTTCTCCACATCTCGTACCACGAGATACCCTCTTTCTTGAAGTTTTCGATACAGTAAAAGCCATGAAGTTCTTCAGCGAGGGCAACAAACTCAACATGGCTCAAATACTTCGCTTTTGCTGGATGCAGCAGGAGAAGTCTGAAGCCCTTCGCATTGCTTTCAGAAAAGCTGCGAGCCAAAGAGGCAGTGAGAGTCCAAGTATAGGGCACGTATATTGCCACGCGATAGTATGCCTCCGACGAAGGAATCCCTTAGTTGTCTCGGTGGATGTGACGAGGGGCTTGTCTGGGTACAGATATCAACACGTTTAAACGATTGGCTGCTTCACTTGCTGTGTTCATATCAGAGAACTGCTCTTCACCGTTAGTCCGATGGCCGCGAAAACTATTCTGCAACTCAGTGATGTACAGAATAGAAGTCCGTGGGTGCACTTTGCAGAACGTTCGTAACTGGTTCCAGTCGTGCGCTGGACTTCGCTACAATGTGCAAGCAAACGATGAAAGATGAGCTTGTTGTTCCACAATATAGGATGTGAGTTCGCTGCCTATATCGTTTGTGGAAATAGGGCGGTCAGCCTTCCGCCCCAGACTCCCACACCGCGGATGCAGAGGTTAGCGAGCGGGAACGCTGCATCCGCGGTGTAGCAGTGCGGGGCGGAAGGCTGACCCCCCTATTTCCACAAGTTGCAGC
This sequence comes from Amblyomma americanum, assembly GCF_052857255.1. Taxonomy (NCBI): domain Eukaryota; kingdom Metazoa; phylum Arthropoda; class Arachnida; order Ixodida; family Ixodidae; genus Amblyomma; species Amblyomma americanum. Next base: position 66,860,459 of record NC_135499.1, read on the forward strand.
GTTCGAGCTTGATTCCATTGACGCGAGCTTCTCGAGTGCTTCGACTATGGCCACGTAATGCTGAGAGAAGATCGTAATTCACTTGTATTTTGCAGACGATCTTGTTTCACACAGCATCATAATGTTGGGCACTAATTTCCTTCGGAGCACGCTCTCACGGAAGAAGTTTATGTTTGATGATCCCTATTGTGTTTCGAATTTCAGAGACCTCGTTCAAATCGTTGATCACGAGATTCAGTATGTGACTCGCGCAGTGGAAGAATAGTGCCTTTGGAAGCTCTTTCTGTATTCTGCTCACTCCAGCTTCTTTTCCAGCCATTGTAGAGGATCAATTGTACTCGTGTACAACGGTCGAGGTTTGAAATTACCAGCCCGGCATCCGTTAAAAACTTCGAAGTCGCAGCAGCAGCGACGACCGTAGAGTTAAGTTGCTCCCGCTCTACAAATCCCAAAAACTCCTCTCAAACGCAAACCTCGGTTCCTGCCTTGTTAATGAAGCGAATGCCTATAGACATCTGCTCTGTTCCTACAATATGTGCAGTTTCGTCCGGAACGACGGAAAAAGCAAACGCTGTGTTAGCTTCGGCTATTTGCTCTCTCAGGATGTCGCCACAGATTGTGATGATCATGTTCTAAACGCGGATGGAAGTGTACTTCTCATTGCCAGCAGAAGAAGCGCAGTGTTCCTGAAGTTTAGCTCCTGCGAATGTTCCTGTGAATTCAGCTGTGTCTAGAAACTCTCCCAAGTCACATTCTTGAGACAGGTTGGTTGCTTTCTCAGTGTTGTTAACGTAACTTAGTTCCAAGCAAGGAGAAAGTGAATCATCACGGCTTACTACGTCATGGGAGCTCGCTGTTGCTTGAGTCCCTTCCATGAGTGAACGACCTCCGCTGCTGTCCGCTGATGAATGCTTGCATCATTCTGGTCAAATGCTGCAGCGTTGTCATGTGACACACTAGAATCTTTGGCCGGGCGGCTGGATAAAGCTCCGTTACATGCCCGCTGACGATTGAAGAAGCGTTGGATGTCCATCATCTGGTACTGTTCGAGGCAAAGCTGGCTGGGGAGTTCCTCGGGGTTGACCGCACAGTCGAGCAACCACGCACACACTGCTTGAGAGCCTCGGTGTAGCGCACGCCGTTGGCGGCGCTGGCATCGGGAAACCGGGAAAAGAGGATGGGGCAGCGCTTGAGTTCTCGCGGTCAGTCCCAGATTGCAAAAAAAAAAATCCACCGGTCCGTTTTCTATGAGCGGCGCACCGCAAAGTAATGGCCTGCTCTACTGAAAGAGACCCCATACTTTCTCCTCTACCTTGGCGCAGGAGAAAACCTTTTCTCTTCCTTTGCGTCGGCGTGGCATGCAAGCTTTCCCGGCGCGCCCACTGTCTCCATGTGCATGGTCAAGTGCTCGTCGCACGCACGTTGTTGCATGCCATGGTCCGCAGCGGTGCCCCGCAATATAAATGAGGAGGAGACATTTCTATTTACATAGAACAAGACATTTCTATTTACGTCATGGAGCAAATGAAAGACTGTACAAGATAAGAAATGATGAGCGAAGTCCTCCCGATGAGCCAGACGGCCGCTCTATTATAGCGTTTCCGCCTCCGGTTCCCGCCCTTTCCCGCTGTTAGATGCGGGCCCCTGGTTCGCCTGTGCCGTCTCTAGCCAAGGTCGGTGTCCCCGGGTTCCGGATCGGGAGACTGCTGTAGTGGGGTTGACGAAGAGATGAGAGGGTCTTCGAGGTGAAGAAGAGACTGAAGGGTTTATTTACATTTATACAAAGTTCGAAAGAGTGAATCGGGAGCTGGCTGATCACACGCCAGATCGGTGCTTAAATAGGGTCCGCTGTCCCCAGGTCCCTAGTTGGGGAATCTAGTTCATTAAAAATGCGTCGAATCAATGTGATGTAGATCACGTGTCCAGTCTTCCGGGTCCGCCCCCAGCCACACACTCTTGCCACTTCTGGCAGATTAGGGTCCGCGCTGTCCAGGCTTCAGTGATGAATAGCCCGAAGGGGGTCCCATGGCCGCGTCGAAGGTCAGTCACCTGCACTTCACAACGGTAGCGTGGGAGCGAAAGGATCCCACCGCAGTTCGCAGAAGCTTTCACGTAGAGCGTGGGAAAGCACAGTCTAAGACGAAGTTGTTTTCGAAGCACGAGGATTCCGGAGACGTTGGCTTAGTCAAACCCGGCCGCATTTGTCACGGCTCATTTGCAGTTCCGCCGCTCGCCGGCTCCCCCGTCGTCCCCTCCGGGAGAAACATGTCCCGGGTGGGTCCGGCGTTGAGAACAAAAGACAGGTTCACCAAAGCCGTTCTCACACAGCGGAGAGCCGTTTCACCCTGTAAACAGCAGGGGGGGGGGGGGGGGGGGGGAAGGACCCTTGTAGACGCCACCACCTGCACTCGTAGTGCTGCAACCACATCAACGGCCCTTTGAAGCCTCGGTAGATTGATGATTCCCAGTGGCTTGAATATTCTTGGCATGTTGGTGTCTCCAAACGTAACAGCTCCTCCGCGGCCAGGACAATCTCGATCGGCCAGTGGTCACAATCCCTGGTCGAGGAGAGATGACTTGAGTTGTAGCGTGGGAGGCCCTTCTTCATCTTGTCTGCAAGCACAGAGTAGAGTCCTAAACCTCGGACAACGGAGGCATTAGTCGAAATCAGCCACTCAACATGGCGCCACTCCCCAGGCAGTGCACGAAATTCACCCGAGAGCCGCCAGGCTGTTATGCAATACTACTGCATTGTCAATGTAAACGTAAGCACAAATTTTGTAGCTGACAGCAATAATCTCGGCTACTAAGAACAGCTTCCATGTCTGCCAAATTCGCTGCCAAAGCCCGATTCGCCGAACACGGCTTGAAGAGAGGTGGCAAATTTGGAAGCAAAAGAAAAAGGATAATAGGACACCACTCCAAAACAAAGCTAACTAGTACCTAAAAAAATACGAAAAGGCACCGAATTGCCACCGAACGGATACCTCAATTATGGGAATAACCTGCTCAATCCGTCGGCATTTCCATGACATTTGCCCCTTTTGTATCGCACAGAAAAGTTATATTGCTGGAGGGCTAGACTCCATCGAAGCAAGCGGCCATTCTTGGGCGACATTTGACGCAGCCATGTAAGCGGACAATGATCTGTCTCGAAAGTAAATTTCGCCCCGTAAACATAACAGGCTAGCTTCTGCGCGGCCCAAACCAGACAAGCGCATTCCTTTTCCGAAGCGCTGTAGGCTTCTTCCCTTACGGTTAACTTCCTGCTGGCATAAAGGATAGGGTGCTCCTCATTGTCGTCTCCGACTTGGCTTAATATGACCCCCATACCCCGGTCGCTGGCGTCACACTGGACCACGAATTTCTTGCTGTAGTCCGGCGCACGTAACACGGGCCGCGAAACCAGCACGCTCTTCAAGCTCTGAAACGAAATTTCTTTTGCTGCGTCCCAGATAACGCTATTCGGCTTTTCTTTGCGAAGCGCATCGGTCAAAGGACTTGCTAGCTGTGAATAGTTGGGTATGTACCTTTGGTAGTACCCCACAAGACCGAGAAATGACCGTACATCCGTCTTAGTTCGGGGCTGCGGGAATTCAGCGATAGGGGCTATCTTGAGGTCTGACGGTCTCCTCGTCCCTCTACCGACAACATGACCAAGATAGGTGACATGTGAGCAGCCAAAACTACATTTTTCGGCTTTAATGGTTAGCCCAGCGTCCCTCAAACTCGTCAGTACCCTCCTGAGATGGGAAACATGGTCTTCCCAAGAGTTAGAAAAAATGGCCACATCGTCAAGGTAAGGCAGCGCGAAATCGTGCATGTCCTTGAGGATGATGTCCATTAGCTTTGAAAAGCTAAAAGGTGCATTCTTTAGCCCAAAACTGAGCACCAAAGGTCGGAATACCCCCATAGGAGAAATAAATGCTGCATACCGACTCGCGCTTTCCGAGAGGGGGACTTGCCAGTACCCTCTCACTAGGTCAAGGGTGGAGATGTACTGTGCCGCGCTAACTGTCTCGATCCTTTCTTCGATGTTCGGTATTGGGTACAGCTGGTCCTTTGTTATGGTATTCAGCTTCCTGTAGTCCACGCATGGTCGCGGATCTTTGCCTGGTGCCTCCACGAGTATCAGCAGGGAGGTGTAGTCGCTCTCTGCTGGCTCTATCACGCCAAGTTCCAGCATGTGCTTTATCTCCGCCTCAATTATTTCTTTCTGCCTTGGAGAAACTCTGTAGGCTTTCGATCTTACTGGATCGGTCGAAGTTAGCTCTATCTCATGCGTGATGAGATTTGTCTTCCCCGGCCGGTCGCTAAAACTCTCCCGGAATTCGCACAGCAGTTGCCTCAATTCTTGGAGTTGCTTTGGTTCTAGATCCATGGTGCTCGCGGATCGGGACATGATTTCCTCTATGCTGTTGGTAGCATTTTCTTTCATGCTGCCTTTCCACTCAGGGTTTTCGGTTTGTAGCTCTTCGGGGATATTTACGGCCATGTTTACAACCCCGCTCCTTTCTACATAGGGCTTCATTAAATTACAGTGATAGATCTTTATCTGCTGTCCTCTCCCTGGCATTTTCAAAGTGTAGTTGGTTTCTGAAATCTGATCCAAAACTTCCACTGGCCCGTCCCAGTGAACTTCCATTTTATTTTTGCGTGCGGACCTGAGAATAAGCACACGATCCCCCGCCTTGAAGGTTCTCAGTCTAGCATTCTTGTCGTAGTACTTCTTCGCCGTGTCCTGAGCCGTTTTGAGATTTCGATCCAATAGTTCTCGTGTGGCACTCAGGCGGTTTAGTAACTGCAACACATACTCCACTACTCATACACATACTCATACACATACTCCCATACTCATCCACCCGGTGGGTCTGAGGACATCTTACAACTTAAACGCATGGTGGAAAAATTAACCGGGGCGGTTACGGCCCTTCAAAATGAAAACGCGGAACTTAGGAAGCAGCTGCCGCTTAAGATCCAGATAGATAAGAAACGACAGGAAGCCGAAAAACCTCCACATAATACCCAGGAGAGTACGATGGTGGTGGAGAAATCCCTACCATCACCCAGCAAGAGAAAATCGTTAGAGGGCGCACAACCCGAACTTACGCTGCAGGAAGTCTGCCATAAACTGGAGACCAACATTCAAACCCAGATTCAGGCCCTGGATACCAAAATACAAGCGCAATTTCAGGCATTTGAAACTAACATGCAAAACCAAATTCAGTCGATTCTCTCCGCAATACAGGGACTCACAGACGTAACACAAGGACACAGGAATGAGCTCTTAGCCATCAATATATGGCAGCAAACTGTGGAACATACCATTCAGCAAATTCAACATGGCCATATACACAAAGAATAACAACTACTTGCTGTGGCAATGGAACTGCCGGGGGTATCGGCGGAAAAGGCCGATCCTCCAGCAGCTCCTTGCGTCTCTGAAGGTCCACCCAGAGGTTATCGCCCTCCAGGAGACTGGAGGCGCGTCAAAATTAATTGGTTATCAAGCTTTTAACGCCATAGGCGACAAACCTAATGTTACCACATTCGTTAGAAGGAACATTACGGCCATTGAACATGACACGGGCATCCGCCACATAGAGCACGTCCTCGTCGGACTTATTCCGGCCACAAAAACTCAACGCAGTCTTTTCATTCTGAATATTTATAGCACTCCAAGTCAAAAGAAAGTTAAATTCGACTCCCTCTTCAGGAAAGTGATGCGTATCGGCAACAAGCACGCACTGGTTATTCTAGGTGACTTCAATGCCCACCACCCTGCGTGGGGCTACCCGCGGCCCTGTACGAAGGGGAGAGAGCTATGGCTAGACATACAGCAAATGGGCTTCACCCTGCTCACGGATCCTCTTACCCCCACAAGAATGGGTAACAGCGTGTGCGCTGACACGTCCCCAGACCTCACCCTGGTGAAGAATGCGGGTACAGCTAATTGGTCCAACTCCTTGCTAAACCTAGGCAGTGACCATTACATACTTGTCACGGAAACTGACGTTGGCCCTGCCAAGCGCCAAACGCGCTCCCCGCATATTATCGAATGGGTCGCTTTCCGCGTCACAAACATAGAACAATGGGCGGAGGAACTCCGCAGGGATGCCAAGAATGCGACTAAAACGCTCGGCGACAACGCGGAACTTGAAGTACTAGACAGCCGCCTTCTTCATATGTGGGAGGCCAAAGCTAGTATGGAAAAGCGATTAAAGAGACAAAAGTGGAATCGCAATCTCAGAAGACGCCTAGCGCGCCACAACAAAGCGATTGAGGCATATGCACTTAGACTCTGCGATCAGAACTGGGAAACAATGTGCGACCAGCTTGAGGGCAATATCGGCCTCGCCAAAACATGGAACCTCCTTCGGCACCTCCTCGATTCAGAAGGTAGCAAATTAACACAGCGACAAAATTTACAGAAATTAGGTTATAAATTTGAAGGTTCGGAGCAGGAACTCCTCGATGCAATTCGTTGTCGATATACAGGCTCCGCCACCAAAACTATCTTACCGCGCTATGAGGGCAAATCCAACAGCGAACTAGACGCCCCTATTCACGAATTCGAGGTTCGAGCAGAAATACTAAAACTGAAAACCAAATCAGCCCCCGGACCCGATGGTGTAATCAACAAAATGCTTAGAAACCTAGATGACAAATCTATAACGGCGCTGACCAATTTCATGCAAGAATGCTGGGAGAAGGGTGAGATTCCCCAACAATGGAAAACCGCTAAGGTAATTTTCATACCTAAGCCAGGGAAACCGCTCAATCTAGAAAATCTAAGGCCTATATCCCTCACCTCTTGCGTTGGAAAACTGATGGAACATGTCATACAAACGCGACTAAACAATTTCATGGAAGACAACGACTTATACCCCCATTCGATGATAGGTTTTAGATCGCATTTGTCCACGCAAGATGTCATGATACAGCTCACACATGACATATTAGACACTAAGTCGCTGGATGCGAAAGTAATAGTGGGACTTGATCTCACTAAAGCTTTCGATAATGTAAAACACGAGGCGATACTAGAAAACCTGGCTCTTTTAAACGTCGGGGAGCGCACATACAACTACATTGCCAATTTCCTTTCGGATAGGATAGCGCGCATCCACTTTGGTGAAAGTCAGTCCCAAGACATACACTTGGGCAGCATAGGCACCCCTCAGGGTTCGGTACTTCCCCCTATTCTCTTCAACGTGGCCATGATACGGCTCCCGACGAGACTGCAGGGGATAGATGGCTTGAATTTCTGCATGTATGCGGACGATATCACCATGTGGATGACCCGTGGCCACGACGCGCACATCGAAAGTACGCTACAGAAGGCCATAAATGAGGTCGAAAACTATGTCAGCCGTAGGGGCTTGCAATGCTCGCCGCAGAAGTCTGAACTTCTTTTTTATAGACCTGTGCATCAAAGACAAACTAGAACCATCCCTAACATCAAATTACAAACTCAAGGGGCGGAGATTCCTCATGTTGAAAAAAATCAGAATTATAGGAATGATTATACAAAGCAACGGGTATAACGGTGATGCAATAACTAAGATGGAAAACTGCGCGCAACAAACTATGCGGCTCATACAGCGGATTGCCAACAGAAGACACGGCATGAAAGAGCAGAATCTCCTACGGCTGGTACAGGCGTTCGTAGTAAACCGTATCTCGTATGCTGCCCCCTTCCTTGATCTTAAAGTTTCAGAAAAGGAAAAGATAAATGGAATTATCAGGCGATGCACGAAACAAGCTCTAGGATTGCCCATCCGTACATCCACTCACCGCCTCCTAGAGATGGGAATGCATAATACCCTGGAAGAAATTACGGAAGCAGTGAGAACGTCCCAAATCGAACGCTTAGCCAGGACCACAACCGGCAGGGCCATTCTAGAAAAACTCAATCTTAGCCGAGATAACAGAACAACCGCCAAAGTTGACATGCTCGGAAAAATTCGAGACAATATAGTTGTACCCCCATTACCCAGGAATATGCAACCTATTCATCACTCAGTGCGCCGGGCCAAGCGGGCAGAGGCGCTAGAGAAACGCTTCCGCTCCTACAAAGACGAGGACGTGGTCTACGTGGATGCCGCTGAGTATGGTAAGAACACGATGACCGTCGCGGTCGTCAATAATAAACAACTCCTCAAAATCAGTGCCTCCATACTCTCGGGTAACCCAGAGACTGCAGAGGAAGCTGCCATAGCACTGGCTTGTGTAGGCACAAAAGCGAGATACATCATCAGTGACTCCAAAGTTGCCATACTAAATTTCAGCAGGGGCCGGGTCTCCCCTCTAACGAATACAATTCTAAGCCGTCATGTAATAGACCGGAAAATTACGCTAGTCTGGACACCAGCACATGCATCCCTGCCTGGTAATGAGACGGCCCACGAGTTCGCCCGAGGCTTTTCTTTCCGGGCGGACCCGAGCGAGGTGGTCTTTACAGACAGGGATCGCATGGTGACCTACAGAGAAATTACACAACACTATCGTTTGCAACGAGCTAGACTTCCTCCAGCGGATAGATCCTTGTCCAGATACCAAGCCATCAACTGGCGCCGGTTGCAAACTTGCACATTTCCAAACCCGGCCCTCTGGAGTCTTATGTACCCAGGGCAATTTTCAGAAAAATGCGCGAACTGCGAACTTAGGGCCACCTTGGACCACATACTATGGGAATGTCCTCATGCTCCCCGGGAGGGACGAGGTATTAACACAAAAGATCAATGGGAGACCTTACTACTGAGCTCCGACCCGGCGACTCAGTTACAACTCGTCCGAATGGCCGAAGCCGCCGCCGAGAGTGAAGACCTTTCGGCCGTCGTCTAGGCGGGTAGCCCTCTGGCTACCCTCTTTCTGTTGGATATTAAAAGTTTTCCTATCCTATCCACTACTGACTGAATCTCTCCTGTACCCTCCCACATTTCTCTAAGCATCCTAAGTGGGGAACGAAGAGCCCTTCCGTACACTAGTTCTGCAGGAGTGAAGCCCGTCGCTTCGTGCGGTACTGTTCTCAGGGCGAACAGCGTTGCCGGGAGGCAACTTTCCCAATCGTCTTTGTGCTCATAGCAGGAAGCACGTAGCACTCTTTTGAGCACTGAGTGCCACTTCTCAACGCTGTTCGATTGAGGGTGGTAAACGGAGCTATGAATCAACCTCACCCCACACCTCTGTAAGAACGTGGTTGTGAGTGCGCTCGTGAAAACTGTCCCCTGATCAGCCTGAATTTCTGCCGGAAAGCCAATTCGAGCGAAAACGGACAGGAGACCGTCCACTATCTCTGCCGAGCTAAGCTCATTTAGCGGCACCGCCTCCGGGAACTTGGTAGCAGGGCATATCATAGTGAGCACGTACTTATAGCCTGACTTAGTTCTGGGTAGTGGCCCGACGGTGTCAATGACCAGACGTCGAAAAGGCTCCGAGATAAGCGGCACCAGCTTTAGCGGGGCCTTCCATCTTTCTCCTGGTTTTCCGGTGCGCTGACACGCGTCGCATGACTGCACGTGGCGTTCAGCATCTCGGAAACATCCCGGCCAGTAGTATTCCCCAAGCAGCCTTTCCTTCGTTTTGTTCACACCTAAGTGCCCTGACCAACTGTTTCCGTGACAGAGGCCTAAAAGGTCAGAGCGGTACTTTTCAGGCACGACCAGCTGATCAAGCGTCTTCCCCTTTTTGTCCCTGTAATGGCGATACAGCAATCCGCCTTTGTGGTGCAATGTCACGTTACGCCTAGCAATACCCTCCTTGGCTATGAAGTGTAACTTTGACAAGCTAGGGTCTCTTTCCTGTTCTGTGATTAAGGAGTCTCTGTCAACGCGCAACAAGAGATCCATGCACAGGGAGGTGGGTAATAACATGGAGTCTGGGCTGCACGCTTCTTGTAGGCTGGCATCGATTGGGCTACCTTCGGTAACAGGTTCCTGCTGCTGTTCAAGTGCTCGAGCTGCATTTTCTTTGCTTGGTTCCGCAATCTCGGGAATTCCCTCCCTCTCACCAGTTGCCGCTGATTCCTGGCTGTACCTAAGCTTGGAAGCAAGCTCGCGTGATTTGGACCTAGTCAGGGCTTTCACTGTCCCCTCAGCCAGCTTCTGACCTCGATCGCAAAGCAGCTGATTTGACTTATTGGAGAATAGATACGGGTACTGCAATGAAACAGCCGACGAGACGGTGGCTTCTGTCACTAGCTCGCCGAACGGGCCGGAAATCGCCACCCTTGCCATAGGCAGGCACACACTCTGATTTTCTAGTACCTGTCTTATCCATGCTACTTCCCCAGTAAAGTCTTCCTCCTTGACATATGAGGGGTTAACAATGTCCATTGTTGCCCCGCTGTCCCGAAGGACCCTGCACAATTTTCCATTTACTTGGAGTTCGTGAATATATGGACGCAGAAGTTCCAAATTCTCATCACTGTCGTTGGCATATGAGAAAGCTAATCGCGTCTTTGTACACCTTGCTGCAATATGTCCAGTTTCCTGACAGTTGAAACAACGGAACGGCTTCCTGGCCTCGAACTCCTTCGTCAATGCTTTCTGAGCTTCGGCCTGCTTGGCACGATCCTCAGTTTTTTCTCGGGCCTGTTTAGTGCCCTCAACTGTCTCGCGATTCCTAAATTGCGATCGATTTTTGGGAATGAAACGCTTCCTTAAACCGAACGCTTTCTTTTCAGACTCGCTTGACTCGGAACTCAGCTTTCTCCGTGTTGCATATTCGTCCGCTAGTTCTGCAGCTTTCTCCACTGTGCTCACATTTTCTCTGTCTTGCACCCATAACTTAACGGCCTCAGGGATACTGTTATAGAACTGCTCGAGGTCTACACATTCGACAACCTTATCTTTGGTGTCATATGCCTCCGCGCCCTTCAACCACTCTGTAAGGTTGGCCTTCAAACTGAATGCGAATTCTGCATAGCTCTCGCTGCTTCTCTTGCTGGCACCTCTGAACCGCTGTCGGAATTCTTCCGCCGAAAGTCGGTACTTTCTTAGCAAACTCGCTTTCACCTTCTCGTAGTCATCGGCATCTTTCGCGTCAAGCCTCGTGACTATAGTGGCCGCCTCACAGGGTAACACCATTAGTAGCTTTTGTGGCCAGGTCTCCTTAGCGTAACCCCGTTTCTCACACGTCCTCTCGAAATTCACGAGGTAATAACCAAGATCCTCGCCAATCTTATACGGCTGCATCAATCTGTCCATAGGAAACGATTCGGCCTGACTCACTCTCTCTGGAGTCATGCCTCTCGAACTCTCACATTCCAGTTTCTTTTGGTCATTCGCAAGCTGCAACCTTCTGAGCTCCCGTTCCTCTCGCTCGGCCGCTAGCCGTTGGCGCTCATTTTCCTCTTTCTTTCGCTCAGTTTCCTCTTTCTTTCGCTCATCTTCCTTTTTCTTTCGCTCAGCTTTGAGGAGCTCCCACGTATCACTAACTGTTTCTTCATTGGCGGTTTCCAAGAGCAATGTGCAAATGTGTGACTTTTTCATCTCCTCTACCTCTACACCCAACTCTTCACACAATGACAGCAAATCTGACCTTAGCAACTTCATTAGATCCGTGTTTGCTGCTCTGAGCCTTGACTTTGCTGAACAACTGTTGACGTGAGCTACACGCAATCAGACTCACTGATCAACTTCCCTCGATTCCCAGCAGTTCAATGTATTAACCCAAACAATTGAAGCCCATGGCGAATCTCAAGCAAAGTTCAAGCACTCACCCACGGAAGCAACACCACGCCGCATGGTCGATCCAACCGCTGCCAACCAGTTGTTAGGAGTGGGGCTTCTGTCCCGTAGCAGGCCACTGGTGTTGGGGGATTGCTCTTCGATCCCACCGCTGCCACCAGTTGTTAGATGCGGGCCCTTGGTTCGCCTGTGCCGTCTCTAGCCAAGGTCGGTGTCCCCGGGTTCCGGATCGGGAGACTGCTGTAGTGGGGTTGACGAAGAGATGAGAGGGTCTTCGAGGTGAAGAAGAGACCGAAGGGTTTATTTACATTTATACAAAGTTCGAAAGAGTGAATCGGGAGCTGGCTGATCACACGCCAGATCGGTGCTTAAATAGGGTCCGCTGTCCCCAGGTCCCTAGTTGGGGAATCTAGTTCATTAAAAATGCGTCGAATCAATGTGATGTAGATCACGTGTCCAGTCTTCCGGGTCCGCCCCCAGCCACACACTCTTGCCACTTCTGGCAGATTAGGGTCCGCGCTGTCCAGGCTTCAGTGATGAATAGCCCGAAGGGGGTCCCATGGCCGCGTCGAAGGTCAGTCACCTGCACTTCACAACGGTAGCGTGGGAGCGAAAGGATCCCACCGCAGTTCGCAGAAGCTTTCACGTAGAGCGTGGGAAAGCACAGTCTAAGACGAAGTTGTTTTCGAAGCACGAGGATTCCGGAGACGTTGGCTTAGTCAAACCCGGCCGCATTTGTCACGGCTCATTTGCAGTTCCGCCGCTCGCCGGCTCCCCCGTCGTCCCCTCCGGGAGAAACATGTCCCGGGTGGGTCCGGCGTTGAGAACAAAAGACAGGTTCACCAAAGCCGTTCTCACACAGCGGAGAGCCGTTTCACCCTGTAAACAGCAGGGGGGGGAAGGACCCTTGTAGACGCCACCACCTGCACTCGTAGCGCTGCAACCACATCGGCGGCCCTTTGAAGCCTCGGTAGATTTATGATTCCCATTGGCTTGAATATTCTTGGCATGTTGGCGTCTCCAAACGTAACACCGCCAAGCAGCTGGTTTCGTCGCCGCGGCCCTTGGGCAGAGTCGTCGACGCATATCCCAATGAAAATGCTCAGAACCTTCCTTTTTCTCGGAACTTTTCCCGGTCTGTTCCTGGAACCGTCTCGAGCTTCCAGCAGCGGCAGTAGCACGATGAACAGGGAAGCAAGAAAGGGGAGCGGGCGACGTGTCGTCCCCAGAGGTGGGCAAATGCCCTCATTTTTACTTTTCCTCACTCACCCTCACTTTTGAATCCGTGGCCCTCCCTCACCCTCGCCCTCATTTTCAAAAGATCTCCGGCCCTTCCTCGCCCTCACTCTCACTTCGAAAAATTTGCTGGCCCTCCGTCGCCCTCACCCTCACATCGTAGGCCCCCCTCACCCTCACTAACAGTCATTTTAAAATTCGAGTTATATTTTCCTGTCTGCAACTTCTGGCTATATTACTGAGTAATAAACATACAAGACAAGCCCTCAATGCTCTGTTGAACGAGAGGCTAGATGCTTATGCTGTTGTGTTTGTGCGGGTACGTGCGTGTGAGCTGTTTGAGCTAATACGCGAGACAAAATCGTGACAGTTACGAGTTCGGCCCTAAACTATCACTCCGGCTTTACTTCTGGCACGCACTGCATGCATAAATGTGCCCTGCACTTATAACGTTTCACTGTTTACTATATTTATCTTGCTTATACTGCAATCCCCACGCGGGATTTTAGCACGGTGGGATACAGATAAGTAAACACAACGTAATAACACAGGCAATGAACACAAGAACAAAGCAGAATAACGTAGCTTGAAAATTTTGGAAAATAAGCATACACAACTGATTTTAAACAATACTGAAAAGGAATGTCGACATAGCTATGATTTCGAAACGTGGTTATTGTTAAGGGGTTTCCTTCAATTACTGTTCGTGGAAAGAAAGAATACTTTAAATGGTTACTACGCGTGGTAAATGGCGTTGCTGTGCGGCTATATCTTTGGCTAGTGGCGTAACCACATGAAAAAGAAATTATTCTCGTGAGATCTGCCTTATAGTGGCGATTTATAAATTCAAAGACGAATTTTAGTCGTAACACATGGTTTCATTGCGTTAGTGGGGGCAAGTCCAGTTAGGTTAACAGTTCTGCCACTTACATACGTCCAAACCTATTTTAAATAAAGCGAGCTACTTTTCTTGGCGCCATTTCTATCTTATTAGTGTAAGTTTTAGTAAAAGTGTCCCAAATAACGCATGCATAGTCTAGTATCGGCAGAATTATGTTTTTGTTTGCGAGCAGTCGGGCAGAAGGATTAGGAAGTCTCAAAGCTCTCCTCAGAAAGAACAACTCGCGCTTAACATTAGCCACTATGTAGTCATTGTGCTTAGTTCAAGTGAAGTCATTAGTGATCAAGAGTCCGAGATACTTATAATGTATCTCGAGAAAAGCTCGAGAAAAGTTTAGATAGGATGAATGTTCTTTCCTATCTAAAGCGGCGTCTGCAGTAGTGAGCAGTACAGCTTTGTGGTCCGATATTCTATCTACTATCTGGCTATTTGTTTTGGCAGTAATTATTCCACTAACAAAAAAAAGACGCCTCCTGAATGCCGATCTGGAAGGTTGCCGCCTAAACGCTCTTCTGTCTCCAGCAACCAAGCGTGCGAGCGCTAATGAACGTCGGCGAAGTGTCGTGAAGCGAACAATTGTGCAATCTTTAATCAACATCTTCACCACTCATCAGCGACACAAGCAGCAACACCGCGCTAAAGGCTTTCGCCTCACCGCACTTTAGGTCAACAAAGTGCCCCTCACAATTTTTTTGCTTTGTTTTTTGGAGCGAGAGCTCCACTACGACATGTTTCGCCAGGTCATCGACTGCCGCCGCGTGGCCTTCAACCGGAGGAGCGCCGGAGGTGTGGCCGGACGTCATAACACGGGATGAGCTGCAGCTGTATCCGCTGCGCTGCCGCCGTCGCTGTGCGGAGCGCTCAACACCGCACCGCCAGCTGTGGTCGCACGGCTAACGGCGTGACTTGCAGTTCGCCAAATAAGGTGGTGAAGCAGCTGTGCACGATCAGTCTCGCCATGGAGGACAGAGCGGCGGGCAATGTGGTCGTAACGCCTGCGAGAACCGTAGCAGGCCGAGTCGGAGCCCCCTGCAGATGTGGCTCGACGGGCTGCAGCACTGAAGAGAAAGCGAAAAGCTAGTCGCGCCAAAGAAGCGGCCGAAACAGAGGAAGAACGTGAGCAACGACTCGCTAAGCAGCGGTTAAGCCGGGGAAAGGCGACGGAGGAAGGCATTGGCAGAAACTGCTAACAGCCAATGCTTTCATTCTCACTAGGTTTAAAAGAGTTAAACCACAGCTACTTTTATAGTTGTGTGTTACGGAGTAGCGAGCGGCGGCAGACTTAGACAAGAGGTAGGACTGGAGAATTAGATTAGGGAAGTAGTTTTTAGTTCGTTGAAGCTATATAGCGAAGGTTTCGTTTGGTTTTATGGGGGGCTCAACGTCCCAAAGCGACTCAGGCTATGAGGGACGCCGTAGTGGAGGGCTCCAGATAATTTTGACCACCCGAGGTTCTTTAACGTGCACTGACATCGCACAATACTCGGGCCTCTAGCATTTCGCCTGCATCGAAATTCGACCGCAGCAGCCGAGCCCCATAATCACTTATTATAGCCACCGCGACGGCTGAAGCTATAGCGAAGAAGTAGGTTACTCAGCTCTGGACCCATGTATAGGCCCGTGGGCCAGCACTCTATTTAGGAAGTTTTTTGCTGGGCGTATAAGTTTTCTTGTTCGTTTCGGACGATCTGAAAACGTACTGGCAGAGCAGGGTCGCTCGCAGGGCTTCAGGAAAACTGGGGTGTCCGGCGCCTCCCAAGGATGAGGGAGGAGACCTCGTTCAATGCGAGGAGTCCGATCCATGGTGCCTCCTAGACGAGACGATTGGCCGAGTGGAACCTTTTGATGAATCTGTCAGATTGGGAAACATGCGAAGAGAGGATTAACGCATTCCTGCGAGTGAATAAGATTCCAGACGCCAACAATGCAGACGCCTTCCTGACTATCATGGGTCCGAAGAAATATACCTTATTGAGGAGTTTGACCGCCCCGAACACACCAGCCAGTCAGTCTTTGCTAGAACTACAGAAAGCATTACAAGAGCATATTTCGTCCAAGTCGTCAGTTATTTTGCAGAAAGAGCACAGTTCCACCGAAAAATGCAACAAGAAACAGAGAGCATTGTGGAGTTCGTGGCGGGCATCAAGCAATCCGCACAAACATGGAACTTCGGAAAGAACTTAGAAGAAACTCTGAGAGACAGATTGTACGTGGTTTGGTACGGGCTGACATCCAAAAGAGACTTTTTGCTGAGGATGCGTCTCTGACTTTCAAAAAGGCGGTTGGGATCGCATTATCAGTAGAGGTGGCTTCCAATGATGTAACAGAGGGGCGGCCTAGCAGGGCAACCCAGGAGGACCTTCAGAAGTTTTCTGTAGAGGGAGGCCGGCCACAGGACGGTTCGCCGAGCATGCGATGTGGCTTGCGTCATCGCAACCGTGATTGCCGATTCCGAAAAACTACGTCTTTTCGATGCCACCGAGAGTGGCATACTAAGAAAGCGCTCCGCTCCCAGCCGACGTCTAGTTCGCACCTTCCAAAAGCGAACGGACAAGACTCACGGCTCAAAGTTGCCCGGATGCAAAACTTTGGCGTGTTCGAGACCGAGGCAGACGTCGAGCCACTGTTTCAGACAACGCTCAAGAAACCACGTCAAGAGCCGACATGCTTTACAACGTGTGTTGAGGGAGTGCCGCTTAAAATAATGGAACTGGAAGCAGGAGCAGCAGTCTCGGTAATGCCGTACCGGCTTTTTTGGCCGTGTTCCCCGCAGATGAAGTTACACCCGGCTTAGGTGCTGCATCGTATGTACTATCGGGGACAAAAGTGGAATACTCCACGCAGCGGGAGCCGGAGCAACAGGTGGATGGATGGATGGATGGATGGATGGATGGATGGATGGATGGATGGATGGATGGATGGATGGATGGATGGATGGATGGATGGATGGATGGATGGATGGATGGATGGATGGATGGATGGATGGATGGATGGATGGATGGATGGATGGATACAAAAGTTGAATACTCCACGCAGCGGGAGCCGGAGCAACAGGTGGGTGGGTGGGTGGATGGATGGATGGATGGATGGATGGATGGATGGATGGATGGATGGATGGATGGATGGATGGATGGATGGATGGATGGATGGATGGATGGATGGATGGATGGATGGATGGATGGATGGATTGTTTGAAGGGTGGATGGATGGATGGATGGATGGATGGACGGACGGACGGACGGACGGACGGACGGACGGACGGACGGACGGACGGACGGACGGATGGATGGATGGATGGATGGATGGATGGATGGATGGATGGATGGATGGATGGATGGATGGATGGATGGATGGATGGATGGATGGACGGACGGGTGTACAGACGGACGGACGGATGGATGAATGGATAAGGCTAAACCCTTTAAATCGGGCGGTGGTTCAAGCCACCTAGCCATGTGTCACCACTTCGCGCACATTTGCGTGCACTCCCAGACAGCGTGTGGGGGTAGCGGTCTCACTCACAAAGGAGATGCCCTCGACTCAGCGTGGCAAGCTCAGCCGAAGACTAGCCACCAAGTGACAAGGGAGTTGGTCGTTTGGTGCCCGGATTTCGCCGTCGCAAGCCAGAGAATGGGTCAGAGCCAAAGGTTCACAAAATAGAACAATATTTATACAGCAAAGAGACGATACAGAGGATTTCACAATCACTCGTACGAGCAGATACAAAGTGATTTACAAATACAATGCAACTCGTGGAAAGGAACAATCGACAGAGATTACAATTCAACAGAATCTTTGCACCTAAAGTGCACTAGCACAAAGAGAGACAAACAAAACACAATTTGTTGACCGGGCACTGCGACAGTCCGACGACCTGAAGAGCACGACGGGGCCGCCCCGCAGGTTGGCGCACGTTGCCTCGCTGGTCCGTGGCTGGTCGAGTGGTGTTCTCCCGGGAGTCGAGCGGGCGCGCTTCTCAGGGCTTAAACGGCGGCTCGGGCTGACAGACAGCGGTTAAAGCCCTCAGTCATAGGCGCGGTCCGCGTCTGTTCGTTCTCTGCCCCAAAGTAGGCGCGCACATACACGCAGTATCAACTGCACAAGCTCCTCCTCGCACAGGGCGCGCGACCCATTGGTCAAGCTCGGAGACCGGGTTCTAGAAGCATCGAGGGCTCTCTCGTCTTGCGCCGTCGGCGACGCGAGGGGAAAAGGGAGAGGGCACTACTTTGCATGGTAGAGGCTCCACCCTCTCCGTCGAGAATGAGTAGAAACTACTCGGACCTTCTGGAACAATCGACGGCGCGCCCGGCCATGTCTCCGTTGGCGCCGCGCCGGCGAGCAAAACGGACAGGGCAGTGCACACGCAAAGCTACACGCTCTCCGGGGTTCATTCTCGGCTGTTTTTTTTCTTTTATTTTACTGCGCGCGGCCGCGATTGCTTACGCGCAGCCCCATTTTTTCGAATATGAGCCAAATTTTGTGACACCATGACTTGTGAAATTTTACTCATGTCTTGATTTTAGCCACCAATCAGATAACCTTCGCTTGGTTACTTCTGCCCGCTTAAAATCTACTTTCCCTTCACTGCCCTTAAACCCCAATGCCTTGGATAAATCAGCCCCGCTGCTTTCTACTGTAGGGTGAAGCCATTTACAGAAAAGTATCAAGTGTTCTATCCGCACGCAACGCACGTCTACCACCCTGAGATCACAGTGCCATCTGTGCAAGCAACTAGAAAAAAGCAGACCTCACACTGAAACTTGTAGCCCCATCTACAATATCATTGTAGAAACAACCACTTGCCGCTTGTCAGTGATGACGTCACGGTCCCATATGAAGGATAGAAGTGGAACTATGTATGCCGTCAGGGGACGAAATGGAGGCATAGTTTCGCTTCCTCGAAGCGAAGATGGCGGTCATTAAAATTGGTTGTGCCCTCCCATCCCTTTCCCCCTCACCCCCAAAAATTATCCTATAACAGGTAGGAAAAATGTCCCAATACCATTCAGCAGCTACAACAAGGGGCACCCATCCGGGGATAGTTGTGTACCGAATTCGGTAAGCAAATAAAACCCTATGGGTTGTGGTACAGAAATAAAAGCAATTAAATAAATAGGTGAACATTGTATACATGCAATTACTAACTGAAGCGTTACCATATCACATGCAAGCCAAATTCTAGGCCCACCTTGACCCCACAAACAAAGAAATTGAAAATTGATTTTTGAGGAAAGGAAATGGCGCAGTTTTCTGTCTCACATATCCCCCCCCCCCCTCTGTAAGGGAAGGGATAAAGGAGGCAGTGAAAGAAGAAAGGAAGAAAGAGCCATACAAATTCCATTTGGGAGGAATCTTAAGGCGGTGTAACTCGACAATGGGTAGATGTGCATCTAGGTGGAAAAGTTATGTTAATTTTCTGAACCGCTCAGGGTTTTCTTCACTGGTCCCGCTGGATGCGGAAAGACTCGTTTTATGCATGGTCAATAAAGCTAACGCTCGTTACTTCGTCTTCCAGACTGTGGCCTTTTTTTTTTTACAGGAATGCAGGTTACCCCTGCAGGCCAAGAGGTAAGCAACAATTGTCAGAGGAGAGGGGTGATTGCAGGACAGACACGGCAAAAGAAACGGAAGCAACATCTAAATGTTGGGTTCATAAACATGCAAGGGGGAAGAAGAAGAAATAAGTTGGAAGAAATCTAAGAACAACTACAAGTTGAAAATTTTATAGTATATGGGGTTGTCAAAACTAACCTGAGAGACATGGAAGAACCCCCATACATTGCAGGTTACACCTGAACAGGGTGTATCAGAAAAGACCGTAAAGGAGGAGGCCTAGGGGCATTAGTAAAGGTCAAAACTGGAAAAGAGTGAGAGAGCGGCAGGGAGCATCTATGGCTCCACGGCATAGTGGGGAGTCCAGAGACAATACTAGGGTCTGTATACCTTAAAACAGGGAATGATTCGAGAGAAGAGAATACAGGGCATTTCGAATTCTGTCTGAAGAGATAAGGGAGTTAGGTGTACGGGAAATTATGTTCAGCGATGTGCTCATTTAGAATACTTTAACAGAGCTATAGATGCAACAGAGCAGATCAAGAGAATTTTGAGAGGCTCATGATTTAATAATGGTTAATACAGAAAGAACATGAGAGGGGGAAAAAACATGGGAAAGAAATAACTCCCACTGAACTATTGGCTACTGTCTAATGTTCCACAAACTGCATGACAGGTTAGGGGGCGTGGAAATTGATCAAGGTATGAAAAGAATGGGGAGCGATCACAGAAGAATTAAAATTAAATTTGGTAGGTCAGTATCAGCAATAGAAATTCAAGTGAGGGACGGTAAACATAACCTCAATGATGCACAGCTGCAGAAAGTGTCGAAACACATTGAAGACGTAGTATCCAGGCAGCTGAATAGGGTGTGAATACACGATGACTTAGTGGGGATTTTTCAAAGGGAGCTCTAGAAGGGCCAAATCAAAAAGGGAAGAAAGAAGGAAAAACATACACCAAAAAGCTGGTGGGACAGGGAAGTTAAGGCAGCCATAGCACAATGTCTAAAGGCAGCTCAAATTTAATCATGTTATTAAATATGCTGGACAACAAACTTATATTTTGCATGAACACAAGATCCTTGGAGTTATTTTTTAATCTCACCTTAGCTGGGATTCCCAAATCCATAGTCCATAGACCAAAAAAATTTTTGTCTAATGATCACGGAGCAATCAACCTTTCGGGACGCACGCTGCCTCAACAGGTCAGCAACATCCTAGACAAGGGACCAAAATTTGCACTTCAACCGAAGCCCGGGCCGGCTGAGAACCTCGCGAGGATTCATGAAATAGCAGACAGATTGCCCGACAAGGAAAGAGCCGCATGCATTATTGAAGCAGTGCGAACCATCAGACAGGTTAACCAGCTGAAGCCACGAGACAACACGGCAAAGGATACTTTCACCTTTCTGAGAGACAACAGCCTCTGCCTGATGACTTCGGACAAGACAGGTCGGTTCGTGGTCATTGACAGAGGCGTGTATCGAAGTAAGGCTTTGGAAGGACTAAGAAAGAACTTCGATCCCGCCAAAATCCGCAAAAGGAATTTTGCCAAACTTCGGAGCAGTGTGGCTTTGAAATGCGGCTCCACCGGAAATGAAAAGCTGCAGAAACAGATCACAGAGTGCAAGGCGACCTGTCCTATCCTCACAATCAAGACTCACAAAGAAGGCATGCCTTTCAGAGTCATTGTTGAAGACTGAGAGACCTGGCAACGCTGCTTGTCTCAATTTTTAAGAGCCCATCTTTCGATCGTTCCGATTCGGGACCCGTTCATGGCTAAAGATTCTGAGGAAATCGTAAATTTTTTAAGATCAAGCCCCCCAGTGGTGTGCCTTTCAATTGATATGGTTGATATGTATTATAGCATTCCACGGAGCGCCGTCTTGAAAGCTGTAGAAGAAAGCATTGAACACTTCGGAACTGTTAGGTTTCAAAACCAGAGTGGAATGAATGTTAACTGCTTTCTTGAATTGGTTGAATGCTACCTGTGCTCCTTGTACGTGGAATTTGAAGGCGAAATGTTTCTGCAAAAAAGAGGCATAAGTATTGGATCTTGTTTGGCACCTGTGCTGTCCGACATTTTTTTGGCACAGGGCAATCGGAAGATATCGAGCATACTAAATACGCACAATATTTTAGCTTGCTTTAGGTACGTTGATGATTACGTGCTCTGCCTTCCCAACAGCCTAACCGACTCCATTAACGTGGAAGGTATTCTTAATGAATGGAAGAGTGCTTTTCCTGACCTTGAGTTCACATCTGAAACCCTACAGGGTTGCCAGATTAGATTCCTAGACCTGCTGGTGATTTGCAGCGACAACCACACTTACTGGGCTTATAAGCCCAGGGAAGAAAAACCACTGTTGCGATTTGATTCTGGTCATTCTAAAATTGTTAAACGAGCTGTAGCAACTTCTTGCCTAAAACTAGCTATAAAAAAACCATGCCCCCACTCGATTATTCGCAGCATTGTTCAACAGGTTTCCCGATTGAGGGCTAGTGGCTATCCGGAGCAGTTACTTGGCGGCATTGCAGAATGCTTACTAAGGGAAGTTACTGGGTCCGATAAGAATAAGAAACCGAGCTATGAGGGACGCCCCATTGTGATGCCATACATTCATAACATCTCCCACAGAATAAGGAAGACAGCGAACAAGTACGGAGTTGAGGTGGTTTTTTCAGCTCCCAATAAGCTCATTGGAATGTGCAAAAAGGTCAACGAGAATGAACACCACAAAAAGAAACCTGGGTGCAACGTCAAACACGACATCACCTATGTAGAGTGTGAAGAAAACGTCATTTACAGCATTCCACTTAGCTGTCAACGAACCTACGTAGGACAAACGGGTAGATGCCTGAACAAGAGGCTCAGAGAGCACGAAAGATTATGCGAGCAAGTAGCAAAATCCGGAAATCTGGCACCACATTGCGCACAATGCAAATGCACCCCGATGCTAAAAAACACCGAGGTAATAGGTAGGGTCAGAAACAGACGGGAACGCGAAAGTATCGAAGCTTTAGCTATGCATGTTGCTCCAGATAACCAATGCGTCAACTCCCCTTCAGTGATGCTAGGGAGAACTGAATTAAACTACCTCAGGAGTAGTAATCTTCGGCTGTTGTAAAGGCACGTGTTGATATTTTATTATTATATATTTTTCCCTCATATTGCTCTTGTCAGCGTCATGTGCTCTTCCCTCTTCTGTGTATGATTTGGCGTTAACATGTGTATATAGTCATGCTTCTTCAGAGAATAAACAGTTAGAAAGCGCTTGTCTTGTGTGTTCGTCCCTTTCCGTATTTTGGTAGCGCTCACCAATACCTTCAAGGCTGTGTAGAAAACTCTCTGCAACAACTGGAGCACTCTCATTACCGAACATTTCTCCCTACGAATGCAAAGCTGCAAGTATATTACGCTCTATTCTAATCTCATTTAAATTACTGTAGCCTTATTTGCGTTACCACGACAAGAACAAACATTCAAAAAATACTTGTCCTAGAAAAAAAGGCCATTCGCTATATTGCCAACGTTCCGTTCCTACACTAGACCTAAATGCTATTTCCCTCATACAAAATCATCAGAGCTATAGCATATACGATTTCCGTATTTTGCGTTCTTTCTTCTTCTCAACTACCGAGCAGAAGAATTTTTTAGTACAAACTGCAAGTCGTACACCCAAAAAAAAAACAATTATACCTACTCATAGTACTGACTTATGGCATACTCTGCATTTCCGCACAATCTAGAAATTTCAGTCATTGCAGCACAAGCTTCCACAAATACTCAATCGGCATCAACATGCCAAGATAATTTCACTTAAACAACTTCAAGAATCCTTTTCCAAACTATAAATAGTGTTTTTGATATAAGCTTGCTTCACTGATCTATGATTTCTCGTAGCTGTACGCTTTCTTGGTTTCAGTTATGATTGTATAAATCTACAGTTTTATTCAGATATGCATGTATGATGTATTCTTGTATTATTTCGGATAATATTTAGAAACTAAGCGTGTTTGTTCTTTGAAAACTATGCAAAGTTAATATTGTACAGTATCTGCTCTTCTCGATCTCTCCATTGTTTCTTAGCTATTGTTAGTAACTATGTCGGCAATGGCTTGTAGAGGTTTTCTGGGCCATGTCAAGCTGTGATTTACAGCTTTTAGCCCAGATATCCTTCCAAACTTCTGGTAAAATAAATGTAATTGAATCAAGGGAACACAAATTAGCAAAAAAGAGGAGGGTCACACCAGGTGAAGTGAATTCAAGATGGAATAAAAAGTTTGAGAGCGAAAGGGATGCATCGTCTGCATTAATTTGAGCCAAAATAGGAAAAGAGGGGGTCTAGTGGATGACGGAGATAAACAAAAAGATAGAAAAGCTGCAGACAGGTTTCGGGTTACAGGGGAAGAGGACAGATGGTATCCAGCACTCACTGACCACACAGGAGGGGAAAAGAGCAGAGGGAGAGGAAGCAGCATTTGCAGAACCTGAGGTGGACGAAATAGAGGAGAGCAATGACAGCAACAGGGCAGGGGACGAAGTGCTGAGGGCGATGACTGCAAGGGAATCGGACAGAATAGAAAGCAAGGTTCCAGCCAACACAGTGACAGGACCAGATTAGACGGCATACCTACGATACTAACATACTAGGTCAAAAAAGCAAATTGAAATCATGGCAGATTATTGAAGAAACAATAGGGTGAGTAGGTGTGCCAAAAGATTGCAAATTGAGCAGGATGAGACTAATAAATACAAGGTAAGAGAGACAAGGACAACATCAAATCTTACTGACCAATTACGGTTACATCAATTTTATACAGGCTAGCAATGCAGATAGTAAAGATGAGAACGGAAGGATGGCCAGAATATGAGGAGAGCTTCTGAACAGCTTCCAAAGGAACAGAAGGTTAGAGGACAATCTATCCATTATAATTCTGTGCATAACGATAGCAGAGGCAAGTCAGCGGGCTCTATGGATAGCATTTCTAGACATTAAGGGGGCATATGACAATATGAATCACGAAAAGCTTTGGAGCCAATTGAAGGGACATGGCTTAGACAGAAATCTGGTCGAATTTCTACAACATGTATGACAATGACAATGAGGTGGTGGTAACATGGGATGGAAAAACTACAAAACCAACTAAAATTAAAGGTGCACTAAGACAGGGCTGTCCACTATCACCCTTACTTTTCGTGATATACATGCGATAAATGGAAGAGAGTTAAGAAGAGAGTAAGGTAGGAGTTGACAAGAGTTACGTGCAGGAAGGCCAGAAAGTAAGTCAATTGCTAGCTGGACTGATCTATGCGGACGACATTGTACTGCTAGTACACAAACAGGATAGGTTGCAGGAACTAGTTAAGATCTATGGCAGGGAGGGCGACAAGTTAGGACTTCAATTCAATAGACAGAAGTCAAGGAGAATGGTATATAATGATGAGAGGAGACCTGCCAGAAATACAAAATGCTAAGACTGACCATGTAAAGAGCTATAAGTATCTAGGTATATGGCTAAATGAAGGGAAAAAATATCTGGAAGAGCATGGAAGGATTCTGAAGGAAAAAGGATTTAAGACATTATGATGCATAGAGCACTTTGTAACAATAAAAGGTATGAGGTTGGTAGACGTGTATGAAAAGGATTAATGGTACCAGCCTCACATTCGGGAATGCAGTCCTGTGCATGAAATAAGAAGTGCAATCAAGCCTTGAAATCAGACAAAGAAGAGTAGGCAGGTTAGCCTTGGGTGCACATGGGAACACTCGAGTGAGGGAGTCCCAAGAGAGAGACATGGACTGGGCGTTGTTCGAAGTTAAGGGGCAATCAGCAAACTGAAATATTGTCACGTAGTGGTGACGGCAGTCGAAGCAGCGATGAAGACGGACGAAAGGGTCTTGTAAAAGAACTGTTTATTGGGCTGACTTGCACCCAAAATGGACTGAATCACTCGGCGGCGGCGAAGCGACAAGCGTGCTCGGCGGTCGTCGAACAGAATGCCCGCCGCTGTCGGCCGTGCTCAATTTAAAGCTGATAGCGAACATTCGAGATAAAGGGCGCAAAGTTACTAGAACATTCCGGAACAACGTAGAATCAGCTTTGCCTGGCTGCGATCAATCGAGATAAATCTAGTCGCGTCTTGCGTCGCAAACAAAGCGATAAGGTGGTGTCGCGGCAGATTTGAAAAACGAACAAACACTGCAAATATTGGCAGCATTACTCCCCTCTCAAAGAAGCATCGACCCGATGCATTAAAACAAATAATGCGACTAGTAAGGGAAAAAACGGATCTTGCGAAAATAGAGCATGGAAATGCAGCGGCCTTTAGCGCGCATAATACGGCTTCAGACGGACTACATGGACAACTTCTGGTCGTACGCGGCGTCGCTGGGATGCAGTCATTGCGTCAGGGATGACTTCATAATCCAGTTCACCCAGCCGACGAAGAACCTTGTACGGGCCGAAATAGCGGCGCAAAAGCTTTTCACTCAATCCACGGCGGCGAATGGGCGTCCACACCCAGACTTGGGCTCCTGGCTTGTATTCCGCGTTGCGTCTTCGTAGGTTGTAGCGTCTGGCGTCGGACCGCTGCTGATCTTTGATCCGTAATCGGGCAAGCCTTCGAGCTTCTTCTGCGCGTTGAAGGTAGGCGGCAACGTCGACGTTTTCTTCTTCTGTAACGTTGGGCAGCATGGCGTCTAGCGTGGTCGTGGCATCCCTGCCATGGACGAGCCTAAAAGGCGTCATCTGGGTGGTCTCCTGCACTGCGGTGTTGTAGGCGAAGACGACGTAAGGCAGGATGACATCCCAGGTTTTATGTTCGGCATCGACATACATAGCGAGCATATCGGCGATGGTTTTGTTCAGGCGCTCGGTCAGTCCGTTGGTCTGCGGATGGTATGCAGTTGTCCTCCGGTGGCTGGTTTGGCTGTAGCGCAGGATGGCTTGCGTGAGTTCCGCCGTAAATGCTGTTCCTCTGTCCGTGATGAGCACATCGGGGGCGCCGTGTCGAAGAAGAATGCACTCCACGAAAAATTTGGCCACTTCTGCTGCTGTTCCGTTCGGTAGGGCTTTCGCCTCGGCGTAGCGGGTCAGGTAGTCGGTCGCTATGATGATCCACTTATTTCCAGATGTTGACGTTGGAAAAGGGCCAAGCAAGTCCATGCCAATCTGCTGAAAGGGTCTTGAGGGAGGTTCAATGGGGTTCAAAAATCCTGCTGGTCGTGTGGGAGGAGTCTTTCGTCGCTGACAATCTCGGCATGTTTTCACATAATGTGCGACATCGGCAGACAGTCGGGGCCAGTAATACTTGTCTTGAATGCGGCGGAGGGTGCGAGTAAACCCGAGATGTCCAGCTGTCGGCTCGTCGTGTGAAGCCTGTAGAACTTCTTCGCGGAGACAAGTAGGTACACCAAGGAGGTAGGCTGTTTTGTTCGCTGTAAAGTTCTTCTTCACAAGGACCTCATTCTGCACACAGAAAGAAGACAGTTCTCGCTTGAATGAAGCGGGGGGTGAAGAAACCTTGCCTTCCAGGTACTCGATGAGGCCTTTTAGGCTGGGGTCCGAGCGTTGCTGCTGAGCAAAAGAGCTTGCGCTGATGGGTCCCAGGAAGGCGTCCTCATCGTCGTCCAGCGGCGGTGCATCTACAGGGGCTCGTGAGAGGCAATCGGCGTCAGTGTGCTTGCGTCCGGACTTGTAAACGACGGTGACGTCAAACTCCTGGAGACGCAGACTCCATCGAGCGAGTCGGCCAGAGGGATCCTTCAAATTGGCAAGCCAGCAGAGCGCGTGGTGGTCGCTGACCACCTTGAACGGCCGTCCGTAGAGGTAGGGGCGGAATTTCGACGTAGCCCAGATGATGGCAAGGCACTCCTTCTCAGTGGTCGGTTAGCCTCGGCCTTGGAAAGGGAACGGCTAGCGTATGCGATGACCTTCTCCAGCCCGTCACTTTTTTGAACGAGAACGGCGCCTAGTCCCACGCTGCTTGCGTCGGTATGAACTTCAGTATCGGCGTTTTCATCAAAATGCGCAAGGATCGGTGGGGACTGTAAACGACGCTGAAGTTCCTTGAAGGCTTCTGCTTGCGGCGCTTCCCATTTAAACGGCACGTCTGCCTTCGTCAGTTGGGTCAGGGGCTCGGCGATGCGCGAAAAGTTTTTCACAAATCGTCGGTAATATGCGCATAGTCCGAGAAATCTGCGCACTGCTTTCTTATCGGCCGGCGGTTGAAACTGTTCAATAGCAGCTGTTTTCTGCGGGTCTGGGCGTACTCCTTCCTTGCTAACGATGTGGCCTAGAAACAGCAGCTCTTCGTAGGCAAAGTGGCACTTCTCTGCTTTCAAGGTTAGACCAGACGACTTGATGGCGTCTAGTACTGTTCGAAGTCTTTTGAGGTGCTCTTCAAAGTTCGAGGCGAAGACAACGACATCATCTAAATATACGACAAATCTGCCACTTCAGGCCTGCCAGCACTGTATCCATTACTCGCTGAAACGTCGCTGGTGCGGAACAGAGACCAAATGGCATCACCTTGAACTCAAACAGCCCATCCGGAGTTATGAATGCTGTCTTCTCGCGATCTCTTTCGTCGACCTCAATTTGCCAGTAGCCGCTCTTGAGGTCCATCGATGAGAAATATTTGGCGTTGCAGAGGCGGTCCAGTGTGTCGTCGATGCGGGGGAGGGGGTAGACGTCCTTCTTTGTTATGTTGTTCAAGCGGCGGTAATCCACGCAGAATCGAAGTGCGCCGTCTTTCTTTCTCACTAGAACAACCGGTGCCGCCCATGGGCTGTTTGAAGGCTGGATAACGTCGTCGCGAAGCATTTCTTCGACTTGGTCCCGGATGGCTTGTCGTTCTCGCGGAGACACACGGTAGGGGCTTTGACGGAGAGGTCGGACGTGGTGATCCGTTATAATGCGATGCTTGGCAATTGGCGTCTGTCGCACCTTCGGCGATGTCGAAAAGCACTCACTGTAGTTTTGAAGCAGATTGCGGATCTGGTCTTGTCTGTTCCGGTGCAGGGCTGGGTTGATGTCGAAAGTGGGCGAATTCTCTTGGTCAGGCGGATCTTCTGCGGAGGGGTCGGAGAGGGCGAAGGAATCTCGTACGTCAGATATTTCGTCGTAGAAAGCAATCGTCGTTCCTCTGTTAATATGCCGGTATTCTTCGCTGAAGTTAGTCAGCAGTACTTCTGCCTGGCCATTGCGGAAATGTGCGATGCCTCTTGCGATGCTGATTCCTCGGTCTAGTAGCAACTGCATGTTCCCCTCGATGATGGCTTCAGTGTTTATGGCTTTCGTGGCGCCTACGGTCACGATAACGCTTGAACGGGGTGGGACGCTCACTTCTTCCTGCAGGACACTTAGGGCAACGTGATTTTCCCGAATTTTCATCGAAGCGATGGCTTCGTTCGTCGAAAGCGTGATCAGCTTGGATCGCAGGTCGATGATCGCCTGATGCTCGTTAAGGAAATCCATACCCAAGATCACTTCGCGGGAGCATTGCGGTAGCACAACAAAGGTCGCAGGATAGATATGTCCTTTGACAGTCACTCGCGCTGTGCATCGTCCTGATGGCGTAATGAGGTGGCCCCCAGCGGTGCGAATTTGTGGGCCGTCCCAAGCCGTTGTGACTTTTCTGAGCTGCGCAGCGAATGTTCCATTCATCACCGAGTAATCGGCTCCTGTGTCGACTAGAGCGGTGACTTTCCGGCCGTCGATAGTCACTTCTAGGTCGGAGGTCCTGGCTCTTGCATTGCATGTCGCTCTCGGCGTCGGGTCACGGCTTCGTCGCGTATGCGAGTCACGGGTTGGGCGTGTGGTCGAAGCTCCTCTGGGTGGCGGCGTCGATTTCAAGGTAGCTTGCGTCGTGGTCGAGGTTCTCATTGTGTGCGGCGTCGGTGCAGCGAGTGTCGGTTCTTCATGCGGCGTCGCGGGTGCAGCGTCTTCATGGGGCGTGGTCGGTGGAGGATCTTCGGCGTTTAGCTCGTGAGCAACCTCACCTCCAGAGGTTGCTGCCTTTAGTTTCCCCTACGGGGGCTGGGCGACCTTCCTCGTACCGCGGCTGCGTAGCTGCGGCGTGGCGACGCAAAGCGCGAGGTTGAAGGCGATGGTGAGCGCGAAAAGCGGTTCGGCGTGTACTCTTCTCGACGCAGGTACTCGTCGATTTCGTGCGGACGTTGTCCGAAGGGTGGTCGTGGGGCGTTAACGGCAAATCCTCGAAGACCGATACGTCGGTACGGGCAGTGACGAAGAATATGGCCGGCCTCACCGCAATGGAAGCACAGCGGCCGGTTGTCGGAAGTCCTCCAGGCGTCGCATTTCCTGGGGCTTGAGCGTCGGTCATAGGTTGGGCGGGCGGGGGCTGGGAGGCGGCGTTGTGGAACGATTGGCTCATCTCGGGGAGGACGTGGGGGTTGTCGCTGGGGCTGAGCAGTACTTACTGCAGCGGCGTAGGTCATGGCCTGGGGTTCTGTGGCGGTCGGGGTGCCAAGTGCTTGTTGCACTTCTTCCCGTACCACATCCATCAGAGTCGCTGCTTGTGGCTGTGGGGAAGATGGCAGTAATCGGCGTAGCTCTTCTCGGACAATTTCGCGGATAACTTCCCGCAAGCTGTCGCTGGTGGTGGCCGGCGTGTCCGAACGGATTGCACAGGCAGAGGAAGGGCGATTGTACTGCCAAGCTTGGACGTCGAGGGTCTTCTCAATCGTGCACGCTTCTTGCATAAACTCCTCGACTGTTTTTGGCGGCTGGCGGACGAGGCTTGCAAAGAGTTGTTCTTTTACGCCGCGCATTAAAAACTGAACTTTCTTTTCCTCGGTCATCCCGGGATCGGCGCGGCGAAATAGGCGCTTCATCTCTTCGACGTAACTGCGGACGGGCTCATTCGGAAGCTGGATCCTGGACTCGAGGAGTCGTTCGGCTCTTTCTTTCCTCACGACACTGGTGAATACCTTCAGCAGTTCTCTCTTGAATAGCTCCCATGTCGTAAGGGACGACTCGTAGTTTTCGTACCACGTGCGTGCAGAGCCATCCAATGAGAAGAACACGTGTCCAATTTTTGCCGCATCATCCCACTTGTTGAATGACGCCACGCGCTCAAATTGATCCAACCATTCTTCAGGGTCTTCGCCTAGGGATCCATTGAAAGTTGGCGGCACCCGCGGCTGCTGCAGTATGATCGGTGTCGACATCTTTGGCGAGGTTGCAGTGCTGGTAGCAGCGTCTTTTCGCTGTCTGGTGCGGTCCGGCAGTTTCCCGAACTCAGGCTCCTCTCCCTGGAGACGTCGGCTGGCTCGCTGAGCTGCTGGCTCGTCCTCGGGTGCGAAGTGCTCAGGGCTGGCTTCACGACTTGAAGGGGGCGTCCGGAACATGGAAGGCTACCCCGCACCTCCACCAGATGTCACGTAGTGGTGACGGCAGTCGAAGCAGCGATGAAGACGGACGAAAGGGTCTTGTAAAAGAACTGTTTATTGGGCTGACTTGCACCCAAAATGGACTGAATCACTCGGCGGCGGCGAAGCGACAAGCGTGCTCGGCGGTCGTCGAACAGAATGCCCGCCGCTGTCGGCCGTGCTCAATTTAAAGCTGATAGCGAACATTCGAGATAAAGGGCGCAAAGTTACTAGAACATTCCGGAACAACGTAGAATCA
Organism: Amblyomma americanum; assembly: GCF_052857255.1. Lineage (NCBI taxonomy): Eukaryota > Metazoa > Arthropoda > Arachnida > Ixodida > Ixodidae > Amblyomma > Amblyomma americanum. The sequence continues at coordinate 66,891,502 of NC_135499.1, forward strand.
GCTTTGCCTGGCTGCGATCAATCGAGATAAATCTAGTCGCGTCTTGCGTCGCAAACAAAGCGATAAGGTGGTGTCGCGGCAGATTTGAAAAACGAACAAACACTGCAAATATTGGCAGCAATATGATCAGGAACTAAGCAAAATGGAGAAAACAACGTGGGCAAGAAAGGTGTGCAAGTATCTATACATGAAAAGTATCAATACAAAATGGACAAACAGAACCTGAAAGCTAAGATAGAAATACTTACAGGTGAGGGATAGGGCTCAACAAAATACTAGTGTGAAAACGGAGGTAAAGGATAGAAAAAGAAAGATGTGGAAGGAAAGAATGCAAGGAAAATCAGCAATAAGTATATATAGGGCACAAAAACAGGACAAAGAAAGAGCATTTATTTCATAACTCGTAGAGCAGTTCATTGCTTTTTGAAGCTAGGACAGGGGTTTTGAGAATGAAAACATTCAGGTCGAAATTTGAAGACGTGTTATGCGCTACCTGTAGAATTGAAATGGAGACCATAGAGTACTTAGTTTTGAGGTGCACAGAACATTGCCCTGCCCTTCCCGAGAGAACAGCGGCAGAAATGGAGGGGGCGCTAGGATTTCCTGAGGAGGACGTGTGAATGGATGAGAAAGGTGTAGCTTTAACAAAGGGGAGGTTGGAAATTGTTGGAGGAAGTGAAAAGAGGTGAATCTGGAGAGAAAAAGGTAGTTAAATCAGACATTTTAAAAACGAAATAGAGAGGAAACAACTTACCATTTAACAAGAGGGAAATCATAGGCTAGGTGGAGCAAGCTACCACCCGTCCATCCGCCCATCCAGCTGAGTATGTGTAAGGCACGGTCCTGACGAGTAGCGCCCAGTCTCAGCACTGGGCGAGTGAAATGGGCCACTGAAACATGTTTTCGTCTGATCTTTTTATTTTGAATTTTTAAGCGGAATAACTTTTGCCTGTATTCTCCCATTTCAATAATTTTTTCTGCACTGGTCTCTGGAAAGCATGACGAATCCATTTGATCAGACTAATTGGCACTGAGGAAAACATCCCGGTGCTTCTTTTTAAGTTGGCCGCCACTGTGTCTCACCCCACATCTTCCTGGATAGTGGGTTCTAGGAACCAATGTTATGTCCTTTTTGAAGCTGGTCGGGCGTCGACTAGTCGACCGCAAATGAGCCAGTAGCAGCCGCTAGTACAACACAGTGTTTTCTCCAGCTTGCCGTGGCTGCTTTTTCCTTCCGAATTCACCCTTCCCGGAATGCTGGGCAGGGGAGAATGGGGGAGGGCCCAGGAGAAAGGGGGACGTCACGACTGCAGCTAATTATGACAACAGCCTTTGCCGGTTATTACGACATCCATCCCCTCTCATCTACACTTGGAATAGCAGGGCCACCTGCGCCTGTGACGAGACTCAACTTCCGGTGTGGGTGAGCTCCCTAAAACAGCTTTTTGCTGTAAAATAGTACAGTATGTCCCATACAAATATGAGGTTGAATATGAGACGTGAAATGCGCAGTGACAGTCTTGCATTCTGTGAACACCTGTGCAGCACCGTTAGGAGAAGGGCTGAGGGAAGGGACAAAAGAGTGACAAAAGCCAAAAAAAGTGTTCAAAAGAATAAAATTATATTAACTTCCCCGTGAGACAAGCAGTCCACCAAATTTTTTATTGCATAAGCTACATACGTACAAAAGCGCATCACAATTAAGTGAAAAGAGTGGCTCAACTTCAGTGTCTCTAAGTGGCCACGATCACTATAAGCAGGCTCATGACAAATGTCTGCTGGAAGGCCACCAAACAGCACTGAAGCAAGAAAACAAAAGCAGTCTGGCCTGCTCAATACAGATATGGTCACAAATGGCAAGTACAATCTGTAGAACTCGTCGACAGTTGCCAAAAGGCAGTTGGCAGTGCTACCTGAGGGTGTCAGCACTTCACAGTAAGGTCCTTATGACACAGTGTTTCATATGGCCTCAATTGTGCCTCTTAAGAACATGCATGCTCTGCCAGACATTGCACCTGCTTATACAAGATACCAGCGAAATCTAAGACAGGACATTAAAAACCACAGCACAACTTCACAGTTTTGACAAATACTGCTTGCACTGCAGGTACAAATCTGGGACACATATATTAATGACTGCATAAAATTCATGTACAGAGTGCGCATAATTTGACTGCTTCAGAAACCTACTCATGCTACACAATTTGTGAAAGCACTGGCTTAAAGGAGTATTGATACGTCATTTTAATCGCAGTATTTTCTTCTCTGTAATGATTTATAGAATATACATGACTCACCACATGGTATTCCCCTAAGACCACTAAATAATTTATAACTGAATTTCTTCTTGATGCTGCTTTGGTTCTGGCTCCATCAAACGAACGAAGGCTGTGACATGTAGGGAGTGTTTAGGTCATGTGAGGCATAAAATAAAGAGCAATATAATTGCTAATACATAGTTTTCATTCGCTACAAATGATTAATCCAGCCTGCTTCAAGAGCTGGAATGACTGCAAATTACATACCAGCAACTTTTTTTTTTTTCATGTCTCACGTGACCTAAACACTTATTGCACATCACCGACATTGCTAAATTGATGAAGACAAAACAGCTTCAAGAAGAAATTCAATTACAAATTATTTACTAGTCGCAGGAGAGCATCAAGAAGAAATTCAACAAATTATTTAGTGGCCGTAGGGAAGTACCAAATGATGAATCATGTATTCTACGAATCATTAGAGAAGAAAACATGCAACTAAAATGAGGTGTCTATAGCCCATTAAGTGATTCCTTTTGCCTTTGGTACTAGAGCAAATGACAGGGATTTCTCCAATCAAATGACAGGTAAAATTTGGCACAATGCCAAGCCATTGCCCATTTTTTTCTTTTCACATCTCCTTTCATGCCAATGCATGCCATGCAACAATCAATCCTATCCTGGCAGGCTCCCAGTTGTGTCAACTTTAAATTCTCTGTATTGCAAGTTCAGTGAATACCTCCATGTAGGGAAGGCTGGTGCCAAGTTGCCAAAGAATCTTAACCACAGAAAAGACACACTGCCAACAAAGAGCTTAGCTTGCAAACTGCATTCCAAGCCTCAGTGATGCACACACTAAGCCGTTGGTGAGATTCACTTAAAAACATGTGTGCAATGAGAAAAAACTGCAGCTTTCGTAACCAAATGACAAGAACAATAAACAGCAATACACAAATCTACAAAAATGCCCTTATCCAACCAACTGTCAGACAAGCTAAAAACAGCAGTGGCTGGCTCCGCTGCCGCTTCATGTCCTAATCATTTGCTTTGTGCACGCAGCAGTAAGCCTGCCCAGACAAACTATGCTATTTGTACCAGTGAACAGCAAGGAGGAAATTGTTAAAAAATTAAAATGACAGTGAAGGAACAGCGAATAATTAAATCCATTAGGACATTTCAATACTTCGCCATTTGGAACCACCATTTGGAGCAACTTGGAACCTTCACAAGAATATGTGGGGAAGCTACCTTAAGGGGATGAGCACTTGATGCGAGAAAGCTCTTTTTCGAGGTACATTTCCTTGTAAACAAGCATTATTTCAATTCTTATGCCACCAGCTGTTTATGCTTTCTTGTTGTGTGGTATCGACATAACACCATGCCACGCTAATACACTGCATGCTGTATGGTCAGCCTGCAGTGACAACCCGCATTACACCAATGCTACCCCCCTCAGCAACACAGCACGCTGAGAGATCCGAATACAGTGACACTACACACACTACCAGAGAAGAAGAAAAATGATAAAGAATAAACAATTTTATCTTCACCACTGGAAACAGACATCGCCAAATCAGCTACATTGTAAGAACTGTCCCGTCTTTTTGTGTTTTTTTTCTCTTGCTAGCCTCGAGAGTGCCGTGCAAATGCTCTGCAAGTACCATTCCGCGAAATCGCCATGGATTGTGATTGCTGTAAAGTTCCATTTTCTACAGGACATGCGAAATAGCTCGTCTTCAGCTGACTTTTCTTAATGTGTTTGCACTGAACCCCCATGTCGAAGAAATCGGTCCATCCATCTGATGCCTCGGTTGGCAGGTAACAAAGTGGAGAGAGTGAAATCCCGCTTTCAGCTTTCAAAGGAGGTGGGAGAGGAAAAGTGGGAAGACAAAGAGAGGATGAAAGGTGTTTGATCTGATTGATTGATTGACAGATGGCAAAGTGGAAAGAGGGAAATCCCCTTCTCCACTTTAGGGGAGTGAGAGAGAAGACGTTTGATTTGATTGATTGACTGACAGATGGCAAAGTGGAAAGAGGGAAATTCCCTTCTCCACTTTAGGGGAGTGAGAGAGAAGATGTTTGATTTGATTGATTGACAGATGGCAAAGTGGAAAGAGGGAAATCCCCTTCTCCACTTTAGGGGAGTGAGAGAGAAGACGAAGAGAGGGTGGGAGGGGATGGGTGGGGGAGAGTGTAGTTTAGACTGACTTGCACCGTCTAAACCAGTCAGCAGCAGTGGCTGCTCCCTTTGGGGGGGGAACACTAATGCTAACGCACCTCTGCCACATTACTCATCTATAGTGTTTAGATTGAGTCTTTGCAAATAGCAATCATCTGTTCTCAAATTGTTCGCCTTAACCGAGTACTTCTTAACGTATGCCTACAGTATGTGCAAGTACAGTATGTAGCAAAGGAGTCAGGCTGACAATATTGAAGCAGATGAAGACAAGCGTTGCTCATTCTGTTCAAACAAGCCAGCCATCACTTCGATTTCCAATAATCATCATAGGCCATAAGCTCCTCCTTGCACTCCTGTTGTGTTCTTGTGCCTCACTTGTCCTTGTTCCTTTCGCGCCGTCCTAACATCAACTACAGGTATGAACCAACTAGCCCAAACCAAAGTACTTCTTGAACATAGGCAAGATTTATTCCCGATGACAATTGCTGGAAACCAGATTGATGGCCAATTTGTTTGGCCAGAACAAGCTCATAGTCTGCGTGCAAGCAATGCTTTCCTTCATCGTATGCCTCGGTGTTGTCAGCCTCACTTTTTCGCTAAAGGTACTTCATTAGGAGCGGGCTTGCAAGCCCTTCATTAACCTATGTGGCAATGCATACAAGAAAACGTGGCAGAAGGCTGGTTTGACATTCAGTATGTTCCTACTGGCGTGCTACGGGTCAGGAGATTCTTAAAATTGTAAAGCACAAATTCTGTTTAATTTTTGCGGTGTAGTGTGCGCTGACATATGTAGAAAGAGAAGAAAATTTCATACATGAAATGTAAAATTCACAAATTTGAAAAACAAAAAATGTCTTGACCTTCCCTATGAGAGTGCAACAAAAGAAACGGGGCCAAAATAAATAAAACAGCCATGCAGAAATCAGCTCCTCAAGGCGAGTACCTACTCAGAAAACCACAATACAGGAAAACGCCTACTGTTCGAGCGTTTCCCCACAATATAACCGCCACATTTCACAAAACAATTTTTTTGGAGTATATCCGGTTGATTTTAGCTATGAAACTTCGAGACAGCACAAAAGACGAGGCATACAAGTGGATGCAGTAATTTTAAAAAAATCTATTTTTTTGGCCCTTCTTGGAAATTTCAAAGCCACATCCCTCCTTAAGCCGCTGCACTTGTTTGCTTGTCAGTTTCTTCACTGCCTACTGCCTTGACAAGTTCTGTCAGACACACCTGTCCATCAAAAATCCTGGTACCAGGCCAGGGCCTTGTGGCTCAAAATTCACACAAACCACCCTCGTTCCCGAGCGGTGGTTTACACATGGTGCAGTACTCATGCGATGCCCGTGTGGCAGGCGAAGCTTCCGAAAAAGGCTAGAAAGTTATCTGGGCCTTCCTTGAGAACACATGCAGTACACAGCCTCTGAGCAATTTCAATTCATCATCACAATCATCAGTCCACAGCAGGAGAAAGGCCACTGCCACCGACCTGCAATGGACACTTTTCAAGTCTTCAAGCTTCCTTTTGTACCTTGCACACTGATCAACACATGGCTCTGCATGCCGACAGGCAGATGAGGACAAAATGCTCAAATTTTTTGGCAATGCTTGGCAGCAGGGCGGGATCACGGGAACATCTGCATCGACTGCCTCTGTACTTTTCACATTGAAAGTTGCCTGTCCTGCTACTAGTTGATCATGCAGCATTGCTTTGAAATTAGCTTAACTTTAATCAAAATGATTCAATAACCGTGTTCTGAGTAGACTGCAGCCACCCTATCCCTGCAAATTTCCAAACCTCATCTGCCCACCTGACACACCGCTGCCCCCTGACATGCTTGCATTCTATTAGAATCCAGTGATTTTGACCACGATGTCATTAACTCACATGTGTTCCCTGACCTGCTCTGCTCTCTTCCCGTCTCTTAAAGTTACACCCATTACTTTCCTTTCCACAGAATGCTGCGCCGTCCACAATTTCACCTTGGACCTTTTCGGTATCCTGCCAGTGTCTACCATTAAATGCCTTCATTAAAATTCATTAAAAGCCATGACAGTATCAAGTACGAACTACACATTGTGCGTGAAGATGTGTCTTTAGCAAATGGACAACACACCCATACCAAAGCAACATGTAATGTCTGACTGGCATATTTTTCATATGGTCAGCTAGGCAGATAGAAAGGCTACACGATACCTTGTTCCATCTCCAGCAGTGTACATGAGAAGACTTCATGGTGAGACTGAGAAGCAAATTCTTGCTCCAACGAGAGCACCCAAAGTGTAAACCTGTCGGCCACCATGGTGGCGCACAACTGTTGCTGAAGAGCCAGCATTTTTCCTTTGCGAGCAATTCAGGTTCCACTGACCTGTGCCTCAGAAAAAAAGAAAAAGAAACTGGAGGGGACACTTAACCTCGGCCTCAAGGGTATGACGTGATAGCGATAATGGGTTAATGCCCGTATATGCAGAATTGGATATATATTCTCAACTTTACATTCATCGATCGCTGGGAGTCCTCATACCACTCCTGGGGCAGTGGTGCAAGCGGTGGGCCTTGTGCGGCTCAGGTTGCTCTTCCCGAGCGACCTCTTGCTCCCCTGCCACCTAGGTTACCCACCTAGGTTCCTTTCTGGGAATTTTTCGTGAATTTTTCGCTCACGGTCAATGATGCCGACAATGGACGCCAATGACAAAACCAGCTTTTCTGCGACACGGACTTCTGAACACTGTCACATCAATACGGCATGACTCCCGTACGTCAAATTCTTATTCCAATCAAGAGTAAAGTGAGCAGATAGCATAGTTACCAGCACCAGAGTTAAACAAAACTGTCAAACTTAATTTTTAATCTGGTACTGCCGGAAGACTATGGAGGTGACTAATGGCCGCAACTTGTATACCAATACAGACACTAGCCCACAGAATGGATCAAGTTCGTGCACCGAGATTAATATCGAGCCATTATCAACTGAAGACTAGTCCCGGGTGGCATTTCAAAGAAGAGAAAATTTTTGCTGAAAATGATGCCGTCACACCTGAATATAGAGGCTGGTCTAAAGCACAACGGCAGCTGCATCAATTTTTGCCACTTCTTTATCCCTACTTGTTCACATAGTCTTTTGTTGGCACTAACTACTGTATTGTGTTCAACTGCTACCCAACACTTTCGATACTGTTTTTTTTTGTGCCTTGCTTGTCTTGTTGCTGTTTCTCTGTTTATCTTATGTATTTCCCAGCCTCCCTATGTAGTACCCTTCTACGAGTGTCTTTAGGGGCAACTGTGAATGGATTAGTGAATATATAAATATATAAATAAATAAATAAATAAATTGCTTAAGCCAGCTTTGAGTGCAACTGCTGCTGCACCACTCTTTCTCCATTAGGGGAGAATTTGGGCAAAACACGACAAAAATTTGCAAACAGTCATCATTAGCTTTTTTTTCTCCACAGATAGAAAAAAATTGCTGCTCAATTATTTCCTGCCTCCTGCACCATGCTCACCAAATATGAAAAGGCCAGTGGAATAGGAATGCAGTAAAATTGAATGAAATTTAAAACTTCAAAATGTGGCATTGTGCCCCAGCCCTTAGATAAAAATGAGACATTGCACAGGGCAGAACAAGACCCTACTCCAAAATCAACACAGTGCTCGTCCTTGCATTGAACACACATGAAGTTGGCTACATGGACATATAAACAATCTTTGCGAGCCTATTCGAAAGAAATATGCTGCACGTAGACTGAACCCAGCACTGTTTTGTTACATGGCCCTCTACAGTTTATGCAGTTCTACCACCGGGCTCTGTGTGTAGCCTGGCTATGAAAAGTTTTTGAATCTCCTGCCTTCATTGCAACTTTCTTTCATTTTACTGTCACAGCTGATGCTCTTCTGCTCAGCTGTGTTGAATGTGCACGCAACTTGGTGCAATTCCTAGCATGTAAACATGAGGCTTTGAATGCGATTGTAGGCCAGACTAAACTGAGCTTGCTTTATTATCAGAATGCATTGTAAAAAGAGCTGTTTATGCCCACTGGACAGAGTGTGATGCTGAGGTTCGCACGAATTTTTATGCAATGCCTGCCTTTCATATTATCTGATTTTCATTCCTATTATGCGGTGGGTGCCTCTGGGAGCACAAAAATGCTTGATGGCACTGGCACAGCTCACGTCTCTCCAGAGCTTTCTTCGTGTTTCCTGCGCACTAGCTGGTACTCATTGCTTTCCTCTTATATGCTCAGACCAGCCTAGATAGAGAGCAGGAAAACATGGGTGAAGCTTTAGAGCAAAGCAATAAAGCCATTGCATTTACTTTAGTCCCTCCAGAGCACCACAACATTGCGTTTTGCCCCACATGCAGCCTTCTGACAAAATAATTCACTCTTGATTATCCGAGAAGCAAATATTCGTAAACTTTGCATAAAATAAGACACACAACCAGACATGACAACTAAACACTTACGTTAATCTAGGACGCCAGGTTTACTGAGCAGCACAGTTTTGAAAAACGTCGCATGCAGAATTTAGTGCGTTTCCAGCCGCTTTCTATAGCAAGCATGTGGCCGGTCTACCTTAAACCAAGTATACTTGGGACCGCAGGTGTTCGTTCTTCAACTGGAGGGGGCACTTAACCTCTGCCTCAAGGGTATGACGTGATATCTTTAGTGCAGAAATGGTCATTCTCTACTTAACATTTGTAGATGGCAGCGAGTCCTCATACCACTACCAGCGCAGTGGCATAGCAGTTAAGAGATGCACCACTGTGGTGGTAGTTTTAAGAGATGAGCCACTCCACTGGCAGGTGGCTGTTCCTGTCACAGCCACCGGTAGGGGTTGTGCAACCCATGTTTCTCTCCCCGAGCAACCTCTCGCGCAGCTGGTGCAACACTCCTCCAAACTTACCCGAGTAGTACCCTTGTCATACAGGTGCGCTGAACTACGGTTACCACAACAACGGTTTTCGCTAAATGTGGCCAACTCAAGTAAGCTCGGGTAGTTACTTGGGTTGCTATACAACGGCAAAAAATTGTAAGCACGTACAGTGAACGTATGTACGGTGACAAGATTCCTGGTCAGCGTTGGTGACCATACGAGTGCTTTCACACAAAAAGCTAGGGAGCACTACGTTACAAGATGTTACTTTTGCCCCACTCACTCCTAGTATCACAAACGAATTCTGCAGATGACTCACCTTCCTAAATGTGAGCCATTGTGACATGCTCGGAGATTGCCCACTTTAACCTCATTCACATTTCTGAATACTATGAAGTACCAATAACCAACAGTAAGTCTATATTAGTACTTAATAATTTTGGCATCCCCGTCAATTTCAAAACAGCCATGGCAACAATTCTCGCATTATCACCTCAGCCACAGCACGTTGATATTTCGCTACAATGCAGCATATGCATACTGAAATATAATGCGAATATTTCAAAATGAATGCCTATCACACACAGAGTATAATGCAGCATAAAATCATGACACGAACGAAAGACAGGAAGTGGCCACAAATGGGTTATCACAATCATTAAAAAGCCAGGTTTCACATCCGACGACAGGATGTGGAAAAATTTCTACGGCACCTGAACTCGTTTCAAGAAAGCATACAATTTACTATGGAAGAAGAGAACAATGGGCGCCTCCCATTCCTCGACATCCTCATCGAGCGAACAGCGAACGGCATCACAACGAGCGTGTACAGGAAGCCCACCCACACAGGGAAGCACCTGAATTTTCTTTCTGCGCACCCAATAGAGCGAAAATGCTCTGTTGCCGGGGCGCTTTACAATCGGGCCTTCAAGCTTTGTTCAAGCCCATGCACGAGAACTCATGAAGTCCGTCGCATAAGAAAGGAGCTGACAAAGAACGGATACCCATATCAAGTACTATAGTCACAAGAGCAACATGCTGCGGCCCCTCCAGCCGAAGCAAGAGCAGCCAAAAATAAAACACGTGCAGCCATCCCATATAACCCTGATGTCAGCGAGACGTTATGCCGGATATTGGCTGACTATGATATCCAAGTTGCCCATGTCCCACCCAGCAAGCTCAGAAACCATATGGTACGAGTAAAGGACCCGCTTGAAAAGACAAGCTACCCTGGTGTAGTTTACAAAATTCCTTGCAAAGGATGCGGTGCAGCCTATATAGGCGAAACCTGGGGCCTTCAAGAGATGTTTCAAAGAACACCAGCGTGACGTCAGAAACAAAAAAGTGACTTCTAACGCTCTCGCCAAACACCAGCAAAACACGGGCCACTTGTTTGACTGGGGTTCCGCGCGCATACTTGAGAAAGAAAAATCATTATCTACTCGCCTGCTCAAGGAATCCCTTCACAAACAAATGACAAGCCAAGCGATTAACAGGACACTGGGCAATCTACCCGAGATATACATCCGCACGATACGTAACGTTTTTCCTACATAAGCAGCAGCCCATCTCGTTTTCATCCTGTTGTGAACAAGGCACACTTAGTGGTGCCGAAACATCAATGCTTTTACGTTTTTCTTATAAGACTTTGGCGAGTGTTTGTTTCTGGATATGCTGAATTTCCCTCGCCAGATGGGTTTCCGTCGAACCCTCAACTATAAGACTCCCCAGTGTATTGCAGAACGACTCTCGTCTTTCATGCTTTGTTGTACGAAACAAAAACATGATCTCATATAAGAGGACCACAGAGATTCCTCCCTCGCTGGAATGGACACATTGTTTCACAGGGCTCGTGAATCTCTTTGCAACAGGAATATTACATGTAGAGAGAAAGAAATGCATTACTCTGTAAAGTGCGAAGCTTGAAGGCACCACACACCTTTGGCGGCAGGCAACCTTGGAGGCAAGCGACGCTTTCCGTACGACGATGGGAACAATGACACTACCACTGGAGACAAGACTCGGACACCTGCATGATTAGATTCATCATAGAGGCAGTGACCACACATCGCTGGTGGAGGTGCAACGCTGAGCATTACTCAGTAATATCATCACCACATGTTTTGTGGCATGCAACTTGTGCCTACATCTACCTTCTGGTTATGCCCACAGCGCCATCCATCTGGGAAGGTGCGATGTAACCATTCACCGGGAAACACTACTGCTGCGTCTTTGAGACTTCACAACAGATTCAACACAGTTAAATAAAAAACATATCAGCCCTTAAAAACTGACGATGCTAAACCAGAAAGAACTACCCCGCCCCAACACACGAGATTCACACCTCAGGGTAGACGACCTGGGCATACAGCCACACACACGGACCCCTTGACTTGGGGATGGTGAGAGAATGATGGGTGCACACACTGTGTGGCGACACAGCCAGCAGGAGGGGGTCAGTGTGACCCGATCAGACGGAAGTCCCAGTGGCGGACCACCTTGGAGTCGTCACACATTTCCAGCGTGACGTGCTCCCCAGGCCGGGCTTTCTTGGCTCCCAGGCACAGGCCGGCCGCCAGGTTGTAAAGGGCAGTGCTTTTCTGCAAATGAGCACGTCACAACAGTCACAGCCACTCCTTGCCTCTGGGCCCCTGCACACCAGGCTTTAGCAGGGAATGAAGGGGCAAACGAACTGGCGCCTCGAGGCCATACTTTCGAAGCTGGCTCCTACCTCTCTCTCTCTCTCTCTCACACACACACAGACACACACAACTCGGACAAAGATAGGCTGGTAGGATACAAGGATATACTTGAGCACTATACACTAAACCAGAAGCTATACCCAGAAGCTGATCGCAAGCTCAGCAAAAAGGAGGAAGCCATTTGGAGGCGGTTACAGATGGGCACATACCCGAATCCGCACATGTTAAACAAGTGGTACCTCCTCAAATTTGATTGGAAAAATAAGGTATCTTCTCTCTTAGCTTGGCAAGATACTCTCTCCATGTCATTCTGAGCTAGAACATCATAAACTCACATTTGTTCCCCTATATTAATGCGACAGCATTTAGGTTGTCGTCATACAGTTTCTGATTTCTCCATTCCCTGATTAGTTGAGAGAGGTCACGTGACTTTGTTACATCATCACAACCTCCCCACCATGGCAGGTGACAACCTGGCCACCGGACTGTGAGCAACGTTGCCCACTGTGACAGGTGGTGCTCCAAAATTTAGAAGTGGGCCCAACCCTAAAAATTTCGAAGAACCCCTGAAATTTTGGAAGCAGGCCCACCCTAGAAAATGGATGAAGGTGGACTAGTGAGGATTAGTTAGTAGTTCAATGTGGATTAGTGGTCAGGTTAGTATAATCCCACATGATAATCCAATGGAAGGTTCATGAACATTCTAGAAGGTGATGACTCATGCACAGTGTGGCAGTAACGCGTTACAAGTAACGGTGTTACCGGTAACGTGTTAGTTTTTTCGGTAACTTAGTAACGTACTCGTTACCATTTCCAAAGTGTAACAGGTGACATACTTACGTTAACATTTTTTTTTACTTTTTTGTTCCAATTGTCCCCCACTCCGCCCCTTATTTAGAAAAACAAGCGCAGCTAGATCCCCTAAAGTGATGTTGCAAATAAACAAGAACGTACAGGTGCTCTCGACGACCCTTGTTGCGGCTCGCATGCTAGCCAGAAAACACCTGCCCTTGACGATGCACCCAACTAAAAAATAAAAGAGTGAGAATAGCCATAAAGCACGAAACACGTGCACGAACACGCATTTACACACTTGCTTTCACCTACTTCGCCTTCCAAAACCACTCACACACACAATTTTCTAAAGAGTGGAAGCATGCCCAGCATTTCGGAGCATCACATTTTTCAGAATTCATGTAAATTTGTTGAGAGTTAAGCTATGTTTTCTGTGCGAAGTCAGAATTGATGTAGGAGTGTCAATTTGTATTTAATGTCACATTCAGAAATGGCTTCACCATGTGCCACAGGGTTCACCATGTGCCACCATGTGCCAGAGGGCAACTTTACAGGACACTTTAGGGCACTATAACATTGCTAAGCTCCTGCACATTTGTTCAAAGTATTCTCGTTAAATCAGGATTTCGCATAAAATCGTTGTTTGGGCTAGTAACTTGCAGTACTTTTTTCCGGTAACGGTAACGATAACGTGTTACCTTTTTTTGTAGGTAACGTAGGGTGGTAACGCGTTCCTTCTTTCTTAGTGTAACAAGCAACATATTTAGTTACATTTTTTCGGTAACGCCTACAACACTGCTCATGCATGCCATATAAAGGGCAATGGAACCGGTTCTAACTCAAGTTTTGGTGGGAAAATTACACGACCAACATTAGACATTCATTGTAGATACCATAGCAAGCAAGCTAAATGGTACTGCACTTTCTTCTTCAAGAATGTGGTTAACAAGGCCCCAAGTTTCTTCACGCTCTATCTCTTATGGTATATCCCAATTGGCAATCCAGAGCACTGCTCTAAACCCACTATTGAGCTGAATAAAACAAAACACGCGCTCCTGGCTGCGTGGGGCAAGGCAGGACAACTAGCTGTGGAATGAGTCGGTCCTGATCCACAATTTGAAACCAAGACTCAAATCCAATTCACCCGTTAAAACAGGAGTTCCAGTTTTTGGAGCAAAACAACGTGCTCCAGATTACCGACGGGAGTGCGTCATTAGTGCTGCCTTCACTAATTGCTCTGCCTTGAAAAGTACACTAAACCCACAGTTGCAACTTCAGCTTGTCTGTCAACCTGCCAGTTTTAGCCTCTTAAGGGGGCCATCCCAAAATGGCCAAAAAACTAATTTTTTCAATATTGCTGTATCTGGTTGTGTACCTCGTTTTTTATGCTGTCCCGAAGTTTCATAGGTCAAATCAATTGGGAAATGCTAAAAAAAGTTGTTTCATGAAAGGCGGCAGCTCTGCATCATGGGTAAAAGGCTATAAGGCCATTCTTACCCTGTTATAGACGAGATTTCTTCATGACTGCTTTATCTACTTTGGCCATGTTTGTTTTGATGCACTCCTAGGATCATAGTACAGGTCAAAAATGTGAATTTTAGATTTCTTGAATTTAATTCTCTTCTCCCTGTAGGTAAGCCAACAGATACTGCATCTCAAGATTCAAAACCAAAATTTATGCATTGCGAAATAAAAAAATACTAAGAATGTCATGACACATAGCAAGCCTGTAGGAACACAGTGAATGCTGAACCAGCTTTCTGCCACATTTTCTTAAAGGGACACTGAGAAGAACCCTATCAAATTTTTTTTGTTAGCAAAATCTGATAGCCCGGCATTTCATGGCTTTGTTACCGCTTGTCCGGCAGCGAAAGATGCATTTATTACAAAGAAATTTGGATTCGAAGTTGAAGAAGTTTTTCCTGCCGCTCCGATTCAAACTAAAGAACTCTTATGACGTCACGGAGAACTCTTATGACGTCACAGGGCAGAGTGACGTGAAACGTGACGTAAACGGAGACTCCGTGATTTCTGGTGGCTAGCGGTACGGTCTAGCAGCTGTCGAAATGAAAGCTACTGCCGCCGCACGTTGAAGGCATCTATCGGGGGTCGCTACCGTCGCTCTGTTTACGCTTGCACCGGCGTCTTGCCAGCGTTGTGATGAATCCCGTTCCCGAACCCGACGACGTAGTTCTCGCAAAAACTCCGGCCCGCATTTCAGCGACCTCAACCCCACAGAGCGTGGGATGCTTTTGAGGGAGCACGGTTAGGTTAGGCGCCGGCGGGTTGTTTCCCCCTTCCTCAGTGAGCAGCCGTTGCAAACTAAATATCATAACCCCAGTGCGGGGAGTCGCAAGGCACCAGGACAAGGTCGACGCCTTGCGCCCATCGGAGGCTGGCCGGGGCTTTGGGGCCAACGGATTGTGATTCCTTGAACGGCGCGGCTACGCAATGCAGCAGGCGGCGTCGAGGTCTCCCACGGTTGCAAGGGCCAAGTTATTTATTTTTTTGCCACAAAAAATGGATGGGTGCTCAAAGGTGGTCGCATTTAAAGTTGGCGGCTTAAAACTAAAGCCGGCGCACGACACTTCAACGGCTTCCGCTAGATCCAACGGGTCCACTGGATCGGGCTCTCTCGCCTACTTGCATGTATTACCTTCAGATATGTACTGTGAATGGATTAAATTAGCCGAGAGCTCGAAAAGAACAGCTCCGCCCAACTGCAGAAGCTATTGAATTACGTCACAACGCGCACCTTGCCGCGGAGCCAAATCAGTCTGGCCGGGCCGGCGGCGGCTGGCGCACCCGGCGCGAAATAGAGGCATGCTCCAAGTCTCCCCGCCAGTGCGGTCAGAGTGCGCCGAAGCCACCGAACGCGCCGGCGGTCAAGCGCAGTTGGAGTATAGAGGGTCTCGCTTTGGCCGACATGACGTCGCCGTGCAGCGCGCGCGCGCGTGTTACGACGGAGCATAAACGCGCCTTAACAGGGCCTGCGCTTAACCGCTAACCAACATATTCGGTGGCGGCATCTATGGGAGCCACTGAAACCCCCCGCCCACTCACTGAATAAAAAAAAAAATCATGTGCCGAGGTACGGAATCGAGCCAGGGCCTTCGGCGTTTGAGGCGGAGACGCTACCATTCCGCCACGACGGCTCAAGTTACAATTATCAATAAAGGCGCATCTAGTGAATGCACTCTTCCGATGCAGAAATCTCCGCGCTTTCGCTACGTATATCTTGGCTTCACAGAGCTAGGCCATCAGCAATTTTTCTGAACTGCCTTGTACCTTGTCTCCCGTCCCTAATAAACGATTTCCGTTAAGTAGTTTGAAGCTGACTGGCACAACCGGGAATGCTTCGCCGGGCGAGCGTGCGAAGGCACAAGTGCTGCCTTGTACGATCACCGACCATCGTGCCATCATAGTTTTTCACCGACCGTGGCGATCATCTGACAAGCCTTAACAGGCTCCTTCAAAGGTAAACTAGCACTTGAAGCGGCACTTGGAGTTCCTCTGCTGTTCGGCGCTTGTATATCGAGGCGCGTCAAAACTAAACCACGGGGCACGCAAAGCTCATAGACGCGAAGCACTATAAAAAATCGAAACTCTCTTGGCCACCTGTGGCACTGCCAAGCATCGGTTTTCTTTGCTTCCAACATTCAGGTTGTCTTTTGTCTGCCTTCCTTGTGTGATAAGTGCACTATCGGTTTTAAAACAAAACTTACTTCAATATTGAACCGCGCAACCTTCCTTTGTTAGCCTCAGAGATTCGCGGTGCCATGTAGGAAGGAAAATTCCTCCAAGGTGGCGTCTCTGTCCTACGACGTCACCACGCTCGTACTTGCGAGTTTGGCCTGTGGCGGCAATACCTGTATTTTAGTTCTTGCTATTTTCTACCTTACAAGAGCTTTGTTTTCAGTAAGAGTGGCGTTTTTGTGATAAGGAGCTAGTATTCTATCGATACAAGCCAACTTCAATTTCTCCTCGGTGTCCCATTTACTCTGCAGCCTTGTCACAAGATTCAGAGGAAAAATATATTTTACAAAACAATTTTTTGGAGATGTAACAGTGAAACTGCGTGACAGTTGTCATAAAATTATTTCTAATATGCTAAAAAAATTTTGAAGTAAATAACATTACATTTTTTTTTATATATATAATTTGTGGTGGTCACCAATGTGATGTTCATCAATGTGGTGATGTTCATCAATGTGACGAGGGTGGCGCTTGTGAACACTCTCAAGGTTGAGTTACACTACTCATAAATACCCCCTGATGCAGAAGATTGGAGAGCCGTCGATATAGCTCAGGTGGTAGAGCACCAGACATGAAATTCGCAAGTCGTGGGTTCGGATCCCACCCACGGCATGTGGTTGTTTTTTCTTCTGCTTTCGAATTGATTACCTTTAAAATAATTACCCTATTGATTTCCCATTGATGAAGCCTAAAAAATATTCTTCAAAAAAACCTCCTATGCTCCTTGGTTTTGGTGACTGTTTGCTTCCATCATGTTGTGAGGTGCACAACACATCTGCGGAGGATTTTCGAACGCAGCGCGTCGACAGTGATGCGTCGGACAGCGCAGCACAGCGGAGAGCTGACGTGTCAGAAAACCGAGGTATGACTGGAGACAGCGCAGCGGAGGTCGGGTCATTCAAGCGTGGAGGTGGCAGCCGTCGGACGTTGGGTCTGTGCTGCCGTGGACATCCCTTGGACCACCGACGCAAGCCTCCTGCGTTCCTTTCAAGCATGGAGGTGGCAGCCGTCGGAGGTTGGGTCCGTGCTGCCATGACCTCCCTTGGATCACCGATGTAAGCTTCTTGCATTCTTTGTGAGTGTGGAGGTGACAGCCGATGGACTGAGGGTCTGTGCTGCCTAAAGGCACCCTTGGATAGCCTGCTTTAAGCCTCTTGTGTTTCGTGATGCCGTCGACGGGACCTGGTTACGTTTTTCCTGCTGCAGCCAAGTTCTTCGGGCTCTTGGCGGGAGACCATCGGCGTCTCTCTGTGTTCCTCTCCGCTCCTAATACCACCTGGCTCCCTTCCGTCGCTTCCTTCAACACAGCGCCAGTGACACATCACACTACAACCACCCATGTCCGCCTTTCTGCAAGGCATCCCCGCCTCACCTGGGACACTGGGTACCTGGTGAACTCTTTCCTTTTATTCTGTAGTGTTGTATGCGTGTTGAGTGTGTGTTTTTCTTGTTTTCAAACTGTTTGTTATTGGCCCCTTTTCCTTTAAATTATAAATATGGCCTCGTTTTGTTTTCTTTGTTCTCTTGCTCAAATATGCATGCGATAAAATTCCCCTTCAGAAAGTCAATTCGCAACAACACATTTATGTCATAACGAGCCCCCTCTTTTCCCTTTCCTAGTCTGCTAATGAAGAAAATAACATTTTTGATGAAAGCCATGCCCTCTCTTACTGGCAGCCATACTCTTTGATTGAAACTACGGAACCCAGAGCAGTCTCTTAGACTATCCCAGGCATCTTGACCATGAAGCACCTCCTGTGGACAGGCTTCAGTTTCAACTGCTGCGAGCCTGATAGCCAACATGACATTGAAAAACAGGTTGAGCAGCGCATGTGCCATAACAGAAGCAGTTGTTGTGCATGAACCATGTGCCAATATTAAACTGCATTAATGCAGGAAGATGCATTAATGGAGGAAGCTGCAAGCTCACAGAAACTGCAGCTGCGGCCGATAGTGACTCCCAGATTACGGCCCATGAGATTGTATGGTGGAAAGGTGAACAAACTTGGATCTTTCTTAACTACATTATTAAAAAAGAAAACGTGATAGCATTTGGAAGATGGCCCACCCCAGAAAATGGATTAAGGTAGATTAGTGGGCACTGAGATGGAAGAGTTGGTTCAATTAGCATAATCCCACATGATGGTCCAACTGAATGTACTTGAACATTCTAGTCCTCAGATTTTCAAATTTGACAGTGCTCATGATGTCACGACCCTCCCTACCAATCAGGGAATTTCGTTTATGGAGAAACCCAGTGGTTTTTGCAAGAAAACGGCTTAAATGCTACGCATTAAAAACATTACATCTCTGTCTGTAAGATACTATGCTGTTGTCAACTGCAAGCACATCTCAAGCCATCGGAAACTTAAACCTCACTGTGGACAAAAGCTATTTATAATTCTGTCTTGCACTCAGTGCGCCAAATGAGCAGCATTGTTGTTGAAGTTTTGTGTCCTTGCATCTGCAGAAGAATGTATTCGTACAGTAGCCGACGGGTAACTGACCATTTGGGGAAAAGTTTCTGCGCATGCGCAATGAAGGCGCAGCCAGCACCCTCTGTAGGCGATTTGGTTTTGGTTGGAAAACATGAGCCGGCCATGCATTCCTGCGCTGTAGTGCGGCGACTGATGTCAGCTGTAACTGCCACGTAACCGGCATGTAACTGCAATGTTTTTCTAGCTAAACTAACCACACGTTTTGCAACTGCAAGACTTCAACGTAATAAAAGCCGCGACGAGATACAAGACGCAAAAGACTAAGCCGTTGATGGAGCCAGTAAAGCGCGCATCCAGTACGTTTCGAAATGAGTGTTCCTGCTACATTTCGCGCCTGCTGCCAAGTCTACACAGCTCGGTCGTTCTAGACGAGTTTTAGCATCGACGTACGTACGTATTCGGTGAAAACCAAATGATATATATACTAGTATGATCATTCACCATAAATGCTACAATGTCAAGCTGTGCTATCTGAGCAGCGGGAGCACGGCAGAGCGCAGCCTTGCGTATATCCGCGCATTCAGCCCGTTAGCACGCAAAGCAACGCTCTGCCATATCAGCACAAGCCCTGATTGAGATAGTACAAGTCGTTTACTAATCTGTTCAGTGTGGCCTGCGGCAAAAGGTGCTGCATGAAGTTAGCAGAAACTACTACCCTATCAAGGAAGCGCAAACATAAATGTCTGAGCGCATTAGGAAAGGGCATTGTTACACTCGCCCGCACATAGGCGCACATTCATCCACATTTTCATTTGGTCATTCGGCAATCAGATGAGGTAGCAGAGTGCAGGTATTGCCACACATGGTCGTTTTTCGGGCTATAACGCAAAAAGTCTTCGCTCCACCCAGTTTCTAAAAACGGAAATGGGATGTTCTCCTCCTCAATCATCCACTTTCATTGGAAAATGCACGTTTCCGGCAAAGAAACCACTAAAACAACAAAATAAGTGCGCGTGAGCTGCTGGACGCTGCCTTGCACATGTTTGCTGGAGAGCCCCTTTCCAACCAAAAGTGCTGGCGGAGCTTCCCTGTTCGCACGACAGGCGGCACTCGCTTTTCTGCAAATGGTCCATTCGGACTCCAATAATTCGGACTTGTAGGATATTTCGGACCTCGATGAGGCACCGTCAGTCACCCCATAGAAGCATATATATATTCGGGACGGATATTTCGGACTTCAAAACTCCGAAAGTTTAATTTTTCGGACTAATTTCAGTCGTCTATGGGCCAAAATCGGCCAACTTATTGGTTTTTTGCCGGCGCAAAAGGCGCCCTCTTGGGTTGAGGTGGATTTACGCTGCAGTTGGATTGGCTTGACATACTTTCGGTACCTCATTGTTGCCAGTAGAGGTCCCTGCGATCTCTGACACTTCAAGGTGGCAGCCGGATTGTCATCGGCGTGAACTTGCTTTTGTCGCTGACGTTGTCGTGGGCAGTTATTGCTTGTCCGGTATGTTGAAAATTGGTAGTTGGGGGAAGGAAATTCTGCAGGAGCTATCTCACATCTCGGCAATAAGGGATAAAGGAGGCACTGAGAGAAGAAAGGAAGGAAGGTGCCGTAATGGAGGGCTCCGGAATAATTTCGACCACCTGGGGATCTTTAACTGCACTGACATCGCACAGCACACGGACGCCTTTGCGTATCGCCTCCATAGAAACGCGGCCACCGCGATCGGGTTCCAACCCGTGTACTCCGAATCAGTAGCCGAGCGCCCTAACCACTGAGACACCGCGGCGGGTCTCATACATTCGCCATACGCCGTTTCGTCACTTGGGTTTCTCTGACCACGTCGACAGAGTGGTGCTCAGTCTTCACGAAGTTACATCCGCTCGCCGTTTTGTGATTGCGTCCGGCGGTTCCGCCACTTTGAACGAAAAGTGCCTTATCTTTGGCTGTGTTTGACGAGCGGTGCGGTGCACACTCGGGTTGTGGACAACATGGCCCCGCCAGGTCCGTCAAAGAAGCATGGGAAGTATTCCAACTAAATGGGGTGACCTTGCTGTCTAGCGTGTACAGTGAAAGCATGCCTTTGGCGCAAATACAGACACAAATCGTCGCCAGAAAGAGAAATTTTCCGCAAGGTAAAATCAGTGATATTTTTAAGCCGATTTCATCTCAATAAAGTGATTTTTTTGTACTTCACAAATTTTTCGAACTGTTCAATTATATGGACCATTTTTCTGGTCCCTTCGAGTCCGAAAAATCGGTCGGCGACTGTAATTCGTAAATTATTGCTTCGACATCTGCATGAAAGTTTTCAGTCATGTCATCATTGGTACTTGATGTCAGTAAGCATGCCAGCACCACCTCCAACTTTTACTTCTCACTATATCCTTTCCACCTGTTCGCGCAAGCTAAGTCCGCACCTGAATAGTAGTTCCCCATACAACCAGAGTGAACATAGACATATTTCGTTTTGACAAGTATCAAGTACCACAACTGGCAACCTCCTGCACTTCGCTTCACCTCTTGCAACAGTTTCATCTTGCGATCTTGCGATTCATCAAGACTTCGATATGTAAGATTAACATGAAGCATTATGATATGAAGCTGATAGGGTGAATCGCTCTGTCCCCACCCGTGACAAAAAAAGTAGTGCACACTCAAGAAAAATTACAGCTTGAGCGTGAACACTCAACACCTCATGGCTTTTTGGTCCAAATACTCACCCAGAATTCGAAGGGAATGAATGATATGTGACAGAGTTATATGGTTTGGCGGGCACATTACTTCCACAGCCTCCGTTGCGTTGCCTGCTATGTATCAAATGGAGTATGAGCTTGATTACAATAACTGCCACCTTCTCATCAGCACCAAACAATCTGTCAATGGTGCCAGCTATATGCTTAGTGATCAAGAACCCTGCACCAGGTTCTTACCTTTGCAGCACGTCCTGATAACAGAACCTCACAACTGTATGACAGACCCTACACTATGTATGAGGCATACATCTCATGCATCGATAAGCTCTATGACACTCTATCTAATGCCCAAAACTGTACCTCACGTAATTTACGCACTTTTTTCCCTAATATTACGGCTTCAGAAAGGGGATGAGAAAATTAAGCGGAGATTTCGTGAGCACGTCCTAAATACTCTACAAAGTCATAACATGCAATATGTAAGGTATATATTCCCACGTATAAGTCGACCCTGCCACTCGCGCCCCTCGCTAGTCAATAAAAAGTTGACTCCAAATTTTAGTCAACACATTCACCCCCCCCCACACACACACACACACACACCGCCCCAGACCCATGTTATGTAGTTCCCTAAATGATGGCATGACGGTGTGTGCGCAGCTCAGAGCAATAACACGCGAAACAATAAAATCGCAAAGCCAGCACTTAGAGGCAAATGGAGATACAAGGTGATACAACGGCACCTTAAGATGTGGCCTGCTGAGTAGCAGCGAACAGAGCATTTCAGATTATGGTGCGATGCACACTCCGGAGGGTACTGGCAGTTTGCTCTCACAGCCATTCGTTTGGGAAAGCGAACGCCTGCGTGAGCAAGCCGGGTAAGCGGCGCACAATTCACTTTCCTTCACCAGGACCAATTTAGAAGTGAATTGCCGACCTTTTCTGACACTACTCACTCACCTTTAGTAGCTGCATGCGACAATGGAACTGCACCGGTCTTCCCAAGCCTTCCCTGTGCGCTCCCGCATGCATGCTGGTGTGCTTGCGCAGCAGAGTGCAATATGCGTTTTTAAAAATATAAATCCGAGTAATAAATTTGGGGTGTGCAAATTGCGCGAGGGTGCAAATTACGCCAGTAAATATGGTTGCTCCTTGAACAGCGCTGCTCGGCTACCCTCACTTGATAAGATTCTTGCTTTAAACGTTGCCAGGTTCAGTTTTCAATGCTGGCCTGTCCAGATCTTGAGACTCTTAGCACCCACTGCTGTGTCTCATGTTTGACTGCTAGCTTGATCAGTTGCTCCGCTGCTACCAGGAACTGAAGAAATGGGGGGGGGGAAAGCTGCTCGTTTCATATGGGGAGATGTTAGCCAAGTATGCTACATCAGGTGACAAACTCTCAGGCTCTGGTGAAGTGCTGCGATTTTGTGGCTCACTCATTGATCCTTTCTAATGTGGCTCTGCTCTCATCAGCATGCCCTGGTCCTCGGAGATGTTTGCTGCAGGACCACGCGCCATCCCAAGTGCGGTCTCAATGCCATCAACACTTGGCTTGGTTTTCTTTTTGTTACATTCAATCACTGAAAAATTACTGCACTGCTGAGAATTGATTCCAGTACATCTAGAGCACAAAGTAGTTTCTAGGCCTCTACACAACTGGACCGCTGCTACAAGTCGCCGTCACATCAAGAAGCTGGCGAGTTTGGCACAGGATAATTCAAAGCTCTGCAAAACCGATCATCGTGTCAGAGCTGACAACAAAAGGCAGAGATAGGTGCATTTACATTGCTCGAGTGGCGCCAGTCCTGGGTGCCACCCATCTCGTGGCACTTGGCGAGCCGAGGGTATTCATCGCCTCCATCCAGGCAGAGCCGCTGGGCCAACCGCAGGTCGTGCCGCACTGTCTCGTACCACAGCTGTGCACCACCCCCCGAGAAATTGGAATACATTGTTAAGTTGCTGGAGGCCACAACATGCGAGACACGACTTACAGGTCACAAGAGAAGGAGGCGGTCTATTAACAAGCATTTTAGGTGCAGCTGCCAAAGAGCAGGGTTAATTGGAGAGACATGTGAGAGGCCTTTGCCATGCAGTGGGTGCAGTCAGGCTGATAATGATGATAAAAAGAACGAAAAATAAAGTATCCCTGCCCATGCCACCCCTGGAATTGACAATGAGTTCAAGTTCAGTTACAACTACTAATGACATGGACAGAGTACACACGCAAACAAAATAGAGCAGCGTTAATTTCCAAGTTCGCCGTAATGCAGGAAACATTGAAGGAGATCCCCTCATGGGAAGAAAAACAGACATGGCAAGTGCGAAACCATGCTTCATAACCACATCACCTCTAATAAGTTGAACCTCATTACAATGAAATCAGATTTTAAAGAAAAATTTGTTCATCATATTCAATATAACTCTTAAAAGCATGCACACAAATTTCCACAAACAAGCCTGCAAATGAACCCAAGTAAACACCGCTTAAAGGTGGACAACATAAAGTCAGAAAGACAAACAGATTTTTATTTAAGGGAGAGACAGCTTTGAGCTAAAGTTTTTTTTATTTCTTGATGCATTCACATAAAATGTCTTAAGCAAATTCAAAATAATTTTATGACTTTACTGGACTTTCAGAAGCACAATGAAGGGCTTCTCAACGAAGCTGTTTATTGGGCTGACTGACACCCATGAAGAACTGAATGACTTGGAGGCGGTGAAAGCAACAAGCATGCTCAGCTCTGCTCCGCAAGGCGAGATGCCTAGGCAGAAAATCGTAATGGATAAAAAT
Source organism: Amblyomma americanum (assembly GCF_052857255.1). Classification (NCBI taxonomy): domain Eukaryota; kingdom Metazoa; phylum Arthropoda; class Arachnida; order Ixodida; family Ixodidae; genus Amblyomma; species Amblyomma americanum. The sequence goes on from NC_135499.1 coordinate 66,916,001, forward strand.
GCCCATTGTTCACACATTTCCCTGCAATGCACAGCTGCCACAGTTCAAAAAACAATCGTTTTAGTGCACTTCCCAGCCACTTTAAACCATGTACTTCTGGACGGCATAAGAAAAGAGGCATACAAGAGGACACAACAGTTTTCAAAAAATTTATTTCCTGGCCATTTTTGGGGATTCATTTCAAAGCACGCACCTCCTTAAAGCTTGATAAATGTGTGAACCCTCACCTTTCATTCAGTGCAGGGGAGTGAAAATAAGTACACACAAACAGCAATGCTGGCCGCATGCACAAATTGATTTATTTAAAAATTGATGTGATCTTTGCTGGCGCCGCTTGAGGGTATTCGACAGGACAAACTCCTCTCTCGCAAAAAGTGTTTTGCCTGTACCGCCTGCCTCGTGGCTCGAGCTCGATTCTGCCTCCACAAGAAATTCCGCTTGTCGTTGAGAACTGCATGTGCGATTAGCCAATCAGATCCCACCACAGATGCTTTCCCCATCTTTGCCTCAGCAAGTGCACCGGCCTGGTCTTCAGCACTGCCACTAAACCATTAGCACAAATAAAATGTTCCATTTGCCACGACTCTGAGGCAGAGTCGCAAAAAAAAAAAAGAACAATCCCCTTGTCGGTAACTGAGGACAAACAACACTTGGAACGGGCTAAAGGGTGGCGCACAGAAGGCAAGGTGGCCAACTAAAGTTAGATCTAGCTACTTTTCAAAACAACTAGATATTAAATCTTCACTTAAGCTACGAGTAGCTTATTTGGCTCTTTTTCCAAAATCTAGTTATTTATTGATTGTTTTATTCATACTCAAATCTTGCTCCCAAGACCTTAGCAGGGTGCATACAAAAAAAAAAATTAGAGCATTCTGACTTTAATAAGAGGGCAATTGTAGCTACAATCAAGAATTAGTAACATGGCAAATATTGAAAAGGTCTGCTGAGGACAAAACTTTCTTCTGGTGATAAAGCTAATGTTTAGAGTTATTGTATATTATTGTATAGACTCCCTACAGGGAGCTTATACAGTAATTCTACCATGATGATGATATTTTGGCATGACCCTTTGTAGCAGTGTCACAGTACTAGCGTCCTAGCTGGGATAGTGAGAAAAAGAAAAGAAAATGAAGCACACACACACTGCAGTCATAAACAACACAGGTCCACGACCACATTTGTGTCGCGGATTTACGAGCTCCTCTGGTTGACAAGCACAAGTCCACGGTTGACTTGTAAACTGCGCCCAGAGTGGTTCATTTGCAGCCTGGGTCAGAAAAGGTTAAAAAAGTGCTTTGGCGTAGCAAACAGAAACAAGATGATTGGTATGGATCGCCAACTGGCCTACAACTCAACCTTGCTAAGCACAGAGGTTGCATGAGTCAGCATGAACATGGCCATCACTTAGGACTTGCAGTAGGAGGGTTTGTGTTTCCTAGTTCATATTTCTCTTTGCAAAATCTTTGCCATGCCAATCCATGTGCTGCAACAGGGTGAGGGTCAGCACTTTGCACGCAAACAAGTTTTTCATAGGAGGGTGCGAGTTTGGGCAAGTTTCTCATGGCACGAACTTAGGGTGTGAACCCGCAATAGCAGATGACACCAACGAAACGTTTCTATTTTTTACAGTGCCAAGACAGAAGCTTCTAAAGTGTTCTATTTTAAGCATTAACAATTTTTTAAGAACACTTGCTCTAAAAAGTGTGTCTGTTAAGTGCAAAAAATTGATTTCAACGGTTAGCTATATTTGACGATGACTTGAAGAGAAAGCCCTCTTTCACCAACGGCAAATTCAGTGCTCATTTACATCTATATCTGCTTTTCTGCTCATTTATTGCAACGTACAGTTAGCACATTTTATTATAGGTCATTCTGATTGTAAAACAACGTGTTCTTGCATTTTTTTTCAAAAAATTTATATTTCTGCAGTCGTAGTTGTTGTTTAGTGCTAATACCGGATGAGTCAAGAAACCTTGTCTTCCCGGCATTCTCTAGGTGGATGAAGTGCCCTTTTGAGAAACTTGCACAAATGGTGGTGCCAGCTTTCCCTCTAGGTAGTATTTACAAAATCTATAGTGAAAACAAGTCAAAGTTGGCCTGTACGGTATATTACCGCAGTATAATGGCAAATACTCTACTTTCGCTGCAAATGAAGCTCATATGAGCTGGAACAGGCTGGAACAGCTGTCTCCCCCACCAGCCATTTTTACACACCAATTGCGATGACGTCGAGACAGTTTTTCGTGCTCCATTCCTGCCAATGTTGACCATGGAGTGCATTTCTGTAGGGGTGCGCGAACAGTATTTACAATTCAATTCACTTCTGTGCCGCACTTTCACTATTCGAACCATACAGACCTCCTAAACAATTCGATTGTTCATCAAAATGCATGGCAGGACACCGTGACATTTTCACACAGGAGTATCTGGCACCTGTATGAGTTAGCTTGCGCTCTCTTCATATAATCAGCTGCGAGCATGTGGCCACCCTGCGCTCTGGAGCCAGGAAACCCAAATGCAGCACCACGCAGCACGCCACTGCGTCGTGCCACAATTCAGTGGACAACTGGCTGTGAACATGACCGGCAGAGATCCTCTCGTTTTAGATCATTACGATTTGAGAAACAGTGTGCATGGAAGTGCTCCAGATTGTGGGGGATAGCAGAAAGGGCAAAGTTGTGGCCCCCGTGCGTTGCGGTGGTTGTTTTGCACGACCACTTTGATCGTTCTCAATTTCCGCCAGCTAGAATCTAGCAACTGCACACCTTAGGCCACAGAGGACAAGAAGAAATTGGAGGTGACACCTAAGCTCCGCCTTAAGCATATGATGCAATAGCGCAGTGGGTTAATTCCCATATATGCAGAAGGCCATTCTCTACTTCACATTCATAGATCCCTGACATTCCTCATACCCCTCCTGCCACACTGGTACAGTGGTTAAGCGTTGTGCCACTGCCCTGCGATGGCAGATGGCGATGGCAGCAGGCTATGTGTTGTCATAAACATTGCGTTTGGAGCGGCATTCCATAACCGGCCTTTTGTCTTCAGGAGCATGAGAGGGCATGGAAGGGATGATCCAGCTCACTTTGCAGCTCAGGCTGCTGCTCCTGTCTCCATTTCGCAAGCTGGTCCGTTGCATTTTGTTGCGATGATCAGCCGCTGACGTCACCTTATACTGCTTCATTGACAACATTCAGTAAACTCCATTGTCATGTGAGAATCATTGACTCAAACTATGATATTAGACTTTTTTTTTCATGGTGCAATTGTTATCCAAATAATTGAGAAGAAAAAACAAGGTAGTAATCTACAAAATAAAGTTTATTACTACTGTTACCACTACACGATTACCCAAGCTGCCTTAATTAATGCCTGGTAAGCCTTATAAGTATTGCAAATTGTGATGATGGAGGGGAACAAAATTTGTTTGCAATATCTATGTTTTTTTTCATAGCTGTGCTTTGGGGAAGAGTATTTGCCTTTAGTGAACCAGCAGTAGTGATATCAGAAATTGCTTGAAAATACTCAAAGCTAGTACAGTCCAGCCAGAATATGTCGAACCCGAATATTTTGAATTATTGGCTATATCCAACACACATATTATCCCCTTGAATATCCTGTGTAAACGTACAGGACAGAGGTCCAGCATATCAAGCTCCAAATTTGTCGGTTCATCAATAAATCAAAATGCGTGCCGTGCCCTTCTAAGGGCGCTCTCCACACGCAGAGGCGAGTTGGCTGTGCAGCCTTAGCACCCGCTGGCACTGCTAAAGGCTGTGAAGCCAAGTGACGAGGTGAATGTGGTGTGTGCTTTAGGGTAGTAATCAATCAAATGTACTGATTTTCCACCCTACATTGCTGTCTTGCGATGAAGCCAGCCTAAGTGACTGGAGTTAAACCTGGTCATAACGAAATTGAAAAAGGTGTGAGATTTTTTGTTACATCCAGGTTTTCGTTACATGCACTTTTCGCGAGAAGAGTCGAAAGGACACTGCAGAACGGAAACCAGAATAAATAAATGTAGGTGAAAACAGCGTTACTGGAAGTCATACAAGTGGAGAAGCATTTCGCGACTGCCCTGATCCGACTGGGGTGAGTGGGGTGGTGAGGGTGGGGGAGGCAGGGGCACCGTGGTCAAACTGATCGTAGTCGCACTGGAAAAATGTGAACGCGCGCACCGTCGCCGTAGACCGACTATGGAAGTACATGCTTCTTCATGCACTTCCCTCTTTCGGTCTTCCCCTCACTGTTGCCCCAGGAAACGGACTCCTCACCTTGCGTCGCCAGCGCTCTCAACCGTCCCTGTTGCTGACGCTCGAGAGCTACCAGCGCCGAATCACACGAGCAACCACGTGGCAACGATGGCCATGCACTGCTCATGTCATTCCTTTTAAAGCAAAACCTTTACCACTCCCCTCCATAGTTTCTTCACAGTGTGGGCGAGTTTGACCTTGAACCGAGGAGAAACCACATGACAACTATGACATCGCACAGCCACCACCACTGAAACCGAGCGCTCGCTCTTGTTCATTGTGTTCGCTGGTGTTGGGGTTGACAACATTCTAGACTCCGATGATTTTGAGGAAAGGTAGGTCGCATAACGGGCTCCCTTGGTCAGTGAATGCCTCAACCATGCTTTCAGGTATGTGGAGGTGGTGAGAGAGAGGTGTGGGCTGCATGCATTAGAGCTAACAATGTTGTGGCAGACAGGCGGCACTGCAGCAATAGGCCCACTGCAGCAATAGGCTGCAGCAACGTTCCCTGTCTGACCAACCTCTAGCGATCGACCATTAATTTAACTGCCCCTGCCAGGGTGGCAGGGTGGGCACCCTGTCTATCCAGTGTGCAGAAGGGAACAGAACCCACTCATACAGAGGCCAAGCAGGGCCTACTTGCCTGATACACCACAGCTTTTGCTCTCTAACCAGGTTCAGCAGTAGTTAAACCTCAGCTAACTTTTAGCAAAAGCTACACTATGGCTAGTAGAAGTGAGTTTTCCGGTGCCTGGGCTAGGCATTCAATTTCCTCTTTCTCCATTTCTCCTTTCCCTCCTTCCTTTATCCCTTCCCTTATGGCTTGGTTCGGGTGTCTACCAAGATGTGACAGTTACTGCCCCTTTTCCTTTCTTTAAAAACCAAAGAAAGGAAGAGTCAGTGGACACCTCAATCTCACTTTCATGTATGTGGCTGGCGTTGGTGCGCAACTGCAAAAACATACTTTGACTTTTTTCTTCCCGCACACTGGATAGGCAGTTTATGGTTGATCCCAAGAGGTTGGTCACCAAATGAACACTGCAGCCTGTTGCTGCAGTGCCACGCGTCTGCCACAATGTTGTCAACCTCAAGGTTGTCAGTGCTAACCCATGCAGCCCACATCTCTCTCTCACCACCACCACATACCTCAAAGCACAACTGAGGTGTCCCCTGAACCAGGGATCCAGTTCCCCTTCCTTTCCTCAAAATCATCCATGTTTAGAACATTGTCTACGCCAATGCACACATTGAATGCCCACAGCAGCTTTTTTTCCTTTTTCACTTTGTATATCCTGGATTAGCTGAGCTAATCCACATTCATTTTTTTTTGCTATGCCCTATTATTTTTTGCTCCTTTTGATCATGAACTGCTGTATGGATGAATGAATGAAAACTTCATTGGTCCACCGAGAAGGAGCCCCAAATCCACTGTCCGTCCCCGCACACAGGCCTGGGACGCGGGTAGGGGATGCTCCGCAGACTAAGGACTAGTGAAGATGCATTGTTTCTTCACGGCCTCAGCCGCCAGGTGGGTGGCTTGCTGCTGGATGACAGTGTCCTTGCTCTGCAGCAAAACTTCCCAGGCTTCTCTACTGTTGATGTTTAAGCCGGCGCCTGGGGAACTGGTGCCCAATCGGCACATTCCCAAATTATGTGATCAAGGGTGCCCCTTTCACCGCAAATTTTACATTTAGAATCGTTTTCATCTCCAGTCTGCGTCAGGTAGACCCAGACTGGGCAGATGTAATTTCCAGCTTGTAACCACCTCCAAATGTGCACCTCATTATTTGAGAGAGACCAATCTGGGGGTAGAAATATCCTTCTATGTAATTTATTGTGTTCGATAAGTTCGTGGTATATAATGATGCAATCTTTCATTGCCTTGCATCCGGGCTGTTCTACGGCCGCTCAGTAGAAGAGATCTCGAGCGAGCGCGTGAACAGCCTCGTTGCCAGGGGCAGATTCTTGCGCAGGTATCCATATGGTGGATATTCTTCTATCAATTGGGTTTGTTGAGAGGATGCGTCTGGCTTCCTCCGAAATTCTACCTTTCGCAATATTCCAAATGGCTGTTTTGCTGTCGCTAATTATTATGTATGCTCGGGTGCCAACCAAGCGAGCATTATTGGAACTTCTTCGGCCGTAATTATGTCTCGGGTGCGTGACGAGGCCGTAATTTTGGGTATGCTGTCTCCATCTTCCACTGCCGATACTGCTGCTCCATGTGTTGTAATGCCACGTGGTATGACATTCCAAAAGAGAAAGCGCTGTGGCTCAGTGGTTAGGGTGCTTGGCTACTGAGCGGGAGTACCCATGTTCCAACCCAGGCCGCTGCCTTTGGTTTCCTTTCGATGGAGGCGGAGCTGGAGGCAAAACAAATGCAAAATGGCACCCCTGTACTGTGGGATGTCCATGCACATTAAAGATCCCCAGGTGGTCGAATTATTCCCCTCCACTACAGCATGCTTTCTCTCTTTCTTCTTTCACTCCCACCTTCCTCCTCCTCTTATGGTGTGGTTCTGGTGTAGATGTGAGACAATTACTGCAGCTTTTTTTTGCCTCAAAAAACCAATTTAGCAATTTTCCAGAGATGGGCTGGCAGCGCTCCAGATTTAATATCTGCTACAGGTCCTATTTGGACCCAAGATATTAAACTTATTTTTGGAATATAGCGGAGTGCTTGAAGCCCTCCAGCACCGGTTGGCCCGGTACTGCACTGCTTCCGGGATCTGCCCTGTTGTATTAGCACCTACTTTCAGCACGTGGCAGCTGTTGTGGCTCAGCTAGAGCCAGTGGGCAGGTGCCGTTTCTCTCATTTCAGTTCGTGGTTCATGGTTTGATTTGATTTATGGGGGTTTAATGTCCCAAAGTGACTCAGGCTATGAGGGACGTTGTAGTGAACGGCTCCGGATATTTTGACCACCTGGGGCTCTCTCATGTGCACTGACATCGTACAGTACACAGGCCTCTAGAATTTCACCTCCATCAAAATTCGACCGCCGCGGCCGGGATCGTGCGGTTCTGCCGAATTTTGAGTGGCTCACCACTAGCTAACAGATAGATGGCATAGCCAGTTCGTTACGTCAAGGTCAACCACCGCAACACCTTCGCTACATGGAGGTCTGAAATACACGCGGTTCAATGGGGGCGGCGCTGGGCAATTCAGAAACTTCGTAATATTGAGGAATTCGCTTTATGGAGGTTTGTTACATCCAGGCTTAACTGTAAAGCCTAGCGGCGCATCCCACCTGGCGTGCTTCGCTGCCGATAGTGTTTCAGATATTAACAGCACCCCAATGTTATTAACTATATTTTTAAAGCACTGATGGTAAGTTTAGGCACACTATGATAGGCAGTGACTAGGTCTAAAGAAACGTCCAATGCGGCTTCAATGCAATGCAAGTTAGGCCTAGCAACGCCCAGCAAGCAATGCAGTGCCAGTGCACCGGCAGGCGGAACATCGATGCAAGGAGCGAGTCACTAGCGTGGGTGCATTGTATCCTTGCTTCTATGTTACAGATATGCTTACCTATTGGTCATTTGTTATATATAGAATTATCGACATATTGAACTATTCTGCAATTCCCTTGTAGTATGATATATCCGGGTTGACTGCATTCAAAAATATTTGATTCAATTCGCAACAAATTTTTTATTTTCCGTATTCGGCTCACAACCAAAAATTTTATATTTTTACAGCTCTACCTTTTTGTGTTGACGTCACAGGTTTTAATCAAGCAAGGGATAAAACAAAAGTTAAGGTGTGGTCTTTTGCACGATCACGCAGTGACCTTTAAACAAGAGCTCCTGAGGGGGCGGTGCACTCGGTGAACTTGGCAGAGCGCCAAGACGCTGTGCGCTCTTGACAGGAACACCGGCAGTGGTGGCTTGCTCGGCGCACTGCTGCACGCCGAGTGCTCGAGCATCGGAGAGGAACACAGAAGTTTAAACCAGACTGCTATAAAATATCCTCTCACTGAAATGCAATGGAGGAAGCAGGACCTTCAGAACCCCAGGTTATTTGGCAAGCTTGAGATCTGGAGCAAAAATGCCTAACCCCTCTCACACCACAGCTAACGCTTAAACAATCACATCACACACTCAGAACTGTCCTGCTAGTGTTTTTTAACCTCACATAAAAAATACGCACCTGGCCTTCAGAGCCGGTGTTCAGCATGTTCGCTTTATCTCACCGCGATTGCCTAGCGCCTTCAGCTGTCACAAAATCGTCGGACTGTGCCATGGACCTATGATACAACAAACAACTTTCGAAGTGAATGATGCTAAACACCTGCAACATAAATGAGGCTGACCACGTGATTTGCTGATGATGGGTAAACGGACAGGCGGACGGGCGGATGTACGATAAGAAACTTGAACTCTCGCAAAAAAAAAAATCTGTCGAAACTTTTTCTCCCCACATGATAAAACCTCCCCTTAAATTGATGTCAACTTTTATGGAAAAAAAATGTGGGTTCAATATGCAAGTAAATACGGTATCCTCAGTGCACTGCACTTTGTGCCCAATACATCTGTTGTTGGACCACACATAAAGGAATACTGGTGTACGAGCACACAGTTGCGTGCGTTGCACCAGAGGCAGGGCCATTACCAGACTGCCACCGTCCCACATATCTTAGTGCCTGCATCCAACTAAGATGTGCTAGAAAGACAGGCCCCACCCACCTGGCGCTTGATGTTGGCACACTCCTTCAACAGGAACACAGTGCCCTTAGTGGTGACGGCATCCTCAGACTCCACACACAGGTGTGTGCCAGACAGCTGCAGCTGCACATCAGGCAAAAGGAAAAAGACAACCAGTGAGACACCCTGGCATGAGGCTGGCCATGCAGGGTAGCACATGCAGCGGGAGTGCTTTGGTGGGAGAACAGCTGGAAGCAATGGGACTTAGGAGAGAGGGATGGAAAGGTAACAGATGTCATCACTGTCACCATCACCAGACTGACTACGTCCTCTGCAGGACAAAGGCTTTTCCCATATCTCCAAAAATTGGCCCTGCCCTGTGCCAGCCGTGGCCATCTTATCACCGCAAACTTCCCAATATCCGTTTAACTAACTTTCTGCCATCGCCTGCTACACTTGCCTTGTTTTATTGGAATCCAGTCCATTACCCTTAAAGGCCATCTGTTATCTTGCCTTCACATTACACGCCCTGCCCAAGCCTATTTCTTCTTTTTATTTCGACTAGGATGTCATTAACCCACGTTTGTTCCCTGACCCACTCTGCTCTTTACCTGTCACTTAAAGAGGGCCTACGACATTAATCAAGCATGAAATCTTTTTTTTTTTTGCATACAAAGTACAATATTTAGTGATGCCTGAACACCCAAAGGGATTGCCGAAATCGTAATATTTAATATTTTAATCTTGCCTAGAAAGGCTCATTTCAAGCCGATGATGTCAAAACACAGTGGCAATTTTCAGCACCGGAAATGATGTGGCACCCAGATTGTGTGTTGCCTTTCTGATTGGTTGGGCTTCCAATTTGAACCTAGTTCCTCCAGACTTGGGAAACGGATCTAAAGTAAGAGTGCTGTAAGCTTTTTGCGTGCGACAAAAACTGGAAAGAAACAGTGGAACCAAATGAAAACTAATAAGAATAACGCTAGGGACGACACGTTCAAGTTCACTTAAAACTTTCGATGAGACAAGCACTGTTGAAACCACAATGAGAAGGCAGCAAAAAAAAATAAAAGCCAGTCGACACACCTTGCCCAAAATTTTGAAGAGATAAGCCAGACAGAGGGGAAGGGGACTGATACTAGTCTTCCAATCCTGGCAACAAAGAAACATCGGGAAGCTTCCTTTGCTGAGTTAGCCACCCCTGCCCCGTCTACGGCATGTGTGTGTAAGGATGACCATTGGCAAGCGTACAGGAGGGGCAGGGCGTACGGCCGCTCCCCCTAATAATCTAAGGAGGGCGCCATGTCTGCCCCATACGTTTACTTTGTCAGACCTCGTGATGTTGCATTCCAAGAGCTGTTTACTTGCAGGGTCGCCTTGAGGCAATGTTTTCAGATTCTTTTTTGCAGTTAACAAAGACAGATGTGTCGTATATTTTCAGTGGTTTAGAGAGAATGGAAATTCCTTCAGAAGTGCACTGTTACACTGAAGCCTCAGCAGCGCAGGGCCTGCCTTCCTTTGTCGATGTTATACATGAAAGTAAAAACTACTGCTCAATAATATTTTGTACATTTTGCAATTCCATTACATTGAAATAAGTGCTGTAGAAACATTCATCATCTTTGCACTCGGTGTCGACAGTAAGGGCCTAGGTGGGAGGGGGTTGGAGTGGGCGGCACTGCGATACAACTTGGCTCCTCCTAATAGAGAACTCTGTGCACACCTATCGGGATGACACCGTCAAAATGCGTGGCTGCCATGGCAAAGCAACAATTGCACACAAGCTTCCACTGCACGTGTGCAAGGAGTGTTTCTGATTGGCAGCGACCAATCTCAGCACTGGGTGAGTGAAATGGGAAAGAGAAATCCATATCCGTCTGATCTCTTTATCCTGAATTTTCCAAGTGCAGTAACTTTCGTTTGCATGCTCCGATTTGAATAATTCTTTCTGCATTAGTCTCCGACGCACATAAGGAATCCATTTATCAGATTAATCAGCACTGAAAAAAACATTACAATGCCCCTTTAATGTTACACCTATGATTTCCTTTTCCCAAGCTCCCTGCATTGTCCTCAATTTAAGTTGAACTCTTTTGTTAGCCTCCACGCTTCTGCCCTGTATGTGAGTGCCAGTAAGACACAGCTGTTATATACTTTTCTCCTGAGGGATATTACAGGAAAGGAAGAATCAAGGTTTGGACCGCCTCAAGAACAAAGAGAGAAAGAAATTTGGCAGCTCAGCTCTTCACGTTTGCACAACACTACTCTACTCCCGACTCGCATCCATAGCATCCACTCTCTGTTCCTGTTGCCAACATCTTTCTTTTTCTGTCCAGCTATCCCAGAACGCACTATTACAAGCATGATCACCAGGGTCACTTCTGTTTTTATCTGCAATTCTTTGCATTTCTCTGGAAGAGTGAAAAAATTATGCTGAACAACTGTCCCCCATTACGCTCTCCGCACAAATTTCAGTGACCACTGATAGCCGATAGAGAAAGTGTGTGACAGACCATTCTTGAACCACGAGGGATTTCACTTAACAAGTGACTACTGCCAAATGAGCCCTCCCTGAATAGTTTATCAAATGGCATGGCTTCGCATGGTACTACAGTGTGTCTGACGCACCTTGGAAAGTAACCAGCAAGTACGCAAGAATAAAGGACGAAGTGAAAATGGCGGCCGGTTTAAAATGGTTAGGCCAAATGCAAATTAGGTGCACTAGCACTTCAGTTTTCACCTTGGCTTAAGTTCAAGGCTCAGTTTTCAAGGTCAAGCAGCCCTCAGTCAGACTTAAGCTCTGCCTTAAGGGTATGACACAATAGTGCCAAAGGTTAAATGCCCACATATGTTTAATTGGTCCTTCTCTACTTTATATTCACAGATCGCTGATAGTCCTCATGCCCCTCCAGGTGCAGTAGTGCAGCAGTGAAGTGATGCACCCCTGCCCTGCGATGGCAGATGTTGCCATTGGTGAGACTTGCGCGACCCAGGTTGCTCTTCCGGAGAAACCCCAAGGTCATGGAGAGGGGCTTTGGACAGACAAACATCAGCGAAATCTCAGACTGGGGCTTAAAGAGCTTTAAACAACTGGTAAAAAATGCAGATGGTAAGAATTGAATTAATTCAATGAAAAGGAAGCAGACTGTAGAACTACACATTTACCCGCGTAATTTAAATTTACTCGCGTAATTAATTTTTTATTTAAATTAATGCTTCAAAAAAGGGGAGCGCCAATTATGTGGAGATTTCATGAACACGTACTAAAAAACTATAAAGGCCATAACACACAATATATACCATAAATTGACACCGATGCATCAGCCCCCAACTCACATACCTTGCTGGCTAAAAAAAGAAAAGAAAGGTTGACTCCAAATACAAGGTGACGCATATCCCCCCCCTCCCATACCGCCCCACGTTATGTAATTCCCCACGGGATGGCATGACGGTGCAAATGTAGCTCAAAATTATAAATGTGCAATGATACAATCGCAAGCAGTCAGGGGCAAATGGAGACAAAAGGCGATAAAACAATGCCCTCGTGTGCAGCCCAGCTGAGTAGCAGCAGCCCAACCAGCAAATGGTTTGGTAAATTCGAATTTCGGCGCACGCCGGAGGCTACCGGAAGTTCACTCTTGCAACTGCTCATTTGGGAAAGCGACCACCAGCAAGAGCGAGTCTGGTAAATGGTGCGCAATTCAAATTTTCCAGGGCCAGCATGGTGGCATGCCCTCGCCACTCACAGCTTTTGCAGCTGCTCATGGCAATGCGGCCATGCCAACCTTCCCAAGCCTACCTTGTGCACACCCGCATGCATGCTGGTGGTCTGGTGCAGCATAGAGAGCAAAATGTGGAAATAAAAGTTTTTTTATAAACTAGAGCAATAAATTAGGAGCGCAAAAATTACGCGAGGGCACAAATTCAACAGGTAAATAAAAGCTCGTTAATTCAAACGTCACAGAACCGGGAAAAATGTTCGAATTATTGAATGGCTTCGAAACAACTGACAAGAACCATTTGCATTACGGTATATGTACCGTATTTACTTGCGTAACGAACTCACTCGCATAATGAGCCCACCCACCCCGATTTTTGCCTCAGAATTTGAAAAAAAAAAAAAGCTTCAGTCGTTAACGCTTCCCTCCGTGCCCACAACGCATTTCTTGGCAGTGCACCAAGATGCTGCGCAGCGATAACATCACAGTGTGTTTACCTTCTGACGTTAGCACTAGCAAGGGGGAGAAGCGAACTTTGCAGAGTGCCAGCGCTTGTCCGGTTGTGCAAGCCTCGTTTTCAGTACGTTCCCCTTAAGGGCGACCCACATGGAACAAACTTGCGCTGCGGACTTTGAGCGGTGCGGCGGAACGCCGACACATCGCCGCTGTGCAGCACCACAAGCGGCGGAAAACGGGCAGCTGCCGCCAGACCACTGCCGCCAGGATTTAGAAACGGCGTGATTCCATATGCTTCGTAAAACGCTGAGAAGAACAGCTGTGCATTTACAATTAAGCTATTATTTATTCAATGACAACAAAGAAGATGAATTATTCTTTGTGACCCCTTTCAGAACCAAAGTAGTTAACCTGTTTGAACCTCCTGCGCTTCCTGACGTCAACCGACGCGTAGTAGCTAAGCCTAGCAGCTCTGAAAATCTGGCACGTTTCATTGCTAAAATTTTGTGCTGTGGGCATCTTCAGACAAACTGAAAGATTTGTGCGACTTTTGTTTGTCGTGAACATGAGGCACAGTGTAGCGGCAACGACGAGTTCGTGGTGAAGCGAGAGGCCGCCTTGGCAGGTGCGGCCATGTTGTAGAAGTGGGCGGAAGTCAGACACTGTTGCACCCTGATTGGTCCGTGCTGACAGCCCACATTGGCAGCTTCCGGCCAGCGGCTGACAGCCAGGCGATGCTAAAAGCAAGACCTACTGACCTAGAGACCTGCACATATGGTGGGGTCCTATGGGACAGCGTGTGCCAACTTTTGTTAACTTTTTGCCATTGAGGGCGCTCGGTTGTCCTGTTGTTCATGTTGTACCTGCAAGGGTTAGAGACCAAGCTAGAGAGGAGCGGACTAGGCTTCAACCTTTCTTTTTTCAAGCAAAGGGGGGAAATGGATTAAACAGTCATTACCGGGACTGATATATGCGGATGATGTGGTGTTGATGGCTGACAACAACGAAGACTTGCAGAAGTTGATAAACATATGTGGTACAGAGGGAGATGGATTAGGTTTCAAGTTTAGTAAGAAAAAATCTGCAGTCATGATATTTAATGATGAGGTCGGCGAGCATAGAATACAGGAGTTCACGCTAGAAGTATTGGATGAGTACAAGTATCTTGGGGTGTGGATAAATAATGGTGCTGAGTATCTGACAGAGCATGAAAAATATGTAATGAATAAAGCTAGTAGCAATGCAGCTGTCATGAATAATAGGGCACTATGGAGGGTTAATTGGAGAGACATGGGAGAGGCCTTTGCCCTGCAGTGGGTGTAGTAGGGCTGATGATGATGATGATGATGATGATGATGATGGAATTACAATAGGCATGAAGTGGTAAGAAGGATCTGGAACAGGAAAGGGGTGATGGTCCTAGCCTGACTTTCGGTAATGCGGTCCTGTGCATGAGACCAGATATTCAAGCAAGGTAAGAAATTAAACAACGCGGCGTAGGGAGGCTAGCTTTGGGAGCACATGGCAATACACCAAATCAGGGGGTACAGGGTGATATGGGATGGGCGTCGTTCGAAAGCAGAGAAGCTAGCAGTAGGATAGCATTTGAGGAGCGATTGAAAAAAATTGGGGAAAAGCAGTGGGCTAGGAAAGTTTTCAGATAACTGCACATAAGGAATGTGGACACGAAATGGAGAGAGCGAACTAGAAAATTGACAAGCAAATATCTGGACAGCAGTAGGGGGGCAAACCAGCAATTATCGGTTAAGAAAAAGGTTAAAGAAACAGAGAGAGCCCTGTCGAAAACAGGGATGCTTACGAAATCGGCACTGGGAACATATAGGATCTTTAAACAGGAAATTCCCGAAGAAAATATCTATGATAATTGTAGGGGAAGATCTTTGTTGTTTGAAGCCAGGATGGGAGTTTTGCGGACATATAGAGTCAGGTACCACGAGATACAGTCAAACCTGGATATAACGAAATTGAAAAAAGTTCGCAATTTTTCGTTATATCCAGGTTTTCGTTACATGCAGTTTTGGGTTAAGACTGGTAAGGATTATGCCAAAACGAAATAAAAATTCGACAGATATCAATTCAAGTGAACTCGCCATTCAAAGAATTTATTTAATAGAGAAAAACTGCGTAATTTTCGCTTGCTGTTTTTGCCCGATCGAAGCCACTACTCGGCGCTCCAAGGAAACTAAGGCATCCATGGCTGCTTCATCGTCCTGCGAGCCGACGAAATGGCGCAGAACGTCCACCGCGTCCATCAGTTCCCTCGCGGTGGGAACAGCACAAAACGTATCAGGCTCTGACGAACCGTCACCTTCAAGGCTATCTTTAACGGTTTCGACAAGTGCCGCATCAGTCATCTCTTCCGTAGCCACGGCGCCGTTGTCCACGAACAAAAAGTTGCACAGCTCGACACCGTCGGGCACCCCACCGTTCATGCGTAGTTCATCCCACGCTTCTGCGACCTCGGGTGGGCTTGAAGGTTCGTCTTCAGTGACTGTAGCTTGAATGGCCTTATTTACCTGAGCCTTGGCGAAGCAATTGGTGATCACTTGTGATCCGACCTCTTGCCACGACGCAGCAAGCATTTCGATTGCTTGGTAGATATCCACTTTTGTTGGCCATTCAAGGCGGATGTCCAGGAGCATCTTCTGTATCAATCGACGCCGGTAACAGCATTTAAAGCTGTTAATAACCCATTTGTCTAAGGGCTGTACCAGAGAAGTGCAGTTAGGTGGCAAATGCTGCAGCTCGACCTTAGAAAGCTGTAGGCCTTCCACATGGTGCGCGGAGCAGTTGTCAAGCAGCAAACAAATGCTGCGAACTTGTCGCTTGACATCTTGGTTGAGCTCCTTCAGCTAGTCGTAAAAAATTGCCCGCGACATCCAAGCTTTGGAGTTTGCCACATATTTTACTGGCATCCGCCCTGTTCCTTTAAAACATCCGGATCGGGCATTGCGGAAAATAACAAACAGGATTCGCTTGTCGCTGGCATCAGTGTTGGCGCAAAGCAAAACCGTCACGCGGAGTTTAATTTGCTTTCCACCGCGGCAGTCTTCTCCTTTCAGTGAGAACGTGCGGCTCGGTAACATTTAAAAAAACAGGGCCGTCTCATCAGCATTATAAATGTCGGCAGCTTCATAGTGGCTGAAAATGCCGGGAAGCTTCTTGGCCACCCACGAGGCAGCAGCATCGCTGTCTGCGGAGGCAAACTCGCCAGATACCACTTTTCCGACGACACCGTGCCGGCTTTTAAATCCTTGTAGCCAGCTGTTACTCGCTTTGAAGTCGTCGTGGCCCAGGATACAAGCAAAATCTATGGCTTTCTGCTGCAAAATCGCGCCACTTATGGGCACGTTTTGTGCTCGTCTGTCCAAAAACCATGCAAACACGGCGTTGTCCACATCAGCATACGTCGATGTCTTCAGTCTTTTCTTCTGGGCGCTTGTGCCCGACTCCATCGCACTGCGGATGCTTTGTTCTGCAGCAAGAATGGTTGACAGGGAGCTGGCTGGTATATTGAAGCGGGCAGCGACATCCTTCTTTTTTTCGCCGGCGGTAACCGCATTCAAAATCGAGAGCTTATCTTCAAGCAACAAAACTTTGCGTTTCCTCACAGCAGAACTCATCGTAACGAACCGACACCGTAAACACACACCAACACACACACGTCAACACGCTGACGAAGAAGGCTTACCATAACTGCGCCGCAACACCACGAAAAATTTGTCATAGTAGTGCCACCTAGTGTCAAGCTACAAAATGAAAGCTTAAAAGTTGCTACGCTTGCCACGGAGCGGCGATAGCGGCGCTCAACATCATCATCACTGAGGTCTGCTTGTTTGCTGCGATTGCAAGCGTTCTGCTCGCGGTCTACTTTACCTTTTAATATAAAAACTTACTTAAACAATATTCATTAAAGTTGCGCACGCACTGCCCGGTCAAATTTCGGGCAAAACATTACAAGATACAGCTCGATGATCAGAGCCACGGATTCGTTACATCAAGGTCAACTGCCGCAACGAGTTCGTTACATGGAGGTCGCCTATACATGGGCTTCAATGGGGGATGTGCTGGGGAATTGAAAAATTTCGTAAAATCCAGGAATTCGTTACATCGAGGTTCGTTACATAGAGGTTCAACTGTAGACACGTTGTGCGTTGCGTGCGGAGAGGAGGAGGAAACGGCTGAACACTTGATACTTTTCTGTAAAGGGCTTCACCCTACAGTGGAAAGCAGTGGGGCTGATTTATCCAAGGCATTGGGCATCCGTCCGTCCGTCCGTCCGTCCGTCCGTCCGTCCGTCCGTCCGTCCGTCCGTCCGTCCGTCCGTCCGTCCGTCCGTCCGTCCGTCCGTCCGTCCGTCCGTCCGTCCGTCCGTCCGTCCGTCCGTCCGTCCGTCCGTCCGTCCGTCCGTCCGTCCGTCCGTCCGTCCGTCCGTCCGTCCGTCCGTCCGTCCGTCCGTCCGTCCGTCCGTCCGTCCGTCCGTCCGTCCGTCCGTCCGTCCGTCCGTCCGTCCGTCCGTCCGTCCGTCCGTCCGTCCGTCCGTCCGTCCGTCCGTCCGTCCGTCCGTCCGTCCGTCCGTCCGTCCGTCCGTCCGTCCGTCCGTCCGTCCGTCCGTCCGTCCGTCCGTCCGTCCGTCCGTCCGTCCGTCCGTCCGTCCGTCCGTCCGTCCGTCCGTCCGTCCGTCCGTCCGTCCGTCCGTCCGTCCGTCCGTCCGTCCGTCCGTCCGTCCGTCCGTCCGTCCGTCCGTCCGTCCGTCCGTCCGTCCGTCCGTCCGTCCGTCCGTCCGTCCGTCCGTCCGTCCGTCCGTCCGTCCGTCCGTCCGTCCGTCCGTCCGTCCGTCCGTCCGTCCGTCCGTCCGTCCGTCCGTCCGTCCGTCCGTCCGTCCGTCCGTCCGTCCGTCCGTCCGTCCGTCCGTCCGTCCGTCCGTCCGTCCGTCCGTCCGTCCGTCCGTCCGTCCGTCCGTCCGTCCGCCCGCTTGCCCGCCCGCCCGCTTGTCTGTCCGTCCGTCCGTCCGTCCGTCCATCCATCCATCTGTCATGATCATCATCATCGTCTGCTTTCTACAAATGATTTCACTCCTCTCACTGCCTCCCTGTGCATTTGTCCTGTCTTATTATTTTGAAACCTAGTAATGAACGATGCAAATATGACATTTCTTTAAATCCTAGCAGTGAATATTTAGTTTGCGCGCATCATAGAGTTTCTTACTATTATCTAGAGGGAAAGCTGGTGCCCCGCCTATGGGAGTTTGCATAGAGCTTCCTCGAGACCACCTGTACCACCATGGGCGCTCTAAGCATCATGGGGCGGAGAGCTGCCGACTGCAGAACTACAATTTTGGCCAAAAATTAATAAAAATACAAACGTTGTTCGATAATCAAGAATGTTCTAACATTCAATATCCTGTCTATAAACAGCAACAAACAAGCAGGAAAGCAGGTAAATGTAAAGTTTGCCCAAAATAAGCGATGCCTTGCTCTCCTATTGGCCAAATATTGCAGACCACAAAACCCAATATTTCGTGCTTAATAGGGGCATTTCTTAAAAAGAAATATGTTTAAAAAAAGATTTTTGTTGCTTCAACACTAACAGGTTTTTTAATGGCACTTCAGAAACCAAAAACCTTTTATTGGCGTCGTGTGCTGTTGCGTTTTCGCTGCTATGGCTTTTGCGCACTACGTTTGTGCCAAAGTCGTTCGCGCCGTGGACGGAACAGGGCATCTCAGTAACACCACTCTCTGTTCCTGAAAAAAAAAACCGACTGTCTTGCACCAAGTAGCTCATCACCCCATGATGCTTTGAGCACCCATGGTGGCTCAGGTGCAGCGCCGCCAGCTTTCCCTCTAGTTAATAGTTAGAAACTCTATGGCGCACATGCATGCGTGAGACTTTCTGGCATCTTTGCTAGGCAATGGATGAATGAAGAATATTAAAAACGTAGACAAATGGCAAAAATATTACATCCTTGAAGTAAAATAACCGACGCCATCTTGCTCAACAGGTTAATTGTAGCGCCACGCCGCCCATAGCTGCCCTTCCCTGGTGGCAAAAGGCATGAACTAGAACACGCGCGCTGGAGCAGTGCCAAATGTGCAGGTCTCTAGTCCAGTAGGTCTTGGCTAAACGCTGGCGTCATGATCGTGGCTGACCGCGTGCTTCTATTAGCGACTGATGGGTGGAAGGATAGACGATACTTGCAAAGAAAAATGAGTTTTTCGCACGTAATTTGTAGCGCCCGTCCGAAGTCATAGCCTTTCATGGGCGTTGACTTGGACCACGCCGACAGTATTTATCCGTATTTCCGAATCAACAGGGCTCGAATTAACGAGTATTAGTTGCGAGTTTTGGAGGCTGTGCGGAAATGAGAGTAGGCAGCCACCACTAGAGGTGTGTGCCATGTCGGTTTCGAACGGCGGCGGCATTGGTGGCGCGGCGCCTGGTATTCATCGACGGCGGCGCAAGGCCGTTTTTCGACAGCGGCGGCGGCACCGGCTGCATGGAAAGCTAAACCACAAATTTAAAAAGCCATTTCACTACAGCCTTTTTTGCTAAACTGGTTGAAATTTTAGGGCTTTTCGTCCTAAGGGCTCAGAACACAGAATACAGAGGAGTTGAAGGGTTAGAGAAATGCAAATTTTTCTGTAAATCTCTTGTTTTTTAGGTGCCATATTAAAAAAAAGTTAGGCACATATCCCAAGTGCGTATGTTCATTGTGTTATATAATTCTTGCTCACGACTGTGCAGAACCTTTCTTGTTTTCTGAGTGGTAGTTGCAATTGTTTTCTTTTTTTCTATCCTTCGGTTATACAGCCTACAGGTATTTTTCCATCACACAGAGTCAGTCACTTAGCCTAGAATTGTTAAGCCGGCACCGACGCACGTGACGCTCGATATGTTAATCGTACTTCCATTTGTTCTAAACTAGATTGTGGTTATACATTATTCTTTACGTAAAAATAAACAGACCTCTTCTATGACCAACTTTTGCTAGGTTCAGCCCTTTAGCTGTCAACCAATCAGTAGATGTTATAACACAAACATTTCCGTCTGGACAGTGTGTGAAATCACTTGTTCTGAATATTAATTACAATTTGTTTAAAGTAACAGTTCTTATAAGAGAATTTTCCCGGAATAAAAATGAAATAAAATATTTTTTTTGCAGCAGGTGAACATTTTTCTAGCTTAGATATGTTATGATGCACTTATGCAGTTTTGGGTCATATCGCTGATTCCACCCGCAGCCACAGTGCCCGCGACCCTCAAGTCATGATTTTGATGTTCCAAAACCCTCGTTTTTTTCTCGTTGTGCCATGTTGCGCTTTTCATGAAGTTTCGGAATGCCACGTTGCGTTAGAGTTGCGTTGTCTAGGGACGATACGCATGCGCAGACGTGCGGAGAGCAGGGTTGCTTTTGTTTGTTTTGTGTTGATTCATTGCAACACACTTGTCATGTTGATTCCTTGACATAATTATATGCCTCAGACAGTGTGGGGACCTGCCCTGCAGCCCCCTGTGTTTGCTTTCTCGCGAGGCACCGTGCAGCAGCAGTCTCACCTCGAGGAGGAACGCATTCCCTTGTCAATTACATTAACCGGCAAGAGAGGGCGCCAGCGTCGCTGCTCGGGAGACTGCTGAAGCCCGCGCGCGGGGGAGGGGGCATGGGGCGCTTCGGCTGGGATCATCGACGCGAGCGGACGTGTCGCGCACGGCTCCGCTCTTCCCGGCGGCGCGAGGAACCGGCGGGGAGACTGGCTCCCGTACTCATCCCATCCAGGGGTACGGAGTATCCCTTGCCCTAGCGCGGGCGAACATTCGCTCGGAACCTTGCTGGTGAGTCGGAAGACCTTGATTCATTAGCGTACCTTGTTGCTAGCTGGCGTTATTGTTGCTGTAGCAATAAATGCCTCTTTGCATCAGCCAATGTGTCATTCCTTTGTTCCCTCAGAGCAAAGGCCCGCCATGGTTGGCGTGCGCTCGGTGTAGCGTACGCGATCACGGGGTGGGGTCTGGGCAGCTTTGAACCGTGTCAGCCGCGATTGAGTGGGGAGAACGTATTTATATCTCCCCTAGTCAAACCCCACATCTGGCCCGGTTAGCTTAGCCGGTAGAGCATGAGACACTTAATCTCAGGGTCATGGGTTCGGGCCCCACGTCGGGCGCCAGATGTGAGGTTGACTTGGAGAGATAAGTACGTTCTCCCCACTGAATCGCGGCTGACACGGTTCAAAGCCGCCCGGACCCCATCCCGTGATCGTGTATACTACCGAGCGCACGCCAACCACGGCGGGCCTTGCTCTGAGGGAACAAAGGAATGACACATTGGCTGACACAAACAGGCATTTATTGCTACAGCAACAATAAGGCCAGCTAGCAACAAGGTACGCTAATGAATCAAGGTCGTCCGACTCACCAGCAAGGTTCTGAGCGAATGTTCGCCCGCGCTAAGGCAAGGGATACTCTGTACCCCTGGACGGGACGAGTGCGGGATCCAGTCTCCCCACCGCTTCCTCGCCCCGCCGGGGAAGAGCGGAGCCGCGCGCAACACGTCCGCTCGCGCCGACGATTCCAGCCGAAGCGCCCCATGCCCCCTCTCCCGCGCACGGGCTTCAGCAGTCTCCCGCGCAGCGACGCTGGCGCCCTCTCTTGCCAGTTAATGGAACTGACAAGGGAATGCGTTCCTCCTCGAGGTGAGACTGCTGCTTCACGGTAGCACACGGGAAAGCAAACACAGGGGGCTGCAGGGCAGGTCCCCACAACAGGGAAAAACCAAATCTCAAACGCAGCTAGATTTGCGGGGAAAATATATATTCATATTTAGAGGGTGCACCATTGTGCCGCGTGAAAACAACGGTGGCGGCGGCGGCGGAGCCGCGCCGATGCCTCGGCGCACACCTCTAGCCACCAATGCGCCCACCAACCCGTACCTTCCGGCGCCGCCGGCTGCCGTGCCAGTGATGGCGCCATTTAGGTTTTACCCACTCTTCCACAGTTTTATCTGGGTCCATCTTTTGTCCCCGTTTAGGACGTGCACAGCCTGTAACTATGTGGAGGTGCTTCTTTTCTTTTTCTTTGGCTACGTGCTGTGTGCCAAGCCACCCAGATACGGCAGCGCGTAGTTCGAATTATCCGTAGCGGAACCAACTCGCTTTTGAATTAACAGGCTTTGTTATACACAGATCTCTATGAAGCTTGGCCGGACCAAGTATTGTAGTTCGAATTATCCAAAAATTTGAATTATCGAGGTTCGAATTAACGAGCTTTCACAGTATAGTATATAGAAATGGGAAAAGGGAAATCAAAAAGGAATCCATCTACAGTCAAAACCCGATTTAACGAAACCCGATTTAACGAAAATCTCGATTTAACGAAGGTATCCTAATTCCCCCTCAGACGCCCATAGGGTTCAATGCTTTGACTAACCCGAAATAACGAAACCGGTTCCGGATCTGTCCCAATTTAACGAACCTTTTTTCGAGAAATAAAGGTGAAAAAGTGTTAATTTTTGGTCTATTTTGTAGACAGCACCCCAAAATTTATTGATTGCGAGTCAGCGGTAACAGCGCGGAGCATCTTCATCCCGTCGCTCTTTTCAAACTGCGTGGCGCAAAACGAGTTTTAATTTTGAGTCGAGCTCACGAGATGGCGCCAGCAGTAAAAAAGTTTCGTGCCACATTTCATAGATGGCGCTGTTGCAGTTCGCGTGTTTTTTTTGTGTGTGTGTTTGTGTGTTGTGCTCTGTGTTCGCTCTTGTGCGGATTTCCCC
This sequence comes from Amblyomma americanum, assembly GCF_052857255.1. Taxonomy (NCBI): domain Eukaryota; kingdom Metazoa; phylum Arthropoda; class Arachnida; order Ixodida; family Ixodidae; genus Amblyomma; species Amblyomma americanum. Next base: position 66,938,857 of record NC_135499.1, read on the forward strand.
GTGCCTTTGAACGCACGTCTTTGTCAAGCTCAGCTTGTTAGGCCTCCATCAGTCTAGCCTTGCTATCGTGAACGCGGACGTGGTGTGTGCGAGCAAGCGCGCCGCTAACCCTCCTGACTAGCAGATGGAGCCCTGCAAGAAACGAAAAAGGCTTACCCTGGACGAGAAAGCGGACATAATTCGTGCTGTGACAAGTGGACAGAAGAAATGTGACGTGGCTGCATCACATGGCATTCCAGCGAGTACTCTCTCCACAATATTGAAAGGGAAAGATGACATCCTCCGCGCCACTCCGTCGGGGAATCTCTCGCGCAAAAAAACGCTGAAGACCACTCCTCAAAGCAAAATGGAAGAGGCCCTCTTCGCCTGGTTTATGGATTTGCGGGCGAAGAATAGTATTCCCGTGAGTGGAGACCTGCTCCAACAAAAAGCTCGCTCTTTCGCGTGCTTGCTGGGCGACAACGAGTTCAAGGCAAGTCCCGGCTGGCTGTCGCGCTTCAAAGAACGACACGGCATCGTCGGGAAAGTGCTTAGCGGTGAAACGAGCAGCGTAAGCATGGCTGTAGTCGGCGACTGGCAGTCTGAAAACGTGCCCGACATTCTGGGAAAATATGCCCCCAGCGACGTCTACAACGCCGACGAGAGCGGTCTATTCTACCAAATGCTGCCTAAAAAAACACTCGCCCTGAAGGGGCAGGCGTGCCACGGCGGCAAACACAGCAAACAAAGGCTGACTCTTTTGCTGTGCGTCAACATGGACGGCACCGACAAACGAGACCCGCTTGTCATCGGAAAGAGTGCGAGGCCGCACTGTTTTAAAGGCACCGAAAAGCTTCCTGTGAAGTACGTTGCCAATTCAAAGGCGTGGATGTCGCGTGCCATTTTCGCTACATGGCTGAAGGAATTTGACAGCGACATGTGTCGCCAGAAAAGGAAAGTGTGCCTGTTGCTGCATAACTGCACGGCCCACTACGTTGCAGAGGTCGAGCTGACCAGCGTGGAGCTCCGCTACTTCCCCCCAAACGCAACGTCCGTGGTTCAGCCCTTGGATCAAGGGATAATTAATAGCGTGAAGTGCGCATACAAGCGTCGAGTCGTCGACAGAGTTCTCCTCAACCTGGAGCTGAAGCGCGAGACGAAAATAGATATTTTTATGGCGGTTGAGATGGTAGCGGCGGCTTGGAGAGCATTGAGGCCGTCGATAATTGTCAACTGCTTCAGGACTGCCGGTTTCAGTACACTAGGCACTGAAACTGCCGAAGCTGGTCCGGACTGCGCGAGCGCCGTGCACGAGGATGAAGATGCCTGGGAACACCTTCGCTCAGTGGATGAAATGCCCACAGGCATAAGTTTCTCAGACTACGTGAACGCAGACGCAAACGCAGTCACAACGGAAGTTTTGACTGATGCCGATATGTTGCGGCTTGTAGGAAGCGTGGAGGGAGTGACGGCTGAAGACGCTGCCGACGACCCTGCAGGTGCCGAAGCTCCCGTGCCGACACCAGGTCAGGTGATGGATGCTCGCGATCTGCTGCGACATTTTGCCGGCGCACACGAGGGGACGGAAGACGCGCTGGACGCACTTCAGACCTACGAGAAATCGGTGCGGCCGTTGCTCACAAAGCGCACGCAGGCAAAGATCACCGACTTCTTTGGCGGAAAATAAATTTGTAGTCCCCTCGGGCCTTTCTTGTCGAGTAAGAATTTTTGTTGTTTCTTTTCATACGCGCTAGCGGCGCCGGTCGTGGTGTTGGCGCTACCCACTCGAAAGTAGCGCGGGGGGTCATGACGATGACCATACGGACACCCAAAGATTGCGCTAGTTGTATGATTACCAACTTTGGCGCCAATTTGTCATTAGCTATGTGGCTTGCCGTCCCGTCGGCGGTATTTAGGGAAGATTGTTGCGCCGCTAGCCGAACCGTCCTTTGGGTCGGTGCTACCGGCATGAATTCGTCACGCGCGAGTGCGACGAAAAGTGAAAATGGTACGTGCTAACCGATACGACCGCGATAAGCTGGTACGGTTTATGCGGATGCAAAATGCATTATGTTCAAAGGGTGCTCAGTCGGGGACTTGACTTTACTACTTTTAAAACGAAAGTACTGTTTAAGCGGGTACGTTTTAACGAAGTTTTACTGTAATCGAATGTACTGAATTATGTGCCCAAGAAATGCCTCATTCAATTTAACGAAGTTCTCGATTTAACGAAATAATTCACGGCTCCCTTCAACTTCGTTAAATCGAGTTTTAACTGTATAATAACTTAAGAGACAATGCCGTACTTTTTGAAGCTACTTCTGGGTGTCTTAGAAAGTGAAGCTACAAGAAGAAAATTAACCAAGATGAAACGTGTACAGTGTGTGGTAATTCTACAGAAACAATTGAACATCTTACATGAGAATGTGATGGTATCCATATGGATGTCGACGCAGACATAGTCACTCTCCCTGTGGCCGTAGGCTTTAGAGATAGCAAAGGTCATGTGAAAGAGTGTGCACTACAAGTTAGCAAAAAGCGACTAGATGATTGGTGGCTCAAAAGCAGGGCGATGATGTCAGGTTCTGAGCGCACAATGAAAAATTTTATTTAGTGAATTTAGCGAATTTCTAGACAACGCCGTTATGTTTGACGGATATATACGAAAAAAAAATAAAAAGAGCCGAGCACGACCACCCCATTTCAAAGGGGATGCTCTTAACTTCCTTCCATCCATCCATCCATGGCATGGCATCGCAGAGTACATAGGCCTCTGGCATTTCGCCTTCATTAAAAAGCGAGCGCCACGGATGGGATCAAACCTGAGTCTTTCAGGTGCACAGCCAAGTGCCAAAACCACTGAGCCATCACGACGGCTTTGCTATGGTATAGTATGATATGGTACAGCCCACAACAAAGGCTCAGTGTTTAGGGTGCTCAGCTGCTGAGTCTTAGGACGTGAGTTAAATCCCGCCCATGGCAGCAGTGTTTTCATGTAGGCAAAATGCAAAAGGCTGTGCTGTGTGATGTCAGTGCACATTCAAGGTTGATCCCAGATGGTTTAAATTATTCTACACTGCTATGTTACAGCATTTCTTTCTCTCTCCCTTCTTTCACTCCCTCCTTCATTCCTTCCCTCAAGGTGTGGTTTAGGTGTCCACTGAGAAGTGAGATAGTTACTGCGCCCTTTTCTTTCCTCAAAATATGGTTTAATTTTTTTTTTTATTCAGGTTACAGTAGGCCTGCACGAATATTCAATAAATCTGAATACGTAGTTGAGCGGTAAAGTATTCGATAAACAATTGGGTCTGAATGTATCATTTTCGAAACCTCGCAGTATTCGCCTCAAGCGAATAACATTTCTGGATTGCTTGCTTCGTCTGGTTTTGGTTAAGCGTACCTCTTCAAGGATGCCACTGCGACGTGAATGCAGCCAAAGCCCCAGCTACATGGACAACTGCAAGGTGTATGCACCGCATGCCTAAGCACCTGCACGTATGCCGAAGCTGGTCTCTTTGCAAGTGTACGGCGGCACACGCAAGCAGGCACCCAGATCTGTACCTGCGGTGCACACACATCGGAACCGGCATGGCAGCATGCAATAACTGGAGGATGCATATCTCCCTCGACTCCAACTGGTCGAGTCTGAACTGACTGTAGCTGCTGCAGCCACTCTTCTCCTAGTAAAATTCACTAATCAAGCATGACAGCACAAGCAAAAGGCACACAGAGATGGGTGTCCCTTTCCAATGCCCACTGCAGGGTGGCGCTAAGTATGCCTAGAGGGCATCCATGGAGTTGCCACTTAAAAGCAACAGGTGCACATCAACGCAATTTGAGATCACACACCTCACAAATACCACTTTTACCTGAACCCCTCAAATACCATTTTTACCTGAATGTAACACGAGCTTTTTCCCCAATTTTGTCTCTTAAAGTTTACCCCCACATTATAATTGAATACAATGATACAATGAATAAAATAGGTTCCATGGTGAACCCATTTTGAAACAATCGCAACTAGGTTTTGGTTGCTAGGTAGTTTTGTGACTAGGCGGTTCAAGGTATTTTTGTGACGTTATGTTGGCAATGTGAGTACCATGAAACCTAAGTCACAATCCATCCAAGGTCAAAACCAGTCAAAACGACATTAGTTGTATGCGTTGGGATCCTGTGCCTCTTGCGTCATGTTCTTTACGGATGGCATCTTTCATGGTGCGATTATTTTGGCTGTTACTGCTTGCTACTGTCCACATGATAGCAACACGTGCTCAGTATGACACTTGTTTTCTTCACCCTGTGTCAATCCTGGTGTTGAATTCAGTTCACGGACACCTAGTGCCTATAGTAAAGAAGTAGCTGGAGGACTCAAAAATACGCCTTGTTGTTATTATCGAGGGAGATGACATCTATGCTGCTGTCACTGGACGTCTGCCTAAATAAACTGTTCAAAGAAAGACAGAGTGTGAAAAATGTACATCGATAGGAACCGGTTGAACCAAGCCCTGACACCCTCAAGAAGAACCAAGCGGCCATACGCGTCGCAGATCGCCAAATGGGTGTCTGCTGCTTCGTAGAGTCATTCAAGAAATGCTCCATATGGAATGACCTCGACGGCACCGAAAACATGGTGCTCGGTCTGGAGATGGAGAAGGGGCATACCTGGAAGCGGCCGACGATAGCGGGCACCTTCCGGCGCAGCAGCTCAAGGTTCCTGGGCGGAGGAAACTTCTTCCGCTTCTTGGGGGGTGCCAGCTCCTCAGGCGTGGGTGGCCGCAGCTCCGGGTACACGTGGTGCATGTACCAGTCGAAGGAGTGGCACCGCAGGCGCTTGCGCAGGGCCTGCCGTGCAGACACATCCCCAAACCACTGGTTGCGGGCATCCCTCCGTGTCTGCAGGTAGTAGGCCTGAAAGGAGAATGGAACGAGGTGGGGCAGGTGAGGCTAGGCACTGAAGAACACACACAGGCCAGGAATGCAGGCGAGGCACCAAAACATATGCAGTCAAATCATGTGTCTTAACACACATGTAGAACCAGCACAAAAAGCACAAGGAAACTGAGGCAAGCGACTGGGACATGGGCAAGTCATGTAATGCAAGGGCAAGGTAGCAAATGATACCTCAGGGTACAGAGTGGGTTCCGAGCGAAGGTAAAACATAGCAGCTGGCACAGAACAGGGTCAACTGGAGTGGACGCATGTTTCATCTCACAACTTGTTTGCAGTGCTGTGAAAGGCAGACAATAGCCCCTCAAATATCTGAGTAGAGTTGTGACTGTTTTTCAAACAATTACTCCAATAATTGCGAAGGTAGCTTGGAATGTTGTTTTGAAAGTACAGCGAGCATTTCATTCACTGGTTAAATTAGCAGAGAAAGTCCATACGAACACAGCACTGCAAAGGCCTACTATGAAGTGCTGCACCACCATTCATTAACATGGCGTTCGCCAAATCAGCTGAATACTGGTGCTCTTTTCTTCCCAGCGATGGAGCCACCAGTTGTACGGGGTGAGTGGCGCAGAAAAACATTTTGCAGAGCACGCCGTTGATTGGTTCAGATCACCGCAGCCCTCACAGTGCAGCAAACAACTTATGAGGTGAAGTACAGTGCAGATGCGGTACAGTGAAGTACAGAAGAAGAATATGCTGATCCCCGGCATGAAACCCACATTGGGATCCAGAGCTTGAAGAAGCTTGCTGGCTCTCAAATCATCTAACCACCACCAACCGGATGCAGCACTAATGCCATCAAGCATGACGATGCACACTTACTGCTACCTGCAGATTCTCTGCAGTGAAAATATTTGTTTCAGTGCAGTTACTGCAGCCTTCAGATGCTTCAGATCCCAAATGAACTGCGTGCGCAGCTGGATAGAGTGCAAAACATCAATAAACTTTAAACTGAACAACCAAAAAAACCCGGTCGTAAAACAGTCTAAAAGCCACCACATTTTCCCGGCATGCATCAGGCATCCTTAATGGTTGAAATGCAGGGCTGCCAGCTTTCCCTCTAGTTAATGTTTAGAAACTCTATGCTGGTGTGTCGATGGCCGGCCCGTCGTTGCAGGAAGTTGCACCACAGGCAAGCAACATGATAACGTTTTAGAGCAAAAGCTCTACTTCATGACCAAAGCTGTAAAAGCTGGGCCATCGCTAAAGCTTTGACCTTAAATGAATAAATAAATAGATAAATATTGTCGTGACTGTGATTCGAAACCACAGCGGTGCGAAAAGGTCAGCTTTGTTGGCCAATGTACGAGAGCCCTTTGCTATTGGCCCGTCCAATCACACCTCGTTAAACTGCAACACACTCTGTGTGCTGCACATCGTCATCTTCAACAACTTCCATCTGCGGCGCGAACAGGTCAGATCGGCTTAGCCTCGATCAGAGCTTGACCTGAGTCTAATATCGTCGCCAGTCATGCTGACGACCCAGCAAAGCAAAGCCAGAAGCCAACCAAGCTAAACGCATGCTTTTGCACATCTCAGTTTAACTACGTTGAAAGCCCACCATTTTCTTTTTTTCTGGTACATCTGGTATTTGCACTGCTGTGACAGCAGTTCCAGGTGGAGTCTCAACAAAGCGGCATGTAGTGATTGGTATGTTTGTAACACGCATCGCACATCTTCAAAGAATCCTAGCAACAGCATTTCTGCCGCGTAGCTCATAGAATCGATTTTGAGGTACATGGGGTCCTATTTAACGCAGTGACGTGAGCACATGCATTCTTCGTCAATGCCAAAAACGTGCATGGTCTCAGTATGAACGCATCACAGGATAAAAACAACTGCTCATATATTTCTTTTTAGAAGGGTTTAGTTGTAAGCCAGTTGGTAGGACATCGTGAGCATCAAAACCGCAAAACAGGACGGCATTTTAGCCAGTGTTCTGGACGCATCCGTTATGCAAACACATCTATTGTTCGAGAATTCTGATTTCTGCAGTATCCCGAAAATCATGACATGGCATCGATTTCGAAACAGCCAAAGACCAATGCTGAGAGATTTTTGGAAATAAACGTTGTTCATGAATTATCCAGTACAATCTATCAATGTTCTCTACCAGTCTCATGACAACGAAATTTCACATCAACGAAATTTTTCATGGACCCTATGAATTTATTGTAGTGGGATTTAACCATAATCACTACCATGGTGATGACTAAGTGGTCTAGGGAGTCAGGTGAGGAATCCACAGGCTCAGTGCTGATGAGCTTTCGAATTCAGGTTGGGAGGGCTTGGAAATATCTCTACTTTCTCGTTTGTGATTGCATTTTAGACGAAGTTTCAGCTCGCATTTGGATTCAGTTTCACTGCTGGCTTTGATAACTTCACGGTAATTTCGGAGGAGCGTTCAGCCAAGGTTTTTGAGAATGTCAGCTAACATCGTTTCATGTGCAAAAGAAAGCTGGAAAAAGTAGCACACAAGTCAGTATAGACAAGGATCAGCACGTATGCACAAAGTGAATGCGGTTCAAGTCCTGTCTTTGTTATGGAAGCTAGGCGCACCAACAATGGCATCGAGGCCAGGGTGCTGGCGTGTACTCGGATCGCAGCGTAATGCAGCAGCATGTTGCCCACCTTGTACTCATCCATCCAGACGTGTGCCACCCGGAGTGAGTTCTTGGTAAGCGTGTCTTCACCACTGGGTGATCCGTAGGGTCGCCTCCGACGAAACACGTGCCCCACTCGGGAGCAGGGGAGGATCTCTAGCCGACCACCGCACATCCAGATCTGAGTGCAGGAGGAGAGGCTGTTGTCAACCCCTGACAGGTGTAGCTGCCAGCGGAAAACAGCATGTCTGCTTCCCCACGCAGCACACATAGTGCCAAACCTAGCAGGCGCAGACCACTGCACCGAGTGCCATTCAGTCATGCCAAGAACACTAGTTGCTCTCTGCTATGGACACTGACTGCACTGGTTTCACTCGAAGTTGCTACTGACATATCACGCTCCATGACCTCGACAAATAGTCATAGTACTGCTAATCCAGTAAACAGACATGACCAGCAGTGCTCCAATTGGCATCCGAAAGTGGCACGCAGCTGATTTCATTTTGCAGGCTGATGCGCTGACGATAAACACTGCCACCGCGGGCTGGCAACTGAGCTCAAAAAGTAAAACTACATGGCCGGGCTATTTTTGGCCTAGCGACGGCGCTTCTCTGACCGTTGTAATGCCTGTCGATAAGCACACACCAGAGGTGCACAAGCTGCAGTCACTTGCCCTGCCAGTGAAATTCTGATAATGGGTTTGCCTGCATATCACACCTGATCAAAACAAGATGGTGGAGCTCATGTTAGAAGATTTGAGGGCAGCAGTATGAGTGCCATGGGTGTGTGCGTGAAGTACGAAACACATTATGGGAGAATAAAAAAAAGAAACTCTTTTTTTGCGCTGCGATTGCCCATGGTGGGCGGTCGGCCAATTTGGTTTGATAAACTGTGATAAGCTGAAAAGTAGTACTAGTGGTTTATTCAAAACAGTGAAAAAGAAAGGAAAAGGTCTTTGCTAGGCCCGGCATCTGCTATTGCTACGGGAAGCACCTGAGCTGGAGCAGCAGAAATAAAGGGATAGCAGGCAGCCTGGAGAAATGAAATGAGAGTTGAGGGGACAGCCATAAAGGATAGGCGGGGAGAAAGGTCGGGGACTATATACAAGTGTTTACAAAAATTCACATATGTACAGGTCGACGTGCGGGATGTCCATAAATGAAGCTGGAAAGCCCACTTTCAGAATTTCGCATAAGATGCTAGGCCAGCAACGTCCAACGACATAAGCCACGGAATGTGACAGTCCAGATGATAAACGATGGAGAGCAAAGTGAGGAGGACACTTCTGGACTGTTTTTCCGATGCTTTCAATTTGGATTTTTGGTAATTTGCTAGGCTAGTGTGGTTTCAAAATGGCCGAATTTACGAAACTTGGCGGTATTCAATCGTAACCATATATTCAGAAATTTTCCCATAACTATTTCCCAAATTAAATATGAACCGAAAAACAAACTTATCCCATTCGTAAGAGGACTTGACAAGTAGTTTTGGTAAGTATGTCTGTGCACAAGTAAAGTAGAACATGCACAAGACAAAAAGCCCTGTGCCAGGCCACTCAGCTCACACAGAGTTCTTCAACCACAAAAAGGCCTTGTCCACAACCGCGCAGCTGTCTGCGACTATGGACAAGTGCAGCCTCCAGAATGCACACCTGTAGCACTCTAAACGGAAAGGAGTAAAAAAAAGGGAGTCAGCTGTCCTCTTATAGAAGGGAGTTCAATACCCTATTTACTCCCAGATGGGTGTATTCATGTTTAGAGTGTCAGGCATGGCTTGCTTCCAATCTCAGCAAGTAGAAAAGAGCTCACCCGAAAGGAGATCTCCAGATTCTCACCGCCCCAGATGTCCATGCCATCGTCATACTCGCCCAGTTCATGGAAGTACTGCCGATCCATGGCAAACAGGCCACCTGCCATGGTGGGCGACCTGCACCATGGAACATCAAAAGTCCCATACCAACATAGCTTGACAAGCACAGGCTGCAAATATGAACAAGCAGCAAAAGCTGCACTAGTGAAGCAGAGCAACACATGAATGCCTGTTCAGTTCAAGAGCATCCTTAAAGGCGGACTAAGGAGCGTTCTGAAAAATTCATTTTCGCTCTTATTTTGACTTCTCGGTTTCTTTAAATAAAGTTTCAGTCACAGACAATAAAGCTGTGAATTAAGCCCACGAAAAAAAATATATATGCGTGGACTGTTAGCTTTTGCAAGACATAACCTCATCACTCTGCAATGGCCAAAGAAAATATAATAATCCGTGAAGACACCCCAATTAATTTTATCACTCTTTCTGGGCATGACATAAGTGACAGTTTAGTAAAATCAGTACAGATTGGTAGTCCAGAGCATATCACTGAATTAACAAGCCCGAAGTAACTGAGCTATTTATTCAACTCCCATCGTCTGCTGTCACAGAAATGATGCGCCCAACCATCTGCTCTGGCTGAAAATAGTCCGAACAGCAACCCACAAATTTTCGAAGATCACTCTGCATATTACTTTGCCAACAGCAGAGCAGAAAGCTGCCCCTGGATTGGCTGAAAGGCACTCCGAGCATGTTTTTCACCATGCAAACCATGTTGGTTGACTCCTCCTACTCTCCCTGGTGGGATAGTCGGGACATTTGATCCAATTTAATAGAGGAACCAGCCACACGCAATAATAGCTTGAAGTTTTCAGGTATGATCAGAGCATCTAGATTGAGTTCCTTCGATAATATGAACAAATCAAAATCCTCTTTAGTGCACCTTAATGGTGCTAAGCCACCTCCAGGAAAAAGAAAAAAATTTAATAGCAGACATAAACAGCAAATTATTGCCTATCTTAAAAAAATGACATTGTTTTATGCTAATCAAAACATTAAAACAGCTAAAAAAAATTGTAATATACTTTTATTTTCAAAAATGTGCCAAATATGCATCTGATGTCAGCAGCCATAACGTTAATTCAGTTCATCACAAGGCAAACTGCTTTTGCAGTTATATACATAGGAACCTCAGCTGTGCAATGAACCAAAACAGTTACAATATAATGACTTGTCATTGCATAATACTGGAACAACCTGTGAACGGCCCGGAGGCACGGAACAAAGTGTGTTTATTATCAGACAAGGGGCTGCTTATATAAGGACAGGTACAAGCATGAGCATGCGCACTGCACACCATAAGGGCACGTGTTAACATGACAGTGCGCATACTTACACAACCGAAAACAATGGTTCCTGTATAGGCATCTTCTGAGTGAAAATGCAGCAATAACAACAATTATTGCGTGATCTTACTTATTGTGGTTCACTGCAAAGTTAGATATATAATAAATATGTCTACAAAGTTTCCCTGAAAAGTCTTTCGGAAGTCAAAGTTAGGCCCATTTGCATAAGAAGGGATGGCAAAAAGTGAGTTTCGAGAAAAAGAAGAAAAAGATTGGATGCCATAAAGCCGTGTCCAACAGGGTTTAAAATGCACTATATCTGTAACTCAGCCCTTCCTTAGTCTTGCTTTTGGTCGCGTGGCAGCTCAGGTGGTTTTTACGCCATTGGTAGGCTGATTTGAGGATAGCCAGATACACTGTTGGTCACCTATCAGGCAAGCTTTCAAGGTGTGCAGACTAGGCTCGATCCCAATGTGCTCCAGAATGTTTAGCGTCACTCTGTTGCCGTTGTTGAGATGACACACAGCATCATACAAACCAAACATCAGTTTCGGTAGGCTGACATAACCAACCAACGTGTTTCAAACGTCGCGCGTTATCACAAAATTTGGCACATTTTCGAAAAAAACTGGCGCTGCGTTCAAGCAATCGCGCCTGCGCGTGGTAAAATAAAATAAAAACAGCGGGGAAGGACCCCCGGAGAGTGCGTAGCTTTGCGCGTACTGCTGCAACTCAGCTCGCCGGTGAGGCGCCGAGGGAGGCATGGCCGCGCGCGGCATCGATTTTTCTAGAATGTCGGAGTACTTTCTGCTCATTGTCGACGGAAAGGGGGTAACCTTGTCCGCGCTAAAGTGATACTCTCTCCCCTTCGCTCTTGCGCCGATAACTCCGCGTGGCGTGAATGACCTAGATTGTTCTAGAAGGTGGTTTCCACGCTCGACCAATGGGGTTGCGCGGCCGGCGTGGGAAGGAGATGGAGTTTGTGCAGTTGAAGCTGCGTGTATGTGCGCACCTGCCTTGGCGCGAAAAACAGACACGGTCTGCGCCTATAAATGAGGGGCTTCACTGCTGCCCGAGCCGCCGTTCAAGCTTCCAAGAAGCGCGCCCGCTCGACTCCCGGGAGAACACCACTCGCCCAGCCAAGGACCAGCGAGGCAACGTGCACCAGTCTGCGGATCGGCCCCGTCGTGCTCCTCAGGTCGTCGGACTTTCGCAGTGCCCGGTGAACAAAACGTGTTTTGGTTGTTTGTCTCTCTATGTGTTAGTGCACTTTAGGTGCAAAGGTTCTGTTAAATTGTAATCTCTCTCGATTGTTACTTTGCATGAGTTGCATTGTATTTGTAAACCATTTTGTATGTGCTCGTACGAGTGACTGTAAATTCCTCTGTATCATCTCTTAGCTGTATAAACTTTGTTTTGTTTTGTTAACCTTTGGCTCCGACCCATTCTCTGGCTTGCGACTGGGGAAAGCTGGGCACCAAACGACCAACCCCCATGTGACTTGGTAGCTGGTCTCCGGCTGAGCTTGCCATGCTGAGTCGAGGGCATCTCCTCTGTGACCGAGGCCGCTGCCCCCACGCACTCTAAGGGTGTCTGGGAGCGCACGCAAAAGTGCGCGAAGTGGTGACATGCGTCCCTCTTGTCAGTGTTTTAGTATTAAATACAAAAAAAAAATTAGACATGAAGATTAAGAAACAATCATTATTCTAAACAAAAAATTAACCAACAAAGTAACTGATTTTTCTAATTAGGAAAATATTTTGCTGGAAAACTTCTAGTTATGGTTTCACAAGATGCACGGGCGTTATAACATTGGCTGTTTCTTTGGAAGTGTGTTCGTCCTTCTTCTTTTCCGTCTTCTTTTCTTTGACTATGTGCCGTTGCGCTGGAATACTATGAACGTGAATCAAGTTTGAAGCATAATTCTTTTTGCAATTTTTTCATGAATGAAAAGGTATTTTGAAGAAGCAAAATGTAGTAAATTATTTTTTTTAATATTGAGCTTTCAAACCGGCCTCACACTTTAATTAAAAGGGTACTCTCCTTCCTCACGGTCTGCACTTACTGCAACAGACATAGTAGTAGTTCTGATTCCAATCCAACACTATCTATGCGCAATGCCCAACCAACACACACAATGTACATTGAGTTCACACCTCCAAGTTTTTGCAATTACGAATGCGAAATTATTTGAATTTGTAACATGAATACGCACGTTTGATATTTTGTTCACATTCGTTTGGAAAAACTGATATTCAGGAATTTCGGAATATTCGAAAAACCAATATTCGAGAATTTCGGAATATTCCAAAATTCCCAAAAATTCGAATATTCACCAGCAATCAAATACTACGCTGACTTTCATAATTTTACCATGGCTAAGCCACAGTATCTCGGCAAATTATCTGAAGATTGAGGTTAAAGTGCCAGCAGAACCGTACAAAGGCATCCTCTTCGCCTTCTTCTCCGTCTGTATCGTGCGGACCGATCACATTCGGATGCTGCTAGGATTGGACCTCATGTCAAATTCCGCAAGTGGACTTTCCGACACATGACCCTTGATGTGAACAAGAAGGCCAACCATCCGCTTTGAACAATCACAAACTGAAAGTGCAATTTCTTGCCTGTGTCTTGACCCTTCCAAAATGTGTTACATACCTAAAGCCCACACCCATAGCACTGGTTCACTCGCCTTCACAACTTTCTAGCATGACCTCTGCCACTTCGTTTTGATCAAAAATGATATGCGGAAAAGCCCACTTGCAAAATTTTGCATGAGGCTCCCGAAGGGGTGAGTAGAGATGTGACAGCAGGGTAAGAAAGCATGTAAAAAGTAGCGGTGTAATCCATGCTACGCCTAAACTACCCCAAAGCAGGAATGCGTGTGTGCTGACCTATGTTTCGCTGCCATAAGTTGCCATAAAGAAAGAACGGTTTTTGAGAAAAATGTACTTTTTTCATGTGTGTGCTTCGTGCTGTTACACAGGACAGTGAGCAACGGCATGTGATAGCTGAAGTACGATACATAATTTATGCTAGTCTTCTGCTGGCAAACACCTTGCCTGGCGCTTCTTTAAGCGATCCGCACTGTTAGTGACCTCCCGTGGTTAAAGATCTCGCCTGTCTCTACTGAAGGCGATCACATAATCGGCGATCAGCAGCAACACTTGTGGGGAGCTCCGCATATGTTGACACCATTGTGTTAGGTCATAGCAGCATAGTTAGCTAGTGAAATGTTCAGAAGCAAGTCAAAATGGTCGGTCCATGCAACCGCTTTAACAATACTGTTACGTGACGGCAAGTCGAAAAACGGCGATGGCGATAGATGAAATGACAGATGGCGATGATATGATTTAATGGCTGAGGGCCTAGCACGAGCGCTCCTACCCGCGCCACCGAGCGATCGTCCCGAGCGCGTGAACTAGAAGAATGGCAGTGACGATGAAATGCAGGACATGAAGATCGCCGTGGCAGAAGGTGGTGGTGAAAACTTTAATGGACACAGGGGAGTTTAGGGCACGCAGGTCCTTGGGATGGAGAGAGAAGAGACGATGAAGGGCTTGCCGTCACGAAGAAAGAGATGAGCAGATGATGGGCGGGTGAAACCAGGTCCACGAAGACTGAAGAGCCATCGGTCGCCAGAAGCCAACGTGGAGGCTCGTGGATGCACCCAACGGCATGGCTGGGGCGCTTTGTTCTCATGTGTGGGTGGGTGGTCAGTGAGATCTCTGGTTAGTGGTGGCAATCTCGGTTCAGTGGGGTCGTAGGTCATCGTGTCTTCTAAGTTCTTATGTGTGGGCGGTCACTGGGGTCTCAGGTGAGTGGTGGCGGTCGCCACATCGGGCATACCTGGCAGGCTGAGGAAGTGCCGGGGGGTGTGAAGCCACGAGCACTCCACAGAATACCTTGGTGGACAGCAGGCTCCGGAGCCCAGCATCTCCACGAAATGTTAAGTGATGGCAAGCAGAACGAGATGTGATGACAGATGGCGATATGATTTAATGGCTGCAGACTTAGCACTAGCGCTCCCGCCCGCGCCACTGGCCGATTCAACGTCATATTAAGCAAAAACAGACAGAAAAGCATCTTAAAAAAAGCCGCTCATTCCTACCCCCCCACCATCATTGCAGCTTCAATGGCAAAAAAATAATTCTTTGGACAGCCACTAGATGGTACCACTGGTATCACCTATGCGAAAGATTTGTTCTCAGTCGCCGATGCCGTAGACAACACCGATTTCTAATTACTTCTGATCTAATCAGGCAAGTACATCGTGCTGACTGTCGTATACCATATCTGCATCAAATTTCAGCACTCAAAAGTGACCGGTTTAGGAGAGAAGCATTTTACGGAGCGCATTTAGCGTTGCAATAGTCAGGAGGAGGACGGCCGGAAACCACACAGACAAAATTTGCCAAGAAAAAATTGGCAGTGGTTTAGCTCTGGTTAAACCTGGAGTGACGCGATAGCTACGACTGGCTGAGCGGAACTTGCTCAGTTGAATTGCAAAGTCAGTCTTTCGCCGCTCCATTTCGCTGGGCCTTCCTTCTTTATCTTCGTCCCACTTGACATGGCGCATGCGCACAGCTGTTGCAGCTCGGTTTCGCCGGCGTGCCGCACCGCCGGCAGCAGCAGCTGCTCCGCACCACATGACCAACCACGTGGCTGGTCACGTGACGAACCGCGTGACCAACCACCATGACCAGCCACGGCGCTGCGTCGCCGGCATCTGCTCCGCACCGTGGCCAACCACGTGACCAGCCACGTGACCGTGGCCGCACGGTCAAGCTGAAGGCTCGAAATGCTACTGTAATGTAGCTGTCGCTACAAGAGGCTAAGATTTGGCCGTTAAATGCATTCCTGCATTAAAATCCCGCCTATTACATGATGCATTGTAACCCTTGCATCTCTTAAGTGCGCATAACGGCAGGTGTGATGATGACCAGAGGGCCCCTGCTGCAAGGCAAAAAATAGCCTGCCCACGCAGTTTTGGCTTCTGAGCTTTGCCACTCGACCACGGCGACGGTAGCTGTCCAGCCTACACTTCACCGGTCGCCCGAATCCAGCTGTGCGCTGCTTTCAGACGTTGACTGGCAGGTCACTAGTCACTTCTTTTTTTCTTCTTTAAAAACAATTTCGCCGTTCAGCAACGCTAGTGTGCGTTCCTTTCACTAACATCTGTGTTGTCCTCCCAGCACACTGAAACTGCACGCTCATCATGATCTTTTCGGTGTTTGTGCGACTAAGCCTCCTCCTAAGGCCTCACCGCATTTTTGTATTTTTGCCTGTTCTTTTTTTTTCAGGGGTGCAAAGCATTTGTAAATCAACCCTTGGATGATTTGGACATTTCTTCCAGTCCCTTGAACTACAAATTAATCACGTTTTACTAGCCATCATGTTATTTTTAGTTGCCAGAGTCATGTGTCATTCATGGATTTCATTTTGCAACTCATTTTCAATGACTGCATTAAAGACTGCATATTGCTATGCTGTGTAATCAAGCAGTATACATTTCTGTGCACATCAGGTTTCCTTATATGGGGCTGGGTCAGTCTAGTTTTCTTTAGTTCAGCTGCAAGAACCATACACTATTTTTAAAAAATAGGTGCAACAACATTTGCCTATCTTTTTCTGAAATTTTTTTCTTCATATTGAACAGATATTTGCATTCAATTCGTAGTCGAAAATTTCAATATTTTCACACCCCTATATGCAACAGATAAGACTTGTTTTTATGCATGACATAATGCCCAACAGGACGCCAAGTATGGCTGTCACAGAAATGCAACATCAAAAGAAGTGGAACGCTCAAATAAATTGTCCGTAATATGCACACAATGGAAGACTCCACCCCACCTCTCCCCCTTGATTATCCTAAGGCTGCTTCCTTGACCCTACTTTCACATTTCCAAAGCAAGTGGTAGAGGTATGCTGGCTAACTGTACTAAGTCATGAGGGTGCTTTCAGTGCATCTCAGTGCCATACCAAGTGCGCGAGTATTCTGCAAAGCCATTCATTATCACTGTTCTAAAGCACAACAAGAAGCAGAAGAATCTCAATGAGATTCTATAGAAGGAGTTGGTTTAGAAAAAAAAAGGTCATAGCTCCTGTTGTGATACACATATGTATACTTTCAAAAAATATTCGAAAGAAAGGGAAAAGAATTTTTGGGAATTTTTCTCTGCTCCCTCCTCATGTGAGAGTAGTGGCGGACAGGAGACACAAGTCTATTGATGGTGTGCAACAAGCCTTTTCTCCAGGATTGAGCTGAAATTCCATACGCCTCACCGCAATCTGGATAACCCGTTTCAGTCATCGCTTTAACTATCTGTCGGGTAGCAGCAGACTGCCATGAATGTGCACTGCAAGGGGTTGCTCACGGAATGGGGTCGACGGCATGCCCAGGTCCCCGAAGCCTCGGGGGTGACTCCCATTTGAAGTGCAGCCCCCAGTTGAAGCCACCGCGCACAATGGGTGATGCACTGTACTCGAAGGTGTCTGCATTAATGATGTCGATAACAGGACAGGTGACAGTGGTGTGATTGGCACCGATGCGTGCCAGCAGGGGCTCCAGCCAGCCTACGTTCACCTCACAGTGGCTGTCCAGGAACACCAGTACCTGTCACAATGCAAAAGAAATTCACCAAGTGCCACCTCCACACTTCGAGTCTTTCGAGGAGTCCTTCAGGCACACATTTCATGCCACTACAATAAATTTGGGCTTTACTGAAATGCTCATGCATTTAGTACTCCTTGCAGTAGTTATTTGTTGGTGTGTATTCTCACTCACTCACTCACTCACTCACTCACTCATTCAAAGTTGCTTCACAGGGTCAATAACAGGAGCAGAAGTAGCATCATTTACAGTGCTTACCGACTGCTAGTATGGATAACTAAAAAGTAACGACATCATTCACCATCGTCATCATTATCATCAGCCTGACTATGCCCACTGCAGGACAAAGGCCTCTCCCATATCTCTCCAATGAAACCTGTCCTGTGCCAGCTGCGGTTACCTTATCATTGTAAAACTTCTTAATCTCATCCGCCCACCTCACTTTCTGCCGCCCCTGCTTCGCTTCTCTTCCCTTGGAATCTAGTCTGTTACCCTTTATGATGATCAGTTATCTTGAGTACACATTACATGCCATGCAAAACCCATTTCTTACTCTTTTATTCTACTAGGATGTCATTAACATGCATTTGTTCCTTGACCTACTCTGCCCGCTGAGAGACAGGAAGCTGTCTCTCAACAATTTTCCTTCCCATAGCTTGCTGCGAACCAATCAGTCTCAAAGTATCTTCAATAAGCGACATCGGTATGCACTGGGTCTTCCCCAGTGTGCACCAGCACACAGTTTTACCTGGGTGCCCCAGTCTGTATGTTCCAATGTGTGCCGGTGCACAGTTTTATTGTAAAGAAATTGCCCCCGAGCACATAGGGCTCGATCACCATTGGCACCTGTGCACTGACTGGTTTCGAAGCAACTCTAGCAGAGAAAAGACGGCAATCGGGGCTAGCTTCTTGTACGTAATGAGCTGTCTTGTGGTCTTTGTTTTTGTCCTGTGTTGTTTTCCAGTAGTAGCACGTTAAGCCCCTCAGTACTCTGGTGGTGGAAGTCAATCAAAGATGCCATCAGGGACCCCAGAACACACTTTGATGGTTGGTATGTTGGAACTTCTGAGAGCACAAGCTCTCTGTCCTGCGAAAACCACTTTGATGCATACCCACATAACAGTCCAGGGGCATGAAGACGTTTGCATGCAGAAAACTGATCAGACAAGAAAGCGGTGAAACTTTTATGGGATTTTGGAGCAGCAGCCCCTCTTGCTTCATACGCAGTGAGGGGTGCTATAGTTCCCACAGCACAAAAGTGCTTTTCCTCCTCAACCTTATATAAAGTAAGAATAACAACGAGGTCAAGGAAACAGCACAAAAAAGACATCAACAAAGAACTAGCACAGGATGACAGAGCAATTCTGTCATCCTGCACCATACTAATTTGTCCGTGTCTTTCCTGTGCTGCTTCACCAACCATGAAATACAAACAAGCCTGAACATCCACTTTAGCAACCATAAAAAACTGTTCACCCAAACAGTAGTTAAGGCAAGATAATTGCAGAAGTGAAAAAGAAGTACTCACGGTGTTACAAGGCAAAGTTCTACTGAGGGACAGGCTTCCACAGAAACTAACTGGCAGAAAAAGTCTGCACATGCAACACTCAGGCCTCCCATATCTTACTAACTTTTATCCTCTGCACAGGATCCCACACAGAGTAGACCACTTAGTGGTCTACTGTGTGTTCCATGTCAGTCACAACCATTCCATGTCAGTCACAATCAGACACACACCGGGGCCACTTGTGGTTCCACATGGCTACCCCCGTGAAAGAGCACACGACAGCATTTGAGAAAAAGAGCCCATGGCACAAACAAAAGGAGCCATCCCAAGAATTGACATGCCATATGGGCACCAGCAGTGCCTCAACAGCTCTGCTCACCTGGCCCGAGGCATTCCGTGCACCATGCATGCGAGCACGGATGAGCCCCTCACGTGCCGGGGTGCGGATGAGTCGCACGTGAGCGGGCAGCTCAGATGCCACGTACTGCACCAGTGGTAAGCCCAGCTCGGCTGCAAACATCACGAAGGAAAGCGAAAATGAAAAAATTGGTTTTTGAGGGAATGAAACGACATAGCAATGCCATGCCAGGGATGAAGGAGGGAGTGAAAGAAGAAAAAAATGCCATAGTGGATTGATTTTGACCGCCCAGGTTCTTTAACGTGCACTGACATCACACAGCACACGGATGTGTTTTCCTGCTTTGCATCCATCAAAATGTGGCCACTGCAGCAAGGAATGAGGGGGCACATCCTCAGGCTCAGTACCAGAATGCCACAACCAGTGAGCCATCGGGAAGTAATGAGAACAAAGAGCCTAGGTTGCTGCCAGATGCACGCATAAGCAGTAAACACTTCAAGTGTGCGCAGTTGGTGCAGAGCAAGCACAAGGACAGGAAAATAATGACAAGGACGATACATTAAACAGGGTCCCCAATATACTGCAATTTTGTGCTTACTATTGAAACTTTTTACACCAGCCTAATACCCAAATGTTCACTTAAGGACAGATTTGTTAAAGAAGTAAAACACACTCCATTACAAGAATTTAACTGGCACAGAGTTGAGAGCACCTCGGCTGCTATGGCCAGATCTAGCCACCGTATCATGTCACAGTCATGTTTCCGCAGCAGAACCCATGTTTTTGACTCAACAATAGCTGTTTTGCTTTTTGTGTTCGCCAAATCTCTGGTTACGTTTTTCGCCGTGTGGGTGGGCATGCGCTTTGCTGTTTTCTTCCAGTGGTTTCTTGGAATAAATCGTCTGTTGTCAGTTAGCACTCGTCCTGCGTGCTCCTTTTCTTTGTCCCATTGTGCTGCACGATATCTTCTTCTAAAACACTGGCCAAGCCAAATACAGAACCTCCTCATCTTCCCGGTATTCTCGCAGTGGATGAAGCGCTCCTTAACCTTTCAACTGCGAAATTAATTTCCTAAAAATGTACCATAATTGCCAAATATTGGGGGCAATTTTTAGTGAAGATAACTGTTGTCAGGCTTAAAACATGCGCTAAAGGAACAACTAGCGCCCTCTAGTGTTGAAAATTGCAACCAATGCAACTGCTGACTGTAACTTGTCTTTTGAGGTGGGAGCCACAGAGCATCAAGGTGCACAAGTGCGACTTGTCATTGGCAATACTGGTACAATCTACCATGGCGAGCACAGCTTGGGGTTGGAGGCTGAAGGGCTAAACTCACATAGCCGGTGGCTCCACTCTTTCTTGTAGTAAATTTTGAGGAACGCTGCAGTATGAATAAATAAATTACACATGTAGTTCCTGTTCATTTGTGCAGCGTGCAACATGGTGATACCCATACATCCAGTGAGAGTGGTGAAATCGCAGTACTCAATATTTTAAATGAGTCTTCAAGTTGACATGTCACTTTGACATGACCAGCTTGCAGTGACAATTTTTAGCAGCAGTATGCCAGTTGGGCGTGACTGCGGACATATTGTAATGCATCCTGCGTGCATTAAACACTACAGGCCATATACTACCTCTTCTCTGCATTAACCGCTGCAGGGCCTGTACTACCTCCTGCCTTTAATGCAACCTGCTTGCATTAATTATCGCAGGCTCTATAGACCTTTCCATCAGGCAAGAAGGAGTTGAAATGCCTCCTCTCTCACCTGCGGCAAACAGCTGCCGCTTCCACAGCACTAGCGCCAAGTGCACACAACAGCCCAGGAAGCAATGTGGCGATGCCTAGGAACCCTCAGTGGAAAGGTCTATACTACCTCCTGCTTGTAATGCATCCTGCCTACATTAACCACTGCAAGCAACATACTGCCCAGTGTTGGCAGTAGTGCATTACAAGTAATGGCGTTACCGGTAACACGTTACTTTTTTTGGTAACTTAGTAATGTACTCTTTACCATTTCGGAACTGTAACGAGTAACATACTTCCGTTAACAATTTTCGGTAATGTGAGGTGTCACGGCACTAGTTACTTTTTATTCCAATTGTTCCCCTCATCCGCCCCTTTTTTTAGAGAAAAAAAGTGCAGAGCACCTAAAGTGATGTGGCAAGTAAACAAAACAAACAGGTGCTCTCGACGACCCTTGTTGCGGCTCGCATGCATACCAGAAAACACCTGCCCTTGATGACGAACCTAACTAAAAGAAAAAGAGCACCCATAAATAACGAAACTCGTGCACGAACACACATTCACACACTTGCCTTCACCTACCTCCACTTTGCAAACCACTCACACACACAACTCTCGAAATAGTGGAAGCATGCCGGGCATTTTGAAACATCACCTTTTTCAGAATTACTGTAAGTTTGTTGAGAGTTCAACAATGTCTTTTCGTGAATTTAGAATTGATGATCCAAGTGTCATTTTGAGTTTATAATGTCACATTCAGAAAATGGCTTCACCATGTGCCACTGAGTTATAAGTAGGATACAACTTATAAAAACAGCAGTTTGTAACACTGGGCCACCATCCGCTAAGCCCTGTATTACTCCTCCAGCAAAAAATTAGTTTGCCTATATCAAACAATTCACGTATCAAAATTCTAAACCTCACAATTATTTTCTCGTGATAAGCTTCTGGTATAGGTAACAAGAAACATTTATGCAGCAGACTACTTTTTCGTCGTGGAGAAAATCTGTGTATAGCGGCTGAATGTGGGCGGTGCTTCACTGCTGACTTAAGTTGTATCCGACTCCTTTAGGCCACTATAACATTGCTAAGCTCCTGCATATCTGTGCAAAAAATTCTCATTACATCAGGATTTCAGCTAAAATCGTTTTTTGGGCTAGAAGTATTATGTGAAATATGAGATTTATAAAATTGTTATCGTGAGTTCATGCAGTAAAGATGCAATAAAAAAAATTACGGCCATAGAGTAACGGCAAAGTAACGTGCGGTAATTTTTTCGCTAACGGCAACCGTAACGCGTCAACTTTTCATAGCCTAACCACTAATATATTTAGTTACTTTTCGGTAACGCTTAGAACACTGATACTACCTCCTGCTTGTAATGCATCCTGCATGCCTTAACCGCTGCAGGCCTTATACTACATACTGCTCTTAATGTATCCTGCCTGCCTTAACCGCTGCAGGCCTTACACTACCTCCTGCTCTAAATGCATCCTGCCTGCATTAACCACTGCAGGCTTTACCCAACCTTCTGCTTGTAATGCATCCTGCCTGCCTTAACCACTGCAGGCCTTACACTACCCTCTGCTCTAAATGCATTCTGCCTGCCTTAACCACTGCAGGCCTTACACTACCTCCTGCTCTAAATGCACTCTGCCTGCCCTAACCGCTGCAGGCCTTACACCACCTCCTGCTATAAATGCATCCTGCTTGCCTTAACTGCTGCAGGCCTTACACAACCTTCTACTTGTAATGCATCCTGCCTGCATTAACTGCTGCAGGCCTTACACTACCTCCTGCTCTAAATGCATCCTGCCTGCCTTAACTACTGCAGGCCTTACACAACCTTCTGCTTGTAATGCATCGTGCCTGCCTTGACTGCTGCAGGCCTTACACAGCCTTCTGCTTGTAATGCATCCTGCTTGCCTTAAGGTGGCGGTCCCACTCTGGCGGTGAGCGGGAACCATTTTTGGTGATAATTGTACGTCGACTGTACCTCCCTCGTTCGCTTCATAAATATGGTTCAGATATCTCCGAAAAGCTAGTTTTCTCTGCTTTCAAAAGGTGCATTTGTTAACGGTAGCTGCAAATTTGTTTCAACTGTAAAAGAAAACGCAAAGATGAAAACTGGCAGTTGAGCTCAACTTGTCTCAGGAAATGCAAAATTGTGAAAAACCTCTTGCACCTAGAGAAATATCTTTCGAGATATTTTGAGATGTGATGCTAGTGCGCATATTTAAGCATTTAGAAGTACGTGTATAGATTAGTTTATTAGCCACGCTTGTTTGAAAAGCATAGAAAACAGAATATAATCTGCAATAACTTTTGGGATATGCATTGCACTGCGGCGACTTCTTGTACAGTTTGAGATCGTCTAATCGCTCATCTATTCTGAAAATTTCATTCATCTGCCTTGTTTAGTTTAAGTTATTCCTGATCAAAGTTAGCGTTTTTTCGAAATAATTAAAAACGGAATGCAATACTGTTCAGTTAACCAGCACTTCACAATTCTGAGATTTTGCGTGAAGAAACTTAGTACTGCGCTCTACGCGGCTAAGCATCGCCTTTACTCTACGGCTTTTGGGGAACGTGCACTGTCTAGTTGAAAAAATGTTGATTTTAGCTACCTTTTTCGTTGTGCTTATGAAGGGCACAAGCTCTCGGAACGTTCCGCAGCTTCTATTTTTTCAGGTAAATATACTCTTAAAATATCGGGCTCTTATTCTTTTATTCAACTTGTAAAAATTATCGACTACAAAGTCCACAAATTACAAACAATAATAGCAATAACGCAGCGACATGCGATAAATGTAGTAAGTAGCGCCATCTACATTAGCGCACATGTACTAAATGGTCACAGTTCAGAAAAATGAAAAGTGTGGCGCTGCCAAACACCTAAAATCAGGAGGTGTTCACGAGAGGGAATCATTTCTCTACGATATTTGCATGTTCCCTTTCATTTTGCCCTCTGTAGCTTCCGAGCAGATTTACACCATATTGCTTTGCTGGATTGCTTTTTGTGAAAGCAACACTACGCGAGTCGCCTAGCCATTTCGCAGAGCTGAGGAAAGGAGGTACTGCGCATGCGCGAGGAGCAGTGACGTCACACGGCGCCCGCCGTCGTCGCTGCGGCGGTGACTCAGAGGTGCCGCCGCCGCGCTCGCCAGTTGCGCATGCGCAGTAGCGGCGCATAGCTAGCGTGCCGGGGCCACCGCCGCTGCCGCGCACTCTCCATCGCCTCTCCCTGATGCTACGAAAAGCATTCTAGGCGTCGTCTTATTTTTCGAGGACAGCTTTGGCATTGCTGAAGAAGGAAGGAGACAGGCTTTTGCCTCGTGCCGCCGGTTGTTCGTTGTTCCGGCTAGCGCTGTGGAGGGGAAGTTGGAGAGCGCTCGATTCGCCTGCACTCGCTGTACCATTTCGCAAAGCTGTGCGGCGGTGCCCCTGAGAGTGTAGCGCTAGTTCCGGCAGTTTGAGCCACGGTGTAAGAGTAGGCTATGTCTTTCACCGTGGTTTGAGCGCAGTTTGGCACTGTCTGCTTCCAAAACGGATGGTCGAGTGCAGGCCTGGTTGTCTGCTAGCCTTGGTGACGCCAGTGAATTGCAGCCAGCTGTTTCTGTTTACACCCCACATCAGCGGCTGCCAACATCTCGTATCTCGTGAAGAAATCTTCAAAGAGCACATCACAATAAAATGTTGCCATGAACCAGCCTCGATGTGTGCATGTGCACCTCGTGACAGCTGGCGCGAAACGACGCGACTGAACTGTGTCGACGTGCATCATGCTGCATGCACGTCTTTGTTTTTTACAGTGATGTCAGTTACGTGTAGCCGTTTTTTTTGGAGAACTCGAGCAGTGTTCTAGCTTGTCGACGAGTGGAATTACTTGAGTCTCCGCCGTTTATCACTACGCGCAAACCATCATCTGCCTTCATGGCGGCTGCAGCTGCACTATTTCGGCACTAACCACCGAGAAGGGTTGCAGTTTTCCTGAACTACACTCGCACTACTTTCAAACGAATGCCGTGGTTCAGAGCGCACCTTGTTTCACCGCTGAAATGAAGCCATGTGAGCTGGAGTGCCGCGGGAACCAGTTCATGTGGTACAGGCGAATCGAACGGATCTATAAGTCGGGTACAACCAGTGTTGTAGGCGTTATCGAAAAAAAATAACTAAATACGTTACTCGTTACGCTAAAAAAAAAGAACGCGTTACCGCCTACGTTACCTACCATTGCCGAAAAAAAGGATCGCACGTTACTTTGCCGCTACTCCATGGCCATAATTACACTGCGGCTTCGCTGTAAGAACTGAAAATAACAATTTTATAAAGCTCATTTTTCACATAATTCCGACCTCACAAAGAAAACATAGCTGAACTCAACAAACTTACAGTAATTCTGGTGTGCTCCTGCTTAAGAAATTACGCGGAAATTGTGTAGCAATAAAGGAATGCTTAGTTCAGGAAAAAAAATGTATTTGCGCACATGAACATTTTTTGTCACTTGAACCTGCATAAATATCACGAAAATGTTAGTGTTTATGTCAAGGTGTTCAAGGTCAGCCTCGCTCACTTAGGAACTCAATAAACAGAAACGTAGCCGCAGTTGCAGATAGAAATAAGCAAAATTTATTTTGAAATCAATGTTGATAAACAACGACAACTTTCTAATAGTTACAACTTGCTGTTACTGCAGCTGCACTGCAAAGCTGTCATCGGACAGCTTGCCTCGCTACCTAGTGGGGTTGTTAGTTGGGGAGTGGGTTGTTCCTTGGTCAAGATAGGGGAGAAAGGGGGGGGGGGGGGGGTTGTATGACTATGAAGGGAGAAAGTTGGAGTGACAGTGTTGTTGAGCAGAAAGTTTTTAGAAAGTTTAGTATGAGGTAGCTCACTACTGCCGGCACAGGGACAAAGGCCCATTTCCTTCTTTTTTCCGATACTTCAGTGCTAAAGCCGGTTGACTGCAGTCCCCTTTTCTGTTCTGTACCATTGTACTCTTTCGACGGCTCTCTTGGGGCCATCTTGAAGTAAACTGGCGACATTCCTGAGTTTACTCAGAAGGGGGAACTGCTTCCACAAAGAATGCGAGAGTGTTGCCTAGGAACAAGACCTTTTGGTTGGAAAACAAGCTTACAGAGAAACCGACTTACAGATTTCTGCAAATGGTCTATTGGTGGCTCGGCATGCGTGCACTCTTTAGAGAGTTCCGTGCGTGAGTGGTGTGGGGACAAGTGTGTGAATGCGTGTTCGTGCATTTTTTTTTTTACTTGAGTGCGTCGTCAAGGGCAGGTGTTTTCTGGCATGCATGCGAGCCCCAACAAGGGTCGTCGAGAGCACCTGTAGATGTTGTTTATTTGCAACAACATTTTCGGCGTTTCTTTTTCTGAAAAATAGGCGGAGCGGGGCAATTGAAATAAGAAATAACTAGTAACGTGACACCTCAAGTTACCGAAAAATGGTAACGTAAGTACGTTACCCGTTGCAGTTCCGAAATGGTAACGAGTACGTTACAAAGTTACCGAAAAAAACTAGCGCGTTGCCGGTAACGTCGTTACTTTTTTTCGGTAACTTTGTAACGTACTGGTTACCATTTCGGAACTGTAACGGGTAACGTACTTACCAGGGGCGCAGCCAGGGGGGGGGGGGTGCTTATGGGGCTTCAGCCAGCACCGCTCACCAAAACAACCACCGGAAGCCATTCTGGATTTTGTCACATACAATGTCTTTTTCAGACTAGAAAAGACATTTTGGCGCGAACATTGCTAACACAGGTCGTATTTCGTGGCAACGCCCATGCACCTGGAGTCACGTAATGCAAGCATCAGTTAGCATAATGATCAAAATTACCCTCTGAATGCGAAAATTTTGAGGACATCAATAACCGACCTTGATTGACCTAGCTTATTGAAAGCCCTGCCCACGCGGCGTTTCCCAACATACACACTTGGATATTGGTTATTTCAACTTGCGGCATCATTCGTGGCTTTCGCTTGTCCTTCTCTTTGTTGTTTATCTAACTGCTTTTATTTTTTTCTTTGAACCAAAGGAATGCCCTTCTGTAATTATGGGTGCAGAATAATTGTCGCCGTGCAGGCAGTTGAAAAATACATACTTTCCTATTGATTTCTGCATTGTTCCTCTATTATTCTAACCATATGGTGCCGTCACGACCGCAGCATGGCCCAAGTACATATCGCGACATCCGCTATCATAGTTTTGGTCTTTGCTAAATCGTCTGTCTTTCCATGTGCAAAGTTTAATATTTGTGATTGCGCAAGATGTTTATTTGCCTTGTTTGACGCCTCATGAAGAGTGAATAGAGACATACGTGTATTTACATATCTTGTTGCGAGGTTTTGTGTATAGATACAGTGACTTTGTTTCCATTGACACTTTTTTGTCCTTTATCAAGTTTTATCTTCACATTTCTAATACTCCATTTTATCTCCGCACTTCTAATGCATATTTTGCAGAACTCCTCGTTTATACATGTGCTCGCTGTTGCGACTAAAATTTCGGTGCAATTACTCGCAATATATGACCGGTGACAGCTGCTCTGCGCAGTACATTGGAACGAAGAACAGCGTTCGCCGATGATCGTCGTGACATGCTCGCAGCCTACAGAGCTCTGGGCATTCTCCCAGACGCTCTCACGGTGCTGTTGTGGCCACAGGGCAGTGCGCGCGTCTGCGAGCGAACAGTGGTGAGCTTCTGTGCATTCCTCAAACAGACGGGGAACGCTCCGCGTGTGCTACCTTGGACGATGAACAGCTGGACGCCCCCACTCCAGCTGTATTGGCTTTATGTCGTGCGCGTGTGTTTGCACTGTGCTCTACAAGACCTTCACGTGCGTGCTACCTGTATATATGTTAATAAGTAAATAGATTTATTGCCAGTGTACCTCTCCCCCTGACCTTTCTACTATCCCCTCACCTCTTTCATTTCACTTCTAGACCCTGCCTGCTATCCTTTATTTCCGCTGCCCCAGCTCAGGTGCTTCCAGCAGCAATGGCAGTTGCCGGGGCTAGCAATAATCTTTTTCCTTCCATTTATCATGCAATAAAACCACTTACCTTACCTCTGTGACATCTATTAGCCTATTCATGAATTACCATGGGGAGCCGAATAACCACTACGATGAAAGTGCATGCCGTCTACAGTAAACTAACTGGTTCGACCAGTAAAAACTGTGCATGTAATTGCTTTCGCCTTCTTTTTACTTGACAAATTCATTGAAAAATTGGCGCATTCCAGATCCGACAGAATGCGATCTGGTCGGTGCGTCTAATCATTTAGTATTTGCTGAAAAAAAATGCTTCGCACGCAATGGACGGTGTTGTATGGAATAAAAATCGTTAGCGAATTATTTTGCTGCGAATGTGTGAATGCATGGCAACTGGCCCATCTCAAAATGATTTGCTACTAACCCATGAAACCAAAGGGCGGGCTCAACACGAAAGTAGTCATGAAATTTATGAGCGTGAACACAGCAGCGCGTGGCAGATAGCCTCGAACCCTACTCTTGTCGATACGCGGCGGTCGCCTTCATAAACAAAGTGGAAAGGGATGTGTGTCCTTCTGCTTGCTGGAAGCAGGGAAGGCGGCATAGCCCTTTCCACCACGTTGATAAAAGCAGCCGCCGCGTGTTGCCACAAGTAGGTCTTGAGGATACTTGCCATGCGCTCCCGTATTCACGCTCATAAATTTCATGACTGTACACACGTTTCTTGCGTGTTCCCTGTGCAATAAATATGACAATACACTCCGGTTACATTGAAATAATGGACAGTAGTCCGCCCAATATATTGGTTCGAAAACTACAAAGGCATGCACTCTGCTTTTAGCGCGTGCATTATTACGGGAAGCTGAAGCAAGACAAGGAAGCAGCTGCCAACGTTCTTCCATAGCGTGCCGCTCTTGACATCGCATTTCAGTGTCAAATAAAATATCGCGGGAAAAAAAATATCAAAAAATGACTACAAGGATGTTATAGTTGCCTGACAACGGACGGTGTGAAAATAACAGCTGTCGCTTCAATTTCCAGGTACGCGTGCGTGAACGCGCACACACGCACGCACGCTTTTTCTATCTTTGACCAACCCCAAATCGGGGCAAATCGACGCAAGGCGAGTAAGATATACATTTCAGCACGCGATGGAAAATTCTAAAGGCAGTAAGCAACCTAATAAGGCAAACTGGATGCAAGAAGAAAGACGTACAGTCCCCGTCAAAAGCATACAGCCCAAGGGGTTTACTTCTAAGCTGTTTAGCGGGGCTCCCTAGCACATCTAGCACTCCAAAGATTGGGAGGGTTGAGGAAGCGATGCTATTCCTCTCTCGAGAGGTCACGGTCGCTGAGCATGCATAACGAGGCACGCAGCAGGCCTCACAAGCAAACCCCTTGGGCCGTATACTTTTGACAGGGGGTGTACGTCTAACATAAATAAGAGCACACAGTTCAGGGTCCAAACGGGAGAGGGGAGGGGGATGCCCTAAGTGCCTACAGAACTATCCCTTTATAACTGGCCTTGACAACGTTTCTCCCCCCCCCCTTCCTCGTTCAGTGTTTAGACTTAGTCCGCTTCGTGAATGATATGCATCTATACTGCATTTTTGTAAACCTTGGCAAAATTCTGTTCAAATTGACCGTCCCGAATTGGTTGCAAGGTGCCGCCGCATGTATGACGAATATTTTTTTCTGAGGCGAACTCATTCAGACACGCTACGGTGATAACCCTCTCGGTAGCAATTTCACGTCTCTTGTGCAATATCGATTCATCTCAGCGGTAAACAGAAATTGACAGTTGCCCACTTCTCTAAACCTTGTTCTTCACCAACCCTAGATTCTATGGTTGGACAAGCATCCGTCGAGCGTTGTCTGAAGTTGTCTAGCTGTCTTTGTTACAGTTGTATTATCATAGATGTAACATTATTTGATAAAAAAATATTTTCTTTTTTCAGCGCTCGAGTTGGCAGGTTGCACTCTAGACCAGGAGTGTTCCGACTACTACTAATATTACTATGCATCAACAGGGACGAAGTGATTGTACGCGCAAAAGACGAGGGCTGAAAGAAGAACACAAGAAAGGCACCGACTTCAACTATAAGGTTCACTGCAAAAAAAAAAACGCCAGAAGTATATACATGGGACATAAAAAAGCATGTATAATTTGCATGATATCACACCTTTCTATTTTTGTCGTCCGCTTTCCCTTTTCGCTTACTGCGTGCTGGGCAGCATTATTTTTCTTTCTTTCTTTCTTCTTTGCCAACACTAATATATGTATCGACATTGAAAATAGAAAAGTCTGTAGTCGGGTACAACGCAAGAACGAAGCGGCACATACCCTCAAATGAGCCAAGGCTAAACAAGAGAGGGAGGGAAGCGGTCCTTTGTTCCCGTGCCGCGCATCCTTATCCCGAACAAAGATAATCCCCCCTCCGATGCCGTTTGGGCAAAGACGGTACCCTCTTTGTCCCGGCTCTCCAACTTTTTCCCTTCACCCTTCCACAACCATAACCCGAACAAAGGAAGCTCCACTCGCGACGACAAGGCCCTTCTTCCCTCTATGCTTAGCCTTGACTACATAGCCGCAGAAGGCTACCGTGTGTGGATGTGGAAAAACCAGCAAGGAGCAGGCAGAGAAAGAAGCATGCCGAACCACCCCAGCCAACACCTCCCCCCACGCACGACGGGGACAAGCAGCCGGGTTTGCCATGGTTCATCTGTAACCCTCTGAAGGCAGGCGCAGCAACAAAAGAAAAGCGTTCACGCAGCACGCGGGTCAAGAAAGGACCTGAAACACATCTCAACCAGAACCAGTCTCGGGTCGCTCAGGGGCAAGACGGGTAGACACTTTCCCAGTCATGGATCAGTGTCGTAGCCTGGTGGCAGAATTTGAACTACTCGCAAGATGGCGGCAGTGGAACCGCCACCTTAACCGCTGCAGGCCTTACACTCCCTTCTGCTTGTAATGCATCATGCCTGCCTTAACTGCTGCAGGCCTTACACAACCTTATGCTTGTAATGCATCCTGCCTGCCTTAACCGCTGCAGGACTTACACTACCTCCGGCTCTAAATGCATCCTGCCTGCCTTAACCACTGCAGGCCTTACACTACCTCCTGCTCTAAATGCATCCTGCCTGCCTTAACTGCTGATGGCCTTATACTACCTTCTGCTCTAAATGCATCCTGCCTGCCTTAACTGCTGCAGGCATCACAAAACTTTCTGTTTGTAATGCATCCTGCCTGCATTAACTGCTGCAGGCCTGACACTATCTCTTGCTTGTAATGCATCTTGCCTGCCTTAACCGCTGTAGGCCTTACACAACCTTCTCCTTGTAATGCATCCAACCTGCCTTAACTGCTGCAGGCCTTAAACAACCACCTGCTTGTAACGCATCCTGCCTGCCTTAACCGCTGTAGTCCTTAGACAACCTCCTGATTCTAATACATCCTACCTGCATTAACCACTGCAGGCCTTACCATCCTCCTGCTTGTAATGCATCCTGCCTGCCTTAACTGCTGTAGACTTTACACTATGTCTTGCTTGTAATGCATTCTACCTGCATTAACCACTGCAGGCCTTACACTACCCTCTGCTCTAAATGCATCCGGCCTGCCTTAACTGCTGCAGGCTTTACAAAACCTTCTGCTTGTAATGCATCCTGCCTGCATTAACTGCTACAGGCCTTACACACCCTTCTGCTTGTAATGCATCCTGCCTGCATTAACTGTTGCAGGCCTTACACAACCTTCTGCTTGTAATGCATCCTGCCTGCATTAACTGCTGCAGGCCTTACACAACCTCCTGCTTGTAATGCATCCTGCCTGCCTTAACCGCTGCAGGCCTAACACAACCTCCTGCTTGTAATGCATCCTACCTGTGTTAACCGCTGCAGGCCTTACACAACCTACTGCTTTTAATGCATCCTACATGAGTTAACTCTGGCAGATCTTTCACAACCTCCTGCTTGTAATGCATCCTACCTGCATTAACCGCTGCAGGCCTTATAAAACCTCCTGCTTGTAATGCATCCTACCTGCATTAACCGCTGCAGGCCTTACACAACCTCCTGCTTGTAATGCATCCTGCCTGCCTTAACTGCTGTAGGCCTTACACAACCTCCTGCTTGTAATACATCCTACCTGCATTAACCGCTACAGGCCTTAAACTATCTCTTGCTTATAATGCATCCTACCTGTATTAACCGCTGCAGGCCTTACACAACCTCCTGCTTGTAATGCATCCTACCTGCATTAACCGCTGCAGGCCTTATACAACCTCCTGCTTGTAATGCATCCTACCTGATTTGACCGCTGCAGACCTTACACTATGTCTTGCTTGTAATGCATCCTACCTGTATTAACCGCTGTACGCCTTACACAACCTCCTCCTTGTAATGCAGCCTGCCTGCATTAACCACTGCAGGCCTTACACAACCTCCTGCTTGTAATGCATCCTGCCTGCATTAACCGCTGCAGGCCTTACACAACCTCCTGCTTGTAAGCATCCTACTTGCATTAACCGCTGCAGGCCTTAAACAACCTCCTGCTTGTAATGCATCCTGCCTGCATTAACCGCTGCAGGCCTTACACAACCTCCTGCTGTAATACATCCTACCTGTGTTAATCGCTGCAGGCCTTACACTATCTCTTGCTTGTAATGCATCCTACTTGTATTAACCGCTGCAGGCCTTACGCAACCTCCTGCTTATAATACATCCTACCTGCGTTAACCGCTGCAGGCTTTACACTATCTCTTGCTTGTAATGCATCCTACCTGTATTAACCGCTGCAGGCCTTATACAACCTCCTGCTTGTAATGCATCCTACCTGTATTAACCACTGCAAGCCTTACACAACCTCCTGCTTGTAATGCATCCTACCTGCATTAACCGCTGCAGGCCTTATACAACCTCCAGCTTGTAATGCATCCTACATGATTTAACTGCTGCAGACATTACACTATGTCTTGCTAGTAATGCATCCTACCTGTATTAACCGCTGCAGGCCTTACACAACCTACTGCTTGTAAGCATCCTACTTGCATTAACCGCTGCAGACATTACACTATGTCTTGCTTGTAATGCATCCTACCTGTGTTAACCGCTGCAGGCCTTACACAACCTCCTGCTTGTAATGCATCCTACCTGCATTAACCGCTGCAGGCCTTATACAACCTCCAGCTTGTAATGCATCCTACATGATTTAACTGCTGCAGACATTACACTATGTCTTGCTTGTAATGCATCCTACCTGTATTAACCGCTGCAGGCCTTACACAACCTCCTGCTTGTAAGCATCCTACTTGCATTAACCGCTGCAGGCCTTACACAACCTCCTGCTTGTAATGCATCCTGCCTGCATTAACCGCTGCAGGCCTTACACAACCTCCTGCTTGTAAGCATCCTACTTGCATTAACCGCTGCAGGCCTTACACAACCTCCTGCTTGTAATGCATCCTGCCTGCATTAACCGCTGCAGGCCTTACACAACCTCCTGCTGTAATACATCCTACCTGTGTTAATCGCTGCAGGCCTTACACTATCTCTTGCTTGTAATGCATCCTACTTGTATTAACCGCTGCAGGCCTTACGCAACCTCCTGCTTATAATACATCCTACCTGCGTTAACCGCTGCAGGCTTTACACTATCTCTTGCTTGTAATGCATCCTACCTGTATTAACCGCTGCAGGCCTTATACAACCTCCTGCTTGTAATGCATCCTACCTGTATTAACCACTGCAAGCCTTACACAACCTCCTGCTTGTAATGCATCCTACCTGTATTAACCGCTGCAGGCCTTATACAACCTCCTGCTTGTAATGCATCCTACCTGCATTAACCGCTGCAGACATTACACTATGTCTTGCTTGTAATGCATCCTACCTGTGTTAACCGCTGCAGGCCTTACACAACCTCCTGCTTGTAATGCATCCTACCTGTATTAACCACTGCAAGCCTTACACAACCTCCTGCTTGTAATGCATCCTACCTGCATTAACCGCTGCAGGCCTTATACAACCTCCAGCTTGTAATGCATCCTACATGATTTAACTGCTGCAGACATTACACTATGTCTTACTTGTAATGCATCCTACCTGTATTAACCGCTGCAGGCCTTATACAACCTCCTGCTTGTAATGCATCCTACCTGCATTAACCGCTGCAGACATTACACTATGTCTTGCTTGTAATGCATCCTACCTGTGTTAACTGCTGCAGGCCTTACACAACCTCCTGCTTGTAATGCATCCTACCTGCATTAACTGCTGCAGGCGTTATACAACCTCCAGCTTGTAATGCATCCTACATGATTTAACTGCTGCAGACATTACACTATGTCTTGCTTGTAATGCATCCTACCTGTATTAACCGCTGCAGGCCTTACACAACCTCCTGCTTGTAAGCATCCTACTTGCATTAACCGCTGCAGGCCTTACACAACCTCCTGCTTGTAATGCATCCTGCCTGCATTAACCGCTGCAGGCCTTACACAACCTCCTGCTTGTAAGCATCCTACTTGCATTAACCGCTGCAGGCCTTACACAACCTCCTGCTTGTAATGCATCCTGCCTGCATTAACCGCTGCAGGCCTTACACAACCTCCTGCTGTAATACATCCTACCTGTGTTAATCGCTGCAGGCCTTACACTATCTCTTGCTTGTAATGCATCCTACTTGTATTAACCGCTGCAGGCCTTACGCAACCTCCTGCTTATAATACATCCTACCTGCGTTAACCGCTGCAGGCCTTACACAACCTCCTGCTTGTAATGCATCCTACCTGTATTAACCGCTGCAGGCCTTATACAACCTCCTGCTTGTAATGCATCCTACCTGCATTAACCGCTGCAGACCTTACACTATGTCTTCCTTGTAATGCATTCTACCTGTGTTAACCGCTGCAGGCCTTACACAACCTCCTGCTTGTAATGCATCCTACCTGCATTAACCGCTGCAGACCTTACACTATGTCTTCCTTGTAATGCATTCTACCTGTGTTAACCGCTGCAGGCCTTACACAACCTCCTGCTTGTAATGCATCCTACCTGTATTAACCGCTGCAGGCCTTATACAACCTCCTGCTTGTAATGCATCCTACCTGCATTAACCGCTGCAGACCTTACACTATGTCTTCCTTGTAATGCATTCTACCTGTGTTAACCGCTGCAGGCCTTACACAACCTCCTGCTTGTAATGCATCCTACCTGCATTAACCGCTGCAGACCTTACACTATGTCTTCCTTGTAATGCATTCTACCTGTGTTAACTGCTGCAGGCCTTACACAACCTCCTGCTTGTAATGCATCCTGCCTGCATTAACTGCTGCAGGCCTTACACAACCTCCTGCTTGTAATGCACCCTGTGCTGTGGGCAAGTGCCGGATTTGTAGAGTGTAAGACACCAACTGCTGCATGATACAAAGATCCAACCACTTTCTAATGCATCTTGCTTGCATTAACCGCTGCAGGCCTTTTGCTACCTCCTGCTTTTAACGTATCCTGCATGCATTTACAGCTGCAGGCCTTACGCAACGTCCTGCTTGTAACGCACCCTGCGCGCACTAACAGCTGCAGACCTTATAGGGAGCATTCACTGACGTCACAGCAGCCGCCATTTTGTTGTCTGTGGAACAATGCAAAAGGCTGCTAGCGTGTATAATGGGATTATTGCCTCCTGCTCCAGTCTACAATGCTGAAGCTATGAGCTGGATGACAAATTTGCGCCCATGATGTCACTCGAATGCCCCCTATAGTACTTAACTGAGAAATTTAGTGACATCATGTGCTTACTGCATAGCACAGTACTGCAAGATCCACTTCTGCAAATGGGCGAGTACCAGTTTTGGAGGATGTAAGACACCAATTGCTGCATGATACTACAAACCACCTTCTATAAACCTTCACAAGCTCGTGTTCACCTCGACCGTTAGCGAGTCACAAGAACTGGCATTCAAAAAATTTTTAGGTTAGTAAAGCTCATATTTGTTAAAGCTGACAGCAGAATGAGAGCATGAGAATGTCTACTAGCTGTTCGCATGTAACCCACGCTGTTGTTGCAGCCATGGTAATGATGCCATCAGATGGCGAAACTGCAGGTAGCCACTGACTGGCACACAGGCTTCCTCTAAGCCAATGGAAGGTGCCGGTTCAACTGAAAGCAGCCAGCTTCGTCACTTGGAATCCCTTCAACATTTTTTGGTGTGTGTATTTTTTTTTTATCTTACAAAGTGAAGGGCTCTCCTTTCTGTACGCTGATTTCTGCAATTTCTTTTGAAGCGATAGCAGCATGGCACAAAGAATTTGCTGGGAAGCTAAAATTAGCACTCTGAAAAAATGTCTGAGTGCCCCATTAGCAATCCTGCTATAAAACATATATGAATTGCTCCGAACAGCACTGAAATAAACGCGGCGCCAAATAGAAAACAGACAGATCGCATCTGCTTGCACTCAACAGGAGAAATGCCCCTTGATGCAAACACCAACACAGCTTTGCTCATCCCAGTCAACTGTCAGCGCATCCTTCCAGCACCTTTTTTTAATTCTCCTTACAGCACCAGTCAAAGATGGCACAACCAAGATTACACACACATTAATGTGTTGCTGCACTGCAGTCTTTGCTTCTTCACACCCACGTTTGCTTTACCACTGGTGCAGTGAATCACTACAATCACAAGCGACTCTCCCCTGTGACTGCGCTTATTCCTTCAGCCTGCATGCTTGTATTCCTCATCTCCTGTCCCCAGAGTTACAACGCACAATCATACATTCATCTGACTCATGACCGATTGTCTAACTATCGTACAAAATCAAGATTTCTAAGCAATTTGCAAAAATAAAAAAAACACTTCTCACTCAGAAAAAGTCAAGTAGCTCCATCAATGTTATTAGCAGCCTTGTCACACAGCTGACTTACACTTCTTTGAACTTCCTTGAAGGAGCGCAAGGAAGTTTTGCCTCAAAGGTTGTCGCCATGTCACACGACCTATAACAGGCTTTCCAAAGGAGACTCCAGTGGCTCTTTAGGCACTGCTCATTTAGCACAAACACACAAAAGAATAACGTTCGAAACAACTGAAATGTGTTTGATACTCTTTTTTTCTCACAAATGCAATTATCTAAACATAACATTAAAAAAAAAACAAGTCAAGGCATGCCGTCAAGCACCTGGTTTGAGAGTGTAGCACCCCTCGCGTCGCGCTCGGCTCACAGGCTATGGCATGCGTCGCCGGACAAGAAAGAGGAAGTTGGGTTAGGCTGCACGAGCACGAGCAGCGCAAATAAACAGTTCGAGCCTCAATGCTGTCGGAGCTGGTTCTTCCTCGCCTTAGCTCCAACAAGAGTATAGTGCAGTTGATAAAATTAAACATAAATCTAACCAAGCTTGAATACATGTTTTATTTGATAAAAACTAATATAACTGCTAGTAAAAATAAAATTATTGAAAAGAAAACTGAAGGGGACACTTAGGCTCTGACTTAAGGGTATGATGCGATAGCGTTAATGGGTTAATGCCCATGTATATGCGGAATAGGTCAATCTCTACTTTAAGCCATAGATTGCTGGGAGTCCCCGTGCCACTCCTAGTGCAGTGGTGCAGCGGCTAAGCGATGCGCCACTGCTCTACGATGGCAAGTGCTGCCACCGCAAGGCTTGTGTACCACAGGTTACCCTTCCTGAGCTACCTCTCGTGACCAATCATTATTTAACTGCCACCTGCCACAGTGGTCAGTTTGCTCACAATCCGGAGGGGGAAGTTGTGATGATGTCACAAGGTCATATGGACTCGGTGGCCTGCCTAGGTTGCCGGAATGGCCGGTTGCTCTGGCTGCTCCGGCTGTGAGGGTTCAAGTGGTCGCCAACACTGCCGACACTAGACAATTTTTTCCAACATGGTGGTACCAATGCCCTTGCATTAAAACTTTTACTCACTCAGAAGTAAAACACATTGGAAACGAGAATGCTCCCTCCCTCTCCTTCACCCTTCGAGGGAGACGATCGATCTCATTACACTAGGAACATCTTCCTTAACGACTGCTACGTGGCATGGCACGCATCTCACACAAGATGAAGATGACCTTGGTTGAAAGGATCTCAGCCGTGCCCATGTGACAGGGAGTATAATACTCCTGGAGGACAAAAAGTTGGGCAGTTTGGTTTGATTCCATATTTCAACAGCGCAAAAATGGAGACAAACGAAAACGAGGCGAGACAAACACGGCGCTGACTAACATTACAATGCTTTATTAACAATAGACAATATTTATAGGCTGCAGAAAACGAGAACAATCTGCTAAAGCTCTACGCGCCGCGATGGCTCAATGGTTCGAGTGCTCGGCTACTGACCCTGAGTTCCCGGGTTCGAACCCGGCCGTGGCAGCCGCGTCTTGTTGGAGGTGAAACGCAAAAGGTACCCGTGTGCTGTGCAATGTCAGTGCACGTTAAAGATCCCTAAATGGTCGAAAAATTATTCCGGAGACCTCCACTACGGCCCCTCTTTCTTCCTTGCTTCTCTCACTCTATCCTTTATCCCTTCCCTTACGGCATGGTTCAGGTGTCGACTGAGATGTGAGTGGATACTGCGCCATTTCCATTCTTCAAAAACCAATTTTCAATTTTACCTAAAGCTCCTGGAAGTTAAAAAAAATGACAGTAGAAAGTTTCAACAGATACCAGCCTGGCAAGTTTGCATGTGCGCTAATCCCCTAAGAACAAAAACACAAGACAAAGATGGCACAATGCACAGTCATAGCCATTCTGGCCTAGAAATCACAGACTGCAGGATCACAATCTCGTTTTTGTGTAGGGTCACTGAAGCCTTTGCCACACACCCTTTGCTGTCTTCAAAAATAGAAAAAGCTGCAACTACCTCACGTGAAACTTAGCTGTGATTTTGCAACTACCTCACGTGAAACTTAGCTGTGATTTCTGTATAGTATCCGTGTGCCTTTCAAATTGGGTTGACACCTTCTGCAGTCTCAGCAGTGCTGAACAAGATTAGAGCTAAGCGGTTTTCCCAGCGAATCCACATACTTTTTCAGACGTGTGTTCACCTACCTCCCAGTTTACCCTATGTATATGTCTTACCACAAGAAAGAGGAATTTTAAAAGCTACCCCTTCCCTGTAGAACACAAAAGACACTTCATAACGAGCAAAGCACCCCCTCGTGGTGTCGTTACTCAACCGTCTGCTGACCGCTGGGCATATCCTTTTCGTTTATCTTCAGCTTTGAAGACCACTCTCACCCAATACCTATCACCAATCTTCTTGAAACGGTGTGATATCGTGTGTGCGTATGCAATGGCCCCATTTTTTTTCCTTGAATTATTACAGTCCTGTGGAGAGGCCACCTTTTTTTCATTCTCTTGGCCATTCTTTCGCATAACTGCCCCAGTGTCACCTCAGGAAAACCACCTTCCTTCAGGCGATCTACTTGCATTTGTAAGGAAGCTTCCACTCTGTGAGAGCATGATTTAGCCAGTGACGCTTTGAGA
Source organism: Amblyomma americanum (assembly GCF_052857255.1). Taxonomy (NCBI): domain Eukaryota; kingdom Metazoa; phylum Arthropoda; class Arachnida; order Ixodida; family Ixodidae; genus Amblyomma; species Amblyomma americanum. The sequence goes on from NC_135499.1 coordinate 66,978,271, forward strand.
CATGTGGCCACCACCCCCTGCTTGACAGTCTTAGAATGTCCTGACTCGTAGCTCAGAAGTGGCTTTGCCAACCGGGCGCAATATTCCCAGCAGACACGTCCTTCTTGCAACATGACCTTTACGTCCAAAAACTGGATGCATCTTCCTTTCTGCAACTCCACTGTGAACTTCACTTCAATCCATACAAGGCCCTGATGACTTAATCGACCACAGCTACATTTGGTTCTTGGTCTTCACACACATCCAAGAACAGAAGATGCCAGAGGAACAAACAACAGTTCAAACTAACAGTTTAGTAGAAGATATGAAAAAACAGGTGATTTAGTGCATTGTCTAAATGATCTCGTTCCCCCCACTCCCACAACCCTGTCCATGATAAGTGTCACAGAGATACCGACATCGAACAATGGGTGCTTGATGTTTCAATCAACTCCGCAAGCAGGCCCACCAAATGCCTTTTCATCTGCCGCAGACAATGCACGCGGCACCAATACCTGGCCAGCTCTGCGGCACTATAACACGTGTTGCAATGCTGCATCAGTTGATCAGCCCCTGGGTTTTTAAGCCCCTTGTCAATGACCATAGTTTGCGGTTGCTGATAAAGTTTGTTCGTATTAACCAGAGCACATGCAAAACAGTTTGCCTGAAGTGGGTCTTTCTTTACATTGAGTCCTACGGGAAACCAACCAAACTATCTCACATTGTTCCCCTTATCCGAGAATTCGTCTTAAACGAGTTCGTCTTAATGGGAGTCTACTGTATTTATAATTAGGTGCGAGTCTTCCATAGCACAACTGGGTCATTAGAAGAAGAGTATCTATAAACATAAAAGATGATCATTCTAGAGGCAGCAAAGCCAGTGCAGCCAGGAACTACAAATGCAACCATCTGTTTAAGGGGGGAACGAGGCCTGCAAATCGCGAAAAATGGCTAAGAAATCATTTTTTTTTAATCATTGTACCACTCGTATGCCTTGTTTTCTATGATATTCCGAAGTGCTGTTGCTGAAATCCACTGAGAAGTACTCTAAAGAAAATTGTTTCACGAGCCAAGGTAGCTCAGCGTACTGAGGAAACACTCGAGCAATCGGCATTTTTCTAACTAGATGCTCACCATGTGAAGCGGATTTCTTCACAACTGCTTTATCTATTTTGAACCCGTTTGTTTTGCTGCACTTCAAGGGCCACACCGCAGGTTAAGACATTCTTTGTTTTTCACATTTATGTCATTCAAATATCTTGTATGAAATTTCTCTCTTAGTACACACTGCATTGCAAAAATTCGAAACTGAAAACTTGCATTTCGCTAAAAAAAGCTTGAAAGTATGACTTGACCTGTAGCATGCCTGTAGAAGCACAATAAATGCCGAGCAAGCCTTCTGCCACATTTTTGTTAGCTCTGCAGGCTTGTCACAAGATTCAGGAAAAAAATAAGTAGCAAAGAATGGCACTGAAATATAAAGCTTGGAACTATGACAGCAGTTATAACATTATTTTTCGTACGGTCAAAAATACATGAAATCGATCAAGAAATGAAAAAAATTGTGCTGAAAGCCGCGTCCCCCCCCCCTCCCCTCTTACACACCCGTGAGAGAAAAAACGGGGCCAACTGCCGTCGTACAGTTTCCATCAATGGTCCCAATGACGGCTTATTGGACTCACGCAGGGTGCTGTTGTCATCGACGAGGATCAGCTCATGCAGGAGCGTGGGCGGGGTACGCTCCAACACGGTGTGGACAGTGCGCACCAGGGCCGACCAGGCCTCATTGTAGAAGCACACCACCACGCTGGCCGTGGGCAGTGAGCGCTCGTCAAAGGCCTGCTGTCGGCAGCTACAGTGGGCACCAGCGAGAACAGGCATCAGCAACGAAAATGCACTGGGAATTTAGCCACTTGATTTGTGAAGAACACAGAGGGGGGCAAAGCAACCTTTGCATGCGTACTCCCCGAGGAAAGAGCAAACAGTGGTGATAGAGATACCAGGTTGCAACTGGACCAACTCACAAATACTACAATAAAATGTTACTGATTCTCAATACACCAGAACATGTTAATGCTTTCAAATTTAGCAGGTTTTCAGGTCACACAGGAAAGAAATGCAGAAAAATTAAAAAGTAAGCGTGAAGTTACACCCACTGTAATGTTAACTTGCAGGCGAACACATGGAACTTCAAGGCTACCACTGAGGTGTTCAACAAAGCTGTGCTTGATATTCATCAACTCAAAAAAACATTTAGCTCACTGCCAACACACACGTGGGTTCGCATCTAAACTAGTTTCGCTGAATAGCCCGGAATGGCGAGGGGACAAGCATGCTGCATCCAAAGTAGCAAATACCAGCTGAATGGGTAGCAAAGTAAGGCAGCAGTAGTGCCTCTTTCCGAGTACACATGCGGATGTAAATAACAAAGCACAGAATTTTCTCCTTAACACAATCACTCCTGTCCAAGTAGAAATCAATGAGCATTGTGTGCCCTGAAAAAACTGGGGGGGAGGGCCTTCTTAATTGCATTCTTAAAGAAGAAAATGCAACAGCATTTACTAGTTCACCACCTCCTGTGATCTTTCGAGTCTCTAGTGTTGTTCTTGCAATTTTCCCACAAAAACTCTGGTTGGAACCAGTTTCACTCCTCTGAAATGGTATGCATGAGTCATCACCTTCTAGAGTGTTCAGTACCTTACATTGGTTTATCATACGGGATTATACTAATCCAATCAATTCACCTTAATCCATTTTCTGGGGCGGGCCTAGTTACAAAACTTCAGGAGTCATATGACCTCTCTGGACCAATCATTATTTGGCACCTGCCACAGTGGACAGGTTACCTCTCTCAACCAATCAGAGTAGCCCATCAGAGTAGAATCCAATGATGTCACAAGGTCACACGACCTCTTTCCACCAGGAAATCGGGGAATTTTGTGACACAGAAGCCGGAAATTTTTTCATCACGCTTGCTATTGTTTCTCTGCTGCCCATATTAACAGAACTGGAATTTTCTTCCTTGTTTTTCTTGACCGTTGCCTAGCATTATTTGTATTGCACTTTGCGCTTTTTGTTGTGCTCGGTTTTAGTTATTTTTACTCGGAAATAATCATTGATAGGTCTCATATTTTATGCTGTTCTTTTATCTTGCGCTCTTTGCCTTGTGACCCACTCCTGTATAGCCTGTATAGGCTCAAAGTATCTATAAATAAAATAAAAAAATAAACCTTAATGCCGAAGTCGAGAGTTGGACGAAAACTCATCTGGTCGGGGACGATCATAATAAAACTTAAAAGGAGGACGCCGACCAAAAGTAAAAAACAAAAAAAACAACAAAATGACGTTTCGACTCCCGTACAGGAGCCTTGTTCACAATGAGAACCTTAATGCCATTGCATTAAAACCGCACCAGCAATCCCAACCCCCTGTTGTGATTAGGCAATGTGTGAATAGAGTTCAAAGGCTCCATTTACTTGCATACACACCTGTACACTACACTGAAACAATGCTTCACAACTGGCCACACATTCTTGAGGCAAAGAACAGTGTTAACACAGCACATCATAATAGCTGCTTTCTGCCCTGTCCAGTGACTCAGCACACTGTGTTCTGAAAGAGTACACAGGATGGATGGACATGTTCTTTCAGGTCGGACCGACTGGCCCAAATGCAAAGCCTAGCTACACGTTAAGCATTCCCCCACTTGGCAAAACTTGGGCTCACATAGTGGTAGCATTTCTGCTAGGTCAGCCTGCCTTCTGTCCAAGGTAATTAACCATTAAACCATCATTCACAATACCACAGCAGCTGGGCCAGTGAACCATTGGCAATGAGCACAGAATGCAACAAGATACATACACTTGGAGACTAACTGGTTCACTGACTGTGTTCACCATGTCCCAGCTTCTTTTTGTTCCCCGTCATTTCTTCCATTCCAGTGGCAAGGAAGGAAATGACCCAGTTTAGTGAGACAGTGGCATAGCTTGGTTCACTGTGAGAGCCCCTGACGCAAGGTCTCGCACTGGGTTTCTGGCCCATGACATTCAATTTCATTCCATCACTGATAAGCTCAACTAAAGGAGTGGAGACACCAGATTTTTCGCAGTGTGTTTTTGCTTTGGAGTGATGCATAAGCGATTATTAAGAACTGACCCCTGTGCACATTTCACCTGTGCTCAGTAAATAATTTATGATTTAGTTTCTTCTAAAATCCAGTTTAGGCTTTGGCTTCAACAGCTGAAAGGTGGTTGTGACGTCACAAGTAGCTCTGACATCGTGTGAGGTACACAAAAAGTTTGAATAAAATGTAGCACAAAAGAGACGAGCACGGGAGGAAGTCACCACAAACACTGTGCTCATCCTCCCATGCCCGTCTCTATTGTGCTACATTTTATTCAGGTAAGTGTCACCAACTAGCCTGGCAACAAGTTTTATTGATATGAAAAGTGCTATGTACGTATATCACTGCTCTGTCATGTTAATTCACTCCAACTCTAACACTAATGTTCTCCAGAAGCTGGAATGACAGCGAGCGAACAAACAACTATTATGTCCCAGTTTTTGTGCACGGAGTGCGTGACCTCATGCCTATTTGTGCCCTCACAACTGCCATATGACTGCTCAGACTAGCTGCAAGAAAAAACTAAATTAGTACAAATTATTTACCAAGCGCAGACAAATTCCACAAGGTGATCTATCTTTACTAGTGTCTATCATATCATTCAAAAGCAAAAACGCTATGAAAAAAGCTTAGGGGGTCTTTTTATCTACATTCTTAAAGAAGAAAACGCAACAACATTTAGGTTGTTAGCTGTGCAGTCTACAAGCTATGGAGTCTACAATGAGTGTCTAATGTTCTCCGTGTGATTTTCAAAAATTCTGGTTGGAACCAGTTCCATTGCCCTTAAAGGTGGGTTCAGACGAGCGGACCAGATCGCGGATGGTACGGGCGCGTCAGCAGTGTCCGCGTGCCACATAACGTGAACGTCACTGCTCCGAGTGGCCTTGGACGGACGGCGCGGTCTTTTCCGGGCCCGGACCGCGGACCAAGTGAAAAAGGCGAGCGCCTTATTCAGTCCACGGGCTTGGCGGCAGACCGGGATTGTTTTTGCTCTTTTTTGCTTCTAGGTCAGTCAACATTCACTCGAGCGCTCGTCCGGCTAGCTATCCGGAGTGAAGTCGGCTTTGCTCCATGCTGGCGCCTTTCATTTTGGCGCGCTTTTCTCCGTATTTGCAGCTCGAGGGCAGCATTGTGTGTAGTCCTTATCGCGTTTCGTTCACTGCGTTGTTCACTGCGTATTTGCTGCACTGCGTCGTTATTGTGTGTTTGAGCGTGTGCGCGTGCATGAGTGCCAGCTTTGTTTTGTTGTTTCTGCTAATATGAGTGAAGTTGTAAATAAGGCGCTCAGTGACGAAGCAACCGTCATGGTTTTAGCGCTCGTTGAGAGCTACCAACCTATATGGAATATTGAACATGCTGACCACCTCAACATGGCGCTAAGGAATACTTTGTGGCAAAAGATAGCCCCGGAAATGGATGTGCGACATCCCGAGTCAGCCCCGTACACGGTCGGTACACAATGTTTTTATTTTTTTTTTTACTGAAACCTTCGAGCTAAGTGGGCTTTTGAACTTGCCCTTGCTGTGCATTTTACTTTGTAACGATCCACTACGTAGGATTCTTGAAGGCGCTGTTTGGAAATAAGTGCCGAATGTTTCGAAATGAGCGTCAAAAATTGAGAGCGACGAAGGACGGCTAGGGCGCCGACGAAGTTTATGCTTGCAAGCGGCAGCTTTACTCGTGCTCTTTTCCAACCACGGCTTTGTCCAACAAAACCGCTTTTTAGCAGCAAAGGTTTCCTCGTCGTCCTCAGACGCTTTAATGGGTACAGCCAGTGCAGCGAGACGACGTTTTCACTGGGCGTCCTTGAAACTCTCGGTAGCAGAGTTTTCGGAGCTGCACAAATAGCGCAAGTACGCTGAGGAAGAGAGAGGACGTGCGGATTGTCCGCTGCATTCGAGTGAATGCTCGACGTCCAGACCGACTCGCGGATGCTTGGTCACGTGTCACAATAACCTTGCTGACGCGTGCGGACCGTCTGCGATCCGGTCCGCTCGTCTGAACCCACCTTAAATGGTATGCATGAGTCATCACCTTCTAGAATGTTCCACTACTTTCCATTTCATATGGGATTATACTGATCCAACCAACTAATCCACATTAATCCACCCAATAATCCACCCTAATCCATTTTCTGGGTTGGATCTACTTCCAATATATTAGAGGTCCTCAGATTTTCAAATTTAGTGGAGCCCTACGATTTGTCCACTGGTGCTCACGTGGTTCTCATGATGTCACAATCCTCTCAATTACATTCACAGATCACAGAGAGTCCTCATATACCTACTGGCGCAGTGGTGCAGCAGTTAACTCTTTCCTTACAGCACCCATTGAGCACCATTAGACCGCTAAAGATGACTTCGCACACCGATGTCGGAACCTTGTGCGTTACTTACGGGCATGCCATGCGTCTGGATTGTAGTGAAGTTTAGTCCTCGATGTAGTTTCCTTTTTTCCCGCAAGACAGCATAAAAGTCGCTTCGCAGCCTCCGCATGCCCAACAGAGAGAGAGAGAAAAAAAAACTTTAATGTCCACGGATATAGGAGCCATCCCTACCTTCCCAACTCAGGTACGCAGACCCGGGAGGGAGTAGGGGACTCCGCGCCTAGAGGCCTGTGTGGCGAGCCACTTGGTTCTTCGAGGCCTTGGTCGCCAGGCAAATGGCTTCGAGTTGGTCTTCAAGCTTCGAAGCAGAGACTCCCAAGCTTCCTCATCACGAATGTTTACGGAAGCACCAGGCGAATAGGGGCATTGCCAGATTATGTGGTTCAGTGTCCCTCTCTGGGTGCATTGTTTACATCTGTCATGTTCTCTGCCGTCTATGCTAAGGAGGTATAGCCAATGCGGGTTCGGATAATTGCCCGCCTGGAGTCTTCTCAGGCTCCTGGCTTGTTCGTTGTCCAGTTATTTGTGCGGTGTGGCGTAGGATTGTCTACCGAGTTTGTAGTGGTCGCAAATATCTCTGAAGGTGTTCACCCACTCCTCGGGCACCGGGCCGTCGAGCCGCTCTGCGTTCGGCCAGTAGACGTCTCGAGCGAACGCTTGTGCGGCTTCATTCCCCAGTGCCGATTCGTGGCCAGGGGTCCAAATAATTTTGATTTTGCGGGAAATCTCCCTGAATGTGAGAATTTTCTTCATTTCTGCCGCCGCCCTTCCCTTGGTGAGGTTCCAGATGGCCGTCTTGCTGTCACTAATTATGGTGCTGGCTTGCGCCCCGACACATGCGAGTGCAATAGCAACTTCCTCTGCGATGTCAGCATTTCTCGTTTTAACCAATGCTGTAATTAAGAGGATGCCTGCCCCGTCTACCACCGCGGTGACCGTGGCCCCAGATTTTCAGTGGCTGCATCCATGTATGCCACTGTTTCCGGTGGTTTCGAGTCCATATCTTTAGCTATGGCATTGGCTCTGTTTTGCATCCTTTCCTCGTCGTGAAGTGGGCTCATGTTTTTTAGCGTCAACGGGATGTATAGGTTGTGTCTGTACCCGTTAACGAGACTAACGTTCGGGGTGGGGCCCCTGTCGTGTTGAAGGGTATAGGCTGAAATTGATGTTTGGCATGGCTTTGAGTCTTTGCGGCAGTTTGATCATCGCAATGTTGAAGAGCAAGGGGGACAAGACGGATCCCTGAGGTGTGCCCATCCCTGCTATGTTTATGCTCGATGATTTCGCGTCCAAGCCAGCGTAACTGTTCGCTCCGAGAGGAAGCTGCTGACGTAGGCGAAGGTTTTAGCTCCAATGTCCATGTCTCTGAGGTTTACAAGAATGGCTGCGTGGTGCATGTTGTCGAAGGCCTTCTTGAGGTCAAGCCCCAGAATAGCTTTCGTGTCACCTGAGTACCCCTTGTCGACGATGTCGTGGTTTAGTCGCAGCATTACGTCCTGCGTGCTGAGGTGCTTCCTGAAGCCGACCATTTCGTGGAGCCAGAGCCCTTAAGACTCTATGTAGTTAGAAAGCCTCGTTTGTATCACCTTCTCCATGAGTTTTCCAAAGCAGGAGGTGAGGAATATGGGTCTCAAGTTTTCGAGTTTGTACGGTTTGCCAGGCTTGGGGATGAATATGACGTTCGCTGTTCTCCATTGTAAAGGGAGTTTTCCTCGTCCCCAGACTAGCTGCATGTAGTCTGTGAGTTTGGTGATAGAAGTGTCGTCGAGATTTCCGAGAATCCTATAGGTTATACCATCTGGTTTTGAAGCAGTGTTGCGTTTCAGGCTCATAATTTCCGCTCTCACTTCCGCTTCCATTATAGGTCTGTCCAGTTCCGGATTGGTAGCCGCAGTGTAGGGTGGGAGGTCCTGGTCCACACTGTCGCCAATGTAGGTCTTCCTGAGTTCCTCGAAAAACTCTTCTTCGGAGCCTTCGAAGGTGTGTTTGATCTTTTGCTGGTTTACTTTCACCTCAGTTTTATTCTGCTCAGGGCAGAGCAAGTGCCAGAGTATGTTCCACGTTTTGGGGAGGCTCATTTGTTTCTCCATGTCGTCACGTATCTGGAGCCAGTCCTGCTCGCATACTCTGAAAGCATGTTTTTCCATTTCTTTGTTGTGTCTGTGTTTCGCCTCCTAAGGCTCCTGTTCCATCTCTGTCTTTTCAGTCTTTTTTCCATGCTCTTCTTGGCTTCCCACATATAAAGGAGGCACGAGTCCATCGGGGCGGGGGCATCTTCAGCCTTCACCATTTTAGTGTTATTCTTGACTCTTGTTCGTATTTCTTTCGTCTCACCCCACTTCCCACCTCTGTCCCCCTCCCCCTCTCTTTAGACTTCCATGTACAGATCACGAAAAATTGGAAAACATCTTCGGTACGAAGGTACAATTTGAAGCCGCCATTACAGGAATCAACAACAAGCTAGAAAGCATCATAGATGAAATGAAGGAGGCCATGGAAGCAATGTATGCATGCGCGACATGTGCTCGAAACCATCACAAATCTCAGAACTATGCTTTGTCTGTGATTGATGTCATTGACGACCCGAGCAGCAGCGAGTCTGAAGATGACGCTTTTCCATCAGAGATTATGCCTTTTTTTCGAGACAGGTGGCCACGCTCCACTCCCAACTATAGGGTTTCCAATCATTGTTTGGAGCAAGAATACTATTCAAGATAGAACTTCGGATTTTTTTTCAGATAGCGGCCAACAGAATACCAAAACATTTTGCATATTTCAAAAAATTCTTAACATTTTATTTTACGATACAAGCGTGGTTTTACAAGTTTTGTTCAATTTTTCCTAAAATCTTGTTTTAAACTTATATGTCTAAAAATACCATTTATCTAGCTTTGTTTATGTGTGGTGCACAAAAGTTCAAATACATTAGTTTTTACAGAAAAACAAAGCTACTGAAACCTACAAAGAATGGTCCTTTTCCCCACGGCAGGGAAAGAGTTAAGCAATGTGCCACTGCCCCGGCAGGTGGCTGCTTCAAACAAAGCGGGCAGGGCTTGTGAGACCCAGGCTACTTTTCCTGAGCATTAGGCTCATGCAGAGTGCCACGGTGGGCAGGTGGAAACTGCGCTGAATTTGGCAGCAGTGGGCAGTTCGCTCACAATCTGGTGAGCAGGTTGTGAAGATGTCACAAGGTCACGTGACATTCCTTGTCCAATCAGGAAATTTCGGGAAAGTGAAGCCAGAAATTTTTTTGAGACGACAACCTAAATGCTGCCGCATTAAAAGTGGTGTCTCCAACGCACATTAGCCACAACAGGCTATGGGGACTCACAGGGGATTGCGTGTGTCCGGCAGGGTTCGCACCTTTCCCAGACGGTTGCTGATGAGCACGTTGAAGGCATGCTGGTGGTAGCCTTCCACCTGCACAGGTCATTCCAACAAATATGGACAGCCATGAAAATTGGCTGAACCCAACACAGGAAGTAAGGAAATAATTTGTCAACTTGTCCTCAGTAAGAGGGTTTCGGACTTTAAAAAAGTAATGAAACAGCGCTGATCCTCACTGGTACTTCTCAAGTACTTTGATGCTACATGTGGTGCCACGGTAACCTTGCCACTTAAAGAAGTATAGACACCTAACATCTGGCACGTTTTCTTCTTTGTAATGATGCGTAAGGCATTATTATACATGAATTACAGTGTGGTATTCTCCTATGACCGCTCAAAGCTTACAATCGAATTTCTTTCTCGTGGTGTTTCGTTTCAGTCCAACAGCCGAACGATGACTGCAATAATTTGTCAACCTAATTATTAGACATAAATTTCAACTTCTGTTTTTGTCTCCTGGCTATCTCATTTAAATTTAATTACTCTTTTAATGAGGGTACCAATCTTTGCTACAAGCACAGCTTAAATATTACCATTTACACATTAATTACTGGTACATAAATTGATCAGGATGACAAAAATACCGAGATAAGACTTTAAATGACTTTTGACCACACAGAATTGCTACATTAACTCACCAAAAAAGTCAGTATTTCATTTGTCGAAAATAATATTCACCAAAAAAAAAAAAAGTGTCCTGAAATAAAAACCGAAAAAAGTCCACCGAATTTTTTTAAAATAAAAACGAAAAGTCCAGCCCCTACTTATGCCTTATAGTTCCCGAAAAAAGGTACACAAACCTCCAAAAATGCTTTCTGAGAAAAACGGCAATAAAATCTCTGAAAACCGTTCCAATTCACCAAATCTTGCCTTGACAGAAGACTACAGGGGGAGCCCCAGTGACTGGAAAATGTACTACGAACTGGGCCAAATTGCATACCGAAACCTAAGTTTCTGATAAGAAACTTCAGAGCAATGAATTTTTGCAAGCATCCAAAACGAAGAGACTACGTCAAGGTGCACCCACTTTTTCGGTCAACGTGACAAAGAAACAGAGCAAAAAAATTATTTTTTAATCGCAAATACCCAAGTGTAATATATTTTCTAAAAGACAAATAAATTCTCTACGAGATGGTCGCAAAATCTCAAAATCAAATTTTTTGACAAAACGAAGTCTCAAAAACAATGTCACACCCCACTTTAAGGGGGTTGCGGCTTTCAGCAGCCTATGAGAAATTATTTTATGTTTACCGCATTTACTCACGTTATGAAACTACCGCTTTTCCAGAAAAGTTAACATCAATTTGGGGGAAGGGTTGCTTACACTGGGAAAAAAAGAAAGTTGACAGATTTTTTTTGCGAGAGTCAAAATTTCATATCATACATCTGCCCACCAAACCGCCAGCCCTTCCATCCACCCATCATCAATTAAAGCACGCGATCAGCCGCATTCATGTCGCCAGTGTTTGGCATTGCTCGCTTCCAAAAGGTGTTTGCTGTATCACAGAACAATCCGATGACTTTGTGATAGTTGACGGCACCAGCCAATAGCGGAGAGATAAAGTGAACAAGCTGAACACCGGCCCTGAAGGTCAGGTGCAAGTTTTTTAAGTGAGATTAAAAAACATTAGCAGGACGGTTCCGAGTGTGTAATGTGAATGTTTAAGCGTTAGCTGTGGTGTGAGAGGGGTTAGGCATTTTTGCTCCTGACCTCAAGCTCGCCAAATCACTTGGTGGCCTGTCAGAAGGTCCTGCTTCCTCTATGGCATTTGAGTGTAGAGGGCGTTTTATAGCAGTCTGGTTCAGGGTGCCTCGATGCGGGCGCTCCCACTAGAGTGAAGTCACCCTTTGAACCACTCGACACCACCTAAACCCGTTTTCATGCACTCCCTCCGCCATTGTGTTGCCTGCGCCGACCTTGCCGCTCTGCTGTCGTGCGGACGTCACTGCTGCGTGCCTGCGTTCGCGTGGCTTTCATCGCCGTGTGAAGCCAGGATGTTGTGTTCCTCAGTGCTCCAATCATGCGAGAAAAGGTTGGAGGATGTTCCATTTTCCAAGAGACCCAAAAAGGAGGCTTCTGTGGCTGGTCCGGATCAGGCGTGACAAGTGGCAACTGACGAACTCCTCATGTGTCTGTAGTGTAAGTGCCACATGTTGCTTCAGTTATGTTTTGTTGCGATTTACCACTTCTTCATTTAGCCAGCTAAGTCTCATACAACATTTGTATTGGCCAGATGTCATTTCCGCACTATTCGTCTCGCTCGGCGTAAAAAAAAAGGCACGCTTCAGCGCTGAACCGGCCACTGCCTGACGCTTGCCTGTTCGCATCTGAAATTGCATGACAATGTTTTGCTCGTGAATGCGTACCGAATGTGCTTTCGTCATTTCTGTTCATTAGAAAATAATTGCCTTTACGAGGCGCTTGTCAGCGAACCGTGGATGGCACGAATCGAGGCACAGAGCACGAGAACAAGCAAGGGTACATACGCTGTTGCAATTACTGTGCATCGGGGTCGTCTAGGAGCTAATGCGGATTAATTTACTTACGATTTTTTTAGTTTTTGACACGTATACTGCGTTGGGTAGCGTGCGCTTCCTGTCAGCCCGATCCTTCGTCCAACAACGTCGCGTTAGGTCAGTAAATGAGATTAACAGAATATGTTATGTGCAGATTGAGGAGCTCATTCAAGTAATTCGACTGATATATTTGGACTACTTTGTTTTCTTGTGTGCTGTGTTCGTTGTTTTCATTCTCGAAGAGGAAATCTGGGGCTAATTCCAATAACAAAATAATCTGCAGGCTCATTTCGAAGACAAGAGCTTCGAACAAAACCGCGCGGACAGATGTAAGAAGCTCAAGCCCAATGAAAACACACAATGAAGTTAGCAATATTTCTGTTTATGGGAACGTGAACATTATTTCACTTTTTCAAAGTAGACATCTGCATTAAATAGATGACTGTAACTGACAAAACAGTTGTGATTGCATATATGAAGTTGTGCATATATGAAGTATGATTGCATATATAAGCCCCAAATATGAAGTTCCGTGAAAGTTTTGCTTCGAAGCCTGAATTCTGCATCTATGTATATATGCAATCACAACTATTCTGTCAATTTCAGTCATCTAGTTAACATAGATGTCTACATTGGAAAAGTGTAATAATGTTCGTGTTCCCATAAACAGAAATATTGGTAACTTTATCGTGTGTTTTCATAGCCACTGAATAAATGATTTCATGCTTGCTTGGGTAACAGTGTATGTGTTCATCTAGGTACACTCGGACGAACAGGCGAGTGCTTATATTTTATTACCGTTGCTGATAATCTTTGTTTCTTCAAAACGTGCGAAACCAAGGCGCTGTGTCATTGACCGAGTCTGCTCAGTTTTCTTACTGATCCATAGCACTCACTTGCACTGGGACATTCACAGCTAAAAATTTAAAAAACGCCAAAAAAGCTTGGACAGAAATCACCCGATGCGTTTCAGCAATTCTAATAAACTTGGTAGTTTGAAATTAACTACAAAAGAAGTGAACAGAATTAAACGCTTTCAATCGAGGCAGGTGTGGTCTAAAATAAATTTTCAAACTCTCTCTCCCCCCCCCCCACGCAGTGGATTGTGGCATTTTTCAAGCCCTTTGTTTTGCCCGGAGATTAAACACGCATAGGAAGGACAACACAAATGGGTCTGCTAATACCCGCAGTGGTATGCAGAATATGCCTTGACATAACCGTCATCGAGATTTAGCTCATCTTAAAAGGGGCTCAAAACTTTTTATTGCATGCTCCTCTGCTTCGTAACGGTTCCTTTCATCGTAATCTATCACAAACCTCGGTAAATAGACATTTTTAGGAATTTTTTTCCCTCTGCTTCTCTAAGAGGATGGTTGCTTGACGCGGGTAAGCTAGCTGACGATGCAAATGTATGTTGGGGTGGAGTGCTGTTTCGACGCACCAACGAGGTCAGTGCATAAGAGATAGGTTTTGAACTATAGCGATAGATTCTAGAGATGCTTCACTGACATACCCGCTTTCCTTATTACCGTCGATGCCTTAACGTTGGCTGCTTGTCCGGTCTTTAAAAACACAAGGCCCTCCAAGAAAATTTAACATTCTATTCTCATGTAAAACAAAAGTGCACCGCAAGACTCCTTATTTTTCTTATTTTAAGTGCCCGCAGCAAGTGAGAAGTAAGCAACCCTCCTCCCCTCCCCCAGAGAACGAAACCTGCATTCCACAGGCGCGAGAATGGCGGCCGCCGTAGCAGACGACGCAGCTGCCCTCACCCTGAGCAGAGGCGCGGGCATCGAGGCACCCTAATCTGGTTTAAACTGCTACGCTCCTCTCTGATACTCAAGCACTCGCCGACTTTCTAAGCATACACTGGCGTAGCCGAGCAAACAGCACTGCGCCGACCAAGCCACTGCCGCCACTGCTCCTGTCAAGAGCACACAGCGTCTTGGCGCTCTGCCATGTTCACCGAGTGTGCCACCCCGCACGAGCTCTCGTCAGAGCCATGATGTTATCAGTGCACGGGATCTTGGCGCACTGCCAAAGTCTGCACTGCGAATGGAGCGAAGCTGAGAAACGTGCTAATAGGCAACGCTTAAAAAAAAGAAAATTCTCAACCACAAATGTGGAAGGTGGGTACATTATGCGAATGGGTTCATTACACGAGTAAATACAGTTATCTCACAAAATTGTTCTGTGATATATATTTTTTCTCTGAACCTTCTGAAAAAGCTGCAGAGTTAAGAGAATGGGGCAGAAGGCTGGGTCAACATTCTCTGCATTCCTAATGGCGTGCTACAGGTAAAAATTTTCTTAATTTTTTTTTTTGCAAAGCACAAATTTTGGCTTTGAATTTTTGCGATGCAGTGCCCGTCGACATATCTAGAATGAGGAGAAAATTCCGTACAAAGAATTTAAAATTTATAAATTTGAAAAACAAAGAATGGCCTGACCTGCACTACGGTCCTAAGAGTGCAACAAGAAATCTGCTCTGCAATGTGAGTATCTAGGCAGAACACTGTTACGGAGAAAAATGCCCATTGTTTGAGCGCTTCCCCGCAACACAGCCACCCAGGTCCATGAAACAATTTTTTTCGAGTAATTTCCGGTTGACTTCAGCAATAAAACTATGGGACAGCATAAAAAACCAGGCATAAAAGCAGATACAACAATTTTAAAGAAATCAAAATTTTTTAGAGTTTTTGGAGACTTCTAAGCTGCATGCCCTCTTAAGCAAAGCCACAGATTTGTTTGACAAGACGAGCTACTTCTGAATAAAACACAAGACTAATGCCGTGGTGCAAGAAGGCAACCGAGTCAAGAAGAAACAAATCCGAAGCCACAAGGACGCACACTCCACATCAACTCTGTCAAGAGTCCAACCTTTCCCTGGCTGTTAAACAACTGCACCACCAGAGTGTCCGATACATCATTAATCTGAGACTCTAAAACAAACACAGTATAGCAGTCAAAGTAAAAAGCTGCCGAATGCCATGGGTACAAATGAGCAAATGACAGGCCGTGAAGTGGCAGAGAGAAGTAGCAGCCCTTTTCACTAGTGTCTTACAATGATGTCAATACATCAACAGAAAGTGCCTATCAGAAACAGCTAATTTTTTTAGGGGCAGCATAATTAAGCCGCACTTAAGTCTTTTAACAGACACCAACGTGCCCATTTCAGATGTCCACTAGTCTCTTATAGTAGAGCAATGGCATTGCTTTAGTTGCAAATATTTATTGCTTATCTTGAATAGTTCAGCCATTTTTACTCCGACTTTGCTTAGCACTCTGTTTATCGAGTGGAACCAATATGGTAACACACAGGACACATTTTCTGTGCAGGTGTGGAGTGATGGGCTAGTTTGTGACACAGTGCTACTACAGGTTTAGTGCAGCACAAGGACAGACATAGAACTACACACCACAAACATGCCTGTTGTCATTTTTTCTTCTTTTTGTTTTCAATTACTTCTCACTTCTAGTCAAGTCTGACATAACAGCACATTCTGAAAAGCTATTAACACCCTGGAATTGTCAATAGAGCTGCTCTTCTTACACTTCATATGAAGAAACCCACAACCAGAATATCAAGCACAACACATCCAACCTCTATTCAATTCATTCTCTCACTGTTTGGGAAATGTTTCAATCAGTCATGTTACTATTATAATTCGGGCATTGCAAGGAGCCAGGAACAGTGTTCTATCATGTTCATTTTGAATTCAAAAGAAAATTACACACTCAAACAGACATTCAAAGTGAGGAAATTTTCAGTGTACACCACTGCGTGTGGTATGGTCGTGAATGTAGAACCACTGTAACTGGCTGAACATTGCTGCAAGTTTTACTTCCTTACTTTTGATGCCAAACATGAGCATGTTTTAAAATGACAAGCTGCAGCATGCCACCAGCGCAGAAGATGTGCACTCTCAAACATGACCCCGTCATGTTGGCAAACAGATCGTGGCCTGCTCAGTGGGTTCAGGTGGATGGGCCTCCCAGCAGCACCTTGGCACTACATGCAGCCAGGCTTCTTGCAAGTGCACCTTGTTTGCACTTATCACATACGTTTACTTTATATAAAGCATTAATAATTACTGCAGCCACTAAGGGCTCATTGAATTGCACCAACATCCCAGCACATAGGCATTTTTTGCACTGAACTCAACCAGGACGCACTGACCATGGCCAAACGGCACCCAACTGCCGTGTTCACTTATTCTAATTGACAGCTGCAGGCTCATTTGCTCTGACCACCATGATGTAGCACCCCATAAGCCATCAGCCCCTCATGTGAGGACAGGTGCACACATTTAAGTAGTATCAACTCGTCATGCCGGCCCCTGCCACATCACCTTGACCCGTTGATCCTCTGCATTGTGGATGACCCCGAGCCGTGATGCGTCAGGAACAGCAGCTGATCCCGAAGGAGCTGCCTGCAAAACGGAAAATATGTGCAGCTAAGTCCAGTTTAAGCATCTGCAAGTTATTTCAAGATTCACGTTGCCCTCAACATGCATTACGCTCATGGCGAGCAAGTTGTCTAGTAGCAAGTAACAGACAGGGGCCGCTATTACCAATTTCTTGACAATGTGAGGCACCAGGCCCAAGACTGGAAAGTGCATGCCGATCCTCAAAATAGACAAGGGTAGGGAAACGAGGCACTCATTACAAAAAGTCGCCTGCATCACAGGGAGCATGCCAGACTGGTCCCTTCCTCAATCCGGCTCCTGCTCCTCACTGTGCCCCATATTTTTGACACCATAAATAGTAGACAGAGCACTGACCACTTTCGCTGAAAGTAGCAGCACCAGAAGCAGAAAAAAAGGAATGTTTTGTAACCATCCCTGTCATTGCATGCCTACAAGCCCAAGACAAGGGCCCAGATGGAGACAAGTCCCCTTGTTGAAATGTTGGCTAAGCACCCTGAGGCTAAGCTCACCCTCCCTGGTTCACTTTGTGTCATAAAAAAATCTATCTATGCGCCCTCTCCCTACCATAGATTGAGCGCATAAGGCAGATGACCACTGCTTAAGGATGCATTTCATCATTTAGGTCAATGCATGGGCCAGGAATTCGAGATATCCTCTCTTCCCCCAGACCATAGAACTCGGGAGTAAACTGGACGGGTCACTTCGTACATAACCGCATGCTGAATTTGTAAACCAATTGCCAAGTCATATGCATTAATTTTTTCTTCTTTTTACACACACTCATTGCTGTAACTCGATTGTTTGCACATGTAGTACTCACTCCTGCAATGTCTTAATACACAAAACAGCAGTATATGAAAATAAAAATAAATAATAAAAATAAAAAAATCTTGATTTTTTTTCACAATGAAACAGTCACTGCCAAATCTCACATTTTGAAGACAGGTGCCTGCGCTCCCTACAATCATCTCTAGCTTCATTTTAACTTAACTGCCTCCCACGGGTTTCCAGTGACATGAATGGCTGAAGTCACTTTCGAGCAGCTTTTGGAGTAACCAGAAGTACCTCCTGGCGTCGAAAAGTGAGCATACGAAGGAGATATATACATTATTTTCCAGTGTATAAGTTGCCTTTTTTTTTTTCATTTTTCGTCGGTGCAACTTAATATGGCAAAAAATGATGCGCCACCATGCACCACCGTTTGCCGTTCCTAGAAACTTTTTGAAAGAAAATCGATGAGTAAAAGAAAAAATTAAATCGAAGTGTTACAGCTTTAGAGCAGCACAATCCGTTACTGTGATCCGCTTCCGCGGGGACTCAACTATGCCTGCGCAGTGGCAGGTATGCGCTCCTCAGAGCCATCAGATATCTCCCCACGGATGCGGTTCATGGCAGTGGAACGCGGATCGTACTGCGGAAAAACTGTATTTTTATAACTTTATCCTACGGCTACAATCCCAAAATCTCACAACAACCAGACTGAATGTGGAGGTGGCACGCACTACGCGCCTCCACTGCATCCAGTCCAGTCATATCATCATACTCTCAAAAGTTTCGATTTCGGCGTTGCATCAGCATGGCTTTGCATGCGTTGTACACTCTTTTTACTCAAAATGACGCCGCCTGCGAGACAAAGGAGATAACGATGCAAAATTGAAGTTGCATGCCATTCAATATATATGCGCCGGAGAATGTGAATGAACTGCACTGCAGGGAGACAGTGCCAAGTGAGTGAAAAAAAATTACCCAGGACTACCACTTCGTTTTGATAGGGCAACGAAGCAAACCACAAAATTGATGCCCACTGAGAACTTCACGGTAGCGTACCGTTTTCCCACTTCGGCCACGCAATGATGTAGATGTCAACACTGGAGCCATTTGCAAATGTTTGTGCCATGCACATTGCTGGCATGCCTTCCACACCAAGGAATGACCAGAGTAAACCTCTGCATGCTGCAGACCTATTTCGCTTCTGTTTTCATTATGAGGGGCGACAGCACACCGAGCCAGCATGACGCCCGCTCACGTATATACACTAACGATTGAGTGAAGGATTCTCGGAAAAATTGAGTTTTCCGCCAGTGCTGCCTAACGCAGGTAGGATAATACATGGCTCCAGATAATTTTGTTCACAAGAAACTACGAAGTTTTGGCACAACCTTGGCGCAGATTGCACATATTTTGTCATAATGTAGCAGCATGAGCAGGCTTTGCCTTTTGGCGCAGCAATCACACCACTGGATTTCCTCTCCCTGTGCTACGCATGGGTGTTGATCGGAGAACGGCTGCTTCAGCACGACTGCCCTGCATTACTGTCGACGCTCTCTCTCCCATTTCCCCCCAGAGTTAGCCAAACATAAGGCACGATATTGAGCAGGTATTGCGACACCAAACAGGCATAAATGGGCATAAGTCGAGGCGGGTAATTAGGCTCATCACCCCTTATGTGTTCACAACGACCTCAGCTCGTCACGAGCTATCGCCGCTTTTTTGCTTATGAGCTCACCTTGTCATGGGTGCTTCATTGTTTTCTAAATGGCTTTTGGTAAAATGTGCTCAACAAATGGTGTTTTCACATTTAAACCTAACATAGCAGTGCCCGTTCTTTCATTCTGGCTTTTTTTGAATGAGAGCTTTCACATTAGACTGCAGAAGATGTTCCTTGTGTGCTGAGACTCACCCTCTTAGCACGAGCATGAGAAGGCCTTGCGCAGAGTGCCGCTGTGTTTTAATCGCTACCACAGTCGTTGATAGCCCCCGTATTTTGGAGGGAATCAATGAATGAATGGTGCATTTTGTGTACTGCGATTCAAAATTCCATGACTACAGCGCAACGAATGTCACGTAGGAGGACATAGATAGGCAGCGACCCAGCACAGCGCTGACTCACAATGAAATCTTTATTAGCTGCCAGCCAGGATGAGTACCCAACTGGCAGCCAGAAATGGAAAGTAACGCACACAAGTCATGCAGCGGAAACACAAATATCGAAAAACTCGAAATATAGCACGCACGTTTCAACATTCGCAGTCGAGGTAGCGTTTTTCTTTTTCTGACAGCGATACAGAGGGTGCACTTATACATTTTTCCGGGAGCCTTGCTATCATGTGTGCTTCTATAATTTCCCTTGCCAGAAAGTCGCGGTTCCTGCCTATCACAATGCACTCGTTGTACAATGGCTCGCAGGCATCGACGTCATCTTCGTCATCGTCATCATCACTTGTGCAGTTTCAGCAGTGTTTGGCTACATGGCCTACGATGGGGCCACGTGTGACATTAAAATCATGCTCTTTTAATCTTTCGTTGATATATCGGCCGGTTTGGCCTATGTATTGCTTCCCACATGATAGCGGCAAAGAGTAGATGACTCCCTCCTGGCAGGGGACAAATTGTTTTGCATGCCTTTTCAAGCAGCCACGTGGTTCACTGTTGGCCAAATTAACTTTCTTCACCAGGCTCGACAATCGGATAGGTGCCGAAAACACGTCAACCCCCACATGCTCTCCAATTGTCTTCAGGTTGTGCAAGACCCGGTGCAGATATGGCACAACGGCAACTTCTTCAGTTTCTCCTTTTTAATTTTGCTTTGACATCAGACCTCAACATTTTCTGCAGTTTTTCTGCAACTGAAACCAAAACTTCTGAAGTGTAACTAGCCTGCGTCAAACGATCTACTTGGTTGTGGCAGTTTTGCTCCAACCTGTGCTCACATGATTTCTTTACAAAATTGTCAAAAACTGAATGCACAATTGCTCATCAGCCCATTCGAAGCTCGTGAAAAGAGCAATTATGCATTCAGTTAATAATGTTATGCTGGCTGAAAAGATATAAGGACATAAAATGTGAATTACTTGCATGACACGGCACACCTTTCGCTAAATGTACAAGTTTACCCTAGCAAACACAGCGAACTGTGGCATATTCCAACATGCCGCACAATATACAGTGCATATAGCCTAGCAAACACATTGCCTCGTCTTTTAAATAAGTTTCACGCTGCAAAAGTCGATATATCACGAGCATGCAGCAAAGATATACAGGATGTACGCGCTACTTTTTAGATTTTCACCATGCTTTCACTGCTTCTTTATCTCTTTCGTTTCCATAAAGTGTTGACCTGATTTGCAACACTTTGTTGCAAAATAAACTTAAACTTCAACCAAAGACCTGTTTTTCTATTCAAGGGACACAGAAAGGGGCTCTGAATAAAGGTGCGATATGTCTGGGATGTTAAAAGACGACGGTTCATAATTATCCTCCAGCAAGAATTATTTTAATGCATTTTGTGGAAGCTGAGTTATGTGCAGACAAAATTTGAACTTCCGCGTCTTCGCGCCTTTTCCTCTCCTCTCGCACGCCGCTGCTCCGCCGGCCCCACTCACTCGGCCCCTCCCCTACCTCCACCGCCTACGGCACGCACGTAGTGGCTGAGGCCGCGGTATCGCATGACGTCTGAAAGAATTTGGCGCTGTGAACCAATGATTACCCCCGGCTGCTGACGTCATTTGCAAGAGACGTCGTCTGCCAGGTTTTCGCGCAAAAGCCCGGCAGCGCGCCTCGCCACGAGGTGCGAAAGCGGGAATTTTTTATAATTTATTGTAAATTTCCCGCTCGCTTTTGAGGTCTCGGACGTACGCGGCATGGACGCTCGGTGGCCTGTACTCTACATAGTACAAGTACTTTAAAGCAAAGCTCAAACGCTCCTTTCTGTTGTGGGCTCTTAAGTATATTTTTCTGACGCTTTCTTGTTATTTTTTTGTATGCACTTCATTCCTCATTGTTCTTTCTAATGATGGGCCAACCGTTCTTAAAACCATTGTTTGCATTTTGCAACGTTACTTGTGTATGTAATTTGCATGTTGCCTGCTGCCCTGCAATGTGGGGGCAAGGGGCATGTCAAGCCACAATTTCTGGCTTTTTTCCCTCGACCCTCACCATGTGTACATGGGGAAATAAATTGAATTGAACTGGAAAATTGAATAGGAAACTGGACAACACATAATGGCAAATAAAACATTATTTCCTGCCATGAAACGTTTTCACTGATATTTTTGTGCTTTAAACATGTTATTGAAGCATTCCACATCTTAAAAAACGTTAGCCATTTCAGTACCTTTTTTTTTTATTACTGAGCCCTTTAAGGGGTAAAAAGCTGTCACAGTGAATTCTTTTGTTTGGTTTGGTTTATAGGGGTTTAACGTCCCAAAGCAACTCAGGCTATGAGAGACACCGTAGTGAAGGGCTCCAGAAATTTCGACCACCTGGGGTTCTTTAACGTGCACTGACATCGCACAGTACACAGGACTCTAGAATTTCACCTCCATCGAAATTCGACCGCCGCGGCCGGGATCGAATCCGCGTCTTTCGAGCCGGCAGCCGAGCGCCATAACCACACAGCCACCGCGGCGGCTGAATTCTTTTGTAGCAGCACAAAGTAGCACAATGACAGGACAAAGATGAACAAAAGCAGTGCTGAGCGCTTTCGTTGATCAGTACTTCAGTGCGTCGGCTTTGTCTTGTCACCATGTTTCTTGATGCTGCTGCAGAAGTGATGTCAACCAACTATACAGAAAGCTTGTTCTATTTCCAGAAAATCCGTATCACACATCACAATACCAGGGGTAGGACAAAAGGTAGGACAGTCAAAGAAAGTTTTAAAGCAGCTCTTGGAGCGGAAACATATGCGTTCTAGAGCAGCTCTTGGAGTAGCTCTTAGAGCAGAAAATGTGCATCCTGGAGCAGCTACAGAGAATATAATAATTTTGCAACAGCAACGCAACATGAGGATTTTGGAGCTACTTCGAGCACAAATACTTTAACCCTGCTTAACATACGCGAACATACGTGTCCCCAAATTTCAGTGAGGTCTAGTTTTTTCCCTCCACTGAGTTTGTCACCGCTAATCTCGAATCACTTTTGCAATTAAATTCAAACACATGAAAATCCTGCCACTAAAAATTCAAGAAAAATGCCATCGGCCAGCAATCGGCGCAGTCTGCAGCTTGCATTCTGTACCGTGCCATAAGCCAATGTCTGCGCTTGCACACTGCCCCTCACTACTGCTCCATTCTAGAGCGACAAGGCGCCAGTGGTAAACCACACTACTGGAAAAACACAAGACGCCTCGGAAGACACACAGTGGTCTCTCACGCTACAACGTGAGCGGGACCAGCTTTTACACACTCCTTGTGGTGCCTGTAGGTACAGCGCTGACAGTATAATGCTGTCTCTAACGTACTGATCTGAACGGGGCATAAACTGCTCATCCCCCACGCATCAGTTCTGTTGCACGGCAAGACGCAGGACTAGCCCAAATGTTGTCGCAAACTGAAGGCGAGAAAAAGCAAATGCGCTGTGCAATGCACCATGCTGGTCACACTGCATGTGACGCAGCTGCGCAGGCTGGTTCCGAGGCTTTTTTTCCAGTCATCCGGTTTTTCTTTTTCTTTAAAATGTGCAGGCTAGAATCGGATTCCATGAAGCGACCGCAGGAGCAACCACTTGCCGCAGCTTTGCCCATTCTGCTATGCTCCCAAGACCCGTTTCCATGCATGTCACATCTCTTATAAAGTGCTAGTTGCAATGGCGCTCATTCACTTTCTTCAGTGGTGCATTGCCACTCATAGACTGCACCGTGGCCTGAAACAACGGCATGCCGTGCGTGGTGCCACACCTCATGATCCAACCTGCGAGCACGCAGTGGCCACACCACCGTATAGTCGTCGACACACTGGTTCTTATGGAAGGCTTAGCATTACTGTGCGAGCGCTTTGGAGCGTGCTGGCAGTCGATTCAGTGACGAATTAGGAGGTTAACTCATCTGACAAGTGCAAGATACTGGGACAGGTGAGTGCCGTCTGGAAACGCCGCAACAGCTAAGTGAAAGTTCTAATCACAAAAACTTTGGGATTTGAGAATATTTAGATCAGACGAATGCTTAAAATAATTAAAGCATGATGTGAACCTAACTGAACAGCAAACGCTGTTTGCACACTATTCCAAATTTCGAATATTCTCACACATCACAGAGACAGAAAGCCAGCCATAGAAATACCGGAAAAAAATTGGGCTTGCCTAGCTTTCGGCACAGATTTTGTGCAATTTAGGCCAATTTAATGCTACTGGCACAGAAAATCTCATTTGTGTCAGAACGGCACAATTGGCGCAGCTGGCCCATCCCTGATTAACGAGGGTATTCATGCATGCCGGAGAAACCTGTGCGTGACATGGAACCTCACAGTGGTTGACGGTCGTGTGCCAGCGCGAAGATGCAGCCGCGAGGCACCGCCCTGACGTGACCGCAGCCGGGGGTGGTGCCCGGGTGACTCGAGCAGTGGCAGCAGTACCAGCACTGACACACCACTGATCACCACAATCACCACCAGGCAGCACCACAACCTGCGACAACAGAGAAACAGTGCAGAAAAGATCAGGGCATGCACGAGGTACAATGACAGCACCAAGTACGAAAGTCCAATTACAGCTCTTCCTCGAGGAGATGGGCTGCACATGTGCCATGCTCTCCCTAAAAAACAGACTCCAAGCAGTACATGCATTCCATCTCTCTCCAGAAGTGCCACAAAACCCAGACTAGAGCAATACATGCCTTCTTACGTGTGCAAAGTTCAATTTGGAAACTTCTGTTAAAGCATGGTGACAATAGATCACAATTTGCGTCTTATTCAGATGAAAACTGGGCAGATCAAGCTGCCAAATGTATGAGGCCACGACAAGGCCAGCAATGCCATCTATGTGTGTGACCAAAACGCTGCATTTGAATGAAGTAAGCATTGAAAAGATAAAAGCAGGAACAAGGGAAGGTGACTGTTGGGACTAGCGTGCATCTGGTGATATGGTGATACGACAAGTTTCGGCAACAGCTACACACAAAAAGTCATAAATGTGGGCATGCCTCGCTGTTACACAAATGCTCCTACGTCTCAGTAAGTAGTTGGAAGCAATGCCTGTGCTCATGGTCCTCTTTTGTGTGTTGTTCATGTTGCATCTTGTTTAAATATTAGCATACACAACCAACTAGTCCGGCAACACACTACATTAATGCAGACTGCACAGTGTTACGTTTCCACAAAATATTTTATTTGATGTCTCTTTTCTTAATGAACCTGGTAAGCTTATGACCCATGCTGATGCCAAGCTGTTAAGACGGTAAGACATAATGACATCATCGTGCCATCACCATGCCGCATTCTTGAGACATAACTACAACGCAATAAAAACATTCCTATTAGGAAGAAACACTCCCACACATGGACGAATGCTGCACTCACAACTGGTTTATTACGACAAAACATGCTGAGTATAAAGGTTGCGTTGTGCATGTGCTCGCAGAATAATCTAAGAAAGACGCGAGTCAAAAGCAAACCTGCAGCCGACATACATCATGAGAAGCATCTTATCTTGTGGCAGAAAAAAAAAATTGAATTCCGATCTGTACAAGAAAACTGAAGCATCGCTTAAAGGGGTGGAGACACCAAATTTCTGAAAAATATTTGAAAAAGTAATATTTCAAATAGCACTCCTGATGCTGACTCCACATAAGGCCTGGTATGCTTTTTCCCACGTCAATTTCTTCTGGTCTCCTTGCTAGAGATACAAGGGCACAGTTTCACGATCTTAACCGGAGATGAAAAAGCGAGCGGTACCCCAAACCTACTCGCAACTTTATGCTGTATGATACTTTGTGCAGGTAGGGGACTTCTGGTCACAAGGTCCTTTCACTCGCCCTCATCTGTAGGCTCATTGCAAATGTCTTCACATTGTTCAGAAGGGTGTCGGCAAGAGCTGTCACGACCAACAGAGGGTAGCCCAAAGCCAAAATTCGTGCCAACTGGTAATCACAAAACAAGATTAAATGTAAAAGGTGTCTGGGAATCATTAACAAAGTAACAACGAGGCTACAACTGTGCAACCGAGAGTGAAAGATCGAGAGAGCAAAAACTGTCCTTTTTCACCCTGCACCTTTACTCTTGTTACTTGTTGTTTCCATCCTCCATATGTCTTAGCCTGGTTTTAGCCTTTTCATTCTTGCGTCACCTTTACCTTTATTTATTGTCTCCATCTTTCACTCTCGATTTCACGGTTGTAGCCTCGTTGGTAATCACAGCTGGCCCGCAATTCACAAATGCTCAATTTCTCATTTCATAAATGCACAATTGGATAAACCTGCCGCAGTGGCTCAGTGGTTAGAGCGCTCGGCTACTGAGCCAGAGTTCCAGGGTTCAAACCCGGCAAAAGTGGCCATATTTCGATGGAGGTGAAACGCAAAGGCGCCCGTGCGCTGTGCAATGTCAATGCACTTAAAGATCCCCACATGGTCGAAATTATTTATTCCAGAGCCCTCCACGACGGCACCGCTTTCTTGCTTTCTTCTTTCAGAAGAATGGTGAGTTGGGCGAGTTGGATGTAGTTCATTTTGGCGGTAAGTTCAGCGCGGAGGGATGAAAGACACTGGAAGGGGGCGGAGCACTTCTTTTGTCCCCCTTCCAGTGTCTTTCGTCTTTCCACGCTGAATTTACCACCAAAATGTTCTTTCATTCCCACCTTCCTCCCTTCCCTTACAGCGTGGTCAGGGTATCCACCGAGATGTCCACCGAGATGTGAAACAATTGCTGCACCATTTCCTTACATCAAAAACCAATTTTCCAATTTTTCCAATTTGATAACAAACTGACAAGAATTTTGGCTTCAGGCGGCCCTTTGACGGTCATGACAGCTGCTGCCGAGACCCTTGTGAAAAAACTGATACACAAAATGAACGTGAAGACGAGAAAAAGTGAAACTACCTTGCGGACTGGAAGTAGTTGTGTGCTATCTGCACAAAGTATTATAGAACATGAAGAAAGTTTGCGAATAGGTTTTGGGTACGGCTTGTTTTTTTTTCAGTTGCAGATGAGCTCGCCAAACTATGCCTCGGGAAGAGCATCAGCACTAGCGCTCATCAGAACACTCCACTTAAAAATGGATTGTCGTCTTTCCTATAGCCATTAATGAGATGCCATCTCCTAACTCTTAATTCAACTGACACTTCGACAGACCACAGATTTTTCCTGTAGGCAGGTCAGTTTGTGACTGACTGCATATCTTTACTCCCGAATCCATTCAGGCAGCAAGAATGTGCACTAGCATTGTGAATAAGCATGTATGGGTGCAGCTGATCCAAAGAGCATAGGCCACCCGGCATCCGAAATGAGAGGCTCCTGTTCACACCAGTAATCATCCTGTCCCTCCAGACACATTAAAGAGAGTCCCTTTGCAAGCCCCTGGTGCACTTTCATAAGACAAGAGAAATGACGGCTGCCCAAGAACATGAGCGTTTGTCAAACTGCCACAAAGCACCTTGTTGGGATTGTTTGATTTATGGGGTTTAACGTCCCAAAGCAGCACAGGCTATGATCGACGCCGTAGTCGAGGGCTGCGGATAATTTCGACCACCTGGGGTTCTTTAACGTGCACTGACATCGCACAGTACACGGGCCTCCAGCATTTCGCCTCCATCGAAATGCAAGTGCCAGGATTGAACCCACATATTTGGAGTCAGAAGCCGAGCACCACAACCACCGAGCCACCTTGGCGGCCGTTCTTGGGATGGGATAAATGAAAGTGGGAAGGCATGAAAAATGGAGAGATTAATGACAGCTCAGTGAGCTATGAAACAGTAAATCATACAGGCAACACCAAGAAAAAGGAAAAGAGCAACATACGTTAGGAGAGTAAATTGGAGTAAACAATATCCTATCACAAATAATGAGGAGGAAATTCATTCTGGCAGCACATGCAATGCAGAGAACACATGGCTGGTGGTCTGTTCGGGCAACAAAGTGGATTCCAATAAAAATAAAACAAAGCCAGGGTCAATCAGGTGCAGTGTCACGGGGGGATGAGATTAGGAAATTTGTGGGGGTAGCCTAAACCAGGCACAGGTCTGAGCAATCAGTGTGATACATCATCTGATACTGCAAGTGTTTTACCTCATAGTTTAGCAACCTTCAGGACATTACAGGCCTGTGAGGAGGTCTCGTCGTCCACTCAGCCAAGAGGAATATGTCTGAAAGACATAGAACATCTCTGCACATCTGGCACAACAGGGCTACTTCCACATACCAGCACGGCACAATCAAAGGTCTCTTTGGCTACAGCACACCAGAGAAGAATGGCTGCAAGGTTTTTACCGAGTGTGCTAGATATGCACAAGACACAGAGGCACCTAGGTAAAGCTTCGGCACGGCTAACATGTAAGCAGAAACAGCTACCACTTCTAAATGTTTTCCAATACTCTATCTACATTCTTTCCTCAAGCCAGTGGTGACTCTGCGGTTTTGCACACTGGCCTCCTTGATGCCAGGCCCACACTTCACGTCACGTACACCTGCTTAACAATGCCCTTCTTGGTGCCAACTGGACATACAGCACTCACAGCAATTTCAGTGCTTACAAAAACAACTCCATGATGTCGCAACTCGAGAAGGAGCCTTCCAGTACAGTCTTTGTCAGAAATTTACAGCCCAAGGGGTACGCAGACGTGTCTCGCTAATATGGACACTTCTGTTCCCGAATAAAACTGTGCATAAAGTGAATCATCCAAATAACGAGTCATGAAATAACTTTCAGAAAAAAAAAAAAGACACCTCATGATTAAAGTATGCGTCTCTGTTTAGAGGGGAGCAGTGTGAAGGGGAAACGATTTAAAATCTTTCGAATTTCAACTGCATTACCCTAGTTGCTGTTATCTCCAAATAATGCAGTGCAGTTAGTTTGAAGTGCTTACTGGCCCATGAGATGCGTACTGGAGTGTCACGGCCTGGTCACCTAGGTTCTAGTATGGGTATTAACATCACATGAACTGCTGGAACATTCTGTACTCTCTCTGCTGGCAGCTGCTGAATCCAGTCTTCAACACAGCCAAACCTGCAGAGAGTTTTCCTCACAGCCATTTATGCAATAAGGCCAATGGCATGTGGCTCATCGACCGGGCACTGTAAAGAATGAAACCACAAAAAAAGGCCATCATTGGACGGGGGTGCGGGAGGGGTGCACTTTTGCACTGCCTTTCGCTGGCATCCTGCACACAAAATAAAGTAAAAGAAAGATCGTGTTGGAGCAGTAGAGAATTTGTTCTCACTGCTGTTCATATTAATGCGACAAAAAATAGACAAGTGCTAATGAGATCTGTGAATTTTTGTCCTGGCCATTGTTCGGGCAGCAAGTTTCCATAATAACGGGGTGGAAATACATTGGAAAAGTTTGGTCCCCTGAAAAATTGTCCACATTCGAGCCATCCATATTAACAGAGGTCGTATTGACGAGGCACGACTGTACTTCTAAGCCATGTAGTGGGGCTCTCTAGTACATTTGGCAGTCCTAAACTAGAGGGCGCCAGCCCTTCCCACCTTCGAGAGAATACGGTCTCTGAGGAGGCAAAACAAGCTGTGCTGCAGGGCTCAGAATGGCTGTATACTTATGACAAAGGCTGCACATCAAAAACAGTGTGTAACACAACCCAGCGAAGTTGCAGCTTATGCTTTTCTGCAACTGCGGATTTCCTCTTGTAAGTACACAACTTTATGTATGTACAGAGACACTACAGCGTGTATCATTCTCACGCGATGCACCTGAAAGCTATGTCATGGAAAAAAACAGTAAAAAAGGATGAATTCACAAGATGGAGTAGACAAGATGACGCTGGAAACACAACTGAATTTTGCCCAGTGAAAATTGTCACAAAAGAGCTGGCCACATGTGTGTAAGCAACAAGGCAAATAAAAAACAACAAACAAAAAAATTTGATAGGTGCAGGTTACGGGTGCTGTTATCTTGTACGCAGCAAACTATGTCCCATTTATGAAACTGTATTCTCTCGCAGTAAACCAGACTGAGCAGTCGCCGACGCATTCAGTGCCTAAGTTCTTGACTTTAAATGCTTCACAGATTTCTCGTTCTATTCGTGTTTTTCCGTGGATGATGATTCCGACATTACTGAAGAGGGCGGTACAGTCTTTACAATGGTAGCATTGTTTAGGTAGATTGGCTGTGTTATCAGGTTGCAGCGATGCTGTCTTAAGTGATCGTTAATACATTGGACAGTCTGACCGATGTCAGGCTTTCCACATGACAGGGGGAGAGAGCAAGCAACATTGGTTGTACATTTGGAGATCATACTGTGGTGCTAGACTTTGCCTTTCTTTTTTGTACTCTTATTTACTGAGATGCAGGCACACAATGACGACAGTTTGTGGGCGCAGAAAAGACAACATTGACATTGTATCTTGTGGCAACCTTTTTAACACTATGCGAGACTTTGTGCATGTACGGCGTCACAGTCGATCTCATTTCTTCCCACGGCGCATATTCATTGTGAGGCATGTGCTGAGACTTCAGCTTGCAAGATAATGACTTAGCAACAGAAACCAGGGCCTGTTCAGGGTAACCAGCTGACTGCAGGTGGCAAACCTGTTCTAAAAAATTGTTCTACAGAACGTGTGAGCAGCTTTCTGCAGGGCATTACCTAGGCTGTGGTTGGCTATACCCCTTTCCACAAGTTTAGAATGTGACGAGGTGTAGGACAACAGGCTTTCTTTAGTGTGAGCAGCTAACTCCACTAAACGTGGCTATCGTCAGAAAAAGTCTAAAGCAAGCCTAAGAACTTGATGATACCTCATATGTGAAGCTCAAGTATGTGGAAGTTTCATTAAAGACGGATAAAATGTCATTCGAGTCCAACTGTCACGAGAAATTTGTTTTATAAGGATTAACTTAACCGACAAAGCACTGTTGAAAGGGCTGTTCAAACGGTCTAAAACACGATTTGGCGGACTTGGCGATTGAATCATTCCGTCCATGCGCTGATGTCGGGAGCCCAGGCACTCGACGAAATACCTTACTGGCACAGCATGAGCGACCTCATCGCTCTAAAATTGAAAGAAAAAAAATTTTTTGAGGAAAGGTGGCAGGGTAACTATCTCACTACAACACAACTACTACTTCGCGTAAACACGTCCTTTTCTGCCGGTTTTTTCCGCAACCATGCACCAGCTGGCCCAAGCTAGCAACTTTCGAGTACTCTCTGCGCCATCTTTTTATTTTTACTTTTTCTTTTGGCTAACTAACCTTCGCCAATTTTAAGCATTTGCCAACGGTTACCCCATGCCGTGAATAGAATTACCGGCGACCTTGTTTACCATGCGGCCAATTCGGTCACTGTTGGAGACGTCTTCATGAACTCTGCTAGCAATTTCCGCAATGCCGCGCGGCGTGGGGGCCCTTATCCACAGCGAGGGACTCGTCTGCACGAAAACCTTCTTTCCACCACACTGGCCACCACACAGCCGCACACAGGCACAGGTAACACGGGCAACACGCACCGACGAAAGTTTACACGCACGACGCGCACGGAGCGCAACAACAGCATCTCCTAGCGCGCCCGCACACGCCCACACCTGCGGACAGCGAAAGCACTGGGCGCCACGCACCTGCACGCATCTGTTGGCTGGGTGCAGCTAGACCAAGGTCCACCTTGGCCAAAGTAGGCACACGATGCGACGACGCCGGGTGATACCACAGTTTCGAGCTGCTGCCCCTTCGTGCAGCGTTCGCTACCACCGGCGCAGGCACGCAGCCTTTCTCAGGGCAAAACTATTTCGACAGTTGACGTGAAAGTATGCAGCACGCTAAGAGGCGCGCAATTTAAATTTGCGAACTGCTAGCAAAATACGAGAATGCAGGCCGAGGCCGCGTCTAGACCTCTGTTAGTGCGAAGTTCTAGTTTCTAGCCTCGACCACACAGAAGTCTGTGAAGGACGGAGCGTGGTCCGCATTTCCACCTCAATGGTACGAGGTCCGTGCCGCCGTGGGCAGCACACCAAGAGCGCACATCGACTTTTAGGCCCTGAAATTTTAAGCATGACATGCTTCTAGCTAGCCCCGTTCTCGGTAAACTTAGGCGAACAGCATCCGGGTGCCGTGGCGAACCAGAGGGAGAATATGACTCGAATCTCAAGCGAACAATTCCGTCGGTGCGTGACGTCAGAATCGGAACTGGCTCGCCACGAACGGAAGCCACCGTACTGGACGGAATGACAGCAAAGCGAAAATTCCTCGGATTACCTTCCTTTCTTTCACCATGCCTGGCACTGCCCAGCGACCTCATCGCTCTGAAACTAAAACAAAAACGAGGTTTTGAGGAAAGGACTAATCGCTGGGCGCCTCAACAGTGCCGCCGGGGAAGGCATGAAGGTGGAAGTGAAAGCAAGAAATTAGAAATAAAGAGGCGCGCCGTAACAGAAGGTTGCGGACGATTTCAACCACCTGGTACAGACACCAGATTTTGATTGTATGTTTTCTTCTTTGCAGTGATGCATAAGACATTGCCATACATTGTCCCAAAACAGAAAAAAAACAAAGATTGGGTCCAAACCAATTAAATCCAATTCGACTGAACAGGAAAGCCAGTTGGATTCATGATTGGGCAGTCCATTGAGTCCACTTGATTCTAGTTGGAGATTCCCAAATAGACAGTCCACTTGATTTACCTTCCAACTGGGTATTCCGTGGTTGGATCCAGTTGGGATCATGGACTCAATAGGTACGCCAATTGGACCCATGAATCGAAATTGGTAGCCCAATTGGTTTCAGTTGGATCATACGATTGGCAGGCCCGATTGGAGCACACAACTGGACAGTCCAATTGGAGCTTCCATTGGAAACCAATGATTTTCATCACTGAGAACTGCTTATTGCCCTGAACAAGAACAGAGGAGCAAAATCAGTTTCTTTGAAAAAAGATATTATCAGCTTAATCTGCTGAATTGTTTTCATCCTTTACACCGTCTCTGTGGTCGTGATTAAAAACAATTCACTGAACGGACCATCGCCTCGTGCTTAAGGAGGAGGGTCCAATATGAATGGTGTATATATGGGCAGGTGTCAGGCCGTGACGTCAAAGAGATGCAGCGGCGCTGGCGACTTTCCCCTGGTAGCACCGAAACGTTGCGGCAACGTTACATTTTTGTTATGGTCAAATGTTAATGTCCTTTTTATGTAATGTTATTGAATGTTAGAATAACCTGCCCCGAAAATTAATAAAACATGTCAACAATATAAATGTAACACAAATGTAACATTCTCGAAAATGGTGAAGCAGCCCTGCACAAGCATGCAGGCCCGCTGGTTGTGCTGGCACACAACTTACAACGCTTTACAACTTACAACGCTATACAGCACAAAATGCAACTCCTCCGAACGGATATCATGGAGTCAAGCTTATATACCCATTACTGAGGGGTGTCCCATGAGTGATAGTGGCGAATGGGTAATAACCAAAGTTTTCTGACGAAACAGTGGTGCTGTGCACGCAATCTACGATGAGTACTATCTAAGAGGCGTGGTTGCAAAGTACTGCTAGCTGAAAGACGTCTTTGCAGTAAAAGCAGTGGGAAAGGTTCTGATAATCAGTACTCGAATATATTTGTAATGTTGTTCTATAGTTATGACTCTAATATTACAGTAACGTTTCGAAGACTATATTAAAATAATGTTTATTTAGAGCGTTAAAATAGTGTTTTCTCTACAACACACAATGTTATATGTTAATTTTTAACATTAACGTAACATTACAATGGAACATGTAACATTACTGCAACTTACATAGCATTTCTATAACACTATTCTAATGTTCGGTGCTACCTGGGCCGTTGTGTAGGCAAAAGGCGGGGCCGTCCGCAGGCATTGAGTGCGCCACGCTTGCTTGTTTTTGGCCATAATTCAAGGCGGGCCGATGAATTGTGGCGCAGTTGGTTGAGCCGCAATGCAGAGGAAAGGAAGCGGCATAAGTTTTCACGAGTTTATTGCAGTCAGTAGGCGCGAAAGCGACGGGCAGGGCCCAATTAAGGAACAGGACAAGTTCGGTGATGGATCGGCTTCGCGGTTACCATTGCGTTTCTGCATTAAAATCTAATCAGTAAGTTCGCGTCTCTTAATCCACACCGTTGCTTTTCGGTCGCAGGGCGAACAGTGCATGAATCAAGTATACAACACCTGCAAATCGTTCCCATTCTGTCGTGCTCCCAGCATAAGTTTAGGTGCGATATTCTATATGCTTGTGATCCTAAGTTGAACGCAGGGGGCCATTTTATGATGCTAATTGCCCGAACAACTTCCCGAGCATCACTTCGGGCAAAAAAAAAAAAGAATTTCAAAAAGCTGCCGACAGTTGTCTTCAGCGTTCACAGCATGCCGCTAAGCGCGCGACGTTTGAAGCATGTTACGTCTCGCCTACGACGCGCGGTATAGCCGGCGCGGATGCAACGGACGCCGCGGCTTCGTTCAAAGTGGCGGTCATTTTGGGCCCGTTCATCGCTGCCGCAACGCCTCCCGCCAACGCGTCCAGGCAGGTTTCAATGCCACGTGTCGTCGTGTGTGCGTGTGTGTGTGTGCATGTTGGTGCCCACGCTTGTCAAAGCGCGGCAGCCGGGGAGAGGAGCTCCCCAACTGGGAGGCGAGGAGGTCTGACCGGCGCCGGCCCGGCGGACGCGCACGTCACGTCTGAACATGTTCGAGCGTCGCCGTATCGGACGCCTCATCCCAAGCCGTTCCTTCTTGCCCTCGACTCCGTGGGTATAAAGGGAGCTGCCCCGGACGCCAACGAGGGACTTCGATTCCTTCCTTCGAGTAACGTGGTCGCCCTGACCGGCTGCTCTTTTGCGATGCCAGAATAAACAAGTTGTTCTGTTGCCAGTCGACTCATCCTTTGCCGGGACCTTCGGATGTTTCCAGCTTTGCCCCAGGCCGCCAGGCCAACGCTACCCTTGGGGCTTGCAACCCATTTGCAACAAGCAGCAACGCACTCGTGTAGTAGCACGCACGGCGCGTAGTGTTTTCTCTTATTTTCAGTTTCACGACCTTCAACAAGTGTGTCGTTTCAAGACCCGTAGTCCAACGGCGCTAAGGTTTCGGCAAAGTCACGCAGTGTAATTTGCCAAATTATAGGAATTTTTTATTGTAGGTTGATCAGAATCGTCGAACACAGCAAAACCACTCCGATGAAGCAGAATGCGCACACATAAATGTAAGTTCTAAAATAAGAAGCAATAAAACTATTTATTTCTAGCTTCGCAGAGTGAGGGTATATTTCGGTTGGAACTCGAGGAAGACGTTCATGCATGCGCTTGTGCAGCTCTCGGATCTCATTTCACTTATTCAAAGCTGTTACATGAATTTCCACGGTCTCCACAGTGAAGCGACTCGGCGAAAATAGGAAGCACATCACAAGGTTCGTCACGTGAGAACATGGCTGCGGTTCAGCTCTGGACAAACCTGGAGTGACGCGATAGCTATACAGCTGGCCAAATGGAACTCGCTCGGTTGAATCGCAAATACGTTATGTTCCATGGCGCAGCAAGAACTCAGGGGACAAACACAAGCGCTCAATTGTTTCCATCACCTTGTTACGAATGGCAAAGTCAGTCTTTCGCCGCTGCGCTTTGCTGGGCGTTCCTTCTTTATCTTCGTCCCTCGACATGGATTCACTCTCTCCCCTCCTCCCCCACTCGGTTTCGCCGGTGCGCCGCCGGCAGCTGCCACGGTGGCCACGGCGCCGCCACGCTGAAGGCTCGAAATGCTAACGTAATGTAGGCGCGCGGCGCACCCACCAGCTGCGTACGCATCAGCGGGAAGTCCCCCATACCTCTCCTCCCTGGTTCACTGGCTCTGATGATCCAGCGCCACACGAACAAACCATCCAAATGAAGTGCTCCATGCTCTCCTACTGATGCATCATCTCCAACCCATCAGGAGGAAGCTTCGCATAACTCTCCTCCCTGGTTCACTGGTTATGATGATCCAGTGCTGCGCAGACAAAGCTTACCTTCAGACAAGCAGAGTCCTCCAGAGCTCAATGACCTCAACTTCACTCCACTCATTCCAAGCTCCCCCCCTCCCAAAGAACCCACCCTAGCAAATAAAACTCATAGGGAGATGTATTGGTCTTGTAAAAATTTCTGTTGGTGCTATAGTTTCTCTGTGGTTTGTGTCTGCATTTGTAATATACCAATACAGAAACCGATACACCTTACTGATCGATACATATATGTCTTATAGGCTATGTTATTGACTGTATCGGTCTATCTATGAGCTGTATATGAAAATTATTAGACCAATAGAGAATCCAGTACACCTTATAGAGTGATACATATTTGCCACATACACCAATGCCTATTTGTCCATGGGACTGACAGACTGATATGCATTAGTCAGCGGGTGCTACAAGACCGGTCGGTTGGTGGTTCTAGTTGTTTTTCATTGCTTCCTTATCCAGCTAACGCGCTGATCTCAAAATTAACACATGCCGATCCCATGGCGCTTATGAAGCATTTCAGTAACGTAAATTGTTTTCCACATTAAGAATAAAGTTCGCTGATGCATACAGAAAAACTGCCGCCTCACGTTCCGGCGCGCAACGCTCTCGAACAAACTACCTTTGAGTTTGACGCCGCAAGCCGCGGACAATGCGGTTACATAGTTCATTGCGAGGCCCGTTTCACATGCTGCGAATTTCACCGTCCGGCACTGCGAATTCGTTCGCTCTGCGGCTGGAGAGGGCCGCCGCTCTTGCCGCGGTGTACGCTGCCGTGAATTCCAAGTTCTGCAAGACGCTTCTCGTGGGTATCAACATTCCAGCTCTAGTTCGGCTTTTAATGAGGTGCGTAAGCATTAGTTACAATCGCGGGCTGCGGTTGTTATTCATTTTGCGCTGTGGCGCTGCGTAACGGCCGTTTCCACGCGTACAAAGGAATTTGAATCGCGCCGTATATGATGGAATGCGGTGGAGAGTTTTAATATTGTAGGCACGACTTCTTGATAGGAGCATTTAAACTTTGTATCCTCAATTTTGTTGTCGGCTGTGCTGCTATCTTTGTTCTTCAAGTGGCAATGTCGTGCCCCGGAAGCTCAGCACGGAAGATTGGGTCAAGTCCGCACTCGCAGCCTATTCTAATCCCAATTTTCCGTCAGTAGTGCCTTCTAGATACGTCTTGTCTACCCCATTTTTTATTCCGGATAGGGGAGTCAAAGTAACGCTTGTTTCGCCGGCATGCAAGAAGCCAAGCTTGCACCGAGACTTGCTTCATTCTTGCGACGCAACTGCCGAGCTGCATGCAGCTCGGCAGTTCCCTCGTTGGCATTGCGCTATAGCGGCGCCCCGCCTCCCCACCCTTCACGCGGATACGCGTCCATATAACGTCTTGCTTTGGCGTTTTAAGATTTGGGCACACCTCTGCGTGACGATTACACCCACTGTCGAGGTTCAGGGGGTCGCTCTGAACGCTCTAATTTCAATTCCAACGCGACTATCTTCCCGCCGGTGGTCGCCGGTAGCGCACGCTGCCTCGGAGGTCGATAGCTGGTGTAATCGGCTGGCACAGGTATGCTCCAAGCTTAAAAGACGTATCAAGAGACCATATCGACGCGCCTTCGCGTATCAGATCGTGCAACGCCCAGCAGGCCGAGCCACGCGTGCTACCGGCGACCGTAGCTTGCGCATAGTCGCGTTGGAGCTGAAAGCAGAGTGGACAGGGCTTTTTCCAGGCTCATTTACCTGCCAGAACTTTCGAACAGTTCTTCCAAACATACGGTGTCATACTAGGAGAGACCAGCTGTGCGTTGACCTGCATGGTATCGGAGATGTTTCTTCTTTTTTAATGCACCAAGGAATTTACATGCATGCATCAGTGGCATGTCACTGCTGTGCAGAGGAAAGTACAAATTTTTTGAACAAGTGATGCGGTGTTTTGCTCTTGAGATCACTTTTTTTTATCTTGCAAACTGCAATGTGCTTTTTTTATTTCTCAAGTGCCCTATCTTTAAAGAGACTGCACCATTGGGCCGGAGCTCACAATCTTGCAATCCACCTCTACTTGCAGTCAAAGTTTTGGTGATGTCCCATTATGAGTTGCTGCTCTCATTGTGTATTAAAGTGTGTTTACATGAAACTGCTGCCTAACTCTTCATTCCTGGAACTTCTGAGCTCTGGAAGAACAAGGAAGATTGCTGTCCATACCCTCCAGAAATCTGAGCCAGTAGACACAATGAGACCAATACAACATTGAAACTACAAAACAATTAGGAAACCAATAGCCTATCAGATTATTGACAGCTACGGGTGTGTCAGCGTACTAGACTTAAAGGCCTGTTGGTATACACCAATACACTATTTGGCCAATAAGGCCAATATTCCAGCAAGCCTATAAGACCAGTACACTTACACACCCATAGCTGTCAATTATCTTATAGGCTATTGGTTTCCTATGTTTTTTTTTTTTTTGCTAGGGCAGGGGACTAACCTAGCCGTGTACAAGAATCATGGGTACAAGTCTGTCACAAAGGATGCCCACTCACTCCTACCAAAGAGAAAAGGACCGCAGTTCTCTTCCAACCAAAACGTGTCTCCCTGAGATTATATGTCAGGGAAGATATCTCTGCCTTCCTCTATGCACATCCACATGTCGCTGAAGTTCGTGTCGCAATTCCCCCCCGATCACATCTTTCCCTGAAAGCCCTGGGCGACATTCCAGTCATCGCCTTTGAGGCAGGGAAATTCAATGGCTCCGTCGGTGCACTTAAGGGGTTTACAAAAACACCCTGGACCCCTCGGCAGCAGCACAGTCAATAGAGGCGGAAGTGGACATCATTGCTGGGCTCAGTTTGGATTACGGCAGACTGCGATCTTCGCCATCTCGAACAGCTTGACCTATCATCGATGCCACGTGATGCCGATGGCCTGTACTTAAAGCCTGTGCCTACCAAACTTCGTCGCAGTCAGCGGCGAGCCGTTGTGCGGTGCTGAACATTGTTTTTTAACTGGGCCGGTGAGTGTTGTCCGATACGTTATATCAATAAGTGAATTTGGCCGCTGACTGCACCATTATGGCCAATACGTGTAATGTTTGCTCAGAACAGCTGTCTCAGGATGGAAAGCTTTTGAACTGTCCAAAGCGTGATGAATATTTCCATGTTGGGAAAAACTGCTCGACTGTTAAGGTTAGCACTTATGATAAGATGCTTGCTGCGAAACGAAAAAAGTGTACTTGTAAATCATGTACATCTGACTTAGCAGAGGCCATGTCCACCTCGAAAGACTACTCTTTTTCGCAACAACTATCCGATGTTAGCAAAAAAATTAGACAAATTGACAGGAACTGTTGGAGTTCTTATGTCAAAACTAGAAGAGATGTTTACTTTCAAAGCAACAGCGGAAAAGTTTGCCTAGTCACTTGAGTTCCTTTCCGAGAAATATGATCGACGCAGCCCACGAAACACATAACTTCTATAAAACGTCTTCAAACAACTCCAAACATCTAGCAACGTCTAACTCTAGATTGAAACGTTTAAAAAACATCTCAGCATTGCAGGTTTATGCACAAACGTTTTAAAAACCTACTGACAAAAGTGGTTTATTCACAAACGTTTTAAAAACATACTGACAAATGAGGTTTATTCATAAACGTTTTAAAACTTCTCTAAATATATGTTTTCCACGCAACGTTTTAAAACTTTCTCTGACGAGAAGTTTACTCGGGAACGCTTTATAGCGAGGTTTCTTAAAAGCAATTTGTTCCGAACGGGAGCGATGGACGCCTAGTGCCATCGATCTGAGAAATTACGATGCACGTCTACCGAGTGTCGAGCTACACCCCCCCCCCCCCCCCCCCCCCCCAGGAATACGTCTCAAACGGAATATGCTTCGTTTGGGGGGTCAAGGTGGGCCTAGAATTCGGCCTGCGGTGCGATATGGTACGCTTCAATTAGTAATTGCATGTATACAATGTTTACCTATTATTTAATTGTGGTTTTATTTCTATACCACAAGCCATAGGGTTTTATTTGCCTACCAAATTAGGTACGCAGCTGTTCCGGGATGGGTGCCCTTTGTCGGAGTATATTGCCGCGAATATTTCCAGTGTTTGTTCGTTTTTCAAATCTGCCGCGACACCACCTTGTCGCTTTGTTTGCGACGCAAGACGCGACTAGATTTATCTCGATTGATCGTAGCCAGGCAAAGCTGATTCTACGTTGTTCCGGAATGTTCTAGTAACTTTGCGCCCTTTATCTCGAATGTTCGCTATCAGCTTTAAATTGAGCACGGCCGACAGCGGCGGGCATTCTGTTCGACGACCGCCAAGCACGCTTGTCGCTTCGCCGCCGCCGAGTGATTCAGTCCATTTTGGGTGCAAGTCAGCCCAATAAACAGTTCTTTTAGAAGACCCTTTCGTCCGTCTTCATCGCTGCTTCGACTGCCGTCACCACTACGTGACATCTGGTGGAGGTGCGGGGTAGCCTTCCATGTTCCGGACGCCCCCTTCAAGTCGTGAAGCCAGCCCTCAGCGATTCGCACCCGAGGACGAGCCAGCAGCTCAGCGAACCAGCCGACATCTCCAGGGAGAGGAGCCTGAGGTCGGGAAACTGCCGGACCGCGCCAGACAACGAAAAGACGCGGCTACGAGCACCGCAACCTCACCGAAGATGTCGACACCGATCATACTGCAGCAGCCGCGGGTGCCGCCAACTTTCAATGGATCCCTAGGCGAAGACCCTGAAGAATGGTTGGACCAATTTGAGCGCGTGGCGTCATTCAACAAGTGGGATGATGCGGCAAAGATTGGACACGTTTTTTTCTCATTGGATGGCTCCGCACGCACGTGGTACGAGAACTACGAGTCGTCCCTTACGACATGGGAGCTATTCAAGAGAGAACTATTGAAGGTATTCACCAGTGTCGTGAGGAAAGAAAGAGCCGAACGACTCCTCGAGTCCGGGATCCAGCTTCCGAATGAGCCCGTCCGCAGTTACGTCGAGGAGATGAAGCGCCTATTTCGCCGCGCCGATCCCGGGATGACCGAGGAAAAGAAAGTTCAGTTTTTAATGCGCGGCGTAAAAGAACAACTCTTTGCAAGCCTCGTCCGCCAGCCGCCAAAAACAGTCGAGGAGTTTATGCAAGAAGCACGCACGATTGAGAATACCCTCGACGTTCGAGCTCGGCAGTACAATCGCCCTTCCTCTGCCTGTGCAATCCGTTCGGACACGCCGGCCACCACCAGCGACAGCTTGCGGGAAGTTATCCGCGAAATCGTCCGAGAGGAGCTACGCCGATTACTGCCATCTTCCCCACAGCCACAAGCAGCGACTCTGATGGATGTGGTACGGGAAGAAGTGCAACAGGCACTTGGCACCCCGACGGCCACAGAACCCCAGGCCATGACCTACGCCGCTGCAATAAGTACTATTCAGCCCCAACGACAAGCCATCCGGGACCAAGTCGAAGAAATGCTTCGCGACGACGTCATCCAG
This sequence comes from Amblyomma americanum, assembly GCF_052857255.1. Lineage (NCBI taxonomy): Eukaryota > Metazoa > Arthropoda > Arachnida > Ixodida > Ixodidae > Amblyomma > Amblyomma americanum. The sequence goes on from NC_135499.1 coordinate 67,019,447, forward strand.
CCTTCAAACAGTCCATGGGCGGCACCGGTTGTTCTAGTGAGAAAGAAAGACGGCTCACTTCGATTCTGCGTGGATTACCGCCGCTTGAACATAACAAAGAAGGACGTCTACCCCCTCCCCCGCATCGACGACACACTGGACCGCCTCTGCAACGCCAAATATTTCTCATCGATGGACCTCAAGAGCGGCTACTGGCAAATTGAGGTCGACGAAAGAGATCGCGAGAAGACAGCATTCATAACTCCGGATGGGCTGTTTGAGTTCAAGGTGATGCCATTTGGTCTCTGTTCCGCACCAGCGACGTTTCAGCGAGTAATGGATACAGTGCTGGCAGGCCTGAAGTGGAAAATTTGTCTGGTATATTTAGATGACGTCGTTGTCTTCGCCTAGAACTTTGAAGAGCACCTCAAAAGACTTCGAACAGTACTAGACGCAATCAAGTCGTCTGGCCTAACCTTGAAAGCAGAGAAATGCCACTTTGCCTACGAAGGGCTGATGTTTCTAGGCCACATCGTTAGCAAGGAAGGAGTACGCCCAGACCCGCAGAAAACAGCTGCTATTGAACAGTTTCAACCGCCGGCCGATAAGAAAGCAGTGCGCAGATTTCTCGGACTATGCGCATATTACCGACGATTTGTTAAAAACTTTTCGCGCATCGCCGAGCCCCTGACCCAACTGACGCAGGCAGACGTGCCGTTTAAATGGGAAGCGCCGCAAGCAGAAGCCTTCAAGGAACTTCAGCGTCGTTTACAGTCCCCACCGATCCTTGCGCATTTTGATGAAAACGCCGATACGGAAGTTCATACCGACGCAAGCAGCGTGGGACTAGGCGCCGTTCTCGTTCAAAAAAGTGACGGGCTGGAGAAGGTCATCGCATACGCTAGCAGTTCCCTTTCCAAGGCCGAGGCTAACTATTCGACCACTGAGAAGGAGTGCCTTGCCATCATCTGGGCTACGTCTAAATTCCGCCCCTACCTCTACGGACGGCCGTTCAAGGTGGTCAGCGACCACCACGCGCTCTGCTGGCTAGCCAATTTGAAGGATCCCTCTGGCCGACTCGCTCGATGGAGTCTGCGTCTCCAGGAGTTTGACGTCACCGTCGTTTACAAGTCCGGACGCAAGCACACTGACGCCGATTGCCTCTCACGAGCCCCTGTAGATGCACCGCCGCTGGACGACGATGAGGACGCCTTCATGGGACCCATCAGCGCAAGCTCTTTTGCTCAGCAGCAACGCTCGGACCCCAAACTAAAAGGCCTCATCGAGTACCTGGAAGGCAAGGTTTCTTCACCCCCTGCTTCATTCAAGCGAGGACTGTCTTCCTTCTGTTTGCAGAATGAGGTCCTTGTGAAGAAGAACTTTACAGCGAACAAAACAGCCTACCTCCTTGTTGTACCTACTTGTCTCCGCGAAGAAGTTCTACAGGCTTCACACGACGAGCCGACAGCTGGACATCTCGGGTTTACTCGCACCCTCCGCCGCATTCAAGACAAGTATTACTGGCCCCGACTGTCTGCCGATGTCGCACACTATGTGAAAACATGCCGAGATTGTCAGCGACGAAAGACTCCTCCCACACGACCAGCAGGATTTCTGAACCCCATTGAACCTCCCTCAAGGCCCTTTCAGCAGATTGGCATGGACTTGCTTGGCCCTTTTCCAACGTCAACATCTGGAAATAAGTGGATCATCATAGCGACCGACTACCTGACCCGCTATGCCGAGGCGAAAGCCCTACCGAACGGAACAGCAGCAGAAGTGGCCAAATTTTTCGTGGAGTGCATTCTTCTTCGACACGGTGCCCCCGATGTGCTCATCACGGACAGAGGAACAGCATTTACGGCGGAACTCACGCAAGCCATCCTGCGCTACAGCCAAACCAGCCACCGGAGGACAACTGCATACCATCCGCAGACCAACGGACTGACCGAGCGCCTGAACAAAACCATCGCCGATATGCTCGCTATGTATGTCGATGCCGAACACAAAACCTGGGATGTCATCCTGCCTTACGTCGTCTTCGCCTACAACACCGCAGTGCAGGAGACCACCCAGATGACGCCTTTTAGGCTCGTCCATGGCAGGGATGCCACGACCACGCTAGACGCCATGCTGCCCAACGTTATAGAAGAAGAGAACGTCGACGTTGCCGCCTACCTTCAACGCGCAGAAGCTCGAAGGCTTGCCCGATTACGGATCAAAGATCAGCAGCGGTCCGACGCCAGACGCTACAACCTACGAAGACGCAACGCGGAATACAAGCCAGGAGACCAAGTCTGGGTGTGGACGCCCATTCGCCGCCGTGGATTGAGTGAAAAGCTTTTGCGCCGCTATTTCGGCCCGTACAAGGTTCTTCGTCGGCTGGGTGAACTGGATTATGAAGTCATCCCTGACGCAATGACTGCATCCCAGCGACGCCGCGTACGACCAGAAGTTGTCCATGTAGTCCGTCTGAAGCCGCATTATGCGCGCTAAAGGCCGCTGCGTTTCCATGCTCTATTTTCGCAAGATCCGTTTTTTTCTCTTACTAGTCGCATTATTTGTTTTAATGCATCGGGTCGATGCTTCTTTGAGAGGGGAGTAATGCCGCGAATATTTCCAGTGTTTGTTTGTTTTTCAAATCTGCCGCGACACTACCTTATCGCTTTGTTTGCGACGCAAGACGCGACTATAGATTTATCTCGATTGATCGTAGCCAGGCAAAGCTGATTCTACGTTGTTCCGGAATGTTCTAGTAACTCTGCGCCCTTTATCTCGAATGTTCGCTATCAGCTTTAAATTGAGCACGGCCGACAGCGGCGGGCATTCTGTTCGACGACCGCCGAGCACGCTTGTCGCTTCGCCGCCGCCGAGTGATTCAGTCCATTTTGGGTGCAAGTCAGCCCAATAAACAGCTCTTTTAGAAGACCCTTTCGTCCGTCTTCATCGCTGCTTCGACTGCCGTCACCACTACGTGACAATATATAGCGGAACGAATGTACAGATTATAGCTGGCGTTATAAGAATCAATGCAAGTTGTGCTGTGATCTCAGGGTGATAGCGGACCCCAAGAAATCTCGAAATGTGATGAGTAGTTGCTACCACAGATGGCGGTGTGATCTCAGGGTGGTAGCAGACCCTACGAAATCCCGAAACGTGATGAGTAAGAGCTAACGCTCTGAAAAAAGCATGAGCACTAAACCTGAGGAAATTCCACTGGTTGTTTTTAGAGGGTTCTAAATATTTAGCATACTGATCTTGAGTCTATAATCTTCATATAAGCAGCCATTTCCAAAAATAAAAATGTATAAATATGTTCTTAACGAGTTTTTCCGAAGAAGTTTTCTATATCATTTTTGGCGGAGCATTAGCAGGCCTATAACACCTCTTTTTGCCTCATAGTCTGCAGAACATCTGAAACTAGATTTCTTCCAGACATTACAGGATTCTTTTGCAGATGTTTGTTACGCGTTCCGTAGCAGTTCTTGTGTTTCGTGGGAGTATACACCACTACAGCTTCCAACCAAGAGGAGCTTAAGACATTGCGTGGTGAAGTGGAGTCTCTCTCTCCCGCCTGGTTGCCGAGAATTCACTTGTTGAGAAGATAAGTGGTGATCTGAATACATTGGAGCAATACAGCCGAAAGTGCAATTTTGAAATCCACGGAAATCCCGTTGAGCCTGATGAAAACGATGTCATTTCTTCAATAGTTATCTGTCAAACTAGAGCCCTCAGGTTTTCATGCTTCAGAAATTGCTGCTGTTCACCCTCTGCCGGCCAAGGCTAACACTATTCCACCCGTCCATGTAGAAATGGCTAGCCTCGCCTCGAAACCGAAATGGATTGGAGCCAAAAAGGGGTTTGAGGCTTTAGCTCAAATTAGCACTTTTCCGTAGTTATTTTTCAATGATAATCTGACCCTGACAAATCGTGAACTTTTCTACCTTGCCCGTGTGAAGGGAAAGCATAAAGGTTTCAAATATGTTTGGGCATGAGATAGAAAGATGCGTGCAAGAGGACCAGGGTTCAAATCCTGGTGCCGCGCAATTCTCCACCGGGTTTAAAAAAAAAAAATCCGCGTGTCGATGGAATTGCATAACCAGGCCTGGAGTGCGGCCTGATCTCGGTGACGAAAACGACAACGCACTCCCTCACCAGAGCAGGATTTGGCCACCCTGGTGTAGTACTTGGCCACAACCTTCTATGATCAAACCAATTAACCCTCGGCCCTCAGTCCCCAGCGGCTGCAGAGCAACTGACCACAGCGGCGGTCAGACCTGTGACGCAGCGGAGGGTGCTAAGAATCTCTCTCCGGACAGGCCGTTATTGGAATCTGAACCTGGCAACGTTTAACGCTAGAACTTTAGCTAGTGAGGCTAGCCTAGCAGTGCTGTTTGAGGAACTAGCGGGAATTAAATGGGATGTGATAGGGCTTAGCGAAGTTAGGAGGACCGGTGAGGCGTATACAGCACTAAAGGACGGACACATACTATGCTATCGCGGGTTAGAGGATAGACGAGAACTAGGTGTGGGTTTCCTCATTAATAAGGATATAGCTGGTAACGTAGAGGAGTTCTACAGTATTAACGAGAGGGTAGCAGCTATAGTAATTAGGCTGAATAGGAGGTACAAGCTGAAAGTGGTGCAGGCCTACGCACCCACATCCAGCCATGATGACCAGACCGTTGAAAGCTTCTATGAGGACGTAGAATCAGCAATGAATAAAGTAAAATCGCAGTACACTGTACTGATGGGCGACTTCAATGCGAAGGTGGGCAAGAAGCAGGCTGACGACCACGCAGTAGGTGACTATGGGATAGGCTCTAGAAATAGCAGAGTAGAGTTATTGGTCGAATTCGCGGATAGAAATAATTTACGGATCATGAATACCTTCTTCCGCAAACGAGAAAACAGGAAGTGGACCTGGAAGAGCCCGAATGGTGAGATTAAAAATGAAATCGACTTCATACTATGCGCTAAACCTGGCATCATTCAGGATGTGGCCGTCCTCGGAAGGGTGCGTTGCAGCGACCATAGAATTGTAAGGTCTAGAATTAGCTTAGACTTGAAGAGGGAACGGAAGAAGCTAGCGAAGAAGAAGACCATTAACGAGTTAGCCGTAAGAGGGAAAGCACAAGAGTTTAGGATAGCGCTGCAAAACAGATATTCGGCTTTAACTGAGGAAGATGATCTTGATGTTCATTCAATGCACGATAACCTGACATCAATAATTACGGAGTGCGCAGTAGAAGTAGGCGGTAGGACAGTTCGAAAAGATACCGGGAAGCTATCTCAGGTGACGAAAGATCTGATTAAGAAGCGCCAAAACATGAAGGCATCTAACACTACCGATAGAATAGAGCTAACGGAGCTATCAAAGTTAATAAATAAGCGCAAGGTAGCCGACATAAGGAAGTTCAATATGGAGAGAATCGAGCATGCTATAAAGAACGGAGGTAGCCTAAAAACAGTGAAGAGGAAACTAGGCATAGGTAAAAACCAGATGTATGCATTAAGAGACAAGCAGGGCAATGTCATTAGCAATATGGATAAGATAGTTAACGTAGCCGAAGAGTTCTACACAGACCTGTACAGTAGCCAATGTAATCGGAGCGCTAATGAGAACAGCAGTGCACAGCAATGTTTCATCTCGCCAGTAACGAAAGATGAAGTAAAGAAAGCCTTAGAAGCAATGAAAAGGGGAAAAGCAGCTGGGGAGGATCAGGTAACAGCAGATCTGTTAAAGGATGGAGGGGACATCGTGCTAGAAAAACTAGCCACCCTGTATACGCAATGCCTTATGACCTCGACTGTACCAGAAGCTTGGAAGAATGCAAACATTATCTTAATTCATAAGAAGGGAGACTCCAAGGACTTGAAAAATTACAGGCCGATCAGCTTACTATCCGTTGCCTACAAAGTATTTACTAAGGTAATCGCTAATAGAGTCAGGGCAACGTTAGACTTTAATCAACCAAATGATCAGGCAGGCTTTCGTAAAGGATATTGCACAATAGATCATATTCACACTATCAATCAGGTGATAGAGAAATGCGCAGAATATAACCAACCTCTCTATATAGCTTTCATTGATTACGAGAAAGCATTCGACTCAGTGGAAACCTCAGCAGTCATACAGGCATTGCGTAATCAGGGGGTAGAAGAGCCTTATGTCAAAATACTGGAAGATATATATAGCAACTGCACAGCTACTATAGTCCTCCATAAAGTCAGCAATAAAATTCCAATAAGGAAGGGTGTCAGGCAAGGAGACACGATCTCGCCAATGCTGTTCACCGCATGTTTGCAGGAGGTTTTTCGAGGCCTGAATTGGGAACAGTTGGGAATAAGAATAAATGGAGAATACCTAAATAATCTGCGATTTGCTGATGACATTGCCTTGCTGAGTCACTCAGGAGGTGAACTGCAAATCATGATCAACGAGTTAGACAGGCAGAGCAGGTCGATGGGTCTAAAAATTAACATGCAGAAAACCAAGGTAACGTTCAACAGCCTAGCAAGGGAACAACAGTTCACAGTTGGCAGGGAGAGCCTAGAAATTGTCCCGGAATACGTCTACTTAGGGCAGGTAGTGACAGCTGATCCGGATCATGAGAGGGAGATAACTAGAAGGATAAGAATGGGGTGGAGCGCATATGGCAAATTCTCGCAGATCATGAGTGGCAGTTTACCAATTTCCCTCAAGAGGAAAGTGTACAACAGCATAATCTTACCGGTACTCACCTACGGGGCAGAAACGTGGAGGCTAACGAAAAGAGTTCAGCTTAAGTTAAGGACAACGCAGCGAGCCATGGAAAGAAAAATGATAGGTGTAACGTTAAGAGATCGGAAGCGGGCAGAGTGGGTGAGGGAACAAACACGGGTTAATGACAACGTAGTCGAAATCAAGAGAAAGAAATGGGCTTGGGCAGGGCATGTAATGCGAAGGCAGGATAACCGCTGGTCTTTAAGGGTAACGGAGTGGGTTCCAAGAGAAAGTAAGCGTAGCAGGGGGCGGCAGAAGGTTAGGTGGGCGGATGAGATTAAGAAGTTTGCAGGCAAAGGGTGGATGCAGCTGGCAAAGGATAGGGTTAATTGGAGGGACATGGGAGAGGCCTTTGCCCTGCAGTGGGTGTAGTAAGGCTGATGATGATGATGATGAGATGGAAAGATTTTTGCCGGAAAATCGGAGGGCGCTTCTGTTGTTCGAGTGGAATGTGTATCGGATCTTGAAAAAATCGTGTAGTCATAGATAATTCCGTTCCATCGTTTTGTACTGAATTTTCGAAAGTTCACAGACTTTTCACAGCCAACAACTGCGCTATCCGCATTTTGCACGCCAATATCCACAGCATTTGCAAACATTGCGATCACTTCTGTGCAATAACTTTGCCCTTGCAATCGTTCTTTGACGTTTTAGTACTAACAGAAATTAACGTTACATCAAACTGCCTCTTGTGCTTTTCCATACCGGGTTTTCAGATATATGCACACACACGCGCAACAGGTAAATGTGGGGGTGTGGCTGTATTTCCAAAAGGTACCTGGTCAGTGCAAGAAATAAATGTCCATTTCTGTCAGGCTGAGGTCGTAGCCTTGCGCCTTTCATATCAAACTTTTCTTTAGTAATTTTAGCGGTCTGTTGTCCACCGTGTAACAATGGGCGGCTCTTCCTTGAAGATCTGGATTCTTCATGTCTCAGCTTTGCCATTGGAAAAACACTTATGTTTGATCGACGATATCAACATTGATGCCCATCGTACCTCTACATGTTTAACACGTGACTATCAAGATGTGCTATCGAAGTGGGGTATCCAGAATACTATTCACAAACTCACGCGTGAAGAGATTATCTAACCGTCTGGTTGTCTCGTGTATTGACCATATCAGTGTTCATGCTCACAATCTTACAACGCGTTCAGTTGTTGTTCGTCAAAAACTTGCTGATCACTACTTCAGCTACTGCGAATTCGCCCAGTCGTGTAGCCTGGCGTCCACGAAGAATTGGAGGAAAGAAATTGCTGTCATAGACCCTAAAATATTTGACGAGTTGTTAGCACAATACGACTGGTACAATTTCTTAAAAAATGTGCCTCCTGGTGAGATGTATGAAGAATTCGTTAAATTGTTCAAGAAATTTAAGCAGGCCGCCAAGCGGGTGTCTCCATATTAAGCAGCGTAGTGTTGATAGCAGATGGATGTCAGCGGAAATATTGGCAGCAATTAAAGAAAAATAGTTACTGTGGACGCAAGTAAGGCGTGAATCTTCTTGCGACCAGTTGCGACTCAGGTTTAATATGTGCAGAAACAGAACCAATGCGATGGTTAGGCTTGCCAAGCGGATACACTGCTGGAAAAAATTCTTCGATGCACGCTCTGACAGCATATATACGTACGTGGATGCTTGTCAACGACTTACGAGGTGAGAACTCTGCCATGTGCAAGGACAGATATATTCTTGAACATTTATCGAGCGATGGTGAAATGGTTGTGCAAGAATTTGCAGTTATTTTTCTCGTATAGTAGGTGTAGCCAGGCCACACCCGAACACGTGTTCCTTAAATCACCCTTTGGCAGACTCTGCCTACCTGTCCCTTGAACATGACCTTCAATGTCAGCTTGCAAGCCTAAAATCCAGTAAATCTCCTGGCATCGATAGAATCTTAATTGCTGATTTAGGCAGTAATTTCTATGTCATTAAATGTGGGCTACTGAGAATGCTGAATCATATTATTTCAACAGCCGAAATACCAGCCCTCATGAAAACTGCTGTTATTATTCTATGTTTCAAAAATGGAGCACGCAATAGCTAGGGTAGAGAATTATCGACCCATGTCAATTTTGCCAGCGAAATCCAAAATACTTGAAAAACACTTGCTTCAGAAAATGCAGGTTTTCTTGGATAAACATGGTGTCATTTCTTCTGCCCAGTACGGATTTGTGCAGGGCAGAGGCACCCAGGTTCTTCTTGAAAATTTCGCTGATACTTTGAATTCTGCTTTTGAGTCTAACCAGGTTGCATGTGCGTTGTTTCTAGACGTCAGCAAAGCATTTGACAGCGTTTGTCATAGCCTAGCTCTTAACTAAACTTCAAATGTTAGGATTGAGAGGCTCGTTTTTGCTATTGCTTACCAATTTCTTACAGAACAGACAGCAGCTAGTCTCGGTCGCCAATTTTCGCAGTAGTTATTTTAATATCAATACTGGTGTCCCCCAAGGATACATTCTGAGCCATTTGCTATTTAATATGTTTGTTAATTATCTAGTTAACTCAGTGCCCGGTGGTTGGTTTCAATATATGCTTATGATACGGTTATCATTTCCTGAAGCACTTTTCTGATGCTATTAATGATCTTCAAAGTACTTCAACAAAAGTTATGGACTGGTTCGCTCACAATCTTATCAACGTTAACGTATCTAAAACAAATCTGATATGCTTCTGTAACCCATTAAAGAAGTTGACGCTTGGCCGGTCTTTACTTTTACATACATCTGATTGTGCCCCGTGCTCCTGTACTCTACTCCTTTATGCTGCCCGTGTAAAATATCTTGGTTTACTGTTTGATAGTGACTTATCTTTGAAATCTCACCTTCACCGTGTCTGTCAGAAATGTTACGCGCTCTTTCTTGCTTGCTGTTCAATATAAGATACTACATGTCTTTTTCTGTTAGAAAAGCAATAAGACATGCCTTGGGTTACAGTGCTTTAAGGTACGGCATAACAGTTTATGGCCATCGTGCGCTTCGTTGGCAAAACAGACTTAACTCCATCTTGCGCTCAATCTTAAAAAACAGTGCTTACGATTTTCAACTTCCAAAGGAATGTGATGTTTTTAGTTCTTTAAGGCTCCCAAACTTTAATGCCCTCTTATTTGAAACTGTAGTACTCCAACATTTTTGGTAAAGTGCGTATAAAGTTGAGTATGTTCCGAGTAGATCTCTCAGACCGAATGAGAGATATAACATTCCCCGGTATTCCACTCGCTATAGTAACAGAACTCGTGCATTCTATGTTCCTTCGTTACTAAATGTGTTGCCGTCAAGTGCGTTTTCTGTGAGTACAAATTATAAACTAAAAAACTATTGCGTTCATCTGTCTCATCTGACCTTTAACTTTGTGTTGAAATTTTTGGTATAATTTATCGCCTGTTTTGCTTCGTCGTTCCTTTCATGATCATATATTACTGGACTTTCATCGCCTACATTGCCTGATATACATTTGTTGTTGATGTAGTTAATGGATTCAGCGTTTTTTCTAATTAACTTTGAGGTGTGATGTGTTCAACGTTTTATTGGTGTCTACACTTTTCTGTTGCTCTCTGTTATTCTTAGTTTGCAAGCGCCGCACACGACTTCTCGCTACCTGCCAGGCGCTGCCATACAAGCCCAAAGAGGCTTCGGCAGGCCTAAATCTGTAAAGTGTCTTTGCAGTGCAGAATAAACTGTTTGTTTGATTGATTAATTTATTGATTGATTTGTCTACGTAAGGCTGGTCAAACTTACCTCATCTGATTTGCTGCTACCTCTCCTCCAGACTGTATATCTCTGGGGTATGCGCTGCACAATCCGAGAGACCTGTCCTCTGCAACCGCTGTTCAGGGTACAACCACGTTGCCACCTCGGCGTCAACAATTCTAGGTGTTCCAAGTGCGCTGGTATGCACCTGTCCAAGTTCTGCCTCTCCACCCACCTCAGATGTCTTCACTGTCGCGGTCCCTACTCTGCCACAGATCCCTCCTGTCCATTCTGGCAAAATCAAAGCCAGCTTTCTACTGCTCTTAAGAGCATTGGAAGATTTGGGACAACGCAGGGCCATCCTCCACGCTCACCGTTCCAGCAATGCGCCCATGGCTCACCCTGCTTCCCTCTCTGGAACGAACACTCCTGGGACAGAGAAAGTTTCTGCGCAGCCTCTCTCCCTTCCAACATCCACACAAGCCTCGCCTAGCACTCCTCCTCCCCAGGCCTCTGCTTCATAAGCTGCTGGCAGCCCACACTTTGTGAGTTCAGGCAACCCCCTGAATGAGTCAACTCGCTCTCTCCGGTCACACCAACACTCACATGAGTCTTCAGGGCAGCCTTCATCTCTCAATGCCGCACTCATTCTTGCTGTACGTGCCCTAGTAGCTCATCTCCCTCAAACATCACCCGAGCGCCTCCTCTGCGAAGCAGCCTTCGCATCTCACCTACCTCCTACAGGCCAGCATGGATAGGAGACGTTGTGGAGGCCCCAGAGTTCTCCAGTGGAACATCAACCACCTCCGTCCCCGTCATGCCGACCTTTCCGAAGTCATCCGGAGAGGAAACTTTGACTTCGACGTTCTTTCCCTTCAAGAAGTTCACTGCCCTGTAGACTCCCTGCGACTCCCAGGCTACGTTGCATAGGCAAGTGTCACATCATGTACATTAGAGCACTGTGACAATGCTCCCTGCCGTAACTCTACTCACCCTCAGGCAGGACCCCGAAGTGCTATTTACGTTCGTGCCTCCCTTCCACGTGCAGTCATAGACCTCTCCGACCTTGCTCAATCACCTCTTGAATGCTGCTCTGTCAGAGTTAGAACTGGGAACAGCTACACCTCCGTGGCTTCAATTTATGTAATTTCAAACTGCCCCTGGGACCCCTCATGTCTGGTGGCCATCATCTGTGGAGACCTGAATGCTCAACACCCTCACTGGGGATGTGCATCATCCAGCACCAGAGGGAGATATCTGCAAGCTGCTCTCCTCAATGCTGGTCTTTCCCTGTTGGCACCTGATCCGCCCACTTACATAAGAGGCAGCCAGTCCTCCACAATAGACCTGGCTTTCACCGCCAACATACATGGATATACCTCTACCAAGGCCCCTGACACCTGGGGATCCGATAACTTTCCTATCTTTATCTCCCCCTCATCTAAGCGGAGATCAAAGCAAAAGGAATACAAAGTCATAAATGGGAAAAACTTCAGGGAGCTAACAAAGATTCTCCAACGGACAGTGATTTCTTATCCCACATCACTAATTTCGCCTCTTTGGCAACTGTATCGGGGACCATCCCAGCCAACACACCTGCCCCTGATCTCCGACTCCTTTCACTTAGGGCAGCTCGACGCAGAGCAGAACGTAAAGCCATTCGCACCCAACAACAATCCGATTGGGTTACATTCCGGAGCATCGACGGTGATTGCCGAAAGCAGGCCAACAGACGCAGGAGGGCAGGCTTGATATTCATCTGTCACAGGCTCTTCAAGACTATGCTGGCACGAAAAGTCCCTCGTAACCCCATTCCTGGAGTGGCCGTTTTTTTAGGGGCATAAAAGACAAGGAGCTTGCTGACCGTCTTGCAGCTCGTTTCTCTGAAACCACTCGTCCTTATCACACTCTTTCTCAGCATAATCCTCCTTGTGCCGCAGACTTTCTCTCACTTAATACATCTCTCGCTACAGAAGTGGTCTCACATATGCATAACCTTTGTCATTCAGAAATCAAATATCATGAGTTTCTTGTTGCCCTAAATCGCTCAAAGCGTAAATCAGCTCCAGACACCGACGGAATAACAAAGGAAATGCTCAGGAACCTCCACAGTCCTGAAAAAGACGATTTCCTTGAGTTCCTCAACCGAATATGGATCTCTGGGGACATTCCTGACCCTTGGCGATTAGCCATTGTTGTGCTGATATGTAAGAATAATAAGCACTTGTCCAACCTTTCCTGATACAGGCCTGTCTGCTTTGACTTATGTCGTCTGCAAGACTGTTGAAGCTATTGCCCTCGAGAGACTTACATGGATCTCAAATGCCAGGAACTTTCTTCCTAATCAGAAAACAGGATTTCAACGGCACCGCTGCACCATCGACTCCATCATCGACGTCATCTATACTTTAGAGGAGGCTCGAGCTCAGGGGGATGCAAGTATCCTTGTCTTGCTGGATGTCACATCAGCCTTTGATTCCCTTCCCCACTCATCCATCCTGATAGCTCTCGATGCCTTAGAGATTGAGGCACACCTGAAAAATTTCATCCGCTCCTTTCTCCGCCAACGACTTATCAAAGTTCGCCTAGGTCGCACCATGAGCTCCGCCCACCGTATCTCTTCTGGTGTTCCTCAAGGGTCTGTACTTAGCCTCTTCCTTTTTAATCTAACTCTTGCAGGTCTACCCACTGTCCTCCCCACATACTCTTCATATTAAATACATGTATCAATATGTGCTGACGACATTGCGCTCTAAAATTGGATCCGCTGTCCTACAAGACATCTTGCAACTGCCCGAAAACACTTTCAGCAGGCTCTGTCTGCTCTCGAGAAATACATCTCCCGCATCAGCCTTGCTCTCTCTCTCCAGAGAAGTCTGAAACCCTTTTCATCCACCCAAAAATTTGCCTTGCCAGATTAACGAAACTCAAAATCAATGGCCGTTCTCTGGCTTGGCGGAATCAAGTCCGCTATCTGGCCATAACAATTGACAAAAAAGGCCATAACCAGGCTACTAGCCGGTGGGCTTGGGTTTAGCACCAAATGGGCCATAACTCTCTTCGAAGCCGCAGCGACTTCCTGTATCCCCTATGCACTCCCATTCGTCTCTCTCCGCCTCCCATGTCTTCGTAAACTCGAAGTCCTTGGCTGCAACGACATCAGAAAGTTTTTGGGTGTACCAAACAGCTCTCAAGTTGCCCCTACCATGACCGAGGCTGGAGTCCTCCTCCTCCTCTTTCTGAAAAGAGGATTCACCCACATCAATCGCATTTACAATCTTCCTGAAGGATTGCAGCTTTTCTCAAAACTTTCCTCACGTTCCTCATCCAGGGCAGGTATCCCCTACGCGGCATTTGAAGATCTTTTTGACGAAGACTTTCCTCCACCACGCACAGTCTCTCCTCCTCTCATCCGCCGTCCTCTTGATCTGCACACTACTTTCGAACGCCTTCATAAACATCGTACCTCAGCGGCTAATCTCCAACAGGCAGCAGCCACACTTCTACACGAAGAGCTTCGGAGCAGGCTCCTCATATTCTCAGATGGGTCTGCCTTACCTCAAACTGGTCAGGCCGCTGCCGCCTGCTTCATTTCCTCTCTCAAAATATCCAAAACATGTAGGCTTGGCTTTCCATCCAGTTCAACTGCCTCAGAAATAGCAGCTCTCCATCTAGCTGCAGACGTTATTGAACTTCACCCTCTAGACAGCGTCTCATTCCTGACAGACTCTAAGACTGCTCTCTTGAGCCCACAACACCCAAAACATACCTCTTCAGTCGCAGCTTTCCGCAAGGCTCGCCTCATGGCTTAAGAGGATGCGGGCAATGGCATTTCTCTCCAATGGATTCCTTCCCATTCCGGAATCCCAGGTAACGAAGCTGTCGACGCCTTAGCCAAACTGGCTCACTCTACTTCCACTGGCGTATCACCAGCAGTCAGACTCCTAGATTACCCCAAAAGACATCTCCGTAACAATGTACTTTCTTACCATCCTGACACAAGAGTCTCCTCAGGTCTCCCCTTCAAACGCCTCCCAGCAAACCTCCCAAGAAGAGAGCGATCCCTTCTACTTCGTATGAGAATTAGCTGCACCCGGACCAGGTTCCGCAAGTTCAGCCCAGCCTAGCCCCGGACCAGGTCCCGCAAGTTCAGCCACAGTCTAGCCCCAGACCCAAACTGCCTTCAGTGTGGTGGTACTGAGACAATTGGTCATCTTCTCGTTTGCCCGGCATATGACTGGCAGAGAAAAACATTAATTCACAATTCCGGACAGCTCGGATTGCCCGCGGAATCTGAAAACCACCTCCTCTTCCCCAAACGGCACATCCTGAGAGCCTTCCAACACCTCCTCCCTTTCCTTGACCACACAAGCCTTTCCTCAGTTCTATGGCCCTAACACTTCCCTTCCTAGCCTATCGAATATACCAAAATTGCATACGGGATACGGACCCCGCACACCGTCACCTCATATGGGCCCCTGCTTATCAGGGATTGGCAGGAAACGAGGCAGCAGACGCAGCCGCCCGCGCGCTCTCTCACCGGGCTGTTTCCTCCTCCCCACCTGATCAGGAACCCGATGTTAATCCGGTCTATACGTTCAAAAATATCGCAACCTACTATCAAGATAGCCATCGCCTTTACCCTAGCCCATGTAAAGGCCTCAAGAAGGCGGATGAGCGGCTTCTTCTCCGCCTCTTCACCAATACATTGCTGTGTCCGGCAGCCCTAAAACATTTCGACTCCTCCTTTAGCGGCAACTGCCCGCACTGTAGCGCGGTGTCTTCGGACACCTATCACATGGTGTGGGCCTGCCCCTCCAACCCGGCCATTCCCCCCATCCCCAACCCAACCCGGGAGGACTGGGAGGCGACCCTGCTCGGCTGCCACGACTTACAGGCCCAACAAGCCTTAGTCGGGCGCGCCCGGGTGGCGGCTACCGCCACTGGGGTCCCAACCAAACTAGGGACCTCCACCTAGTGTTTGTAAGGATCGGTCCCTTACGGGCTGAGCCAAACACCTCCTGTCCGTTCTGAATAAATGTTTTCACCACCACCACCCTGTCATATACCCTTTTCCATATCTACAATTTCAGTACCCATGTATCATTGTTACCTCAAATTTCACACTTTTCGCCAATCCTGCACGCAACATTTTTTTCCCACTCTTAGTGGGCCTTATACCTACAACTATTTACTCCACCTCCGCAATGCACAGTTATATTTCTGTGCTACCTTAGAGTCCAAATGGATTTCGTCCCTAGCCAGTGCACAAGCCATCTTTCTGTGTTACCTTAAAGTCCAAATGGACTTGCTCCCATCGTATGCACAATACATTTTTCTGTGTTAGCTTACTGTGCAAATGGACTTCCTCCTAAGCCAGTGCACAACTTAATTTTCTGTGTTACCTTTCAGCTCAAATTGGTTCTCAACATGAATGCCCATTATCCTTAGTGTGTGCGGGTGCCTCTCTCTGTTAATCCACACTGACTTTAGCTCGTATAAGAGCACACCAATGCTTTACTGTGCGTCTGTTACTTATACTCTGCCAGCCCATGTCAGCCCCAAATGAACAACTCGGGGTGTATAACTTCCCTCTTCACCACAGTTTTTCCTGCCCTCACTTCCCACAGTGCTGTGTCATTCTCCCAAGTGTGACCTCTCAGTGCTCCTCGGGCGGTCATAGGACCGCTCCCATTCCATAACCGGACTTTCCAGTGCTGTGTCCTGTGTTTTCCTAAGAGTGACCTCTCAGTGCTCCAAGCGCTGTCAACAGTCCACTCCCATTCCATAACTGGACCGTCGCTGTGCGGACAGACCTACCACCTAGGTCCCTCCACGACAGTGCAATGTTCCTATTGTCACGACCTCAGGAGCCATGCAGGTAGGCGTCGGAGAGAACCCAAGACTGAGAGCTATTAGTGAGCCAGGGTCCAGGTCCGAGAGCCAGAGCGCCTCGAGAGCCAACCACCGCTTCGTCGTCGTTTCGACTAAGCGTGGAGGCAGCGCGGCGCGTTAGGCTCGTGGCATTATTCCCCTACCCCCCCCCCCCCTCTCGCGAAAGCAAACATTGTCTCGATGTGGAAAGGGTTATGTACAGGGAGAGAAGGAAAAATACGAAAAATAGAGGTGAGGTGAACTATACATCAGCGCTAGTTGAGAGGTGAGGAGAGTCAAGTTCGCGCGTGGGGTAAGGGGATAAAGGTACGAAACACATCATTTACACAGCGCTCAGTCACGCGAAAAGCACGGTTCTAGGCGCACTACATAGACGACTTCAGGCCGTTGACGCTGAGGGCCGAATACCACAGATCCATCGGGAACAACTTCGTAGTTGACGCTGTTCGGGCGGCGCAGAACTTTTTACGCGCCGAAATACCTATGGATAAGCTTTTTGCACAACCCCTTGCGGCGCATGGGTGTGCACACCCATACCTGGTCACCCGGCTCGTATTTCACGTCCCTGTGCCGAAGGTTATAGCGTCGAGCATCGACGGATTCCTGGTCCTTGATGTTCAAGCGGGCCAGCTGACGGGCTTGCTCTGCTTTTTCCACGAAGTGGCTTGCATGCTTCAGGGGGTACCTCCGCATCGCCGTCCAACATCATGCGGACCTCCCTGCCATAGAGGAGACGGAACGGGGTAAACTGGGTAGTTTCCTGCGTCGCTGTATCATATGCGAAGGTGACGTACGGCAAGATCTCATCCCACATTTTATGTTCAAAGTAAACGTACATCGAGATCATGTCTGCCAATGTTTTGTTGAGCCGTTTCGTTAGACCATTGGTTTAGGATGATACGCTGTCGTTGGTCAGTGAGCTGTATGGCTAAGCGTTAAGATGTCACGTAAGAGCCGGGCTCCAAACTCCTTGCCTCGGTCAGTAATGATGGTCGATGTGTTTAAGCGCCGTGTCTAAGCACGATGTCGTGCATAAAGAAGTGGCCAACTTCGGTAGCAGTACCTCGCGCAAGGGCCTTCGTTTCAGCGTAACGGGTCAAGTAGTCTGCGGCGACTACGATCCACTTGTGGCCTGTCAACGAGAAAGGAAATGGCCCCCGAAGGTCCTTACCGACTTTGTCGAATGGTGTTTGTAGCGGCTCGATGCAATGAAGCAGTCTGGGAGGCTTGATCGCCGGTTCTTTTCCGCCACTGGCATTGCCGGCACGTCCGGACATAAAGCTTGACGCTTGAAGTGAGCTGGGGCCAGTAGTAGTTCTGCCGGATTCGGGATAAGGTGCGTGTAACACCAAGGTGGCCGGAAGTCGGTTCATAATGGCAGGCAAGAAGGACTTCATCCCGTAGATCGGACGGTATGACGAGCGGGTAAGTTGTCGGACTGGAAGTAGAGTTCTTTTATAAAGCACCCCGCTCCGGACACAACAAACACAAAACCTCCTCAAAATCTCCCATAAATAGCCCATCAGGAGATTTGGAATCTCCCCAGGAGGTGCTCATTTTTCGCGAACACATCGAAAAAACTTCCCCACAACTATCCGTGTCCAAAACGTTGTGCGTCCAAGGGAAAACCCAGAAAGGTTAATGCTGGATTTTTGGGCTCTGGCTCAATAAAATTATTTATTCTTTTTCATGCAGACTTCAGGCATCTAAGCGCACATATGTGCGAAATTTCAGGCACATGCTTATGTTACAGGTGGTGTAATAAATCTGTCCACTCGCGTGAATGCATGCTGGCTCGGCCGTTCGGACTTCCCTGTTTACATGAAATGTGCTTTAACAAGGTGAGAAGTTCGGCTGGTTGGTGCATGATCTTGTGACGGGAGCAGCGCAGCACGAGACAGAGATGCGAGGCACGACATTGACTAAAACCAGATGTTTAATGCACGTTCGTCGAATATATACATCTCGCTAGTATAAGAAGGAAAGGAAAGAAGCATGAAAAACGCATAAGATGTACACGCGGTAAAATATTAAGACATCGCAAGCAGATAATCTATTTCTCTGTCACGAAGCGCTATTGAAGGTATGCTGACGCATACGTCGCTCTTTTGTCGGATGTTGAAGGCTTCTTCAATCACCCTGGCCTGGTATCACCCTGGTTGATAAAAACATGACGTGATGACGATTGTGTTGCTAAGCTGCGGAGCACATTCGTGCCCTCTGCAATGTTTTGCTAATTGACTGCTGATGGTGCCCTTTAGAGATATTTTGTGCTCTCGAAGCCGTTCATTCAAACAGCGCCCTGATTGACCAATGTAATTGCGTCCGCATGACAGAGGTATTTCATAAACCCCGCTTTTCACACATTTCACGTTTTTTTTCCCGGTGCTCTTTCTTGCATTGATTTTTTCTTTGCTCGCTGTTGACTTTGGCGCACAGTCTTCATAACTTGCTGGGTGCTGACATGAGCACTTTTACACTAGCTCTTGCGCTTACCATTTTGAGACTGGGAAATGCCATTAATGTAAGGAATGACCGCGTACGGCTCCCTTTCTTCTGATGTGGTTGTGACATATTTTCTGCCTGTAAGTGCTTGCAGAACCCCTTCTGCGACACTCGATAGCAGTCTCGTCGGGCAACCTGCTGCTTTCAGCTGACGGTTCAGGGTGTCAAAACTGCCTTGAACTTCATGATGACAAGATCTCGTCAATGCAGCTCTCATTGCTGTCTTTTTCTACCCCCGCTTGATGATCTTGGAGTGCGCAGGTGTGTAGGGGAGCAGTCCCTTCTAGCTTCGTGGTCCGTACCGCCAGCATTTGTGAGCGCCTAGAAAGGTTAGCGTCAAGTCAAGAAATCGCATAACGTTGTTTTCTGGGAGTTCATTCGTTATTTCTAGTCCTAGTTCTTCTAGTCCCTAGCAAAAGCACAATGAGAGCCGCATTGACGAGATCTTGTCATCATGAAGTTCAAGGCAGTTTTGACGCAAAGAACAGTCGGCTGAAAGCAGCAGGTTACCAGACGAGACTGCTATCCAGTGTTGCAGAAGGGATTCTGCAAGCACTTAGAGGCAGAAAATATGTCACAACCACATCAGAAGAAAGGAAGCCGTACGCGGTCATTCCTTACATTAATGGCATTTCCACAGTCTCAAAAAGGTAGGCGAAAGAGCTGGTGTAAAAGTGCTCATGTCAGCACCCAACAAGTTAAGAAGCCTGTGCGCCAAAGTCAACAGCGAGCAAAGAAAAAAATTAATACAAGAAAAAGCACCAGAAGAAACGTGAAATCTGTGAAAAGCGGGGTTTATGAAATGCCTCTGTCATGCGGACGCACCTACATTGGTCAAACAGGGCGCTGTTTGAATGAACGGCTTCGAGAGCACAAAAGATCCTTAAAAGGCGCAATCAGCAGTGAATTAGCAAAACATTGCAGAGGGCATGAATGTGATCCGCAGCTTAGCAACACAATGGACATCACGTCATATTTTGATCAACGGACCAGGGAGATTGAAGAAGCCTTCAACATCCGACAAAAGAGCCACGTATGCGTCAGCATACGTTCTATAGCGTCTCGTGACAGCAAAATTGATTATCTGCGTGCGTTGTCCTAATCTTTTACCACGTGTACATCTTATGCGTTTGTCATGCTTCTGTTCTTTCCTTATTGCACGAGCAAGATGTATATATTCGATCGAACGTGGATTAAAAATCTGGTTGTTAGTCAGCATTGATTCCCGCCTCTCTATTCTTTGTTTCGTGCTGCGCTGCTCCCGCCACAAGAACATCAAATGTGCTAGAATTTTACACCCACAAAGGAAATATGAATTCAAAAAGTCGCCCGATCCCGCCCATATAGCAGAAAATAGCAGCGCAATACAGATGTAATTTCAGTTTATTAGATGTGCTCTTTGCATTTAAATGAATACAAACAGGAGACGCATATGTATTCACCATTTAACACACAATGTACGTAGCACTACGGCACTAGCATATAATAATGGCCAAATTTTTCTCTAGCTCTGAGAAATCCGAAAAAATGAAGCAATAAAACATAATACAGGCTGAAAGTTTATGCACCTTAAGCAAACATTCTAAAGGGTACAAGAGCATATATGCACACGAAAAAGCAAACGCATATAAAGAGCAACCTGGGTGCCAAAAGAAAAGATGATATGGGCGTACGATACAGATGCGCGCTTTCAGGTCGCGGATTTTCTGCAGGTTGAAACCTCCCTCTCGCTTTGCCTCTCGCGCGAGCCTCGGAGTAAGCTACAGCAACGTGTTATAAAAAAAGGAAAAAAAATTCTACTAGGCGAAAATAAAAAAAAAATGAGCATAAACCAACATACCTCTACGACGTTGCCAGCAGAAACCCGGGAATGAAATAAAATTCTGCAACAGCTGCAACTATATATATGAATTCAACGCAGCCTTAATTCTGTCCTTGAATTGTTGCCCATTGCCTTGAAATCCGCTTCCGCGAACGACGCCTGTAAGAGCGCCATTATGGTGTAGGGCCGTGGAGCTGTGCAAAAGACTTGCGATGCGCCGCGCGCCGCTGCATCAGTTCCAAAAGGAATTATGTGGGCATGCCGAGGTGCGCGGGAAGGTTGCCGTGAATCCTTATCTACGAAGTCCACGACAGCCCAGCGATGAATGGAAGAGCTGCCGCGCGTTGGGGCTTGCGCGCGAGCGGCTCGGGGCTGCGGGAATACCTGTGCGCAAGATGGCTTCCGTCCAGCGAGGAAGCCGGTGAGCGACGGGAGGCCATTACTGCTCCTCTGATAGAAAGCGGCGCAACGAGGACTGCTGGTAGTTGGAGATGCCTGCAGGGACCACCGCACCGTGCTGAAGTTGGAAACACTACATGCAGAAGACGGGCACGTTGGTGACCGCCGCTCCTGGCGATGCGATGAAAAGGCAGACCGCCGTCGCCTGCCTGCAGCATGGAGCCGACGGCCCACGAGAGAGATGCGAGGTTAACTGTGCTTCCTTCGGCTGTTCGAACGAAACTGTTTGATCTCTCAAAACGGCGAGTGCAAGAGCAAAACCTATCCCCGCAGCTTTCGGCGCGAGGGAGAGAGAAAAGAGAGCGAGGAGTCAATCTGTATTTTTTCTTGAAAAGCATTGGTGCCAAAAACGTTGTACACAGTTACCTTTCTTGAACCAAAATGCTATGCTTCGTTTTTGTTTCTGCTTAACATTGTCGAAAAACGTTTCTAGACACTTAGCGGGAGCGCTGCCCTTTTGCTTGTGTTTCTATGTCCTGCCTCTACGGCCTGGAAATGTTTGATAAATGTTGTACTGGGACAGGGACATTCCATCCTTTCTGGGCGCACATGGGGAGATACGTTGTTTGCTGGGGAGGCAGAACGATGATATCCCATGAGCTAGGTACCGTGGTATCTCAGGGTGCCCACCTTCTAGATGTTCTATGAGCATACGCAGCTTGGCGTCGGCACGCTGTCTGGAAACGAGCTCAGATGTGCTGACCACTCCAAGGAAGCCGTCGTCGTCGATGGTGTCTTGTGGAGGAGGTTCGACGGGAGCGCGTGACAGGCTATCAGCGTCGGTGTGTTTCCGGCCGGACTCACAGGTGACGTTGAAATCGAATTCCTGCAGGCGTAATGCCCAACGTGCGAGGCGGCCGCAAGGGTCCTTTAAATTTTTCAGCCAGCCCAGCGAGTAGTGGTCGGTGATGACACAAAATTGTCTGCCATTCAGATATATGCGGAACCTAGCGGCGGCACAGACTACCGCTAAACATTCTTTTTCGGTGGCAGAGTAGTTCAACTCAGCGCGCGACAGTGCGCGGCTGGCGTAGGCAATTACTTTGCCAACACCGTCTTGCCGCTCGACTAGAACGGCGCCAACACCGACGTTGCTCGCATCTGTGTGTACCTCCGTGTCGGCGTCTTCGTCGAAATGTGCTAGGGTTGGCGGCGATCGCAGTCGGCGTCGTAACTCGTCGAAGGCAGTCTGCTGTTCGTTGCTCCGGGAGACTGAGGCGTCATCCCGGGTTAGGAGCGTCAGAGGGCTGGCGAGCTGGGCAAAGTTTCTAATGAAGCGACGATATTAAGAGTATAGGCCCAGGAAACATCGGACTGTTTTTTCTTGTGAACGAGGACCGGAGAGACAGCAACGGCAGCAAGCTTCGTTGGGTCAGCTCGGATTCCGTCAGCACTAATGACGTGCCCGAGAAACTTCAATTCGGTGAACCCAAAGTGACATTTTTATGGTTTGAGGGAGAGGTTGGCGGAACGAACGGCTTCGAGGACAGCTCTGAGGCTTTGCCGATGTTCCGTGAACGTTGCCGAAAAAATGATGACATCGCCAAGATAAACAAGACATGTCTGCCACTTCAGACCTGTGAGGACGGCATCAATCATTCTTTGGAACGTACGTGGCAGGAGCGCAGCAGAGCCCGAATGGGAGGACGCGAAATTCGTAGAGCCCGTCCGCTGTGTTGCAGGCGGTTTTCTCATGGTCCCTCTCATCGACTTCTGCCAAAAACCGCTCCTGATGTCGACCGAAGAGAAGTACTTGGCTTGGCGAAGTCGGTCGAGGGAGTCGTCGATACACGGCAGCGGATACACGTCTTTCTTGGTCACACTGTTAAGCTTCCTATAGTCGACGCAGAATCGCAGTGTTCCGTCTTTCTTCTTCACGAGGACGACAGGAGATGACCACGGGCTGCTTGACGGTTGGATGACGCCGTCCTTGAGCATCTCTTTGACCTGTGTTTGTATAGCATCTCGCTCCCGAGGGGACACATGATAGGGCTGCTGATGGATGGGTCGAGCTCCTTCATGCGTGATGATGCAGTGTTTGTCGACGTTTGGCGCACTTTAGATGACGACGTGAAGCACGCATCAAACTCTCGCAAGAGGTCCTGGAGTTGCCTCTTTTGAGCGCGTGAAAAGCTGGTCTATAAGCCCGAAGAAAAGCTATTTCAGGGGACATAGATTAAACACTCTGGTTTTCTGTCAACGCTCCAAGCTTTTATACAGTGTTCATAAAGCTAATGTGTCCTGCATGCTTGCCCGTGGCCCACTCTACTGCCACTTCAGTTCGGAGCCGACCGCTCAACAGTTTTTATACGATGGATGAATGGATGGAAGATAGGAGCGTCCGCTTTGAAACGGGGTGATGGCAATCGCCACCATGCTCAGCTTTTTGTCATGTTTGTAAACAAGCGTCCTGTTTGTAAACAAAGGTGGCGCTGCGGGCGGCAGCGACGCGGGGTGTAGGCAAACACTCAGCATGCCTACACTGCTCTATGCGGCGCTGCCTTCGATACCAACACGCGTATGCGAATATTTCAAAGCGTGCGCGTCTCTTGTGGTTAGAAACCTTTTTGCTGATGATGGAGAGCAGTTCAGCCACCAATCTTCCAATCGGTTTTTTGCTAACCTGCATCGCAGATTCATTCACATCACCATTGTTACATCTGAGCCATAGAGCTTCACAGCCCTGAGAGAGAATGACTGTGCCTGCATCGACATCTGGATGGGTACCACTACATTTATGCATGAGATGTTCAATTGTTTCTGCAGATATACCACAAACTGCACATGTGCCGTCTCCTTGGTCAAATTTCTTCTAGCTTCGCGTTATAAGACGTCCTGATCTAGCTTCGAAGAGTAGGGCACTGCCTCTTCAGTATTCATAGAACGATTGCTTCCTCATCTGCCTTCTACATCTTCGATATATTTCTACACTCTGCTTTTAAAGCTATTTATTCTCCGTCCTTGTGTACTGCCTACTTAGTGGTTAGTTTCTTAGTCCTTTTCCGCCACTGTGAGTCAACGTTCTTTCTGTGTAAGCATTTGAACACCTTAGCTGCCCACCTACGATCGTACAATTCCCTCGGGCGTTCTTCATATGATATTTTACTGTAGGCTTCTCATGCTTCGAAGGATGTCCAACTCATATCTTCTGTATTCACTCATTTGTGTTTTTTGCCGCAGGCACGTAGGCCTAATCTTCCAACAGTAAATAACTCTGATTTATTTCTATAGTCTCGACTGAACTTCTGCCCTCAGGCACAAAACCGCATTCCCGAAAGTAAGCCCTGGTACCGTTATTCCTTTCTAAATTTAATCGCTCAGTACTTCATACTTGTTGCACCCCCATGTTTCAATTTCGTGGTATCTTCGCCCTTTCGCCCTGACAGTTCGTGCTTTTCCATGTATATCTGCCCTTCATTTACCCATGCCCCGAGATATTTGTATTCTGCCACTCTGGGTATTTCATGACCTTGTGCTGTAAGCACCTGATCAGTTGTATCGTTGAAAATCATCAGACCTTACTTAACTGCGCTAAGAGCGAAGCCTAGAGCGTTTCCGTCGTGTCCTCAAGAATTAACCAGAGATTGCAAATCTTCTGTCTCATAACATCATACAATATTGTCACGTAGTGATGACGGAAGTCGAAGCAGTGAGGAAGACACAAACAAACACTACACTAGTATAGCGGGACAATCTTGGGGCCAAGCAACCCTGCGTTACCATATGTGTCACATGACGGCGGCTTTCCTGCCAGTCTGTACCCTGCCTCCAGCAATAAAGGATTTAACATAATTGGCGACGAAGGATCGAAATTTAGGCCTGATTGGGCGTATTGCTAGCCGAAGCTGTTGGCGGTAGAGAAAATGGCAGCTGCACTGGGCACAATTTGGGAATTCGTTCCGACAGAGGCGGCGTCTTGGCCTTTGTATTTGGAGCGCCTGGAATTTTTCTTTCAAGCAAACGACATTGACGGTAACGAGAAGAAGCGAGCAACGCTCTGCAGCGTTTGCGGCCCAACAGCGTATACGCCATCGTTAGCTCCCTTTGTTCTCCGGATGTGCCGTCGGCGATGGCCTACGATGAGATCGTCAGGCGTCTCTCAAACCACTTCTCGCCGCGACCGTCAGTGACAGTACAGCGTCTCATGTTTGGCACGCGTCAGCAGCAGCCCGGTGAGCCTATTGCCGACTACATCGCAGAACTACGACGTCTCTCGGAACATTGCGATTTCAGTGCGTCGCTCGACATGTTGCGCGACCGGCTGGTGTGCGGGGTGCGAAGCGAGACTCTTCAGCGTCGGTTGCTGGCGGAGCCGGAGCTTACATTTGCGACAGCTCGGGAGAAAGCCGTTGCAATGGGATATGCGCAGCGGCAGACCGAGCAAATTCGCGGCAATGCCACATCGTCTGAAGTTTTCAGCGTGAGCGGGAAGCGTTTCGACCCACGTGTTACGAATGTCTCTGCGCCAGTGACAGCCAAGGAGGGTACCCAGAAGCAGGCTGGTTCGCCTGGGAGCACAAGCGAATGTTTCCGCTGCAAGGGTGCGCATTCGCCAAGCATGCAGTTGCCCATTCATTAATGTGCAGTGACACTTCATCAAACAACGAGGGCACATAGTAAGAGCATGCAGGAGGAAGACAGCAGCTCGCGCTTCGGCTGAACCCAGCTTTCCGAACAGAAGACGGGCCAATGGGGGCCGCCACAGGAATGCTGCGTCGGACGTTCACGACGTGTTCGTGCTGTCTGGTGAGGAGCCAGCCGTGAGAGTGGAAGTGCGCGTCAACGGAAGTCCCCTTGAGATGGAGGTAGACTCGGGTGCAGTGTGTTCAGTCATCAACGACCGGACTATGCGGAAGCTGTGAATACCGAAAAGGGCGTTGCGCCCAAGTAGTCTTCATCTCCGAGCTTACAATAACAAGGAACTACGAGTGTTGGGTGAACTGACCGTGACGGTGAAATTCAAGGGACAGGAGCATCGCCAGCACTTGGTGGTGGTTAATTAAGGGTGCTAGTATTTCACTTCTCGGTAGGAACTGGTTCAAGTCCTTGGGAATAAGTCTGAGTGGTATTCACAGTGTGTGCGAGCCGAGTAGAACTGGCAGTAAGAAAACAACTGCCTTGATAAAGAAGTATTCTTCAGTCTTTGAGCCTGGACTTCGGACAAGTAAGGGGCCTCCTGTGCGCATTGAGGTGAACCAGGCAGCTCAGCCGCGATTTCTGAAGCCACGACAAGCACCGTTTGCATTGAAACCGAAGGTCGACGAAGCACTGGACAGGTTGGTGAGCCAAAGCATTTTCCAGCCTGTACGGAACTCGAAGCGGGCAACACCTATCGTTCCAGTTGTCAAAAAAGATGGATCGATAAGGATCTGCGGGGACTACAAGAGCCCAGTCAATCGTATAGTGCAGTGGGAAACGTATCCCCTGCCGACCCCAGAGCAGCTGTTGGCCAGGCTGGCAGGTTGATCGAAGTTTTCAAGGCTAGACCTGGGACAAGCGTATCAACAAAAGACTGTTGATGAGGAAACAACTGACTTGTTGACGGTTACCACACACCGGGGACTGTTCCTCGTAACCCGTCTTCAATTTGGCGTGGCAGTGGCTATTTTTCGGAGGTACATGGAAAAACTGTTGCATGGAATTGATGGTGTTCTTGTGTTTTTGGATGACATCTTGATCGGTGGAAAGGATGAGGCACAGAACCATGCTCGTTTGCAAGAAGCGCTGAAAAGAATTCATGAAGACGGTCTGCGACTGAAATTTGACAAATGTCAATTTTGTGTTGAAGTGTGTTACTTGGGATTCCGTGTCAACTCTGCAGGAGTGCAGCCGACAGAAGACAAGGTGCGTGCTATTCACGAGGTCCCGGAGCCGACATGCAAAATGGAACTTCAAGACATTTTGGGAGCTCTGAACATTTACAAATTTCTTCAAGGAGCAGCTCATGTCTTGGAGCCACTGTAGCGGCTGTTGGACAAGGGTCGCGAGTGGCGTTGGACGGAAGCCGATGCAGACGCATTTCACCAGGCGAAAGGTCTGCTGCAGTCATCGCATGTTCTTGTGCACTATGATGTCAACAAGCCCCTAGTGCTGGCCTGTGACGCGTCCCCGTATGGACTTGGTGCTGTGTTGAGTCATGTGGGTGAAGATGTCAGCGAGACACCTGTTGCATATGCATCGAGAACTATGAGCGCGGCAGAACGGAATTATGCCCAGACAGACCGAGAAGCGCTCGCCATAGGCTTTGGCGTAAAGAAGTGCCATCAGTATCTATATGGGAGGCATTTCAAAATTGTGACGGACCACAAACCTCTCTTAGGGCTGTTGCACCATGCCAAGCCCATTCCCCAGGTGCTATCACCACGGATGCTGCGTTGGACTCTCACGTTATCGGCATATAACTATGAAAGTGAGTATCGACCAGCGGAGAAGTTTTCCAATGCTGACGCATTCATTCGTTTACCAGTGAAACAGAGGAAGAGGAGCAGCGTCTTTGGTAAGTAGGAATGCTGGAAATGGCGCCAGAAGTAACATGGAACTCTAGGAAGGTGGCAAGACTTACGTCAAGGGACAGGCTGTAAGCTAGAGTCTGCAATTGGGTGCCGCATGGGTGGCCAGAGGCCAAGCTACCAGATGAGCGTTTGTGAGCCGCAAGCATGAACTGTCGGTGTACCAAGTTTGTTTGCTGTGGGGCAGTCGTGTGGTCATTCCGGAGCCAGCTCGACCGTATGTCATGGACATTCTTCACACAGCTCATCCAGGAATTGTAAACATGAAGGGGCTCGCCAGAGGAGCCGTGTGGTGGCCCGGAATTTACAAAGATGTTGAGCAGAAAGTGAGGGACTGTGCACGTTGTCAGGAATCCAGGTATGCGCCAGCAGCTGCAAAAAATCACCCATGGGAATTCACCAAGCGTCCTTGGACAAGACTACACATCGATTTTGCTGGGCCCTTCCAAGGCAACGTCTTCCTCATTGCGGTGGACTCTCACTCAAAGTGGTTGGAAGTGTGCCGAATGACTTCCATGTCTTCAGCTGCAGTTTGTGCGAAGCTTCGTTTTCTTTTTGCTACCCATGGCATTCCAGAAACTGTTGTTTCGGATAATAGAACAGCATTTTTTCGGTGGAGTTCAGAGACTTCATGTGCCGAAATCAAATCCGATATGTGACCGTTGCCCCATATCACCCTTCTTCGAATGGTCAAGCAGAACGGATGGTGCGCGAAACCAAGGAAGTACTCAAACGCATGGTTGGAGGCAATATCGACACCTGTCTGACTAGGTATTTAGTGACTCAGCATATCCTGCCTCATGCTGCAACAGGCAAGAGCCCAGCCGAATTGCTAATGAGCAGGAAACTTTCAACTGTGTTAGAGCGTCTGCATCCTGACCTGCAGTCCAGAGTGCAGCAGAAACAGGAGCAGGTGATGCAGCACCGTAACCAGGCAGTGCGACTGTTTGAAGTGGGAGATCGAGTGTTTGTGCGCAACTATCTCTAGGGGCCCAAGTGGTTGCCAGGCATTGTGGATGCTGTCATTGGACCAGTGCCGTACTTGGTCGTCAGCAAGGATAAACATCGATGGAGACGTCATGTCGATCAACTCAGAAGTCGTTCTGCCAGCTACGCATTGGACAGTTCTACTTCTGGGATGTGCGAAGAGGAGGAACCATTGGTTGCTTCCCCGGCAGGGTGTTCCGAACTTGGCATGCCTTCAAGCCCAGAGGACCCTGGAAGACGGGACCAAGGAGAAATACGAGAGGAGGCTGCAACGCCCAGTACCGAATCTGGTTACTGTGGCGAGGATCGTGAACTGAGCGCATCCCTTCAAGTCCAGCGCCAACGCAGCCAGGACTTCGTGACGTAGGGGGGAGGAGTGTTATAGCGGGACAATCTTGGGGCCAACCAACCCTGTGTTATTATGTGTCACGTGACGGCGGCTTTCCCGCTAGTCTGTACCCTGCCTCCGGCAATAAAGGATGTAACATACACTAACACTAAAAAACACTACAAAGATTCGGGGAAATATCTTCCTCATACATTAAACTCGGGAGCCGCTGCTACGACCGTTCCGTCAAATCTTTACGACAGATAATAGCCTAGATTACTTTCTTGTAGTCTTCTTTCATATATTTATCCCACAAAGCATGAAAAGCAGTGATGATAGAGGACAACCCTTCGCGTACCTAGACAGTTGTCGTACTGCTGAATATTTCCCAAGGGGGCACGACACCGCATTCAGAATGGTGCACTCACCTCGCCTCTTCTTCCAGGCTGGCCTTGTACTCGGAATACTTGCTGCGACGCCTGACACGGCCTCCCTGCGAGCCTGTGCCTTGACTTCGACGCAATGGCCCGAGGATTGGACGCAGCAACCAGTTACGACAGATCACCAGCGACTAATCTGGCAACAACGAGCGCTTTCCACCACTATCAGCGATGACCACCGGGAATATAAGCAGCCTCCAGCAGCCGCCCCTGCGGGGCACGACACCGCATTCAGAATGGTGCACTCACCTCGCCTCTTCTTCCAGGTCAGTTACCTAAACGCTTGCCGTTGCGTTAGATCCAGCAATCGTTGTTTCTTTGCGGTGTCGTGCCCTGAGCTGTTGTGTGATGTGTTAGGATTGCTTGACGGCAAAGCCGCTCACGGCGTTAGTAACCTGCTCTTGATGCTCTGCGGCGACGTGGAGACAAACCCTGGTCCCAACCCCGGAAACGAGGATGTACTGTCAACTGTGCTCGCTACGGTACAAAGAATAGAATTAGGTCAAAACGACATTCGGAGCGAATTGACTGCGCTTAAGCACTGGCGTGCCTGTGTTGACGTCGAGCTGAAGCAACTATCTGAAAGGATTCGCACAGTCGAAGTTGATATGGCGGAACGTAAGATTGAGCAGGTTTCGGCAGCATCCGAGTCCGGACCGAATATGTCAGGTACTATTGGCGCACAGCTTCGAAAAATCGAATCGAGATGTGAAGACGCGGAAAACAGACTTAGGCGATCCAATCTGCTGTTTTTTGGCATTCCGGACGAGATGTCTGAAACATGGTCGACAGCAGAAAATAAAGTTATAAATCTCTGTTCCGAAAAACTAGGGGTTAATCTTCAATCTACACAAATTGAAAGATCGCATCGTCTAGGGCAGTTTCAGACTGAGAAATGCAGGCCAATCATAGTAAAACTTACATATTTTAAGGATAAACAACTTATTCTCGAAAACGGAAAGAAGTTTAAAGACACCGATTATGCAGTGCGTGAGGACTTTTCACTACAAACGCGGCTCGCCTGGAAAAAGCTCTTGGAATTTGCCAAATCTAAAAAAAACGGCCTACAAGCTCAGCGTAGACAAACTGCGCATGGGTGATTCAGTATACATGTACGACTCTGACACTGACCAAGTAATAGAAGTCTCACGATAGCTAAGATGCCGAAGCAATGCACGTGTTACCAAAAACCCGATCCAGTCGCCTATAGATAGCATTCCAAGCCCACCTCTCCATTTGACATTCACTAACATACGCAGCCTTCTTCCTAAACGCACCGAACTCTGCTCATATCTTGATAATAGCAACTGTAATATACTACTTCTAACGGAAACGTGGTTGCGTCCAGATATGGCTGACGAGGAACTTCTGCCTGATAGCAACGGATTTCAAATTTACCAAAACGATAGAATAAGCAAAAGGGGCGGCGGAGTATTAATTGCAGTTAATAATAACATTTTGTCTTTCCTTGTGGATATTCCATGTGAACTGGAAATCATATGGGTAGCAATAGCATCCCGCCTCGGTAACACTGTCTTAGGCATCTGCTACAGGCCCCCGGACTCCCCTGCCACGTTTGTCGCTGACCTACATGACAATATCACGACTATTCGAACCAGATTTCCTAAATCTGACATTTTCTTGTTCGGGGATTTTAATTACCCAGACATTGATTGGCTGAACCTATGTTCACATTCATCTGCCTCTAATGAGTTCATGCAGCTAACACTCGACTTTTCTTTTGTTCAACTAGTCAATGCTTCAACACGCGATGCTAATATTTTAGACCTTATTTTATCATCTGCTCCCGAGAGGGTTAGTGATATATCTTATAATGACGGGTTCAGTGATCATCAGCTTCTTCAGTTATCGATTAATGCCCCTTATTACTCACGCCGCACCCAACCAAAACAGATTCTAAATTACAGGAAGGCTGACTTTGACGCTATTAATCGTTGTCTCGAGCATTTCTCCGAAATTTTTGTGCGTGATTTTTCATCCCGGTCTGTTAACGAAAACTGGACTTTGTTCAAAGAAAAAATAGCGAAACTGGTGCGCAAACACATTCCGAGAATAACATTACGGGTCAACATATCTAAACCTTGGTATAACAATTCCTTACGAGCATTGAAAAACAAGAAAAAACGTCTTTTCAGAGCCGCGAAATGATTGCGCACTGATTCTGCGCATGCTGAGCACAGACTGTGTGAAGCATCATACTGCCATGCCATCCGGAAGGCCAAACAAATTTTTATCACAGGACCTTCAATCGCTCATAAAAAATAACCCCGCAAAATTTTGGAAAACAATTTCCCCGTCACGCACGTCGGACACCATTTCATTGCTTGATGAAAACAAATGTCCAATACCCCAAGAGAACTGTCCAGTCACGTTTAATGACTACTTCACATCAGTATTCACTACCGAAGACTATTCCAACCTACCTCAACCCCAAAAACTCAATTACCCATTCATGACTACAATACATATAACAGCAGAAGGCGTAGCGTCTCTAATTAACAGTCTTAAGGTATCAACTTCCTCAGGGGTAGACGGAATAAATACAAAAATTCTCAAACACACCATACATCCCTCTAGTATCATTCTGTGTAATATTTTCAGGCAATCTTTAGCAACCGGCGAAATTCCTTATGACTGGAAGATTGGCAAAATAATCCCTGTTTACAAATCTGGCTACAAAAACACAGTTAGTAACTACCGCCCCATATCACTAACGAGTATTCCATGTAAGTTACTTGAACACATCGTTGCATCTAACGTCGCGCGCCATCTCGAGAACAATGATTTCTTTTTCCCACGCCAGCACGGATTCAGAAAAGGGTTTTCCTGTGATACACAACTAATTGAACTTACCAGTGATTTATTCAAGAACATGGATGAAAACTACCAGACTGACTGCATATTCATTGACTTTTCCAGAGCGTTTGACCGTGTTGCCCATTGTCGCCTTATAGCTAAAATATCGTCGCTTAATTTAGACTCGCTAACTGTCTTCTGGATCCGGAACTTCATATCTTTTCGTAAGCAGTTCACGGTAACAAACAACTTTTCATCACCCCTTAGTGACATCACTTCTGGCGTCCCTCAGGGAAGTGTTCTCGGTCCCTTATTGTTTTCAATTTTCATAAATGACCTGCCATCGCATCTTACATCATCGGTCCGACTGTTCGCCGATGACTGCATAATTTATCGCCAAATCCGCTCAACCACTGACCATGCAATTCTTCAGCAGGACCTTGAATGTGTAACTAACTGGTGCACATCATGGCAAATGACACTTAATACTGACAAATGTAAAATCATGACAGTTAGCCGGAAGCATTCAAACTCGCTATTCACTTATTCTCTTAACAGTGTCACACTATCCCGCACGTCTTCCTATAAATACCTTGGCGTTTATCTGACTTCAAATCTTTCTTGGGCGGAACATATTCAATGCATAACTGCTAAATCATCGCGCACGCTTGGCTACCTGATAAGAAATCTTCATAGCGCACCTGTTTCTACCCGCAAGCTAGCATACTTAACATTTGTCCGTCCCAAACTCGAATATGCATCAGCCATCTGGTCACCACATCAGGCTTATTTAATTCATTCACTCGAAGCAATTCAGAACCGTGCAGCGCGTTTTATTTCTCACGACTACAATCGTCATTCCAGCGTAACAAGCATCAAGTTATCTTTATCGCTAACAAGTTTACAGACACGTAGGGATATCGCACTTCTTTGCTTACTACAGAAACTAATATACAGTTGTCACGCGTCCACACTGCCACTTACACGCCCAATGCGCACTTCACGTCGCCTACATAATAATCTTAGCTTCCAACGTCTATTCGGCCGAACACTCGCGTTTAATTCTTCTGCTTTTCCACGTGCTATCAAGTGTTGGAATGGCCTTCCGGATTGCATTGCTACCATACGTGACCCATTAATCTTCAAAAACGAATTGACCACCTTCATGCATCCATGATATTGTACATAAATTGTTTTCGTATGTGTTGTCAAATCCATGCAGTGCCACTATTTGTTTGCTGTTTTTCCTCTGTGTCAATATATTACGGTTTTTTTTTTCATGTACGGTGTAATCATTGTTTTCAGTCCAATGTATTTAATATTGTTTATTTTTTGTTCTTTCCACTTTGTACCATCTTTTGTCTGCTAAATATTGTAACCCCTCCCCTCACACAATGTTCCAAGTGTGGAACCTGTGAGGTATTTGTATAAATAAATAAATAAATAAATAAATAAATAAATAAATAAATACAACTTTATTATCTCGATATATTTCCTGCAGGAAATCACTTATATTATGACCGATACCTTCATCTTTCAGTATGTTCCACAAGAGTTCCCTGTTCACGTTGTCGTATGCACCGCTTATGTGCAGCAAGGCTAACACCTAGTGACAACACCAGGTCCCAGGGTTATCCGAATCATATAGCCAAATATCCTAGCATCTTTGAGTACTTGCGAGGGATGTCCATGGGAAGCCCTTGCTTTAGATGTATTGATACTTTATCTGGTGGATATCCCGTTCGGGTGACATTACGGATATTTACTTCAATCACGTCTTATTTCGTTTGCCTAATGTTCGAGACAAACATAGCTGAAGGGGCTATTATGTGTTTTTCTGATAGAAAGTTTTGTTTGGGGGATTTACCGTCGCAAACGGCTCAGGCTATGAAGGACGCTGTATAGTGGAGAACTCCGAATACGTTCGGCCATCTGAGGTTCTTTAACGTGCACTGACGACGCACAATATACGGTTTTCTTGAATTTCGCCTCCATCGAAATGCGACCACCGCGGCCGGTATCCAACCCGCGTCTTTCGGTTGAGCAGCCGAGTACTATAACCACTGAGCCTCCGCGGTGGCTTTTAATCTCGGACTGCACGGAGGATCCGCCTCCGGCAGATTGTGAGGTGGATACCAAATCGCCGGAGGATTTTTGAGTGTGGTGCGTCGATGGTGGTGAGTCGACAGCGGAGTGCTGCGCGTGCCAACCCAGCGTTGCGCGTGTGCACGTGCAAATGGTGTGTGCGAGGCGACGGCGACGAAAAGCGGAGAGCTGACGTGTCAGAAAACCGAGGTGTGAAGGGAGACAGCGCAGCGGGAGATCGTGTCATTCAAGCGTGGAGGTGGCAGCCGTCGGACGTTGGGTCCGTGCTGCCGTGGGCATCCCTTGGATCACCGACGCAAGCCACCTGCGTTCCTTACAAGTTTGTTGCTGGCAGCCGATGGATTGATGGTCCGTGCTGCCAAGAGGCTTCCTTGGATAGCCTGCTTCAGCCTACGGCGTTTCGGGACGCCGTCGACGGGTTTTGGCTCCACTTTTTCTGCTGATGCCAAGTTCCTGGGGCTGCTGACGGGAGTCCACCGGCGTCTCCCTGTGTTCCTCTCCACTCCTACTAACACCTGGCTCCCTTCTGCCGCTTCCTTTGACGCAACGCCAGCGACGCATCGCACTACATCCACCCGAGTCCACCTTGTCTGCAAGGCGTCCTCGCTTCACCTGGGACGCTCATTACTCGGTGAACTCTTTCATTTATTCTGTAGTGTTGTACGCTTGTTGAGTGTGTGTTCTTCTTGCTTTCGTTTCGTATCGGCTCTTTTCCTATAAATTATAAATACGGCTTCGTTTTGTTTTCTCTGATCTGTTTGTTGTCTTGTGTTGTTCGAACCTGCACGCAATAGCGTTCCCCTTCGGCAGTCGGGGAGGCGTTACGAATTCGCGACACAAATCTAGTCACATCTCCCACGCTTGAAAAATGGGAAGCTGTTCTCGCCAGCCCGGACATTCAGTCACGGGCCACGGCACGAGCGCAGGAGGTCGCCGATAGACTTAAACTGCCAACCACCTGGAGGGGCTGAAGTAATCCAAGAGGGTCACCATCTTCCTGACAATAAAGTTTCTCTCTCTCTCTGATAGAAGATGTTGCAACGGGGCCTGCTCACTTTCATGTCTTGTTTGTTTCATCATAGATTAGTAACTGGTTGAAATAATATTGCTTAACGAGCAATAGCCACATGGTCCTAACGGAAGGTCTTAAATTTGGGCTATATATCTAAGCTCTTGGAAATTCTTTGTTCTGTGGATGCATGCTCAATGTGCTGGTGCTGCATTACTTCTGGTTTGCAGGCTTTCTGTTGTGTTTCACATATGCTTCTTGTTCGACATGCTCGCCATGACAGCGTATGATGCTATGCAGATTTTACCCGTAAAAATGTCAGCACTGAGCCAAGCAACTACTCCACTGTAATCAGCTGTAGTCATATCTTTCTTCACGTCTAAATCGCTGAAAGTGTAAATCAGGCTTTGTGAATATTTTTCACGAGGGCCGACAAGGTTTCTCTCTCGAGCCCATAAAAATCTCCGGGGAAATTTACCGTTATCTGACCAATACAACCAACATGTCCTTGATGAGGCCTATGAAAATTCTCAGGGACTTCCTACAGACCTCCCCTGGTTCCAAAAATTGCGGGCAAAAGGATGTTTGAGGGACGTCCGCAGGAATTTCTCCGAACTTCCTGGAGACTTCAGCATGTTCTTTCAAGATTTTGCTGGCAGTGTTGCCACTGGATAAAGAGGTCTTTTTTGCGCCCTAGCTATTTCTATACGTTGGATAAGCACGAACAGACTGTCATCAAACCACCTACCACCTCTGAACCCGTTCTGAAATTCTCCGATCATCTTATTGCTTTATATCCATGACTACATTTTTAATTTCACCGCCTGTATTGCCAGCCTTCATGTAACAGATGTTATCCTAATTGGTCTGAAGGATTTTATGTGTATCCTATCTCGTTTTCCCTTAGAAAATGGCAGTGGCTTAACTTGGCTAACCTTGGAATTCAGCGAAAAGCAAGCATGCTTGCTAAGCGTCTGAGGCTCGTCCATGGCAGCGCCGCTACACGCTCGCAAAAGCCGTTCTATATATACCCACAAGACCCCGTGGCTATGACGTGGCATCACATGGTCTTACGACACCCTCATCGGATGACATCACATGCCTTCACATCACCCCATCAGATATTAACCCGAAGGTCACCAAATGTCAAACGTCAAAGGTCAACTAAAAGTCATGGGTCAAGGTCAGTGGTCAAGAGTTCGACACCATAACTGTACCACATATGGTCATACACGGCTATCCATGGTTGGGGTGGAGGCCGTTCAAGGTCGTTGTGCTGCCTTCCCGACGACTGCTTTACCTAGCGCAGGGAAGCTCTTCCCTTTAAAATCAAACTCATTTTGCAATGTTTCCAGCCACCGTGGTGGCTCAGAGGTTATGGCGCTCGGCGGCTGACCCGAAAGACGCGGGTTCGATCCCGGCCGCTGCGGTCGCATTTCGATGGAGGCGAAATGCTAGAGGCCCGTATATTGTGCGATATCAGTGCACGTTGAAGAACCTCACATGGCCGAAATTTCCAGAGCCCTTCACTACGGCGTCCCGCGTAGCCTTAGTCGCTTTGGAACATTAAACACCTATAAACCAAACCAAACCCTGTCGCCATCTGTCCGGAATTTGCTTAATTGTTATGACTGTTTCCAATCCTTTTAACAACGTTTCCTTGCTTCTTGCACCACGTTCATTCATCAGCTTGATTGGAATTTCGACTATCTATGCGGAACTGCATTTAGGAATACTTCCTTCCGCCTTTTTCCGTTTTGATTGGTCAATTCTTACTCCTTTCTATTGTGCGGTCCTGTGTTGCCTATCATCGCTCACAAATGGCTGAGCTATAGTCACTAAATAAAGACTTCTTTATTTAGTGACTCTAGGCTGAGCTATAATTGTTGTAATGTAGTTCACAGCGTCGTCTTCCTCTAAACGCCTTCCCTCGGTATCCTAAATCCTTTCCTGCTTTGATTCTTTTTCCCAGCCAGTTTATGTGGTTCCAGAATTTTCTTGGCCCACTTTTAGCTGCATAACGATTGCCAGCCATCCAGCGATCAGTGGACTGCTTTATTTGACCCAAGATATTAACATGCACTTCCAGTTTCTTTTGTCGATAAGATCCTAATTTTGGGTCTATTTCCTCTTGAGTTAACTGCGCCTTCTTGGCCTTTCTGTGTTCTCTTGAAGCCACCCGTCGTTGTTCGATGGCCTCCATAATTACCGTATTCCACTAGCTTAGCTGCTTCCTATTTCCTTTCCAGTGGTCAACTTTTATTTATTTTTGTACTGATGAGTAGTTATAACATATTATAATCGCACTTTTCTATGGGGAATTCCTCTATTGCTTCCTCAACGCCGGCTGCTATCAGCGCTATTTGTTCGTCGTTTAATTTTGCGTTCCCATTTTGCCTTTTCTGCATTTCTGTTTAGATGAGAGCTCCCATCGGCAGACTAATAAGTTTGTGATCACTTCCCAAACTGTACTCCCCTTGTTAGTCTATTCCCATTTTGCGAGCTTGCGATATGTTCCCTGCGACAGTAGCCAAGGTGCAAAACGAGCTCGGCGTAAAGTGGACCTTACTTAAGCAAGCCGACTAAAACTGCTTGGGCCGACCTGGACTGGGGACAGGGATTGACATCGGCCTTCCAAACCTCGACATAGCCTGCCCGGTGCGTTTAGCCGACTTCCCGACCTAGGGCCGGGCAGCACCCGATACACGACCAAGGTCAAATTCTAATTTGACCTTGGCCCGACATCATATGCCAGTGCCACGCTAAGTAAGAGCCGATCACTTTGAGACCTCTGTCCGACCATCCGCCGTCAACTCCAATAACCGATAGCAAGCTGTAATAATGCCTCTTTTTGTCTTGGGTCCCTCTCCTCATAACCTTGAGAGCTTCGCCGGGAATATTAAGCAGTTACTGCCCACCCGCAACCAGCAGCCTGCGGCTTGCGAGATATCGAATGAATAAATGAAGTCATTTAATCACCCTCTCGATGTTAGAACAGTAATAGTGGAGAGAGGGATTAAATGACTTCATTCAATATCGAGCAAGCCATGAGCCAGCTGCAGGTCATTGCTGTCGATATGCTTAAAGCTACGCCACTTGCTTTTGTGCATAAGGGCTCCAAGAAAAACAAAAAAAATCACGCAGGGCGAACGTCTAAGTAACCAAAAAAACGTTTTATTGCAAGAAAAAACACATGATGCTTGGGCACTGCTTTTATCTTTGCAGGTAATGAACTCATAATGGCAACAATATTCCGCTCTGTCGCTTCGTTTACTTTGCACACGTTTCAAGTGTGATTTTTCACACCGCACAATAAGAATTCTACTTTTTCCGCACGAGCACAGTTGAGTTTCCCCTTCCGGTGGCGATGAGAGGAAACTACTTGATGATGAAATCGGGGTTTCTTGATGACCCGGTGGTTCTACTCGCAAACATTCACATTACTCAAGGAAAGGAGAAGGTTAACTATTTATTTACAACATAGGTAAAAAAACGAGAAGAAACAAAGCAAGTAGAAAACTATTTACATGACTAAATCGTGGATCAGACGAATTCAGCCCCCGCTCAACCCAGAGCGCTTGGTTTTAAACCCTCTGTCTCCGCCCTTAGCGGGGACAGCAACCAATAAGATAACAGACGACCCATCTCGCCAATCAGTGGTTAGGGAAAGGAAAACAAGGTCCGCCCACTGATCAGAGATTGGGGAAAAAGTACTGATTAAACATTTGGGAAAGGAGAGGTTGCAATCAAATAGACAAACAACACAAATGCCACTTCCGTTCCCCACGCCACCCACGGCACCACAGACGCTAGAAACATGTGCCGACGAGGCGATGACTCAGGTTGTTGACAGCAACAAAGAGAACACAGTCGTTAAGGGAAGTAGACAGTCGTTACAGGAATAGTGGGTTTCCGGTCACTCGGCTAATACTCAGCCGTATCTCGTGCGCCCTCGAAACCTCGTCAACCCCTTAACAACCACATGTCGTCAGCTGTACATGGTTAACGTTTTTCCCGGCGGGTCGTCCCCGTGACGGCGCGGCGTAAACGAGGACGTCCGCTGCACGAAGGGGAGGCAGGGACGGGACGGGCTCCTTTGTTGGGGACTTCCGACCCCACTGGAGCGGCTTTCCTTGCGAACACAAGATCAACGAGTTCGCGGAAAGGTCAGCGAACTCCACACCTCCCAACCAAGAATGTCACGCGGACACTTGCTGTCAGTGTGACATTAAAGTCCGGCCACAAGGTTCCAAGCAGCACTGCGCACACACATACACAGCCTCAATTCGTTCCGTGCACACAAGGTTAGGACACCAATCTGCACATTCCATAATCCACCATGTCAGATCGGTGCACCAAATTGGCAGAAATTACTTCTAGCCGCCTACATCTCGAAAAAGAAGTTCATGTTTCTTTTTAGCGTTGTCAACAAGAGTGGACCAATATTTCAAATTGTCCGGCACAGCGCCGGTTGCAAAGGCTGCCGCCGCTATCGGATCAGTAGAGCTCACCGGCTCCCCGCGGGCTAAGAAGATTGCTGCTGCCATCGCGTCTGCATACACCCTTACCTTTAGTTTTATCGTCGGGTTAGGCCTGTCATCGGCAATTTGGCCTGCAGTTTGACATCGTGTTTCAGGCAGTGCTAGCTGTTTACAGCGTCGGCGGCCGGTGTTCTCCTCAGAGAAGAGCCTGCCCTCACACATTATCGTTTTACGATCACCTTCGCCGCCGAGCTTGCACACTTCTGATGATGGGGCAGGTGGCTCCATGTGGAAACCTACAGGAATGGAGGCATTGCCTGCATCCACCAGTGTCCTATCCGCTGCGAAATTCTTTGCAGCTGTCCCTGTTAGCTCCCAATCTGATGCAGAAACATTTGCAGCTTCGGGACCTGCCTGACGCTCCACTGAAGCCTCGAGTCTGTCTCGAACAGATTCGTGCGAGATTCTGAAATGCTCATCGAAATCTGAGCTCTGATGTTCTTCATCTGGCTGGTTCCTTTCTGGCTGCTCTAGTACCGAGTGTGTTTCCGATGTTACTAGCTGCCCTACACCTTCAGCTAGATCTGTCAGCGCGCGCAGTGTCAGCACCGACTGGCAAGACAACTCATCTTTGGCAGCTGGATTACTATCTACAGCGAAGAGCGTTCTCACTATCAGATCCGCCTTCTCCCCGTCCTCGACCCTTGATGCTGCGTCAGAGCTAACGCACACTGGCTGGGGCGCGATGCTGAACTCTTGTTCGCGAGCAATACACTGAAGTGTCTCCTGGGTCTGGTCTATATTGGGTTGATCTGACAGCATGTTCGTCACAGGAGTGACTAACACTCCTATGCCTATCTCTTCTGGCACGACACACAAGGTAAGGCCCTGCTGTCTAACCGCTGCAGCTGTCAAAGCTGTAGTCATCGGCACACACGTCAGATTAACGTCCGCCACCTGGAGAACCGCACCTTCCTGTTTTGTTTCTTCAGAGCACTCACCCCTAGAACGTAACTGAATTTGGTCTCCTGTTAATTTTATTTCAGTCCCTGAATCCACACAGGTTTCAGAGCTCTGACCTTCGGTATGCAAGTCTCCGCATGCCGGATCATCCATCCCATCTGGTTGACTGACCTTATTAACAGTCATCTCCGACTGGGAATGTAGCTTATCAGGCGCCCGTAATTCTACCTGAGCTACTAGTTTGCACACATCTGTCCTCACAGCGGGAACATCTTGTTTTTTCTTTGAATTCAGGCAGTCAATCATCGAGTGTCCAAATTTCATGCAGGTATAACATTGAACTGCTGCGAATAAGACCTCGCTATCCACTTACGTCCCCTGCCTTAATTTCAATTGCATCTGTGCAAGTTTTTTCTTTTCTAGTTCAATTTGGAATTTCAAATTTTCAATTTCACTCAGCTGTTCAGCCTCCTCCTGCTCAACACGTCGCATCCTGCCCTCCTGGTCATACCGTACGGCAGCCATCTCCGTTTTCCGTGCTATCGTTTCTAGCACTAAACACTACACCGACATGGTGAATTCGGAGAAAGCAGAAAGGTCTCCTACCTTACTGGTTGCTCTCTGCCCCGGTGATCTCGTCGTCCTCCGTGATGACGACAGGCTCCTCGATGCGGACGACTTGAGCTCTGGATCTCTCAGCAGCTCGCTGACTTTTGCCTCGTTTGACTGGCTTGACTTGGTCGCCTCGTTACTTTTCAGCAGCTCGCTGACTCGAACCCGTTCGATGTGGACGCCTGGTTCTTTTCAGCAGCTCGCTGACTCGAACCCTCGATGGCTTGTTGTTGCCCGGCTCCTTCAGCTCCTAACTGACTTGAGCCTCCGACGTCCTCTCGAACTCGACCCGTGATCCTGAAGCTTTCGACGTCAGTCTTGCGACGCAGCTTCACGTTTTCTCCTTTAGGACAAACAGCTTGTCCACCGACTTGTTCTTCTCACCTTCCGTCCAATGCCTCGAGTAGAAAGAAGTTGCGATCCTGTGTCGACTGCGCCAGTTGCGATCCTGTGTCGACTGCGCCAGTTGAGATCCTGTGTCGACTGCGCCAGTTGAGATCCTGTGTCGACTGCGCCAGTTGAGTTTCCCCTTCCGGTGGCGATGAGAGGAAACTACTTGATGATGAAATCGGGGTTTCTTGATGACCCGGTGGTTCTACTCGCAAACATTCACATTACTCAAGGAAAGGAGAAGGTTAACTATTTATTTACAACATAGGCAAAAAAAACGAGAAGAAACAAAGCAAGGAGAAAACTATTTACATGACTAAATCGTGGATCAGACGAATTCAGCCCCCGCTCAACCCAGAGCGCTTGGTTTTAAACCCTCTGTCTCCGCCCTTAGCGGGGACAGCAACCAATAAGATAACAGACGACCCATCTCGCCAATCAGTGGTTAGGGAAAGGAA
Organism: Amblyomma americanum; assembly: GCF_052857255.1. NCBI lineage: Eukaryota > Metazoa > Arthropoda > Arachnida > Ixodida > Ixodidae > Amblyomma > Amblyomma americanum. The sequence goes on from NC_135499.1 coordinate 67,061,662, forward strand.
AACAAGGTCCGCCCACTGATCAGAGATTGGGGAAAAAGTACTGATTAAACATTTGGGAAAGGAGAGGTTGCAATCAAATAGACAAGCAACACAAATGCCACTTCCGTTCCCCACGCCACCCACGGCACCACAGACGCTAGAAACATGTGCCGACGAGGCGATGACTCAGGTTGTTGACAGCAACAAAGAGAACACAGTCGTTAAGGGAAGTAGACAGTCGTTACAGGAATAGTGGGTTTCCGGTCACTCGGCTAATACTCAGCCGTATCTCGTGCGCCCCCGAAACCTCGTCAACCCCTTAACAACCACATGTCGTCAGCTGTACATGGTTAACGTTTTTCCCGGCGGGTCATCCCAGTGACGGCGCGGTTTAAACGAGGACGTCCGCTGCACGAAGGGGAGGCAGGGACGGGACGGGCTCCTTTGTTGGGGACTTCCGACCCCACTGGAGCGGCTTTCCTTGCGAAGACAAGATCAACGAGTTCGCGGAAAGGTCAGCGAACTCCACAAGCACCAAAAGCCAGACCGAACAAGGTGAATTAAGGAGTAGGCACGCACTTGGAAGCGCCAACCTAGTGTAAATCTTGCATTCAGCAGAATAGTGGGAGCATTATGTTATTCAGTGTGTCCCAGCTAACTTTAACCAGCGTTTAAAAATATGCCGCGGCACTCTTAGACGACGCGACCAAATGCATGCAGCTGGCTATTGCATGGAGCATGTCACGCTATTTTTGTATTTTGCTTAATTGCACAACTAGTCGAGATTAATTATCCAACTTCGCAAGCAACGAACATAGGCGAAGAATTCCTCTGAGAAAGCTGTAGAACGGTCCGCAAAACGTCCGACTGAACAGTTTCTAACTTCCCATCTATTACGTATGAACTTTTTTCACTCACTACAGACGCGCGCGAAATACAAAAAAAAATACCACGTGACATGTTATCGCTTGTGCGCAGGGATTGCAGTGCTCTCAAACGTTCCGCGTCGGAACGAACAGATCTTTCGCCCGGTGTGCTGCCGCTTAAAAGGTAGCAGGGCAGCGATGCAGCAGTGGCTGTGCGATTAACGCCAGCAATATGCTTCGCTCGTGGCGGTCCCTGACAGCGACAAGCATACGCTGGCCCTTATCGCTTGTGCTGGCGTAAATCCCACAGCCAGCGCCTTTATCGTTGCCCTGTCACCCTTCAAGCGGCAGCACACCTGGCTAAATGAGCTGTTTGTTTGTTGGGCGGAACGTTTGAGAGCGCTGCAAGCGTGGCGCGCAAGCGGACATGTCACGTGGTGTTTTTTTTTGTATTTCGCGGACATCTGCAGAGAGCGAAAAAAAAGCCGATAAGTAATAGGTACAAAGTTAGAAACTGTTCAGTGGGATGCTTCGCGGACCGTTCTACAATTTAGACATTGGAATTTTTTCGCCTATCTTTGTTGCTTGCGAAGTTGGTTAATTAATCTCGACTAATTATGCAGTTAAGCACAATTAAAGAAATAGCGTGGATTGCTCTGTACAGCAGCCAGCAACATGCAATTGGTCGCGTTGACTTAGAGTGCCGCGGTATATTTTCAATCCCTGGCTGTTTTTAGCTGCGACACACTCTATGTACACAGAGAAACCAGTAAAAGCACCAGAAGGCCGCAGCAGCGATACTTGACACATTGCACGCTGTTGTAGCAAGGTGATCTTCTCCCAATCAAAAAACAGCGGGAAGGCTGATGCAGAAGTATCGACATCTTTGAACTCTAATGCTTCTGAAAGATTTCATGTGAATTCTGTTCTAAATAAAAGTTTTTTTTTTCTCTCTCTCTCTATCTCTCTCTTTACTTGGCATCGTATTGTTGTACGCTTCCTGTGTCAATACCGAGATGGATTCGTCGCAGCGAGAGGATCAGAACAAGACTCCTTGGCAGCCTTGCTCACCGGCAAGGAAATCAAGGCGGTGAACTCGGAGCGGTAACGTAAATAGAACCAACTACGATTCTATGTGGTGGTAGGATTTGGCGTGCAGCAGGCTATTTGCAGTGTGCACGCCCTACAGCTGGTGCTGTACACTGCTACAACTTTGCTTGGCAATTAAGCCAACCCTCAAGAGACCAAACACTCTCTCTCCTTAGGCAGCGGAATACAGTCCCCGCGCTCTAAACAAGAATGGGCCCGTATCGAAGAAAAATGGGAGTAGGCTGTCCCCTTTTATGAAAGGGAGTGCGCATCCAGTCAAATGCATTCCCTTGAAACAAACTGTACCGGAAATATTCGTAATTCATCGCATATTTCTAGCACAACTTTCCGCGTTGCAGCGTCAAAGCAAAGATGGATTTTTTATATAGCCTATATATTCTAGGTGTATACGTCCGCCCCAAGTTTTTGAGAGAAACGTCCCCGTCCAAGAACGAGGCGCCTTGTCGCCGGCCTGAGTCGGCAGAAAGAAAATGCTTCAGGAAGAAATTATGGGACGGCAATTAGTAGCATGGGCGTGCTCCGTGTACCATTTGCGGCTATCGGGCAAACACTGTGTGCACGAGTTTTTTATGTGTTTGCGTGAATTCAAACTGAAAACAAAGCCTGTTACAAAACCCAGGCCAAGCAACCCATAAGTTTTGCCACTAAATATTGCTTTCGATTTTAATTATCGCATTCGAGAGTCGTTAAACGTCGTGATCAGTCTGTTAGCCAACAGGTCAAAGTGGGACACTTCATGGCCGTCTAAGACTTCCGCCCCTTTGCGTTGCGCGAATGGCGTTAAGATCAGCCGCCGCTCAGGAAGTCTTGTTATCTGACATGTCTCGGCATATGTTGGCCCGAATATGGGAGCTAGGATGAGGTTGAGGTTGAGGTGTTGAATGCTACAGGTGGGGTTAGCCTTGCTTTATCTGCCGGCAATTGCTCCACCGCAGCGTCCCTTCGATATTAGCAATGCCGCATCTACCCCGCTAAGCGCACAGTCTCTTATAATAGCACACATTCTCTCCCGCAGTCACCATCTATGCACACAATCAATCCACACAGTTCACATCACAGTCCACTCCAGAAGTCACCATCTATGCACATATTCAGTCACAGTAGAACATAGGCCATTGTAGTGCCACACTCCATACACACATTCACTCACAGTATAAAGTACTCCACTCCGGAAGACACCATCTACGCACACATTCAATCACAGTAGGCCATAGTCCGTTCCTGCTGTCACCATTTAAAAACAAGATCCGTGTTCTGCACAAATGTTAAATGAAGGCGTGCAGCCTCCCTTCTGCATGTCTGGTTTCCACTCGGGTAGACAATGTCCTGCACTGTGCTGTGACGGGTTCCTGTCTTTTTGAAGGAAGCGAACATCACATGCCTTTCCGCGTTGTACTCTGGGCAGTACATAATATAATGTTCGATATCCCCGCACACACCACATAAAGAGCAGAGCGGAGACGATGCTATGCCGGTCTTATGCATCCATGCAGGAGTGCGAGCAGAGGCCGTGCGAATTCGATGTAGAAGGGTCGCCTGAGATCTTCTCAGTCCCTTGGTCACACATGGTTTGTGGAACGCACTCCACAGGGTACTGAAGTGATCGAGCACCGTTTTCCTGCAGAGACTTTTCCCATCTTGAGGTACTTTTTTTGATGGAATCCTTGAGAGAGCTTCATGGGCGAGACTGTCTGCCACCTCATTACCGTTGACTCCTATGTGAGAGGGCACCCACTGGAAATGTAGAGTAAAGCCTCTGGTGTGCGGATTCTGCACCAAGCGCAGAGAGCTTAGAGACAAGGCGTTAGTAGGGAATCCGCGCTCTAACCTCTGAAGGGCAGATTTTGAATCAGTTAGGATGACAACGTTTTGAGCCGGACAAGACCCTAACTTCCGTAAAGCCGCCTCAATAGCAACACTTTCAGCCGTTGTGGAGGATACGACAGCAGTACAGCGTACGGACCACTTACAGTCCAAAGAAGGAATGTAAAAAGCCGCTGCGCTAGCTTGTTTGACCTTGTCCACAGAACCATTCGTGAAAATTTGAAGATGGCAGGCATACTCTGTTTCCAAGTATTCCAGTACAAGCGAACGCGTTGCTGCCAAAGGAGAGTTGCGTTTTGCGCTCACATGGGGAATTGTGACCTTACAGTCGAGGGTCGGAAAAGACCAGGGGGTTGCCAAGATGCATTAGTAGACTCTTGAGAAGCGACAAGGCTAAGAGGTTTTGATAGAGACTCATGAAGTACTGCCTCATTCGCAGCCGCCTGAGGAACTCCAATGGCTCTTCTTAGGCCCTTTCTGTGGGCAACTTCGAGACGTTCAAGTTGGGATGCCGAGAGGAAATTAAAGGTAATTGATACATTACACGACTGACCACCAGCGCTTCATGAACTTTGACCATTGAAGAAGGATGGTTTCCCCATTGCTCACGTGCCATTCTACGGATCACATTGAGACGAGAAGATATAGATGAAACAATCGCGCCTACAGCTTTTCGCCACTGTAGACGGGAGCCAATAATGACGCCCAAGAAACGTGTGTGGTTGAATTGACGGATGCAAGAGTGACCGAGGTCTGTCTTCAACCGCGCTTGACGTCTTCCTACACCTAGAAACAGAATAAAGCCGGATTTGTCCACTGACAGAGACAACCCCACACCTTGAAGGTCAGCTTGTGCCGAAAGTATAGCCTGTCGAGCTATCAGGGCTAATCGCTTGTGTTGGTAGCCAGTAATCCAAAATACAGATGTCGTCAGCATAAAGTGACATACGCACTTGCCTGCAACTTTTTTTCAACGAATCGGGTAGGCCAGCCATTACGGCGTTAAAGAGCGTGGGGGAAGAACATTTCCTTGAGACACACCTCGTGATAGAACCCGTTCGGTGCTTAACGTACTCCCTAACCGTACACGAACCGCGCGATCACTTATAAACTTGTAAATGAATCTTAACATATGGCCCTGTATGCCCATGCCTTGCAAACTGTTTAGAATCGAGCTCTGAAGCACGCTGTCGTAAGCTTTCGCAACATCAAGAAAAATGGCTAAGGTCTGTGGAAACATGTGGAAAGGCCTAAAGCTCTCTGGTGTTCAATGTGACTGATCTAGTCTAAGACGCTATCTTGGGCACTAAGCCCTCGGCGGAATCCTGCCATACATGATGGCAGAACCTTGCTGTCCTCAAGCCACCATGATAAGCGTTCATTTACCAGCTTCTCCATCAACTTAGCTACACAGGAGGTCAATGACACAGGGCGATACGAGGCAAGGTCTGTCATGTCTTTGCCAGGCTTCAGTGCCGGAACTACATGTGCCACCTTCTATGACGGAGGAACATCGCCAGTCTCCCAAACTCGATTGATGAAGTTGAGGAGCTCCTTTCTGAGTTGCAAGGGCAGATTATTCAGCATTTGATTGGTGATGCCGTCGGGACCTGGTGAACACCGGCGCCGCAGGCCACCACTGAGTGCAGTCTGAAGCTCACGAAGCGTGAACGGGACGTCCATGATAGACCTGGAGGACTCAGGTGGTATATATATATATATATATATATATATATATATATATATATATATATATATATATATATATATATATATATATATATATATATATTCCAGAATTATTAGGTACGAGTGTGTCTGCAAATTCCTCTGCCAAGTACACAATAGGTTTTTCCTTGCGTTTTGCAAGAGCTTCAAAAGGCTTCGAAGGGCGAGATTCTCCAGCAAGGCTGCCAATAACTCGCCATATCCTCGTCATCGGTGAGAACAGTCAAACTAGCACAGAATGAGGCCCATTGCGACCTGTACAGCTTGTTCGTGTGCCGTCTAATAGCAGAATTCAGCCTATTGAAGGTCGTCTTCAGTTGCTTGTCGTCCTTCTTCCGCACGAGTTGGCGCTCCGCCCTTCTCGCTGCGCAAAGGTTCCTGAGTTTTAAATCCGGGGCCGGAAAATGATCAGGCAACTTGACCGCCGTAGTTGCTGCTAGCTTACTAGAAATCATTTTGTCAACAACATCACCAGAAACACGTTCTAGGTGTTTTCTGTACTTGTCCCAGTTGACCACGTTGCTAATTTTAGGACCATGCATACGAAAGTCGGCAGCAAACATAAAAATCGGATATTGATCACTTCCCATGCGGTCAGGCGCTGTTGACCAACTCACGCGGACGTCAGGTAAATGCAGTGTCAGGTCTATAGCTGTCGCTGAGGCTGGAGGCCAGAAAAAAGTGGGGCTTCCGTCATTGGCAACACAGGTCCAAACTGTCAAAAACCTCTACAAGTTTGCGTCCACGGGAATCCGTGTTCCTGTCACCCCAAACGGCATGATGGGCATTGAAATCACCGCAGATGATTCTAGGTGCTGGGCAGCGGTCGCAGAGCTGCTGTAGAAACAAATCTAATGCTACCTTCTTCCGCGGAGACACGTACACGGATGCAATAGAAAGGGTTCGAGAGCAGAGCTGTATTCTCACAGCCGCTACCTCAATGTCATCCGTGCAAAGATCGGCAACGCTTAGAGAAACATGTGGAATTTCTCTTCTTATGTAAAGCGCAGCACTTCCTGCAGAAAATGACGTTATGCTGCAGTTTTATGGGCGACATATCCAGTCAAACATCTCCCGCTTGGCAGGCCAGCTTCTGACAGGGCCAATACTGGAACACAAGTCTCTTTCAAGAATAGTTTGAGTTCAGCTAACCGACTTAAAATCCCAGCGCAGTTCCACTGCAATATAAACGGCACTTTTCGGTGCATATGAGATCCACGAGGTTTAGCCCCATCCATTCTAGTTCGCAAGGAAGTTTGCTGCGAAGGTGGAAATTAGGGACTCAAAAGAAAGCACCAGCTGTAGGAAGTTCTTCAGGTTACCAGGCGCCATCGCTGGAACATGTGAACGCAGGGCCCCAAACAAAACATGAAGAAGGTCAAACATACCTTGATTTTTGAGCTCCTTATTTTGCGCAACGCACTCACAACATCGGCAAAAGATGCCGACGGGGACACACTCTTGGCCGCAGTAGCTGGTTTTTTTGTCACTTGTGCATATGAGGGTCCCCCTTGCCGTGGAGTCTGGCTGTGATCCGGCCGCTCAGGAACATGGACACTTTTTGCTGGAGGTCGAACAGTCGACTCGCGCGCACTGGGCATTGGCGTCTTGCTGGACTCAGGTCTCTTAGGGACACTGTAGGGCAACGCAACAACATCAGACTCCAATACTGGGAACTCGTCTAATCCTAAGACAGGCGTCTCAGTCGGTGGGGGTTTTGGACCAGCAATAAAGGACATCCGATGGGGCAGAGCGCTCACACGGAAGGGGCAGCCTCCGAAACTCGCTGGATGATCGCCACCGCAATTGGCGCAAGCAAAATCTGCCCTGCAGGTTTTTAAGCTGTGGTCGCCTCCGCACCGCTTACAGCGTCGATCCTTTGTGCAAACTTTGGCCACGTGCCCAAACCGTTGGCATCTAAAACACCGTGGAGGAGCTTCAGTGAAATCTGCAACTGTGTGTTTTGTGAATCCCAGATCAATTTTTTCGGGGCGCTCTGAGTTGGGAGCGAATGTCAACACGATAGAGTTTGTAGGTTTCGCAGCCCATTCTTTTCCTGGAGACTCCGCACGACGCGCAAGTCGTTTCACGTGCAGTACACCTTGTGGTTTCAGATAATCAAGTAGGTCGCGTTCTGAATACCACTTTGGTACACACTTAATAACACAGGCGTTCTCCATGTAGGAATGGCGCAACCGCACGTTAACTTTGATGCCAAAAATCTGGGAGCTCTGCAGGAGCTTGTCCACCTGCTCTTCCGTCGAGACATCCAGCTGAAGAGCCTCTAGCATGGTGAACCGACTTCGAATCGGAGCTGATCCCAGCAGTGATTGAATGGCCGCGAAAAGTAAGATGGGATTCTTCTCTCTTAAATCAACCCCCTTTTCTGTGGGCTCAACCACTACCGGGATCCCTACCGTTCGTTGCTTGCGATGACTCACCAACTTGAAGCCCTCGTTGTCCACGTCAGCCATATCGGCCACTGACTCGTCACCGTCCACGATCGTTGACTCAGCCCCACTTACCGATGAGGTCTGGCTGGACGGGTGGTCGAGTCCATGTTCTGGTCGCTCCTCAGCCTGGGAAGCCATGTCCGCCTCTTCCGAGCCAGCCTCCTTTGAATGGCGTGGTCCCTTTAGGCTTGCCGGCGCCGGAGCAGCCGCACTCTTCCCGTAGGTACAGTACCGCCTTGAAGATGCTGCCGTCCTCGAATATTCAAATAAAACTAGGTAAATTAGGAAAAATTAGCTAAATAAACAGAGCTGAGGCGACAGGCGATCGAACAACGTCTTCGTCTTCGTCTTCCTCTTCCTCCTACCCGTGCTACGCGTGTGGGTCAGTTTGTATTACAATACTCACACTATCGCTGCTTTTTTTTTTTAATTCATGCCCACAGGTTGTGTAAGGCCGCTCTTCATAAACGCGTACATTTTTTTTTCCCCTTAGCTTGCGGTCACTGCGGGCCTCCGGTCTACGTGGAGAGCTCTCAGTGAAGCTCCGAGCTCCCCCCTACCCGCCTACCCCCCCTCCCCTCCCCCCAAGCAGTGGCAAAGGCGCAGGAGGCACTGGCTGCTTCGGCCGTCACAGCACAGCTGTGACGGCCGAAGACACCTGGCTTTGTTAAGCGCACCAGGAATGCATCCGAGGCGCAAACAACGAGCACGTGGTGCCGCTTGGTCTTAGGAAGCATTCCCACAGCGGCAGAATACGAACCACCTCGCATTCCGCGAAGGGCCCCTTTTTTTCTTTTTTGGCATTCTCGATGGCACCGAAGCGTCGCGGTTCTCCGCCGTCTGAAATTCCTGCGGTGAGCAGCGGATTAGTGGTACCGCCAATTAGCTGAAAATAAAAAAAACGTTTCATCCTTCGAGAGGCGACGCGTGGGTGCGGCAGGGAAGGGGAAAGCATCAAGCAATAAGGGCGAGAACTCCCCCCCCCCGGGGGGGGGAGAGGGTTTTCAGAATGTTTTCTGTATGTGTTTCTTTTTTTAGCCAGGCCCCGGGCTCGAAGTTGGGTCCAACCTTCAGGGGCTGTGGCTACTACCTCCATTGGTTATCGAAGGTTAGGGCGGACCTCAAAATATTCCCGCCCTAACTTTTTTGTTTGAAAAAGCTTTAAAATTCCATGTAAAATCATTGGAGAGTAGTCTTGTCTAGTTGAGCTAGAGGCTCCGTGCAGTGGCACGTAATTCTACAGACCAAGGCTCTAACCTCGTGTTGATGAGTAAGGTCTTGTCTAGTTTTTCTGTGTGAGATCTTTTATTTTAAGTGACAGTTCGACTGTCTGTGTGACTCAGCCTGTAACGCAGTTTGCCAATGTACATCCTGTAAATATATTTTCTCTTTCTCTCCATCATCTGGCATCAATCATCGTCTGCTCCCTCAACACAGTCGAATTCACGTTTGGAGAGGCCCTGTGCTCCTCCGAAGAAACGCCAAGAACTAGCAAAAAATTACTGGTTGCATAAAGTTTGTATCAGCGTTACTGGAAACCGCTCTTATTCGACGAAACTAGCTGTAATATTTAAGTATTTAGCGCGCATTGCGAAACGGAAGCGAAACCGAAATAACACCTAAACTTTACCCTGCGGAGACCGAAATATCTAACCTAGTGCATAGTCCCCGAGTATGCTAGAGATCCATAAATTATTTGGTTGGAAAGCTATGAAGTTCACAACCTTTAAATGGCGATTTTTTACGATAGAAGAAAGTGGTAGGCTTCTAACTTCGTTTTTCTGTAATTCTAGCCGTTATGTTAAAATCCGCTCCTTCTCAAATTAGCCAATTCCTTACTAGTGCGTTCAAGGCAATCGACTGAACTAACTCAACTGTGACTTAGCTACTGAAGAATTCCATGCCTTTCTGTCTCCTGCGTGTGCGGGTTCGCCCGCGAGGCAGTGCTTGATCACTTAGAATCTGGAGGGAATGGCCGCATCATCGTGCTCATCATCGTAGCAACAATTACAATTTCTGGCACAGAGAGCGTAGCCGCGATCGCCATCGTCACCATTCTCGTTGCGGATTGGACGTTCCCCAGTGTGGGGCCTAGCAATGTTCGTCCAAGGCGCAGCAGAGGAAGAAGAAGAGCGGGCGGCACCCGTGCTTCGCGCAGGAGCGGTCACGGCAGTTCCGGTACCGACGCAACGCCCACCAAGACGCCCCCACGGCCGCCCGCGCTGGCGGGCACCCGCCGCCGGCTCAGCGTGTGCCAACCCATGGAGTCCGTCATCTTGCTCAACGAGAGCAGGGGTTCGGGTTCGCCCACCTCACCCGGGGGCTGCAGCTCGGCCGAGGAGACGCTGCGCTTGGAAGGCTGCCTCTCCGCCGAGCGGCAGCTGCTCAGCTTCGTGCATGGATATCCGCTGGAGGGCCGCACCATGCTCCTGTACGGGGCGTCCGGCTCGGCCTTCATCTACCTCGCCAAGCTGGCGGCCAAGGAGAACCCCCGCTGGAAGGTGCACTACGTTCGGGTGAAGCACTTCCTGGGCCGCACTCCGGGGCGCGACTGCCAGAAGGAACTGCAGTCCCTCTTCACCGCGGACAAGGGCAAGGGAACGGTGAAGATGGTGTTCTTCTACCTGCTGGACACCATTTACGGGAACACACTAGCGCCGGACGAGATGGAGTACGCGCAGCGGTTCCGGCGCGAGCTGCCCGATTACCTGAGGCAAGCGGTTTCGTCGGAGAACGAAGAGCTGGCCGTGGTGGCGTCCGCGAGGAAGCCCTGGCTCCTCCAGCGGGACCTGGAGCCCCTCTTCGAACGGTGGGTGCACGTGGGCTTGCCGGGATCGGCTGAGAGGATGCGGCTCATCAAGGCGCACATCGGCCAGGTGCCCTGCTCGCTGAGCGACGCCAACATGCTCCAGCTGTCGCGAATGACCGAGGATTACACCTACTCGGAAATCGGAAACGTGGTCCAAGAGGCCCACCTGGGTCCCTTCAAACGGATAGAAGTGGCGACGCACTTCCGCCAGGTGGGGCGTCAGTGGGAAGTCTGCGCGCCCACAGACCGCGGCGCTGTCGAGCTGTCGTGGCACACGATGAAACCGACGGACGTCAAGGAGCCCATCGTGTACGGGGACCTCCTGGATGGCTTCGTCAAGGTGGAGCTCCGTCGAACTGACAAGGAGCTGGCTCAAATGGAGGAGACCCAGAAGGCTCACCCTGAACGCAACAAGACTGAATCCCCGGGCGCTCAGGAGCAATCGCGCTCCCAGTCTCCGCAGTGACGTCCAGCTGCAATGCTCTCATCACTGCGGTATATAAACGTGACTGTGACCCGACATAGAATTTTTGCTTTCCCCGTTGCTTGTTCCTGTGACCCCGCATTGACATCGTGGAGCAACTTTCAGCGTAAGTGGAGAGAATACGCGGACCGAGTAATATATTTTTGAGTGATCCCGGGTGAAAAATGAGTTTTAAATAATTTTTAAATAATTCCAGGGATGCATTTAATGGCAACATTTTCACCACGCATTTTTTACAAATATTCTACGTCCGTCCACGCCCCAAAAGTCTCACCGCAATAAAATTCGTGTTGAAGGATATAGGCATTCGTGGGGTTATAGACCAAGCCAATTAGATTCGTAACCGGCGCCTCTAACCGCTGGCCTTACTCCACAATGCCGTTTATGACGTTTTACAGCGATAGCTGTTAGGCGTCGGCGTCGACGCCGTCGCCGTCGGCGTAACCCACCCACCGGTTGCGCCGGTCAACCTGGGTCACACAAGCCTACGGGTGGCTCTGTTTGGAACAGCCGCCTGCCAGTGCAGGGGTGCATCACATGACTAAACTCAACATTTATCGCTGAATCTTGTGCTACATGGTCCTATCCGTCCTGAGTTTTTTTTGTTTTCTGGTTGGTATTTCAGCAAACCTAATCCTTTTGCGGTTCAGCGGGCTTTGTGGAACTGTCGCTCTATCAGCTTCCACCAGATTTACACTGCATTTCTACCCAGCTTAATCCGGATGTCATAATTCTGCAAGAAACGTGGCTTTCAACCGACAAACATTTTCATATCAAAAATTACCGTTCATTTCGCCTAGACCGCCAGTCAAGAGGAGGGGGTTTACTAACTGTAGTCTCTTCAAAATTTTGCCACGGGGTTATGGTATCTTTTCAACAAATGTCACCTGACTGAGATTTTGGCACTAGACATTGTACTTCCTGGGTGCTCTCCATTTTCAATAGCAAATTGTTATTTCCCCAATGGAGTCCAGGATGTTAGACCTCTAGACTTGTTACTCGCTAACTGGAAAAAACCAGTTTTCGTGGCTGGGGACTTCAATTCTCACCATGTGTCGTGGGGTTTTAGGACTAATACATGCGGCAAGCGCCTTTGGGACTGGGTTTCTGTTCACAACCTGATGTGCTTAAATTCAGGATCGGCCACTTATCTTCGCTCACACCCTCAATCTGTTTTAGATCTCACGTTCATTAGTCCTGGAATTGGCGTAACGAATTGGTCGACTGTTGATAGCGGCACCTCAAGTAACCATATACCTATTCATTATGATATCATATGTCGTGTTACTCCGGCGTCTTCTCAGTTGCGGTCACATGTAAATTATGACAGATTTCAGACGGCGTTGCGCTCTGCCCTTGCTTCAGTGTCCAACATCGTCTAGGCCCACCAGTCAGCAAGCATATGTCTGGCTATAGAGGAAAGCCGTAAAAAGTCGGAGTTCCTGGTGAAGCCAACAAAAGGGAATTCTTATAACCGGCGGAATGCGGACTGTACAAGAGATTACAGGCGGAGGAAGGCAGCATGGAAAAAGCTTCTTCATAACCAATGCCCGAATAACTGGAGTGATTATAAATTTATTGCAGTCACCTTTAAACGCACAGTTTCTCGCGCGAAGGAAAAATATGACTCAGAACACTTCGATTATCTTGCAAAGGCGGGCAACCAACGTGCACTATTCAGTTTTCTACGGTCTAGGAAACAGCTCATGTCCTCACATAATTTTCAGTCATTAGTTATGTCACCTGAAGAAGCTATCCAGGCGGTTGAATTAATTGCCTCAGGCCTGCAAAAGCGGTTCTCGTCTTTACTACCTTTGCGCCCAATGTTGTTTGCACCAGTCGTGCCAAATGATAATGCCTCATAAGTAAATCTATCAGAGCTATCTCAAGTTGTCCAGAGATTGCCAGCTGCTGCTCCTGGTCCTGATGGTGTTACTACAAAGATGCTCAAAATTCTCTTTGAAGAGTCTCACAACTCCTTTTTGCACCTAATAAACTACTCTCTCAAACACGCTTGGATACCTTCTGAGTGGAAGCTGTCCAAGGTGATCCCTTTACTTAAAAATCAGGGTGGAGGCTATGAATTGGATAATATTAGGCCAATTTCTTTAACATCCAACGTGGTAAAGTTGATAGAAAGGGTGTTACTAATTCGGGTGTCAGCCATTGTGGACCGCAAAACTATACTCAGCCCGTGCCAACTCGGTTTCCGGCCACGGTGTTCGATATAGAATGTGCATGCTGATCTTGAGAGCAGAATTATCCTTGCTCGTCGTCAACACCTGGTCGCGGCTTTGGTTACGTTAAACGTCGCCAAAGCTTACGACAGTGTAGAACACTCCATCCTGATACATAGGCTACAGTCTCTTCAATTTCCAGATTATATAGTTGCATGGCTATCTGCATTTCTTTATAACAGGGAATTCTTTTGCGTCCATAATGGTGTTCAGAGAGGTACAGGCAAACGCGAGGTGTACCGCAAGTAGCTGTTCTTTCTCCTGTGCTCTTTAATATTCTGTTAAGCTCAATTCCTCTCCACCGCCATGTACGCACTTACGTCTATGCGGACGACGTTGCGTTTTTTGCTGCTGCCCCGGATATACATTCCCTGTATGGTCTGTTGCAGTCATATTTGAATACACTTGAGCACTGGTTGAGCGCATTACACCTGAAGTTAAATGTTGGCAAGTGCGCCACCCTTGTTTTCCCTCTATACACTCCTGTAGTGGTCTCTCTCACTTGACAGTTAAAAATAATACCGCAGGTTCAATCCCTAAAATACCTTGGGGTCATTTATGACAACAAACTCACCTGGCGACCTCATATTGACCATGTCGCGGCGAAAGGGACTCGTGCCGTGGGCATGTTACAAAGATTATGCCATCACCGGTACGGCATGCGCAGAGATGCGCTATTAATGATCTACACAATTTATGTCAGGCCAATTTTAGAATTTGGATCAGTGTTGTTTTCAGGTTCGGCTACTTATAAACTTCGTCCTCTCGTCCTTTTAGAGAGGGAAGCACTTCGCATGTGCCTTGGCCTTCCAAAATTTGTGGCTATCAATGTGCTGTACCTTGAAGCCCGCATTCCGCCTCTCTTATCACGACTTCAATTTTTAACTGTGCAAACTTACCTCAGGATCTATGAATCCCATTTCCACCGTTCCCAAAGCATTTTCTGTTGTCAGCCAACCTCCTTTTTGGTGCCCCTGGTCTCGTTTCAATTCCCCTTAGGTATTGTTTGTGCAAAGATTCCTTCAGCCTTTAGATGTAAACATTTATGATATCCTTCCTGCGCTTCGCAAATGGGCCCGCTATTCACATTGTTTTCGACGACATATTCCCAAAAAAATGCAAAACTTTTGCCACCGAGTATTCTAAATGGTCTTCTAGAAGATCATCTGAGGACCCTACCTACAGATATAGCAATAGCCACTGACGCATCGCAATGCAATGAAAAATCAGGTGTGGGAATATTTTGCTCGCATTTAGACTGGTCCTTTTCACTGCGCCTTCCAGATTTCACACCTATTTTTCAAGCAGAGTTTCTAGCAGTTGTACTTGCTCTACGCAAGCTAGACCCCTCTATTACAGCAGTTGCAGTAATTACTGATTCTTTATCTTTGTGTTCGTCCCTCGCTGCACATGTTGACGGTCCCATTTTAACAACTTTCTTATCCCTACTTCCTCCGCATTTGTGCCTTGTTCATTTAGTATGGGTTCCCGATCACAGCAGTGTGACAGTAATAGAGATTGCTGACAATCTCGCAAAGGCTTCCCTCAGCGGCCCCGTGTTGCCAATCATCCCGGTTACAGCCTTTATTACAGCATATAGATTTCGGCGACGTGCGTTTTTAAGCACGCAAGACACAACACTTTTAACATCGGCGGATTATGAGCACCTTAAATATTATTGAACCAGGAAAATTTGTTGCTCTCGGCAGCTTGAAGTATCACTGATGAGGCTGCGCTGCCGCATCCCCCCTCTAAATTTCTATTTACACAAGTCGGGTTTGGCGCTCTCTCCCCTTTGTGCATTTTGCCGTGAGCCTTAATCTATAGAACATTTTTGGCTGCATTGTCGCCGATTCAACTCTCTCAGAAAAGGTTGCTGGAGGAGCCCTTGCAGCATCTTGGACATAGTTTGAGCAGCCCGCTCTTGCTATCATTTGGCGCCACCACATTTGGGTTCAGCCACAGATCTGTTTGTACCGCTGTTCTAAATTTCCTAATAGAATCTCACCGACTGCCTTGCTAAGTGTTCCAAACTTTTCTTTTCCATCAATTATTACATTTTAACTTAATCATTATTATTTAATCCCTCTCTTTATTATTATTCATTAAATTTTGAAATCAAAACTCTCATTCCTTTTCTGTTAAAGATGAAGAATTCATCGGTGTTGCGCTCCCACGTGCTTTTCCTTTTTATTAACTGCGTTCAGGTAAATAGCCACCCGATTCTTGGCCGATGCCCCAGTGTGGGTATGTGCCATCTTTTGATAGGCTAACAACAACAACAAGATTAATTTGCGAGCTGCAGGAAGTCAGCTATCCAGTATCATCGCTCAGAGAATGGTGGGTGCGAGCAACAAACCATAGTCGGATACAACTTAAATCTGCAGTGGAGCTCTATATATCCTCCTTGGTGAAGTTCCGCCTACATTCAAGACCGCCGAACAGAATTCCTTCGTGGCAAAAAGTACACCGTTGGCAAAGCTTTTCTTGTGACGAGACAATATTATAAGCTGAACAGTTGTAATGCCTCTGGCTTTTTCGTTACAACAAACAATTATATAAGAAAGCTGAATTTGTTCACTGTTTTAATTAGTGAGCGCAGTGATACAGGATGCCGCGCACCATGGCCAGTGTTAGCAACTGCTGCTTTTTTTAAGTTGTATCCTACTATATTATAAACACCTAATTTTAGTTGCTTTATGGAGGTAAAACGCTAAGGCGCCCGTGTGCTGTGCGATGTTAGTGCACGGAAAAGATCCCCAGGTGGTCGAAATTATTCCGGAGCCCTCCACTACGGCAGCTCTTTCTTCCTTTCTTCTTTCACTACCTCCTCTATTCCTTCCCTTACGGCGCAATTCAGGTGTCCGCCGATATATGCGACAGATACTGCGCCATTTCATTTCCCCAAAAAACCAACCAACCAATCGTTTCTTCTTCCTTCAAATGATGTGTTAGATATAGAACACATGCATCACCGCGTGATATTCGCCTACGACCGCTAAATAATTTAGAATTGAATTTCTTCTCTCATGCTGTTTCGATTTCATCGACCAAACGATGCTTGTGGCGTATAGTTGACCTTGAGGCACGAAAAGGCCTGAAATGTAAACGGTGATGTGCAGTTTTAATTTACTACAACAATGATCCCAGCCTGCTTCGAGAGCTGGAGTGACAGCAAACGATGTATCAGCAGTTATATTGCTGTTATTTTCTTCCTCACGTGACCCAAAGGTCAACTACACGTAACAGCCTTCATTCGGTAGATAAACCGAACCAGCGACAAGAATAATTCAGTTGTTCAGCGGTCCGAGGTCAATATCATAATGTATAATGCATCATTTCAAAGAAGAGAACACGCGAGGAACAACTCTGGTGTCTTTAGTCCTTCTAGAGTGGAATGCGATAGCATTAGATATAAAATTTTTTTGCAGCTTCTGCTGAAACCTCTTTGTGTGTTTTTGTCAGTTTCTTTGCAATTGCCGGTCCCTCAACAGCCATATTCGGACTGCAAGCTGCAGTAGCATGCCTCTTCTATGGTGTGACGGTGCCGACATTTCCATATACTTGCGAGCCCACTTAAAACGGCCGCAGTTTTATCTTATGCTCGATTATCTGGAAGGAGGATGGAGCTACCGCCAAAATGTGTATTAGAACTGCAGCACCGCTTCTCAGATAAAACGAACAACCACGGCCGCACCATTCGGCTACAACGAACGAGGTGGCGCCGCAAGTCACTCCCGCAGTCGAAAAACTCACGCTTGGATCCTGCCAGCATGCACGGTGACCGAAAATGTATCCTAGCTGCCGTGTCCCCCCTCAACGAGCACGCGTGTGTGTGTTCAGAAGCGTGAATTTCTGGGCGAGTTGGTACATGTTCAAGAGAAAAAGAACAGCGAAAAAAAGACGCAGGACAAGGAGAAGACACACAGATTGTCGTGACAGTCTGTGTGTGTCTTCTGCTGGTCCTGCGTCGTTTTTTCGCTGGTTTTTGTAGCGATAGCTACATTACGGTAGCATTTCGAGCCTTCAGCGTGGCGGCGCCGCCGCCCCGTGGCTGCGCCGCCACCCTGTGGCTGCGCCGCCACAGCGCAGCCAAGGAGTTCCACTCGGCCAGCTGTAGCTATCGCGTCACTCCAGGTTTAACCAGAGCTAAACCACCGCCAATTTTGTAGCGATAGCTAGATTATGGTAGCAAGTGTCTTCATCTGTCAGTAGATGGCGCTAGGAAGAACGCGCAGCTAAAGTCACTGGAACGGGAAAAGTACCGCATTCGCTTTCTCTCGCCGCCGCGCCGGCGGGCCAGCGCGCGCGCGCTCCTGATTCGTTCTACGCGGTGACGTGGTCATTCCCCGCCATAAATGGTCCGCTCGCTGCTTCCTCGCGGCCGCCGGCACACAGATCGTCCGGAGCATTACGTAGCCCTTGCTCTTATGGGCCGAGATAAGCGTGCACAGCATTGCCAGTCGCGTAGTGACGCTTGTGCCGTTCATGCCTGCGTAGAGACTGCGCACGGCCGTCGCTTCAGCGGTGCTGGACCAAATATGGCGCTCCGGTGATGGTTGCGGTACTTTTCCCGTTCCAGTGACTTTACGCGCGCATAGGGTGCCTCGATGCCAGCGCCGCCGTTCAGGGTGGAGATAACTTTAACGGCGCCGCCATATTGAATCACACGGGATCAGCTTCGCTAGTGTTCTTTACGGCGCCATTCATGCTCTTGGAACGCTTCAGAGTGCTTTGACTTGAACAGTATTTTTCGTCAGTATCGCACTGCGCTATCTATACTCATAATAGCCATATTAACATCCGAAGGTCGAAGACGTAATTGTACGACGTAATTTTAGGGCCCCGAGTGGTCGAGGTTGAAAAATTAGTGTGCCGTCTGCTGGTTTGAAAAACGCGCTATTATTTTAAACATCCGTTGCCCAGCAGGTGCTTCCGCTCCGTGAGAGTGGAAGAAATAGTTTTCTTTCTTTTTCTGCGTGCTTTTTTTTATTCGAGAAGTGTGCTATGAGGCATAAGTTGAAAAAGGAAAGGGGGAAGGAATGCACGGGATTGAAAGTTAAAAGAAGGAGTGAAGAACCGTTGCGCTGAGGTAGTCGCAGAGGTTGTTAATGAAGCGGTTGTCCATTGTCCACTTCACGAAGTCACTGTCGCGGTTCCACCGAAGGCCCACCTCCCTGAGGAGCCGTTTTCTGATAGCAGCCGTCGCTGGGCACGTCCACAACAAGTGCCGCACATCACAAATGTCCGGTGCAGCGCTACAGTGAGGGCACCTGTCAGGCACTGGCAGATCTTTGGCACGCCACCGATGACGGACAGATGGTGTCAGAGCCGCCCCTGCCCGAATCCGACGCACGGATACCTCCTCCTGCCGAGTAAGACTACGGGGGAGAGGGTGCGAACACGGAGGAATTAGAGCGCGTGTTCGCTGGCGCAGAACTTCGGAATCGGAAACATGGGACAGGAACGGATCTGGGGGAAGAGGGGAAGGTGGCGGATCGTCTAATGTATGAAGATGAGTCATAGCATCCGCTTGAATGTTATGTGGATCCTGGGCATGGCCGCGAATCCAGTGTATGCGCACAGGACATGGATACTTTGCGCAGAGCACATGAATAGATTGTGAAATCTGGAACGTTCGTCGAACAGCCTTAAGCTGTTTAAGGGC
Organism: Amblyomma americanum; assembly: GCF_052857255.1. NCBI lineage: Eukaryota > Metazoa > Arthropoda > Arachnida > Ixodida > Ixodidae > Amblyomma > Amblyomma americanum. The sequence continues at coordinate 67,080,820 of NC_135499.1, forward strand.
GGCGCGGAAGTCGGTGTAAATATGAACTGTATTGAATGTTGGAACGAGCGGAAGGGAAGCAATGGCATTATAAATGGCTTGAAGTTCCAATGTCAGGGGAGTGCACGTATCCGCAGTATACGTCGCGCGAGAGTTGAGATGCGGATGAGATGGACTATAGACAGCAGTAACTCCCCTCTCTGCAGAATGTGATGCATCCGTGTATAATATGCACCCTTCAGGCAGATACGCTGCTGATACCGACGGGGAAACAGTGGGGCGATTGTCAGTGAGCAGGCAATAGGACCACGGGGGAAGTGTCTTTAAACGATGAAGTTTGAGAGACTGTTTTCGAGCTCTATTTGCCACCCGTTTGCCGATGATTTCACTGAGTGTATTAAGTTGGGCGAACTCCTGTAGCACAGGTATGGGTGTTAAACGAGGCAGATATGTTATGACGCGCATAGCCTCACGATTGATAGCTTCAAGGGAGTCCCACTGTCTGCGGGTGAGACGTTGAAATTGTGCCTGATATACTATCCGTGGCTGAAGGATAGAGCGCACAAGCTGGCGGGCCGTATGAGCACGTGCGCCACCAGAGCGCATAGCTATGCGACGAATCAGACCTAGAGTAGCGTGAGCCGATTTACGGGTGGCTGTCAGCCACGGGGTGCCAGGCCCAGATGTATGGAAAAGAAGACCAAGAATACGAACAGTTTCTACCTGAGGAATCAGAGAATTATGTACCGTAATATTTAAAGGGGGAGCTTTCCGTAAGGCGGCTTTATTTCCAATTCGAATGAAACATGATTTAGTAGGAGAGTGTGTTAGACCCAGAGGTGGGAGGCGAGATGTCAAGACATCCAGTGCGTGTTGAAGGACCGACTGATGAATTGACGCATCTGTATGACAGCACCACAAGGTGATATCATCGGCATATGCAAGCACGCGGATAGAAGGGATGGTCTCTAGGGCTCGAAGAAAAAGGAATTAAAGCCAAATTAAGTAATGTGGGGGCGAGAACGGAGCCCTGCGGCACTCCTCTATTGGAAGTGAAGTTACCAAAGGGCTTCCCATGGACACGCACGCTGAAGGTTCGATTTGCTAAAAAGGCGTGAATGGAGAGGAGGAACCGGTGACGGAGACCAAGAGCTTGAAGGGAGGCAAGAATGGCAGAGTGAAGGATGTTATCATATGCCTTTGTTATGTCTGTAGCGATTACGGTTCGTACAAGGTGACTCTGCGGAGAGTGGTCAAGCACGTCAGCAGCCAAAGTAGCAAGGCCGTCCTCCGTTCTAATTTGTGGGCGGAAACCAATTTGGGAATCTGGGTAACAATCATGGGATTCCAGCCACCACGACAAGCGTGCGGCTAGAATGTTTTCATAAAGCTTGCAGATGGTAGGCGTAAGGGAAATTGGACGAAGGGCCGAGAGATCTACTGGAGGCTGACCTGACTTGGGTATTGGAACCACAATAGAATGCTTCCAGTCTCTCGGCATGACGCCAGAAAGCCACACTTCGTTAAAAGTATCAAGTAGGGTTTGCAAAGCGCTCCCTTCCAAGTTACGGAATAAGGAGTTAGGTATGCCGTCGTGCCCGGGAGTAGTAGTAGTCTTTAAACGTTCAATGGAGGCCAGCAGCTCTGCCATGGTGAGGTCAGAAAAAATCCCATCGGGGGGCTCTGTTACCGATAAGTCAGGTGGAGACGTAGCGGTGCAGTCATGGTTTGGAAAAAATTGACGGGCCGCTTGTTGTGCAAATGTGTCCTCATCCACATTTAGCGCGAGGCGAATGCTCTCTGTAATCTGCAACCTGAGAAGGGCGCTCCCTGGCGTGAAACACTCTCCAAAGATGTCGATTGCCCTGCGTAGAGGACAGGCGGGCACACCATGCAGCCCAGCGTTGCCTGCCTAGCCGCTTTGCATAGCGCCGCGCCCGTGCGGTAGCGCGGTGAAGAGTAGGAAGAGACGAAGGGTCATCGGGGTGACGAGTAGCGTAAAGATCCGCCTGGCGACGAAGAGCCCACAGATTCAAGAGATGTATATCCGGGTTTGGGTCGTCTTCATTTGCAGTAGTGGTAATAGTGTGAGTAGCGAGAACAGCAGAGAGAGTAGACAATGCTGAAGAGGGGTTGAATGTCGATAAATGATTGTCTGCGCGTACAGAGTCCCATGATGTTATTCGTACAGTGCGGCGTATTTTTCGTAGACGCGTAGGCGTGAGGGAGATAAAAATAGGGCTGTGATCGCTACCCCAAGGATCAGAATCAACAGCCCAACGAGGGTTACCGGGGCCTAACCACCAAGTCAAATCAGGTGAATACGGGCCACCTCGTGGGCGGGTAGAAGTATTCGGGTGGTTTAAAAGTTGAAAGGAATGATCCGAAAAGCTTCCTTGGATGTGTGCACCCCTTGAGGAATCCGATGGGTAACCCCACGCAGTGTGTGCGCCGTTGAAGTCACCACCAACTAGAATAGGGATACCCGAGTTGCTAGAACGTAGAAAACGAACCCATCCCTGATTGGGAGATGCGGAGCCAGGACGACTATAAAAAGAAACTAGAATAAGGGGTGTGCGTGCAGGTTTTACGAGAAGGGCGACAACCTCTTGACGTGTGTTGCACCACCGTGAAAGGTCGAGCGGTGTGTGCGGAACTGAACTGTGAATATAAAATCAGATTTACCTGGGCTGAGGGAAAAGGCGGTGCAACGGCGATCAGGGATAGAGGGAGAATGGTATGCGCAGAAACATGAAAGGCGTGGGAGTGCATTATGCTCTTGCAGTAGGAACGCCCATGCCCTCAGCTTTCCGTCGCGAAGGCGGATGTTCACTTCAGAGGCCTTATTAGCGAATCCTCGACAGTTCCACTGCACCAACACCGATGATGATGCGCTATCCATGACGAGGTCGAAGAGCTTCCACGATGAGGAATGTCACCTGCTTCATCAGCGCTAATATCTTATCCACTGTCGAGGTAGTCACGGCTAACAGGTGGTCGGCACCTGATTGTGGGCCAGTGCTTACCCTAGGTGATTCCTCTGATGATTGCTCCCGAGTTATTAGAATTCTTCGAGAGGATTGAGAACGACGCTGTTCCCGGCGCTGGGTGAGTTCGTCTAGTCGGCGGCGAGCCTCCGCGATTGCATTGTCTAAAGCTGTGTCTTCATCTGTGGTATCCACTTGTGATGGATGCACTGGACGTTTTGGCGTACCATTTGATCCGGGAAGGTGAGCCGCTTGTGCATATGTACGCTGGTGAGGAGACGTATGGCGAGCAGTGGGCTCAGATAAAGGAAGTTCAGGGAAGTCGTTGTCGTCACATGCGAGAGCTGCAAAGCGATTACTTGTAGGAACATCCATTTTTGCAGGCGACTTGTGAAACTTCTTCGCTTGCTTCTTCTTTGGACAAGCGGGGGAGCGAATGTCATGGTCCGGCGATTTGCACAGGGCACAATGAACTGTTGGTTCATTCATGTCGGCCACAGCTGCTGGATTAGGGCAGGTTTTTGCATATGTCCTTCTTTGTGGCAGTGATAACAAAAAATACGACGAGGTCGGAAAGGCTGTGGTTTGACGATCGCACCGTAGTAGGTAAGGTACTTCGGGAGAGTCAACGGGCCTTGCAGGATGGGCAGGTATGAGCCCCGGCGACCCATAGGCCGTGCTTGCAGTACAACGTGAGTTGAGCAGCGAATATGTGCGCGCACCTCCTCGGGAGGGCTCGTGCTGTCGACATGATAAACCATGCAGCGGAGCGTGTCAGGACCAGATGCAAAATATATATGCACCGGGACATGCTTGCTGTCATCCAGGGGGATCCGCGTAACTGCGCAAAGTTTCTGGGCGTCCATCAAGGATGACAAATTTATCGTGATGGTGTTCGATGGGCGATGGACGACAAACCCGCAGTAGTTCGTAGAGCCAAGAGCGTGGTCAATTGTGGCTTGAACATTCCGGGCAGGGATGACAGTCATATCAAAGCGCAATGTAGGCTTGATGGTAACGCGGAACGAGCTCGCAGCAGGCGGAAGAGAGCCTTGACTCACGGGAGGCATCTGTGGAGGAGGCTGAGAAGCTGGTGACGGCCCTTGGTGGGAATACTAAACTGCGCGACGGGCACAGTTTCTTGAGGGAGTGCCACGGGCACGGAGGCGGTAGAGCAGTCCATGTCACAGGCCAAAGTCGTAGCATCGGAAGACGGCGCAGGCTGGAGGCCCAGAGGCGCTGACGATTGCGTGGACGTGGAGGTTGCGTCAGGTGGCAACACAGCGGGTATCCGCGTAGATGTCGTCGACAACGCAGAATCCATGCAGACGCGTAGCGCGGCCTCGCTCGGCAGCGCCGAGCTAAGCCTAGCTTGCCCCTGAGGGTTCCGGTTGGGTTTTCTCACTTGAGAATGCGTCCACCGTGCCGGGAAATTCTCCGCAGGGGCGTCGTCAGCATTCGGTCTCACGGAGGGCACTGTCCGACCCACGCCCCACGCGAGAAGACAGCAAAAAGCGAAAACACGGACCTAAAAGCAGACACGTAGCCACCCACTAGGTCTTCGTCTTCTTTTTCCGACCGCCACGTGCTTTTTGGTTTTTCATGTCCTGCGCTTTAAAACAGCCGCTCGCGCGCTGCGGTTGGTTTCCCTTTCGTCGTGCGGGCTGTTTCCGTTTGTTGTGCTCGAAAAGGCTGATGTCTGTCTTCTTTTAATCTATAAAAGCATAACTTCGAGTTGCTCACCTGTTTATTGCTCGCAGGGGTGCAATTATATTTTTTCACAGGCGGGCGCTTGTATATAAAAATGATGCCACCGTATACCAACGTTGCCACTCCGCCTGCGTTCTCTTTCTCGAGGCCCATGAAAACTGATTGCCCCTCGTTGGCTTTAGGGTAAAGGATTATTACAAGTTTTTCACTCGATCCTTTCATTTTTCTGACAGGCGCACAAACACCGAGCTAGTGCTCTTGCGTGTGCTCATAGCTGACTTCGCTTGCGTCATAGACATGCGCACCGGTATCTCTACTGCGATTCCTCAGTTCGTGAAACCCATTTCCGCATATATTTTTTCCATTGTATTTATTTTATTCAAGCCCATCTGTACTCATTAATAAATCATCCATATAAACCTACACTAAAAGGGTGAATTACGGGTCATTAAACAAATGCAGTAATTCTTTTCTTACAATTTTAAATCCGAAATAAAAGTAATCGACTTTGAAAAGTCATCCTTTGTGAAAAAGAATCGGCCAGAAACTGTTTAGTTAAAAAAAACTGCAAATAATAACGATGCCTGTGTGTGCAATTCCTACTTAGCCTACAAAATTGGGTGGTAATAGGTTAAGCTTTTAGAAAAATAACTGCTACCTAAAAATTTATCCTAATTACTGCTCCGAGTCCTGTGGAAAGCGAAAACAACGCAGGCCTTTAAGCGTTGACCAGGAGCGCATTGGCACACAACAGCCCGTCGTGATGGCTCGGTGTACTTGACAAGCTCGTCAATCATGCGGTCAAACACTCTCAAACAAGTAGAACCACAGCGAGTCATACGCAGCCACTGTGCCTCGAACAACGCAAGCACAGATGCTTGCACCGAGCAACTGCGCCCGTCCGCCGTGATTCAAAATGGCGTCGCAGCGAGAAAAGGCGGCGTGGGTAGGGTGGCTAGAGAACCCCACCTTAGCGTGGGGGTGGTCAAAGGATAGCACCACCCTAAACGGCGGCGCTGGCATCGAGGCATCCTACGCGCGGCGTCTGTCGCGTATGTGCAACTGTAGTCGGGGGCACTTTTTCTTGGAAATGGGCGCGAAGTTAGGGAGGCGGGGCGTCTTTAAATGTGTCACTCCGCCAAGTAGTTCAACCGCATGGCTTTCGGTTTAGATTTCAGTTTTGCTCCTACTTTCGCAATGTTTTTTCAGAATACATAAAGCACCAATACAAAAAATTCTTCGAATTTTTGTACGCGAACGAAATGCCAGTAAAAATTTTGGAAAACCGCGTGATAGCGGTGTGGGACGGAAAACAGGATTTCTTTTTTTGTTCTGGTTCTCAACCAATTGCAGGCGTTTATTTGCAGTGACGAAAAAACAGTGTGCACAATTTATGCAGCACGCGCGTGGTGTCAGTTTTTTTTGGCGTTCGGCTGCTGGTCGCAAGGTCGTGGTTTCGATCCCAGGCTTAGCGGCAGTAGTTCATTCAAGGCTAAATACGAAAACGTCCGTGTGTCGTGCGATGTCAGTGCGCGTTAAACAGCCCCAGGTGGTCTAAATACATCAGGAGCCCTTCACTGTGGCGTCCCTCGTAGCCTGAATTGCTACGGGAAGTTAGAACTCCGCGATCGAAACCAGATAAAGCAGTAGCGGCGAACGACCAACAATATTCAGCAGTACTGATGCCCTCATTCCAATTCCTCGACGCCACTTATGTCGCTGTTTTCGCCGGATGAGCTGGAAACTGAGTGCAGAGTAATTATTAGGCTGTCCAGGTGGGTGTCCATGGAACCATCTCGTTCCCATGCCTCCTCTTCCAGCCTTATCGCATGCGCACAGGCCCGCGACCAATTTTCTCGGGATACACGGGACCACGACTGGCTTTATTATACCGGCTTTATAAAGCCGGTCGTGCACGGGACACACCTTCGCGTGCCAGTTCCTCCACAGCGGCCGAGGTGAAAGCGGTGTTATTTGAACTGACGCAGCCTTTCACCTGGCTCCACACCAGTTCGATTGGATTCAGTTCACAGTGATACGGGGGCAGCCGTACTACTTCGTGGCCAGCGTACTTGGCCAGAAGATCAATGCGGCTTCCCGATAACCTGTGCGTGTGTTGCTTCACTAAATCCAGCAGTTCCAACTTCAAATGGTCATTCGAAAACGGTATGTTTTTTTTTCCGTAAGCCAAGACTGAATCTCCACTTTTCGGTTGCTCGTCGACGGCACTTTTTCCCGTTGAACGTTGTGGTAAGAAGCGTTATCTATCACGAGGCAGGTCACTACTTGGCAGAAATCGTTCCGTCGACCACTTCTCGAATCGGGCACCATTCATTTCTGAGTGGTAATCAGTAGCTCATTTGGCTGCCCGAAAGATGAGGAGCGCTCCCTCGACAAATCCTTCTTCACTCCCTGCGTGTGCAATGATGAGCCTGCCACCTTTGACGCGAAGACCAGCAGTCAAGCCCTGCGGGAATGATTCATCTCGTGAACTCACGGTCGTGTCGGTCCAAACCTTATCTTTCGTATATATGGCCAGCATTCAGCCACGTCTCATCAATTGTGGAGAACCTGTTTCCCCCTCCATTTCGATGCGGCCCATCTTCATCATCGGCCGTCGGGACGGACAGCTCTCGGCTGGGCGAGGAGGGAAGTCTCCCTCATGGGGGAAAGGGAACGGCGACGGGAGCGCCACCTCGTAGGTTACGCGGAATTCTGCGGAACCGGAGAGAGCTCTTAGGGATCCGGCCAGCGTCGTGAGCGGTTGGAGCCGCACGCTCCCGTCACCTTCCGCGGCAGGCGCACGGGGATCCGTTGTGCCTTGCCGCTGGACTTCTGGTTCCAGGCAGCGAAGCGAGCGCAGCAAACGCGCGCTCTGGTCGCCTTCCCCGGCAAGTGCTAGGGAAAGGCTTTGCCTCAAGGATGCGGCGCGCACGGGAGAACCCGGCCGCCATTATCGGCGCATACAAACGTCCGCCGCCGATACCTCCGAAGTCGCGCCCCTGCCCCAGCCGGTAAGTCGGAAGTCCTTCTTCCGTAGCCTTCTATTTCCGAGGAATGCCTCGTTGATGTTTTGTAGCTAGCTGGCCCGCTCTGTGTATTGATTGCAAGTGTAATAAATAGCATATGAGTGTTAACGCTATTGTCTTCCCTTCCCTTTGTCCCTAGAGCACGAACCCCTCCGCGGTTAGCGAGCGGGAACGCTGCATCCGCGGAGTGGGAGTGCGGGCGGGGCGAAAGGCATTGTTCCCCCCGTATTTCCACACAATGTAGTAGATGGCACTGCAAAACAAAATTATAATCTCGCATAAGTTGTAGCCCAGAATAAAGGCATGTACATACCACCATGATGACAAGTATAATAATGTATTCATGCACTCCTCGAATTCCGACGCAGGCAGTCTTTCGACACCTATCAGTTGCATGCACAGCTCCCCTGTCGACGACTGAGTGATGGTGGAGGCGCCGCTGCAGAGAAAAAGGTGTCAACGTGACACGTACTCTATGCGCAGAGCAGTCCCATTTTTTTCTCAAATACACGAAAAAATTCGTACGTACCGGCGCTGTTTGTGCACCTCCCGAATGGTTCGCAGACAGTTTCGCCGCCACGCGATGATATCGTCTCTTTCAAGTAGCGCAGAGTTCCGCTCGCGCTTTTCAAAAGCAAACCCAATGTCGTTGAGCATCCTGCGCATTGTACGCACACACGTTCGGCATGCCCACGCCCGGTTCATTTATCACGTCGTTCCGGATCTTTGCAGCAGTCGGCAGTTCGTTACGCAAAAGATACTTATGCACTTTTCGCCGCAGAGCACCGACAGTAAATGAGTCATACCGCTGCAGTCGCGTCTTCCCAGTTTTCTTTGAAACACTCCCGGGCGTCCACCTCAGCCGCTTTCGTTACGGCGATTTCAGACCGTTGCACAAAGCTCCTTTTTTGACGCGGCCGATGGTACGCTCGCTCACTCCGGTCAGGTCCCTTACTTTCCGGTGCGCGCATGCGGTCGGAAGTCCTGGGTCACTATTCCTCACGCCGGCATACATGTTGCAGATCATCTCCTTCGTTTGCCTCGACAGCCAGCGTTTCTCGAACTTGACTCGAATATTGTCTGGTGAAAACGCTTCCAACCCTTGCGAAGTGGACGAGCCGGAACAACCCGAACAGTCGGCAGTCGCTACTTGTCTGCAAGGTCGGGGCATGTCGAAAACCCGCGACAGACTTGAGACGAGAAAACCCGGCGGAACAAAGAAAAATGTTTTAGGCTTGAAAACTTCATTTCGGAAAATTGGTACCGTGACAATTTCAATTTGTTTTGCAGGAAACTGCTCATACAACTAGGGGCTATTTTCAGCTGCGTAGGAAGATGATGCGTTTCGGCACCGTAGCTTTGGCTCCATTGCCAAGAAAAAGTGTCCCCGAGTATAAAGGGGTTTGAAACGACATGCGCGTATGCTACGTAGACTTTTCACGTTTGCGTACGTGAGCTCTGTACGTACGTGAAACTAAAACTCTCTATTATGTCATCTGCGGAAAACGTAAATTTTGAATGAGCGTTAAATTGACAATGTCATTCAAATAAGCAATGGAAAATATAGGCCCCAGGGTGCCTGCCTAAGGCGCAGCATATCGGACATCTCTAGCCCTAGAAATAATGTTTTCGGTTGTCACTTCTGTTCTTTACTAGGGCAGGTGTGATGTTATGAGGAATAATGCCTGTCCCCGAATTTCCGCGGTAATTGTATACACATCTAGCTTCTCTCGATCAAGATGCTATGAGATCGACGTAATAAAAGTCCTTAGCAAAATGTACGAAAGCAGCTACAACAATCACCTTCTTTTCAAAGCTCGTCATTATATATTCTTTCTGTTCAACCAATGCTAATTCGGCTGATATTTTGGAGGACACCAAACTAGTGCGGTTTAAGAGATAGTGCTTATCAATGCACATTCTCCAATGCAAACATTTTCGACCACTTCCTTCCGTCCTCCCTTGCCCTCGCGCATTGAGCGAAGAGCGGCGCCGCTTCGGCTCCATTTTGTTTAAGTTTCGGAATGGTGTTCGACTCGGCGCCCGCCTATCCCATACCAAACGAATCATCTGGAGGCCACTCAGGACCCGAACTCTTCCCACCCTTCAGCTCCTGTCCTACTTCCGCCCTGTTTCCCCAGAGTGCACTCTCTGCGGATAACCGCACGCCACCCTGGACCACTTCCTCTTCGGCTGCCCTGCCGGTCCTCCTCCGCGGGGACAGCCCGCCATCGAAACATGGGAGGAACGGGAGGCCCTCCTTGAGTCGCAAAACCCGGACACCCAACTTCGCTGTGTGAACCGGGTTGCCAGTGCCATGGCCCTACGTGGCCTGGACACACGCGCGTAATGTGAAGGCTGTGCGGTGGCGCTGAGACCTTAAAGGGTCCAAACTCGCTGGCTAATAAAGTTTTCCATCCATCTAAGATTTCCCCTGCCGTCTATAGTATACGCAACTCCGGACTGTGTGACACCCTTTTTCCGCCGGGTATATGAAACGGACCGTGCGATTGGACGACGACTGTGAGAGAGGAATATCTTTCCAGCACCGACCCCAGTCACATGATTCTTGACGTCACGGGTGGCGACGCAAACGTCACATTTCTTTCTTACCAGTCGGCGTTTCCAGCCAAGCTACCCGTAAACGCTTGTATCGTCCTCTGCCTTCGACCTGAACTTTTAATTCGAGATGGTTTGAGCAGCTGTTCACTTTGTCAGCTTTGTACTCGACATCACGTCTTGTGGATAATTGTATAAAAGCCCGATTTCACGAAGTAGCACCCAGGCGTCTCCCCAGGAATTGAAATTATGGGGGGAGGGGTTTCTAAATTTCCACGGGGGTGTTGAGTGTAGAGGAAAAGCGGCAGTAATTTTTAATTCTTTATTTGAGCAGTTGGTGTGTCGCGTATGACTAGAAACGTTTATGACTCCAACACTTATGACAAAAGTTGCGAACTATCACTTGACTTTACGCAAGGACTAAAGACGTACTTAATACCAGAGAAAACTAAAGAACGGACTACATAAAATGTGCCGAGAAACAACGCACTAGTTCAGACTTCCAGAAATATACCTTATAAACAACTAACTGTTCTACACCACTCGCGTAACAATGGTATAGGAAAGACTGTAAAACACGCGCACCTGTGCACTGGGCATAACAGGTCAACTCAATTCTTAAAACACACACACACACCAAGAAATTTAATCCATGTTCAGCCCCGTACACAAGCGTGAAAGCAGCATGTCGGAGCTTTGATATCGACCAAAACGATTTGCATGGCACTGAGACATCTATACATATGACTATACGCCTGTTACAAACAACAATTGCTTACATATGTACAAGAACTTGCACTTTGCGCATCCCGACCATTAACTCAATAACTGAACTAGTAAAGAAATATAAACCAAGACGTGAGCATATATGTGCTTCCTACCAATAACAAAGCTAAAACACCACAATTTAATGTGCGCCTTGTCAACTACATTCCTAACATGGACATAACTGCAACGCGAAAAAAACAACCACATAGGGAAGAAAACACTCACGACACGGACAAACGCGGCACTCACAGCTGATTTATCTCACGAAAGCTTGCATGGGAAATATATGTTCCGCCGCTCATGCGCACAGAATGCAGAAGGAAAGAAAGAAGGAAAGACACGCACCAACGGAAGCTTAGAACATTTTACATCGTGTGATACATCTTATCTTTTGGCAGAGAAAAGGTAGTATTCCGATCTGCGCGAGTGAATTGAAGTATCACTTACGCAATTATCGCCCCTTTTCTTCATATCGTATGCTCCGAGTAGTTCACGTGCAATTTGATCTTTGCTTTTGCCTAGAATCCTTGCACTATCAAAATGCGGCAGACATTCATTGCAAGACCTGCAATGCTCAGCCAAGCTCACATCTTCGTCATTCTCAAAATTTCTTCCGTGCTCCTGCCGGTTTGGCCGACATAAGATTTTCCGCTCGACAGTGAAATCTCGTGCACCACTCCTGATTGGTACTGCACATTGGGCTTGGCATGCTTTTTTCCGCATCCAGCTTTGGTGGCCTCCTTGCCGGAGATACGAGGGCATAGGTGGCCGAAAAAAACTAGCGGAACCTGTAACCTTTTTGATACTTTATTCAAGTTATGCGAAATTTTGCGCAGATAGAGTTCAACTTCCAGTGGAAAGGTCCTCTCAGCTTTCCTGGTCTTCATGGTCGTAGAGCTCTTCTTTAGCTTCTTCAGCAGGGTCTCAGCAACAGCCGTCACGACCGACCGAGGGTAGCCCGAATCCAAAATTCTTGCCAGTTGGCTATTAAAAGTTGGCCTGCATTTCATGTTCGCACGATTTCTGAAGGGCTAATTAGAGGCACAAGTTCGCTATGCTTCTTTTTATTTTTTTAGTCTGCTGAATCATAAGGCAGCAGTTGTTTTTGCACACGTGGGACGTAGCCCCAATGCACATGGTCCCACGAATTTCGAGACGTATACCTAAACGCTGAAGATGATTCTAATTTGGCATTTCGCAAGTGAATGTTCCATGCTGTTTAAAAGCGTCCACAATTCTATTAACCATAGCACATTACTGTAAAGTGCCCTACTTGTCCAAGAAGATAAAAAAACATCAACATATTGGTACACTTTCATGACTTCGTCCGAGTTAAAAGCGGAGGCTAAAAGCTGGTCAAGGCTGGCTATAACAATATCGCTTACAGTGGGAGCAACGCAGGACCCAAACGTATTACTTCGGTTTGTAAGTAGCGCTGGTTGTTAAAAGCGATAAAAGTTCCTTGGAGGTAAAATTCTAAAAGGGTTAAAAATTGTCAACGCACATACCAGCTCAATTTTGCAAAGGAACGACGCCACTTTTGTCAATGTATTGTTTCAGTGACGTGAACAACTCCTGGTGGGGTGTCGAATAGAACAGATCCTTTATAACAAAATGGTCATTAATGGTCAGATGTTGCAAAGATCTTTGCAGGAACAGATTTACAAGCAACGGCCATGTACCATCCTCACTAACTATTGTCCGAAACGCTACGTCTGGTTTACGCTCTTGGCACTAAAAAACACTTTCAACGCATTGCCTTTACAACTAATTATCTGCTTGTACAGCTTCTCATTTCTATTTACAACTTCTTTGCAAAAGTTGGCCACTTTCTGTTTTTGTAAGGGTGAAGTTTTTTTTGCACAGCCTGAAGGCTTCCTCGCGGGAAAGGCCTCATAAACTCATAAATTCTTTCCCGCTAAAAATGTTTTTGTCAAGAATTGTTGGGTATGTTAAGTAAGGGTGCCAAGCCACAGAACCATGGCATGGGACAGGCACCCGTAGAAAGATCGCATGCAGAGTTTTGGTGGGGTCGACAAGTCGCAGCAAAAGGTTGTCGAGAATTAGGTCTTTGTACTTGCTTAACTGACGCATCAGGTTGCTCTTGTTCTCGTCTGTTAATACCTCAATGAAAGTTCCCTCAAAAAGATTCTCCGCTGACGTTCGTACTTCTTCGAGCACTGCTTCTACAGAAAGCTCCACCGTTGCATCCATGGTTGCATCAATCACCAGACAAAGACGCATCGCTATCGTTGTAGTTGCTCTGATGGCATGGCTTAGAGACGTCAACGGCCGCAGGAAACTATCCACAAGTGTAATAACAGCAATCGTTTTTTTCTGAACGTAGCTGTAACAATAGTCCACGAGCTTCATTGCTCATGTGTGCACCATCTTCGTAAATGCTTTCCAACGAGAGTATTAGTGGCCCCAGAACATTCAAGATCGCAGCCAACGATCGCTCATGAGAAAGCTACAGAATTTTGCCTGGCTGGACCAGTTTCGCCTTTAAATCGAGAGCGTCTTCCATTTTTTTAGGACACTCAGGCGTTTAGGACTCTTACCGAAGAAAGAGTAGTGTGACGAGGCTGGATTAATAGTCCTTTTGATTTCCTTCGACGACTCTGCAGCGCACACTAGGGCAAGCGGAGTAAAGGAGCTCTGCAGTGGATGTATCAGAGAAGAGGGTTGAATTTCTGGATGTACCAGGGAATGAGGGTTGAATTTCTGATCAAGTAAAACCTGTACCCCTCCGTTATAGTCAACTAGAATATTAGGTAGTGTGCTCACAGGCACGGCTCGGGGTGACCCCGCCGGTGTCGACAGGGCGCGGCTGCGCGCGGTGGCGCTGCCCGCGTCTTCACTGGTAAAAACGAGTGGCGCATTCGGCTGACGTCGCAGTAGGCGTGGTAGCCACGCCGACGAATTGAATTATTATCGCGACATTCGCGGGGGTGTAACCAAAATGGCTAAGCGGACCTTGAATTAAAGTTTATTTCTGGCCCGGGCACATGTTTATTCATTCCTAAAAGGTTCACAAGGGACTTTGCATGAGGGAGTATTGCTGGAGATTATAATGTATTGCACACCGAGGGGTTGTACAGCTATTTCTAGTAATACTTAACGTCGTTAGTAGTGGCATGTGGTGCAGCGGCATTTGATTCATGCCAGGGACAAACGCGGAATTAAGAGTGACGGCGGCAACAATTATTTTCATTCGCAAGGAGCCGAGATGGACAGAAAACAGAAGGGCAGGAAAACGATAGGTAGAAGTAATTCGGCACGTAGACATATATCCGCAAGCCATTTATACACAACAATAATAGTGACTTCTTATTTATTTGGGCAGCCATGCAGCCACTGCTGTTTGAAACAAACGAGGCAGATTTGTCATCACTGCATATATTTATGCTCGCTCATTTCCTCATTCCTCCTCTTTTTCCTTCAACTCGTTCTAGCACTTGAGAGCAGCATTAGCAACGGCTCATTTCATGGTGCTTCGCTCGTTCGCTTTTCTCTGTCTTTTTTAATTAACTCATTTCAGGTATAGAAGTGCAGTCTATAGTTACTAAATGAAACCTTACGACTTCTTCAGGGAGGATCTTCTGCGTGAACGGGGCAACCAACTTCTTGCTGCAGTCTAATTCTAACCACTTCCAACCCATCAAGAATACTTTCGGAATGCAATTCTTTTTAGCTAAGCCATTCTGTGAAGAAGTTTTTCAAGTTTCAACACAAAGCCATAAAGCTGCGCCGATGGGTATAGCAGCCCTGCGGTAGTCTGTCAGCCTCGCAAGGAAAATTTTTTTGTCAGGAGGCTGCATTGTAACCAAGGTTATGCACATTTGGTAATTTGTCTTCAATATACATTTCCGTGCAACGTACGCAGCTAGGTAGAAAAAAAGTCTACCGTCACTTTTAGCTACGTGCGCATCGTGGTCATGCCCTGGCATACAAGCTGAATTCGGTTCATGAGTGGAAGGCCTTTACACTGCATTTGAAGGCTGCTTATCTGGGCATGCTTCATCACATCTGTCTTCAAAGTCTAACAGAGAATCTATCACTGTCTCACTGTCACACTGTACTTGCCGTTGCTTATCGACCTCCGAATGGAGTGGTGACCCCGTATTCAGAATTACTTAGAAAAATTTTTGAATTTGTTAACAATTCTCCCTTTGACCTCATTTTTGGTGGCGACGTGAATATAAACATGTTAAGCAATGATTCCTCAAAACTGAAACTGGATGTTCTGTTGAGGGCGAATGGTCTTAGAATTGTCATAAATCTCCCAACAAGAGCGACACTACATACTTCGACATTAATAAATATTTTCGTTACAAATATAACTCCGGAGAGAATCAGAGCAGGGGCCACTAAGGTTGAGTTTAGTGATCATTTGCCTATTTTTTGTGCTGTACCAAAAAGGTCAGCACAAAAAAAAAACCGCCTGCAAGTTTAATACAGCGTATTTCACAAGAAAACCTTTCCACATTTCAGGAAAAAGTGAGCGCATCGTGGGATAGTGTGCACAAAAAAAAAACAGATGCTAGCGCAGCTTACGAAGAACTGCTTAATATTCTTAAACCTCTATATGCAGATTGTTTCCCTTTTGTGCGACTGAAAGTTAACACAAAAATCCGTAAACCATGGATAACCCCTTACCTGGCAGCAAAAATACGTGAGAAAAATAGAATGTTTAGCAGGTTTATCAAGAACAAGGATCTAGACGCCATTGAAGAAGTTTAGAACTTACCGCAATCGTTTAGATAAAGAGCTGAAAAGAGCACGAAAACAGCCTGTTTTCATATTACCTGTCCTATCAAAGACATTCGAGAAAATCATTAATAATAATAATTGGTTTTTAGGGAAAGGAAATGGCGCAGTATCTGTCTCACATATCGTTGGACACCTGAACCGCGCCGTAAGGGAAGGGATAGAGGGAGTGAAAGAAGAAAGGAAGAAGAGGTGCCGTAGTGGAGGGCTCCGGAATCTTTAACGTGCACTGACATCGCACAGCACACGGGCGTCTTAGCGTTTTTCCTCCATAAAAACGCAGCAGCCGCGGTCGGGTTCGAACCCGAGAACTCCGGATCAGTAGTCGAGCGCCCTAAGGAAGCTAGAAAGATGTGGTTTTCGGGGTGTGGCTGCTTCGTTAATCCAATCATATTTAAACAATAGGAAGCAAATTGTAGATATAGAGGGATTTTGTTCGGACTCGCTAGCAGTTTATCGTGGCGTGCCGCAAGGCAGTATGTTGGGCCACTCCTTTTTAATCTCTACGTGAATGACATAGTAAGCGTAGCTCCAGATACAAAGTTCATCATTTACGCAGACGACACGGGTCTATTTTTTTGAGCAAATGATACCGATCAAGGAATTCGCCATGCGAATGAAAGCCTAGCTAAGCTAGAGAAATGGACTGAAGAAAACCTTTTAAAAATAAACATACAAAAAAGGCAGTTTTATTGGCTGGTTGGTTGGTTGGTAACAACTTTATTAAAAAGCCCTGCAGAGCTTTTGCCGACGGGGCCTTAGGTCTCCCACGTGGGGACGACGATGTGTTGCCTCGCCGTCGCCTCGCGGGCCGGCTGGACGACCCAGAGTTGGGTCGCCGAGGCTGGGGCTGCGCAAGGCAGCGGCCCATCGCGGCGGGAGGGTTCCGGAGTTAGCACCGTCAGGGTTTTTGCTACAGTCCCAGAGCATGTGGGGTAAAGTTGCTATAGCAGTGTGGCAGACCTTGCATATATTTGTCGGGTATGTTCCGGGGTAGAGTATGTGGTATTGTGCCGGGTTGGGGTACGTGAGCGTCTGCAGTTGTCTGAGGGCCACCGCGTGCGCCCTGTCCAGCTTGTCGTTGGGCGGAGGGAAGGTTCGGCGGGCCAGGCAGAGGGCCTTGGTAATTTCGTTGTAGGTGGTCAGTATTTGGTGCAGTCTTTGACGACGGTCGCCGGCGCGGTTCGCGAGCTCGCGCGCCTTGGCGTGTGCCGTCTCGTTTCGGTTGCGATATGTGTCCGATATTTCTCCCATGTGCGCCGGGAACCACAGGATTCTGGTCTGAAAAGCTTCCTCCCGCTGGACTTTTCGATTGCTCAGGATTCGGGCCGCTGTCTGTGAGGTCCATCCTTTGGCAAAGTTTTGGACCGTTTGTCGCGAGTCGCAGAGAACTGTGGTGCACGTCGGATCCGTGAGGGCGAGGGCCACAGCCGCTTCCTCCGCTTCTTCTGCGCGCTCGCACGCTACACTTGCCGTTATGCGCGTTTCGCCACTCGAATCGACGACCGCAACCGCGAATCGCGAGCGTTATGCGTATTCCGCGGCGTCAACGAACCTTGTCCCCGTTTCGTCTCCGTGGCTGTGTAGGAGAGCTCTGGCCCTGGCCACTCTTCTTCCCGGTTGTGTTCTGGGTGGACGTTCCGTGGAATCGGGTCGACTCTTAGAGTTTTTCTGATCGCGTCCGGAACAGCGACTTTCTGGCCTCGTTGTGCATGGTAACGGATGCCGACACTTTCCATGATCTGGCGTCCTGCTCTCGTGCCCGCTAATCTTTCTAGTTGTGAAGTGCGCTGCGCCTCGGCGATTTCGGTAAGCGTGTTGTGAAGCTCATGCTGGAGCAAGCGTTGCGTGCTGGTGGACTCGGGTAGACCCAGTGCTATCTTGTACACCCTGCGGATGAGGACGTTGATCTTTGTTTCTTCTCCCTTGTACCAGTTGTGGAATGCTGCGACGTACACAGTATGGCTCATGACGAAAGAGTGTATGAGTCGTGTGAGACTCGCCTCCCTCATTCCGTTTCTTCTGCTGGTGACCCTCTTGAGGATTCGCATGGCGTTAGCCGTCTTGTGCTGTAATTTAGTAATTGTTTCGCCGTTGACGCCATTGGCTGCTATTATCATGCCAAGGACCCTAATTCTGTTCACTATCGGGATGGTTGCTCCGTTGCTCGTGCGTAGTCTGATCTCTTCGTATTCTCGTCTGGTCGTTGCCGCATTCCGACCACACCCGGGTGGTCTGCCCCTCTGCGTAGGGCGGTAGAGTAGGAGTTCCGACTTTGTAGGCGAACATCGTAATCCCCTACCCACAAGGTATTCCTCTATTGTCTCGATTGCTAGTTGCAGTGCCGTTTCGATGTGACCGTCGCTGCCTTCGTGCACCCAAAGTGTTATGTCGTCGGCGTATATGGTGTGCCGGACGTCTTCGAGTTCTTGTAGCTTTTCTGCTAGCCCGATCATGACGAGGTTGAAGAGCATGGGCGAGATGACGGAGCCCTGTGGGGTGCCGGTGCTTCCCAGCGTTTGCTCTTCTAGCTGGATACCCCTGCCACTAAAAAAGCTCGCCTGTCTGTCAAAAAATCTTTAACGTAGTTGTACGTAACGTAGTTGGCAGTTTTATTTCACGCCAGAAATAAACCTACAACAACTCGCCAAACTGTCTTGCTCAAATCAACCCCAGCTAAAATGGTGCCTTGTATTAAAACATTAGGTGTCATATTTCACGAGACCCTATCTTGGGATGCACATATTAACTGCTTAACAAAAAACTCTCGCAAGTAGTCGGTATCATATACCGAAATGCAGTTGTACTACCACCTAATGTAATGATGCTACTGTATAATACCTTGTTTTGTTCAAGACTTAATTATTGCCATTTAGTTTGGGCCTCTACGACGCAAAACAATATGCGCAAAATTCATGTTCTGCAAAAAAAGTTTCTACGTGCTGTTGCAAGTGTCCCCATGTGCTATCCCTCGGAACGATTACATGATTATCATCTGTGCAAACAATACAAAGAAGAGATAAAAAATGGTACTTGTTCTTGCGCCAGATAGCCAACCTGAAAAATCATCCCAACACATACAACACGCGAAATTTTGAGAGATGGGAAGTTGAAACATGTAGGACAACATATGGTTTACAAATGTTAAAAAACAGGTTACCAAGACTTTTAAATACGTCGCATAAGAAGAACATACAACCCGAGAATATTGCTTTCAAGAAACTTCGTCACTACTTTAGGAACTAAAAAATAAAAATCATCAAAACAACAAAATAGTCTCCCAAAATTCTATATCAAACCATCACTTTGATTTGTATCGTCTTTTATATCTCCGGCGATGAGATTTGTTGAAATTGTGTGCCCTCTTGTTACAGTCAGGTTTTGTGGAAATTTCCTTTTTTCAATGTAATAACTTTTCCTTGCTGTTTCACACTTTGTTGTATATATTTGTTCATGACTGCTGACCACTACGTGTAGTTGCAGTGTGGGGGCCTGCGGCCTTGTCAAGCTGCCTTAATGGCAGCTTTTTCTGCAGGCCTCCGGCATCATGTGCGTTTGATGCAAAGTTATTATTATTATTATTATTATTATTATTATTATTATTATTATTATTATTATTATTATTATTATTATTATTATGTCAGTGCACGTTAAAGATCCCCAGGCGGTCGAAATTATTCAGGAGCCCTCCACTACGGCACCTCTTCCTTCCTTCTTTCAGTCCCTCCTTAAACCCTCCCCTTACCACGCAGTTCAGATGTCCGCCGAAATGTGAGACAGATACTGCGATACTACGCCATTTCCTTTCCCTAAAAAAACAACTTTATTGACAACAACGAGCCTGCAAGTTCACATGCGGCGCCACGACAGCGACAGCAAATCCTATCGAGAAGGCTACTGTGGCGCCACCTCGTGTCGGCACTGCGAAGCAGAAGCCTGTCGACATTCGCGAGGCCACCCCTCTCCATTGAGCCGCCGCGGAGTGAGCCCTGCAGCGCACACTAAGGCAAGCGGAGTAAAGGACCTCTGCAGTGAATGTATCAGAGAAGAGGGTTGAATTTCTGGATGTACCAGAGAATGAGGGTTGAATTTCTGCTTTAGTAAAACCTGTACCCCTCCGTGCCGACCACAGCAGTTCTCAGCCGCATCAAATGAACAAGAAGCCATCTTGGTTGGGTCGAGTCCAGATGTACTCAACCAGTTCAGGATATGCGTGGTTACAAAGAAGCTGATGCGTCACGGATAACTTAACGTCCAGGAACGCATCCATCAATCGGCTGTTGACATGAAGGTAGCGCAAGCAGTGATTCAGTATTTGGCTTCCATTGATGTCGGTGCACTCGTCGGCCACTCAGGAAAGGTTCTTGAGCATGGAAATAAAGGTTTGCACCTTTTAAAGAGGCAATGCCTTCACCGTCGACCCCCATGCTTCCAACCAGTCAGCTCAATTCCTTGCAGAAAGGTTATGCGCATTTGCCGGAAACTGAAAACGTACTCAGCCGTGAATGGCCGCACGCACGTCCTCCAGCGCAAGGGGCAGATTACCTGCCAGCGATCTGCCCCTTGCGCTGGAGGACGTGCGTGCGGCCATTCACGACCATCTCCGAAAGCAGCACCCCGACCCACGCATCGCGGGAGGTGAGCGCATCGACAGTGTCACCGGCTGTCGCGCACTTACACGGTCGCAACGTGCAATGATCCTCCGCGCGCGCATTGGCTGCGTGTGGCCCGGGGAACGACGGGTGCGTCACGGAATCGCGACGAGTGATGTGTGTGACGGATGCGGTGCAGTGGAAACACTAGAACACCTGCTCCTTCAATGTGCCGCGTTCGCCGATGCTCGTCGCGATCTGCTCGAGGGCTATAGGGCGCAGGGCATACTACCAGACTCCATCAAGACGCTATTGTGGCCGCAGGGCAGTGCGCGCACTCGTGAGCGAACTTTGGTGAGCCTCTGTGCATTCCTCGAACACACGGGCTTGACGTCCCGTCTGTTCTCCGTCAGGTAGTTACACGCAGTGACCGAACGCTCCGCGAGTTCTACCTTGAACGATTAATAACTGGACGCCCCACTCCAGTTGTAACCTGCACAGTGCTGTGCGCGTGTGTGATTTCATTCCTCTAAAATGAACTAATCACGCGCACAACCTGGACACATTACTTATTGTGTAAATAGTTTGTACATATTACTTCTCCCCCTGTCCTCTATTCCTGTCCTTTCACCTCTTTCATTTCATTTCTCCATTCTGCCTGCTGTCCTTTATTTCCGCTGCCCCAGCTCAGGTGCTTCAGTATCGATGGCAAATGCCGGGGCTAGCAAAAATCTTTTCCTTCCTTTTTACTATTATTTTTAATAAAACCACTACCACCACTACTCAGCCAGGATCTCCAGTTTGTTGTGTGCACTGGGCTTCTTAATGCTTGAAAAGTAAGTAGGATGCCGCAGCCATTTTTTTTTATTAAATTAGTTTGATCGTCAGCACTTCATGCAGCCTCATTTAGGATCTCTCAAAAAGTATCTGCAACTGGCTTAAAATGTTCTAGGCATGTTTGTGTAGTTCGAGGCGTCATTCTTCGCAGCCTTTTCACTAAGCTTGGATGCACTAGACTTGCTGACCTGCTTGATGATCCATGCACTTACTGTTTTTCCGTCAAGAAGAAGCTTAATTTCCTTCATTATATGTTGTTTTGCAAGTGTTGCACCAGTGGCCTTATTTGCTAACCTCAATGAGGAGAATCTCCTGAACTATGAACGCCGATCGATTGTCCTTTTGACTTAGTGCACTGTTCAGTGATCAGCTCCGTGTCTTCGAACGGGAAGCTAAGACTCAGATGCAATAGGTGACGTGTCCCTCGATTGTAACACGTAAACCTTTCTTGGCTCACGAGTGGCGTGGACGGAAGTTTGTGGAGGGAAGTTCAAATCAAACTAAATTTATTTCTGTCTTGAAAAGGTACAGACAGCGGAGTAGCAGAAAAAGCTGTAAGATACAGCTTGACAAATCCGCAGCCCCCTTTCGCTTGGCCGCGACT
This sequence comes from Amblyomma americanum, assembly GCF_052857255.1. Taxonomy (NCBI): domain Eukaryota; kingdom Metazoa; phylum Arthropoda; class Arachnida; order Ixodida; family Ixodidae; genus Amblyomma; species Amblyomma americanum. Next base: position 67,102,655 of record NC_135499.1, read on the forward strand.
GGACAGCAAGGCTTATAAAACAAAGGCAATTGGTCAACGTATTGGCAGGTATATAATAATGAAACTACAAAATAAAGTGAAACAGCGTTATAGAACATTGAATCGACATTCACACTCGACAGACACTGATCGATACCAAAGAAAAAGAATAAGCATATACTGCATGTCAGTGTACATAGCACGGAAAGATTTTTTTGACGAGCTAAAGAGGTCAATATTTTTATATGCGTGTCTGTTTAACAGGGAGAGAGAGAGATAGAAAAACTTTTGGTCCAGAGGAAATCAGGGCATGCCCCTGGGTCCCCGCACGACCCCACTTCACTCAAGTGTTTATGTCCCTAAGGTCCATAACACTGGCAGCCCGGCCTGTGGCGATGGTCTGCACGGCCGGGTCCTCTGAGTGCAGCAGGGTCTCCCAGTCCTCCCAGGTCTTGAGGTCCTCTAGGCCGCGCGGGGGAGGGTCCGCCGGGCAGAGGGAGAGGATGTGGAGGGAGGAGGCGAAGGGTTCTGGGCACAAGGTGCAGGCAGGAGTGGGGAAGGAGGGATGATAGTGGGCTAGGGTCAGGGGTGAGGAGAGTGTGTGTGTCTGTAGTTTGCGCCAGAGTGTTGCGTGTTTGTTATCTAGGGAGGGGTGGGGCGGGGGGTAGAGCTGGCGCGAGGCTCTATAGGCCTGCGTCATCTCGCTGAACGAGTGCATTCGCTCCCTCGCGAATCCCCGATCCGAGGCCCCCTGAGCCCGGTTTAAAGAACCGCGGGCTAAAAGGTTGGCGGCCGCGTTTCCGGGATTCCCGGAGTGCGCAGGCACCCATATAAGCTCTACATGGCGGGGTGGGGGTGCATCGGGCGAGTCCAGTATGCGAAAAGCAGGGACGTGGACTCTGCCTCGCGCAAAATTTAGAATTGCAGTTTTTGTGTCTGTTAAAATGTACCAGGCTTCCGTGCGGGTGATGGCAATTGCGATGGCGGCTTCCTCTGCAGCCTCTGGGGCGGTGTCTCGGGGGAGAGGTAGTGTGAGGAGGGCGGATGAAGAGGAGTCCACCACGGCTGCGGTTGCTTCGTCACCCGTGCAGGCGGCGTCCACCCATATGGCGTCCGCCTCGGAGCCGTATACTCGGTGGAATGCCTTCGCACGGGCTCTGCGGCGTATCTCATGGTGGGAAGGGTGCATATTTTTTGGCAGTGGCTTGATGACCAGCTCTCGGTGAAGGGATCGAGGAATGGGGAGGAGGGTTGGGTCGTTGGCCGGTCTTCTGATTCCGAGGGAGTCCAGGATATACCGGCCTGTGGAGGTTTGTGTAAGCCTTATGTATTGGGCTTGTCGATGGGTCTCCACGAGTTCCCCGATCGTGTTGTGGAGACCCAGGCCTAGTAATCTGTCTATGGGGATGTTGAGGGGAAGATGAAGTGCGACTTTGAATGCCTTGCGGATCAAGGCATCCAAAGCATTTATGTCGTGTTTGGATAGTTCTAGGTATGGGGTAGTGTAGAGCACACGGCTGAGGACAAAGGCATGAATGAGGCGACAAAGGTCGCGCTCCTTCATGTCTCTATGATGGCCCGAAACTCTGCGGATGAGATGCGATATCGCGCCTGCAACCTGCTTGAGTTTCTTGAGGGTGGTGGTGTTTTTGCCATCGTTCTGGATATGCAGGCCTAATACGCGGAGGGTGTCAACCTCCGGTACAGGGTCCCCATTCAGTTCGATGGCAATGGGGGAGCGGGGGGAGCGGTGGTTCTTAGGCCGGATGAGGAGCAGTTCGGACTTCTCTGGGGAACAAGACAGTCCGATGTTCTGTACATAATTTTGGGTGAGGGTGGCTGCTTCCTGTAAGGTGTTCTCTATGACGCCGTCACTGCCGTGGGTGGTCCACAGTGTGATGTCGTCGGCATAAAGAGTGTGCTTAAGGTGGGGAATAGTTGCCAATTTTCGGGCGAGGGGGATGAGGGGGATGTTGAAAAGGAAGGGGGAGAGGACGGACCCTTGAGGGGTTCCGATACTCTGAAGCGTGTAGGAGGGGGAAGAGAGAGGGCCAAAACGTATCTCAGCCGTGCGGTCAGTGAGGAATGCTTGAATGTAGGTGTACGTGCGCGCACCCACATTCAATGGAGATAGGGAAGTCATGATCGCCTGATGTTCGATGCGATCAAAAGCTTTGGAGAGATCCAAAGCTAAGACTGCCTTGGTGTGACCAGGCAGAAGCGGGTCGAAAATGTCATGTGTGAGTTGAAGCATGGCGTTCTGTGCGGACAGATGGGGGCGGAATCCCATCATGCTATGCGGGTATAGATGGTTGTCCGCCATGTGCGCTGTGAGCCTCGCTAACACAACATGCTCGAAGAGCTTTCCGAGGCATGAGGTTAGCGAAATGGGGCGAAGGTTTTGAAGTGTAAGTGTTTTGTTTGGTTTGGGTATGAATATTACCTTCGCATGGCGCCACGACTGCGGGAGGATACCCTCCCTCCAGCACTGGTTGAAGTATTGCGTAATCTGGGTTATCGATTGGTCGTCCAGATTACGCAGCATGGAGTTTGTGATTTGGTCTCCACCAGGTGCGGAGTTGGTTCGGAGAGTCAGGAGGGCCGCTCTGACTTCCGTCTCAGTGATGTCTGTGTCGAGTGTTGGATTGGCTGGTCCTGTGTAGGCGGGTAGAAGTGTGGGGGCACCAGGAGAGGTGTATGTATTCTGAAGTGTGTTTATGAGGACCTCGGGATCGTTAAAATGTTGGTGTATGAGGCGTGTCACGTGGTGTTGTGTTGATGATTTGGTGTTTGTGGGCTCGATGAGGTGTCGAAGGAGTTGCCATGCGCGTTTGCTGGACAGGTTTCCGGCGATGCCGTCACATATCTGTCCCCAGTTGGACCGGCAGAGCTCCTCCGAGTGTTGTTGGATTTGTGTCTGCAGCGCGGCCAGCCGCTTTTTAAGTGTCTTGTTGTATTTATTGCCTTTCCAGCGTTCCATGAGGCTCTGATAAGCCTCCCAGAGGTGGGCTAGGCGTGTGTCTAGGGTAGGGGTTTCGGTGGTCGTTTCAATGTGTTGCGTGTTGTGGTGAACGTCATGCTTGAGTGATTGCACCCAGGCGTCGATGTCTGTGATGGGAGTGTCTGAGTGGGTGGTGCGTGCAGCGCGAAGTGCATCCCAGTTAACCAGTTTATGTGTTGTATAGGAGTGACGGGGTGGCTTGTACGGTACAGTGATTTGTATAATGTAATGATCACTACTCAATGTATGTTGAGTTCTGTTCCAGGTAACGCCGCGGATGTAACGGCTCAGCGTCAGGTCCGGACTGGTGTCCATGCTGACACTGTTGCCGATCCGCGTTGGCTTCTGAAACGTGTTGTGAACAGTGAGTTGGAGGTTCTGCAGGAGCAGCCACAACCTGCGACCTCGATGTGTCGTGGTTCTGTATCCCTAGTCAGTATGCTGACTGTTGAAGTCCCCACCGATTAGTAGAGGATGTTTCCCCGCTAGGTGGTGTAGCTCTCGCAGAAGTGTTTCTAGCGAGGCCATCGGCTGGGACTGGGGGTGGTATATATTTGCTATAAAGATTGAGGCAAGTGTATGTGTGTTATGTATAAGTTCAGTGATCACGCAGGGCGTCTCAGACGTGATGTTATGAGTTTTATAGGTGAGGCTGCGGTGGATGAGTGTGGACGCCCTGGGTTTACTAGTGGTGTCTGAGTGTGTAGATGTGTAGCTGGGGAGGGTTGCCCGGTGTGCAGTCTCCTGGAGAAGAAGGATATGGGGAGTGGGCGTGAGGGGGGGAAGGAGAAGTTGCAGAGCTAGGTGCGCGCTTGGCCCGGAAACCACGGCAGTTCCAGGTTAAAATGGGGAGAGAATTAGTGCTCCGTCCCGCCATATTGGAGAGTAGGGGGGTTGAGGAGGGGAGTGAGACGGGTGTCAATTGGTGTGTGTTGTTCAGCAAAGGGGTTTGTGCTTGCGGGAGTAGGGGGGGGGGGAGGAGTGTAGGTGGTCTGAATTTGGGTGAAGCGATGGGTAAGGTTATGTTCCATGAACTCCATCATCTTGGTAAGCATAGCGTCCATGCGCTGCTCAAGTTTTTCGGTGAGGGTGGCGGCAAGGTGATTGAATCTGGCCTCAAGGCGGGTGTCTTGCTCTTTTAGTTTGTGGTCAAATTTGGCATCCAGTGCAGCGAATTTAGCGTCTATTTCTAGGGGTATGGGAGGCGGTGAGGCATCTGAGGTTCGATGCTTCTTTGCAGGAGGGGTGCTGGAAGTGTCTGTGGATGGGGAGGTCGGGTTAGCGAGAGGGGGTGCGGGTTGAGTAGGCAGAGAAGGGGTGGGGGTGCTTAAAAGGGAGGAGAGACGGCTTACCTCGTCGCGCAAGGCCCGGAGTTCCTGGTCTCTCGAATCTTCTTGGGAGGACTGGGGTGGCGGGGGATGACGGGTGGAGTTGCCGGAAACGCGGTCTGCCCAAGTGAGACGCGAGGAGTTTTTGCTGCTCTTCTGTCGGTTTCTGGAACTTGACCGGGAAGCCGTCGAGCTGCGTCCGTTTGCTGCGCTTTGTTGATCACGGCGAGACAGCCGCGATTTAGATGTAGGAGAGTGAGCGTTCCTCGGGGACGCCAGTTTACGGCCCCGTGCTTTGCAGTTCTCAGTTCCGGTCAAATGTGGGCCTCTACAGAGAATACAGCTGGGGGTACATGAGGGCACATCTTCTTTGGGATGGGATTTCCCGCAGCGGGGACATTTATGCGATCTTGTGTGGACACACACATCCGCTCGGTGGCCTGGGACGCGGCAGTTCGTGCAGGCTTCTATATGCCCTCGGTACGGTGTACACCTGTGGAGGGCTCCTCCATAAAGAATGGCGCGTGGCACAGGTCCAGCTCGGAAGGTGACTAGGATGGAACGCGTGGCCCCCATTCGACGGGCGTCCACGATGGGGGCTTCCGGGTTGCCGGTGACGAGGTCCTGGAGGAGAGCTGTCGGGGTCTCCTCCCAGTATGCATTTGTGATGACTCCGCGTACCACTCCGTCCGGTGGTGCTATATAGCCTGTGACTGCGAAGTCCTTAGCTTGGTAGTTTATGTGCGTTATGCGAACTAGCGCGAGTGCGTCAGCTTTTAGGGGCATACTTATGGTGCACGTGTTTTTTGTAGGATGAACCCTGATTCGGGTACGCGTCTGCTCCTGAAGCTGTGACGCCGCTTGAAGGATCGTTTCCCGTAGTAGTCGGGGCGGAAGGAGGTCCAGCTGTAGCCCGCCTCGAGACCGGAATATTATTTTGTAGTCAGCAGCCGGGAGCGGCGGCTGCTGCCGCGAACGCTGCGCAGCTGCGCGCGTGGCTTGCAGGTGCGACTGGCATGCAGCAGGTCTTGTTGACGTGCAGAGGTCCTGGGATCGGGCAGACACACTAAGGACGTGGGTCCAGTCCCTTGGGTCGTAGTCCCGGGGGTGGAGGGTCTCTCCCTGCACCTGCACCTCCATGGTACGGGGGAGCGACCGCGAGCGAGCGCGGACACAGCAGGCGGCGAAGTAGGCACAGCGCGCTAATCCAGGAAACAGCGCGCGCGCGCGCGAACGCTCAGGCCAGATGCTGGGAGGCGATTGCCGCCGAGATAGGGAGCCGGATCAGCGGGAGCTCGGAAAAACGCGACCCCTCTCCTCGGAGGTTCCAGGCGGTCTCCTTTAACAGGGAGGGAATTAAGAGTGAATTGCAGGCGTTCTCTACCTGAATTTATTCGAGTAGTCGGCACTACCCAAGTCTCCGCATACCTTGTCGTGTAGCTGGCTTCTCGAGCGTGTAATTCAGCAAGTTCACGTATGTAGTTTACATCCCTACGTGTTTAAAGTCGAAACCGGATACTTAGGCAATATTTATACAAGTTGTGAATTTTTACCACACCACTTTGTAGAAAGAGATCCGCGCTTGGAGAGTCCCAGGGGACATTGTAAGTAAGACGAAGGGACTTTTTTTGTAGAATATAGATACGTTGAAGACAGCTATACGTGGCTCTACACCACGCTAAGTGGCAGTAGTTTAAATAGGAGCTGAAAAGGGAATTATAGAGGAGTAGCTTCATTTTTCTTGTAACAACATATCTCAGCCGACTTATGACCCCGGTTAGTTGAGCCAGCTTCGTTGCTATACCGTCCACATGGTGATCCCAAGTCATGATGGAAGAAAAAGCTACTCCTAGGCATTTAAATTGTTGAACGAAATCTATACACCGCGAGCTCAGTCTAAGCTCGATGGAGGAAGGAAGCACTTTATATTTAGGACGAGAAATAACAGCTTGTGTTTTCTTATCATTTATACACAAACATTTGGATTCAGACCCTTTTTTGTAATTCAGTCATGGTTTCATTGTATTCCTGAACAAGGTCATCAAGATCATTTTCAGTAAAAAAATGCTTGTGTCATCAGCGTAGGTAATAATTTTCGCAGCGGAGTTAATGTTAGAGATATCATTTAGATACATATTAAAGAGTAATGGTCCAAATATACTGCCTTGTGAGATACCAGAAGTAATACGTTTTAGTTCAGATTTCATATTGTCTATGCATACAGCTTGTTTTCTGTGCGATAGATATGATTTCAGAAGCATCTGGGTCTGTCGTCGAATACCATAACACTCTTAAGTTTTTTAGGAGTATAGAGTGGTTCACTAGATTAAATGCCTTCGAAAGGACTACGAAGACACCAATAGCGAAGGCCTTCCTTTCAAACTGTGTTAGTATATATTCCTTTTGCTCGAGTAGCGCTAATTCGGTTGATTTATTTTTACAAAATCCAAATTGATTTTGTGACAAAAGGTTATGCTTGCAAATGAAATGAGACAATCTTGTATGTAGCACTTTTTCAAGAGCCTTCGAAAAGATAGGGAGTATAGATACTGGTCTATAATTTCCTAAATCGTTGCGGTCACCTTTCTGATACAGAACCGTTACTTTGGCTATTTGTATTTTGTCAGGAAATATACCGGTAGTAAAACAACTTAAATACATTCGCAAGAAAAGGGGCAATAACTGCTACAACGTGCTTCACAGGCTTGATTTGAATGCCATCAATGTCACAGGCATGACTGTTATTAAGGGGTTCTGTATGACTGATATAACTTCTTCTGCCGTAACCGGGTTCAAAAATATTGTATTATTATTGTAGGAACTAATGTAGCTATTAGAAACATGTGATGGGTTGCAGGGGCGTAGCCAGGGGGGGGGGGGGGGAGTATGAGGCTTCAGCCCCCCCCCCCCCCCAATTTTTTCGAACTGTCACGCACAGCTGACCAAAACAACCACCGGCGGCGGAAGTCATTCTGGATTTTGTCATGTACAATGCCCTTTTCATACTAGAAGACATTCTAGCGCGAACGGCAATTACGGGCATAAACGGGCAATTACGAAAATTATGACTGTTCATGCCGCAGAAATTTGTGCCGTTCATTGTAAGAGTTAGCATCATGATCAAAATTAACATGCGAATAAGAAATTCTTGAGGGCATCAAAAACCGATTTTGATCGATCTTGCTCATTGAAAGCCCTGCCCACGCGATTTCTTCCAACCTATAGACACTCTTATATTGGTTATTTCAACTTGCGGCATCATTCGTGGCTTTTGTTTGTCCCTTTCTTTCCTTTTTATCTATCTGCTTTTAGTTTTTCTTTGAATCAAAGGAATACCCTTCCGTAATTAAGGGTGCAGAATAATAGTCGCCGTGCATGCAGTGGAAAAATACATACTTTCGTATTGATTTCTGCGTTGTTCTTGTTGTATTCTAACCAGACGGTGCTGTCGCGACCGCAGCATGGCTCAAGTACATATCGCGACTTCTGCTATAATAGTTTTGTTCTTGCCTGGATCGTCTGTCTTTCCGTGTGTAAAGTTTACTATCTGCGATTGCTCAAGATGTTTATTTGCCCTATTTGACGCATTGTACGCAGTGACTTTTGCTTCGATACGTAGCTTTAATGGAGACATACGTCTATTTAAATATCTTGTTGCGAGGTTTTGTGCATACATACAGTGACTTGTTGTATCTTCGCATTTATAATACTCCATTTTACCTTCGCAATTAAATATATATTTTTGCAGAACTCCTTTATACATGTGCTTGCTGTTGCGAATAAAATTTCTGTGCAATTACTCGCAATACATGACCGGTGACAGCGGCTGCTGCGCAGTACACTGGAACGAAGGACAGCATCATTGACATTTTTCCGTGCCCGTTGGATATGTACAAAAATCTAAAGGTTCTTGAACGACAAAGATTGATTCAAATGTTTGTCCTGTGCTTGCTCATTTCATGCCCTTACTTTTTTCACACCAGCGCCATGGACTGCATTGCTGGTTTCGGACTGATTTAGTTTTAGACTTCGTGTGATATTTTATTTACTAATTAAATACGCAAAAACATGGCACCATTAATATCAGTTATGTCAGCCACGATTTTTAAGACATACGAATACATTGTTTTATTTAAAGAATACATATTTCACTCGTCTAGACAGTGCGTAGCGCTATCTAATACACAATGGCATTGTCAATGGCAATGCAATGCAGTTATTTTTCATGCCTTTGATTCCTCCACAAATTCTATGTGGAGGCCGCCCTACAACATGATCCCCCCCCCGGAACAAAATTTCTGGCTACGCCACTGATAGGTTGGTATGAGAGAGGGTTGTGAAAAAGTTGTTAAAGGCATCTCCTAGCTCTATCCCAGATATATCTTTATTATCAAGCCTTAATGTCCGTGGGGCAGGGTGCGGTTGCTCGCGCATTAGTAAGCAATTTAATCGTGACCACAGCAAATCGGGGCGACCATTTTTAACGGCGCGGTTCAGGTGCCCAACGATATATGAGACAGATACTGCGCCATTTCCTTTCCCCCCCCCCCCCCAAAAAAAAACCAATTATTATTAACTTCGAGAAATGTCGCGTAGTAATATGTACGTGCCAGACGTAGCTTTTTTTGTTAGCCTATTCCTGTGTTTCTTAAACTTACTTAAGTCATCTGCAGAACGTGTGTTTAAAAAGATCCTTTAGAGCTTTTCCTTAAGTTTAATTTCATGGTGTAACTCAGAAGTTATCCAGGGTTTGCGAGTTTTACGGTTTGTTCCATGCACTTTTAATGGGAAACATAAAATGGTATAGTTGCGTAAACACATGGAGAAACCTATTGTAAGCCTCATTTACGTCACTGGTATTGTCAGTGCTATCGCACTTAACTTGTGCCAGTGAACTATGAAATAAATTTAGGGTATTATTAGTTATATATTGATACATAGCTCTTTCTTTTCGGTACTTCACCGGTCCTGTCCTATATACATATTTAAACACTGGAAGATGGTCACTGAGTGCACATGATATTACACCTGAGTCAGCTATTGGTTGGGAGGAGTTCGTAATCAGCAGATCGAGAAGAGACTCGCGTTCTTGTGTAATCCTAGTTGGAGTGGCTACAAGGTTAATGAAGCCGCTGGAAGCCAAGACAGTGTTAAAGTCTCTAACCAAAGAATTGTCCCTCAACATATCAATATTAAAATCCCTCCAGCTATTGGAGTGTATGTGCCGTCTGTTATAAACGGAAGAAAGCAGTCGGACAATTCCAGAAACTTAACCACATTTCCCTTCGAGGACGATAGCAAACCGAAAACATGAACCTGTCGGTACAGACAGATAGGACCTCAAAATCATCAGTAATTAGGCTATACGAGTCCAGCTTGTCGCATTCAATGTCATTAGACACCAATAAGGCTACTCCACCGCCACGGAGACCAGAGCGGTTCAAGTAGTAAGTTGTATAGTTGGCCATCCTAAAAATGTCAGAATCATTTGTGCTCCAAGTTTCACTGAGCATGATCACAGAAAAAAGGAAACGAAAATTCACCAAAGAATTCCTCTAAAGATATTGTCTTGTTTTTTACAGAGCGTGCATTCAAGTTAACAGCTTTAAGCGATGTCGGAACACGGTTCAGGTCATTGGGCAGATAACACATGTGATGCATTTTGGTTATGTTTGAAGAAGAAAACACAAAAGATAAGATAAAAAATGCTATAACCGATCCAAGTCGCTATTTCCCCTCACATGAATGGCACTCATTCCTTCGCTTTCCTGACGAAAACCTTTCCGTCGATATACCAAGTAAACCTATTGCCTTTATCTTTGGCGCAGTCTTTTGTTGCTTGAAGCAGCTCTCTGTTGCGGCGTGTTAAGTTTTCTTGCAAGAAAATGGGTGGATCGCTTTCCTTAAGGTTTTTCCTATTCTTAATCCAGCTTTCTCTTATCGCTTGCCTCGTGAAACGCACAGTGATGCCTGGCACCTTATCACGTTTGGCTGGATGTTGATGAACGTGTGCAATTTCCTGTTTTGTCAAGTGAGGCACTCGAAGTTTATCAGCCACGTTATCTAGTATGACTGTCAGGTCCTTATTCTGTGCTTCTTTTATTCCGTGCACTTCTAAGTTCACCTGCCTGCTCCGGAATTTGAGGTCATGTATAGCCTTTTCCAACTGAGCTTGGGCTACCTGTTTCCGGCCATCTTTTTCTTCAAGCTCAGTCATCCTCTTTTTTAGGTCTAATGTCAGCCTCTTGATGGCAGAACTTTTGCTCAAATTCATCGAACGTCGTAGATATGAAGTTAAGACTCTCTTCCATGCTCTCAATTTTTCCTGCCAGGGGCATCAGCCTCTCTAGGTTTTGATTAATTGATATGAATGACAGGTTAATATATGTTTCAGAGTCATCGCCCTCTTTGCCACAAGTGTTGTTGCTTCCTGCACTTCTGCATGATGGGCACTGCCACGTTTTCTTAGTAGCCTCATACTTGGATTTGAAGGTCTTCTTAGTTAAACCAGCACATTTTACAAAGTGAGGATGCTCTCGCACTTGGAACATTCCACACTAGGCTCATCCTCAGGTGATTTGCACGTTTGACAAGAATCAGACATTATTGCAAGTGTACAGGGGTGCTTATTAATTATTAATTAATTATTATTATTAATTGGTTTTTTGGGGAAGGAAATGACGCAGTATCTGTCTCATATATCGTTGGACACCTGAACCGCGCCGTAAGGGAAGGGTTAAGGAGGGAGTGAAAGAAGAAAGGAAGAGAGAGGTGCCGTAGTGGAGGGCTCCGGAATAGTTTCGACCACCTGGGGATCTTTAACGTGCACTGACATCGCACAGCACACGGGCGCCTTAGCGTTTTTCCTCCATAAAAACGCAGCCGCCGCGGTCGGGTTCGGGGTACTCGCAAGATGGATTTTAGTAATACAGAAAAGCATAGCAAAAGCAGTGAATGGCAGTAAATGGCAGGAGCGGCAGCGCAGCGGCAGAAAGGATATTACAATGATGATGGAAACACAGCGCTACTATATAACTTGCAAAAAGAGCAGTTTTTCAAACGATGTTCACAGCTTGCTGCCGCTGCTGCCATTCGTTGTCCGAACAAACTGTCAATCATAATTTGTGAGTTAAAAAAAGTGGAGGGCGCTTAAGCTTCGTCTCTAAGAGTGAGACGCGACAGCGTGCCTGTCGCAGCGTTGCCGAGGAGTACACGGAACGCCATCGCCTGTTCGGCGCGACGCGTGGCCCGTTGGAGAATTTAAGGAAAGGACGCCTGTCTCACATATATCTTGGCGGACACCCGAACCGTGCCGTAAGGGAAGGAAAATGAAATGAACAATTGCTTTTAAGGAAAGTAAATGACGCATGTCACATTTCTCGCTGGACACCCGGATCGCGCCGTAAGGGAAGGAAAAATCGATCGATCAATCAATCGATCAATAATTCGATCGATCAACCATTCAATCAATTGATCAATCGATATATCAATTAATAAATTCATCGATCAATCAATTAATCCTTAACGCTGTCGCGTTAAAGTCCTTTCCCTTACGGCGCGGTTAGGTGTCCACCGAGATGCTCCATTTTTCGCTCACGCCCAAAGACGCCGACGACATCGGCTTTTCTGCCACAAGAGCTCCTTAACGCTGTCGCGTTAATAAAATAAAATGTAAAAGTTGGTTAAGCAACAGTTGATAAGCAACATATATGCCATGAAATAAAAAATAAAAACAAAATAACAATACAAAATTAGAAACGACAAATAAAAAGTGAAAAGAAATAAAAATAAAATCTTGAAAAAATTAACAGCCCCGCCGCGGTGGCTCAGTGGTTAGGGCGCTCGACTACTGATTCGGAGTTCCCGGGTTCGAACCCGACCGCGGCGGCTGCGTTTTTATGGAGGAAAAACGCTAAGGCGCCCGTGTGCTGTGCGATGTCAGTGCACGTGAAAGATCCCCAGGTGGTCGAAATTATTCCGGAGCCCTCCACTACGGCACCTCTTCTTCCTTTCTTCTTTCAGTCCCTCCTTTATCCCTTCCCTTACGGCGCGGTTCAGGTGTCCAACGATATATGAGACAGATACTGCGCCATTTCCTTTCCCCCAAAACCACTTATTATTATTATTATTATTATTATTATTATTAATATTATTATTATTATTAATTAAAATAACAATTAAAAAATAAAAAAATGGAGGGAGAAAAAGATGACAGGAAAAAGACTCGTATTTCTGCTCTTCATCAAGTGCAATCCTGTGATTTTTTACACTCTGACCTTGCTGCACGCTTGAAAGGAAGGAAGGAGCTCTGGATAAGTTGCCGCTTCATTTCCAGCGTAAAATAGTTATTATTATTCAATAGTGATTATTGAATTTTCAAATGTGTTTGCTATTAACTGCTGCATGATTTCTTTCAAAGAGTTCGTTTCTCGCGGGGTATAGCCCATTTCGGCGCTCTTTTTTCTAAGGCAGAACACCTTTTCTTCGTTATAAATTGTTTTTCGCCCCGCGCCGAAAGATTCCTGCGATTACAATCGATAGTGCGCGTTTTTTGCCTATAGTTTTTTGTTATTATAGAAAAAACTTCCAACAATGCTTATCATTGTTTATTGTGCGGTTCAGACAAAATCGCAGCAAGCTAAACATGGACATTACACTACTAACAGAGATCAGCATTCAGCGCACGATGCTGACAATCGAAGGCGTGATTGTTATCGCCCGTGCTGGAACAAAGCAGCAGTTACAGATTTTATTGTGATGACTGAAAGGAGTATAGACACCTAAATTTGGTGGCATGTGTATTTCTCTACAATGATGCGGAAGACACTACTACGCATGAATCCCCGTGTGATATTGACGTTGACGTGACAGTCTTCGTTGAAACCGAAACCAAAACAGCACGAGAAAGAATGCTATCATAAACTATTTAGCGGTCGTAGGAGAATACCAGGTGGTAATCCATGCATAACAATGCCTTACGCATAATTACAAAAAAACAAAACACGCACCCAAAGGTCAGGCGTCTATACTCCTTCAGCCCTCCGAATCGAAACAATCCGAGAAAAATTGGTAGGGTTTTAACGTATCTAATTAAACCGAGTAGACGTACGAAAACATATGCTAAGCCTAGTCGGCTAATAAAATAATAATTGGTTTTAGGGGAAACTAAATGGCGCAGTATCTGTCTCATATATCGTTGGACACCTGAACCGCGCCGTGAGGGAAGGAATAAAGGAGGGAGTGAAAGAATAAAGGAAGAAAGAGGTGCCGTAGTGGAGGGCTCCGGAATAATTTCGACCACCTGGGTATCTTTAACGTGCACTGACATCGCACAGCACACGGGCGGCCTTAGCGTTTTTCCTCCATAAAAACGCAGCCGCCGCGGTCGGGTTCGAACAGTCGGCTCATCGTTTTGCTTTTCTGGCTCGTCGGCGCGTCTGGCGACGATATTAGACTCAGGTTAAGTTCTGGTCGAAGATAAGCTGATCTGATATCGATGATGAAGATGTGCAATGTACAGCAAAGGGCATGCCATTAGGCAGGTGCGCCAGCTTCTTCACAAGTATATTATTGAAACCAGGACATTCTTGTGTTAACTTCTCGATGCCTTTAATTTTCTCTCAATATTATTTTGTTTCTGATTAGTTCTTTAAAATTCAGTTATTCAACGCACACCGCTTTGTTTCCTCGATTTTCATTCCGATTTCCTCAAGACATCTCAAAATTCGTGATTTCTTTCTCTCTCAGATTTTCCTAATTTACAAGCCGCTTAAGATAAGCCTGGATGAATTTTTTCCTGTTTGGATCTGCACCAAACCCTAGCCAATCCCCCACCGTGGGTATGTGCCATCGTTTTTTAGTCAACAACAACAACAATGTACAGCACGAGAGTGTGCTGCAGTTTAATTCAACCCCTGGTACTTTTGGAGAGGCGCGCTCTACGTCTTTGTCTGTGTTTGCCAAAATTGGTGGCAAATGTAGTCCCTTTTCTGGAAGCCCATGTGCGAGACTTAAAGACTCGCTTCCAGCTTCTCACAGTGCGCACCTTTTTACGGGGGCTTGAGCCTGTGCCGGGAGTGGCTCCACTAATTTTTTTAAGAGCGTTAGCTCTTACTCATCACGTTTCGAGATTTCGTGGGGTCTGCTACCACCCTGAGATCACATCGCCATCTTTGGCAGCAAATAGAAAACAGCACACCCGTGTGCTGTGCGATGTCAGTGCACGTTAAAGATCCCCAGGTGGTCGAAATTATTCCGCAGCCCTCCACTACGGCACCTCTTCTTCCTTTCTTCTTTCACTCCCTCCTTTATCCCTTCCCTTACGGCGCGGTTCAGGTGTCCAACGATATATGAGACAGATACTGCGCCATTTCCTTTCCCCCGAAAATCAATTATTATTATTATTCACATCTCGCATTAAGACTTGATGCGCCATCTACAATAGGATTGTAGAAACTACCACCTGCCGCGTGTCAATGATGACGTCATGGTCCAATATGATGGATAGAGATGGAACTATGCGAGTATGAAGTCAGGGGACGAAATTGCGGCATAGTTTCGGTTCCTTGAATCCAAGATGGCGGCTATTAAAATTGGCTGCGCCCTCCCACCTTTTCATTGGCTGTGCCCTCCCACCGTGGCAATCCACCCCGTTTCAAAGGGGACGCTCTTGTGTTCCATCCATCCATCCGTAATGAGCCGCCTCCCTCGGGAGCTCCTCTCAGGTGCGCTCGCCGAGCGCACGTATCGGCGAAAGTTTAACCACAGTGTGTTTGAAGAAGGACGTGGATGTACCTCCCTTTAATCTCGTTCATATCAATTCTAGTAAACGAAACAGCCAATGCTCGTTACTTCAACGTCTTCTAGACGGTGGCGGCCTTTTTTGACTCTCCCCGCTTTTTTTTTTATAGATGAACATTGGCCGTAATACAAGCTGCCTCAATTTGTGTTTACAGAGTACCTGTTGTCTAGAATTGCAGTCTTGCTTAGGTCCATGCAATGCGTTAGCAATGTGCAGGCTGCTTCATCTGTTTGCTTAGACCAAACGCTGCCGCAATATGCAAAATACTTGAATGCCAAGGTGGTAAATGGAAGACAAGAGAATGGAAAAAGAGGTTCGTTATGACATAAATGACGGAAGCGAAGAGTCGCCAAAACCAAGGAGCATAAGGGATGTCTTTTTCATTTTGTAGTTTTTATCAATGGGAGATTAATAAAAGCAGAAGAAAAACCACATACCGCCGGTGGAGTCCGAGCCCACGACCTAGAACTACGCGTCCGGTGCTCTTCCAACAGAGCTACCGCGACAGCTGACAAATTTTCTGCTTTCGGGAATTTTTGTGTGTAGTGTAAGCGAACCTTTTATTAATGTCCCATTGATAAAAGCTGCAAAATTAAGAAAAAAAGACATCCCTATGCTCCTTGGTTTCGGCTACTGTTGGCTTCCGCCAATAAAGGAGTATATAGACATCTAAATTTTGGTTGCGTATTTTTTTTTTTGTAATGATGCGTAAGGCATTAATATACCTGGTTTACCACCTCGTATTCTCCTACGACCGCTAAATAATTTATATTCGCATTTCTTTCTCGTGATGTTTCGGTTTCGAGAGCCGAATGAGGACTGTGACGTCAACGTGTACTTACAGGTCACGTGCGACATGAAAAACTGCAATATAATCGCTGCTTTCACATTCGTTGTCATTCCGGCTCTTGAAGAAGGCTGGCTTCAGCACTGCAGTAAATTAAAACGATGAAGCAGTTATTACATGCACGTTTTTTCATGCCTAATGCGAAACAAAAGCACTCTTTGACGTCACAGCCATCGTTAGACTGTTTAAACACGAAACCGAAACAGCACGACAGTAAAAATTCAATTATAAATTATTTAGCAGTCGTAGGCGAATATCACATGGTGATTCATGCGTAGCAGTGTCTTTCTGCATCGTTATAAAGAAATATTTGAGCCACGCAGTTATTTTTTACAGATGCTTCTCGACATGACATTAAAGCAGCAGTGGGTGGGTTTTATTCCCAAGCATTTCAATTATTCTGTCCGGGTCCCAGATTATGCGCCAATTTTTGCCGCTGAATTTCTCGCTATGGGTTTGGTCCTTCAAAAAGTTCCACCGGCGCTTGAAAGCGCGAGGACTATAGTCTCTTGTACCGACCCCTATAATGTTCATTGCGCCCCTTCATTGGAAAGAAGCGAGTTTTCAGTGGATTGGAGAGCACTGTGGCATTACTTCAAATTCGATGGCCGATTTCTTAGCGAAATCAATCGTTACTAACCTTAGCCTGCTGACTGTGTCAAGCCTTCAACGTTTCCAACTGCCTCAGAACCTGAGCCGTGCGCGCTTCCTTGCTACAGCGGATTTCGAACATTCAAAATTCCCGTGGAACTAACGTTCCTGCGCATAAAGGCAATGTGAGGTTTCCATGACGCTGTTGCGCTGCAGGATTCCTCATCTCAACCTTTATTATTCCGTTCTGGGTTCCGTCGTCGAATGTTTGTGCGTCATGCGGGGACGTTGAATCCTTAGATCATTTCATCCTCTCCTGCAAACGGTTTGCACAACAGATAATTAATTATTTGCAAATTCCCCTCACTCGATTAGTGCTGCCACTTACTATTCCAGTCCTCCGATCTCCTTCGGTGCCACCGTCAAAGGGCATGCCCGTAAGCGGGTGTGTGAGGTTCGCTTCTTCACAGGTATGTGATCGAGACTTGGGGATTTTTGCGTCAGCCCTTCTTTCCCTTTACTTTTCTCTCAAAATTTATTTCTTTACTGTTGTTACTTTTTAAACCATTTATTTTAATTCTCACCTCGTTTTTTTCGCGATTTTCATTCCAATCTCCTCAAAATATTTCAAAATTCATTATTCGCTTTTCCAGATTCCTGAATTTTTATTTATGAGCCACTTGAGATAAGACCGGATGATTTTTTTCTCCTGCTTGGATCTGCACCAAACTCTAGCCAATCGCCCACCGTGGGTATCGCTCAGAGGCAACAGCAACAACAACAACGCAAGGCCTGGTCGGCTGCGGCAATATTTCATGTAGTGCACTGGCCAGCAAACTGATCTGTTCGCACCGCCGCGGGTTAGAAATGCGGTCGCGGCAAGGCTGCTTTATTTATTTATTTATTTATTTACTTAGGTCAGGCTTCAGCAATGAAACGGTTTTTGGAGCTTTGGTCGCGATGTAAAGCTTTCGCTCTGAAAAGGTTGGTTATGCAAATATATTACTGATAGAAAATATTGACCACTTTATTCCCCGATATTTATTTGTGTAAGATATTAAGAAATGTTAGCTATTTCGCGAGATATGAAGCCATGGAATTTTGCTGAACTACTGATTCAACAGTGTTCTTGTGGTTTTTATTCCGAAGATAAGGGCAAGAACTAAAATAAAACAAGTAGTATCATTTGTGCGAAAGTGAGAAAACAAAATGATTACTCATACTGGCTCGGCTCAGGTTCCGTAGCAGAGCCCGCGGTAACCGGAAGGTGGGAAGAAGACTGCGCCTCGCTGTTGAAGCATCTTCCGGTCGCCAAAGCGAGCATAGCGAAGCGCTGCGTGCCTCCGACGTGGAAACTAACGCCGATGGGCTTCGATGTTGGTAACACCCCAGCACCTCTCACGCTGGCGGCTTGTTGCGCCCATGGCCAAAAGCACCGCAGCGAGCCATTGCTAAAGCGCCACCATCGGCTGCGGCCATCGCGCACGACGTGCGTGCGGCTGTCTCGCCGATATGCTGCTTGTCGTTCTGTGCGTGGTCACATGCAGCCTGTGTTCAATCTTCGTAAAACGAGCAGCCTTCCGTGCTGTGGACGCTGCATGACAGGGACTTCAAGGAGTGTAAGTGCGAAAAACTATTCCGAATTGGGCACGTTTTTTTTTTGTGTGTGTCAAAGAATAAAGCGCGGGCCCAGAGCAGTGCGAGCTTTCGCCAAGCCGGCGTGAACCGGGAGGCGCCATCTGGTGGGTTGGTCACCGTGACTACTTGTGTTCAGCGCCTTAACGAGACGCCAGAGAGATACTTTTGGCTGACGTGTACAAAACAGGTCTGCCGCGCACACTTTATAGCTAACGTATAGTTGATCCGTACTACGTGACGCGTTCATGCTTTTTTTTTATCTTCTGGGCTACTGCTTTCAAACTTGCGAAATCCGCTTGTTCTTATGCATCTATGCTTACTATGCACTCGCGAAGGCGTTTTTCAAGCTTTAGTGCACACCTATAGAAAGGCGGTGCTCGCAACAAACTTTTGGCACTTTGACTAGACCATTTTGTTTGTTTATTTATTTATTTCGTCATACTGCAGACCTATAGTGAAGGGTCCTAGCAGGAGGGGCATAATTTTGAATAGTGTACCACAAAAGAAGGACCAAACATAGGTTCAACGTATACAGCTGGCCAACAAACGGCTTGCTCTAAAGCATGAGTGCTAGTGAGAGGGCGAGCTGAGCTATATACTTACTGAGTGTGAATAACAGCGCACAGACAAGGGTCAGATGAAGCAGACAGGAGCTGCGCTGACTTACAACTGCGGTTTGTTAGCAAGGTATCAGTATGTCACCCGTGGTATGTCTTCTGGTGTTGCACATGCGCTCCTGGTTGTGAAAAAAAGAGCATATTTTTTATAAAAAGACCATCGTATATTTCAGCACGCATTGATCACCGCCACGAAGTTTGGATCCCTCTTTGTCGCACGAGATGTTTTCACGATTCATTCATACCCAGAACTTATGTTAGCTGGAATCCCCTTCCCCACGATATTGCTGAAATTACTGATACCGTTGCCTTTCGTAACGCTGTTACTAATTTTATATGTCTCTGTCTATATCTATGTTTTATTTTATTAGCTGCTGTTTTCTTTTGTGGTTTGTTTTGTGTAATGCTGCCTTTTGCTAGTGCTGTTATTGACATTAAACCAGTGTGTGCTGTAACTATATTCAAATTTTTCTGCTGCTGTTTTGTTTTTTGTACTTGTATGTTATTCCCACTCCCCTCTGTAACGCCTAACGGCCCTGAGGGTAAATAAATGAAATGAAATGAAATTTCTTTTCTAATAAGCCACAGCAGTTAGACAGCGCCGGTCATGTCTGCTTTCTCTACCCCTTGTCTCTGTGCTCTTATTCACAGTCGCTAGAGAGCTGCATGGTTCCACTCGGTTAAGGTGCGGAAAAAAAAAAGAAAATTTGAAGGTGCTAGTTCTTGCGAAGTATACTATGTTAGCGAATCTGCGTGCCTATTCCTTGTTGTTCAGGACGTTAGCGCAGCGCTGGATAAGGGGGGGGGGGGGATAAAGGGGCTGCAGCCCAGGGCCTCACCCAACACCCTCTCAATGCTAAGGCCTCTCCACCGGCCGCGTGACGTCACGCCAAGGGACCGTGCAGGCCCCGCGCTCCGCGATTTCAGCGCGCCGCGCCCGTCTGCACTATTCGGGTACTGCCGTACGTAGCTGCCTTATAAGTGATTCCTTCATTTTCATTTTTGTCGTTGCTGCAGAAAAGAAATTCGCTAGTTTGTGCGCGCCTTAGGCTATCATTTTATCTGCTTTATATATTTTTTTTATTGCAGAACACCTTATTGTCAAGAAAGTTCGAGCTGCTAATACAGTTTTTTATAATAAACAATTTAGCATACGGCCGCCAATTTCGCATTATTGGTCATTATAATAAAAAATTGATTAGTTAATTTCAATTAATCATCTAATTATTAGGTTCTATCACGTACATGATGTCTGCCGTGCGGTAAAATCCATCCGCACAGACCGCACATGCGTATATCTAGTTGTTAAAGTAGAAGTTCGTGAACATTGAAAAAAAAAACACCGTCTACTGCGCATTGTGTTAGTTTTATTCTGTATTGTGTTTTGCTTAAAGCTTTCACACACAGCAATAATGACACTCACAATAATGTTGCGCTGTTGAGTATTTGTACAGCTAATCTGACCCTTACAATAAAAAACGACGAGACACCAGCAATGAAGTGTGCGCAAAGCATTTTTATTGCTTGGGAATAAAACTTACTTCTTCTTAAGCGTTGCTGCTTTCCGGGCTGCGGCCTTCTGCTGCGCATTGTCTTGTATGGCATCATTTCTTAGTTTGCAAAAGTTGTTTAGAACAACGTTGGTTGCAACGCGTACTACCAAGCGCAGGAGAGTTTGTGCAGTGTGGCCATTTTCACATGTCTCAATGTCGTGTTCGTCCAGGAGGGAAATCGTCTGTGAAATCACGACACCACGTTGATTTCTACAGGAGAGAAAATCTTCCGCGGTTGCTCCAAAAGACAACTTCTCTGCAACTAGTTTAGTCATCAGTACCATGTGAACTGTGCATGGCTGGGGAAACTTCAGCCCTCCTCTCGACAGGTTAGCTATCATGGCAGTATTTTCCGCTTCGATCTCTCGATTTTCAATCACCAATGTGCTGAAGCAAGCAGAACATGAAAGCTTCTTTAAAGCAGCATGAGCAGCGTATCCTGCAATGTAGACAATAGCATCCATGTCAGAGTGGGCGTGTGTAATATCGTCGTCGCTGACAGCCACAGAAAAGTTGCATGGGACAAGATCCTCACTTACGTCTTCAAACTCTGTTTCCTCGCGTGGAAATGTCAAAAGTTTTTGAAGACGAAGCTTCTTCTCACATTCGTAGAGCTGACGCACGGAAATGTGGTACTGTGATCCTGCCAGCTGGCGGTAACGGCCGAACCGGTCTTCTAGCGCATCCGTCTGAAATTTGCCCAGCAGTACGTACTTGAAGTGAAGTTCTTCTAAGCAGTAGCGCGAGAGTTCTACCAGAGAATAGCATGTCAGTCGCAAAGCACTGTGAGTCTCTTTCGTCAGCGAGCCACTGGTGATGTTTATTCTTGCCCAAGCGTCCAACCAGTCCACAACGCCGCTCAGGAAAGCTAACTGTGTGTCATCAACAGACCTTACAGGGTCTTGCATGCTGTCCCTTAGCCTCTGGCCTTTGCAAGGGGTCTTAACATTGACTATTTGCCACCATGTGAGGATAACGTCAATGAAAAGAGCAGTCGACTCAGCTTGAGGAATCTTGAACGCGGAACCATGTGTCCTGAGGGCATTTGAAACAAACTGATTAATGACGTCGAGAGCGAGCTTTACATTTTGCCGCTCCATTGAGGTTGGATTCACGGCTTTTGCGTTCAGTCTGTAAGCAGCCTTCACAAGCGACGTCTTCTCTGAAGAATAAAGCTGCCGCACAGCTGCGAAAGAAGCAGCTTTCATACGAGGAGGCCCTTCGGGCATTGCTCCACTCAAGTCCATTTCAGGGAAATAGAGGCATGTTCCAGGGTTTTTCTGGTTAATCCAATTGTTCCTAATGCACTTCAAGAGATGCACAGGATCGACCACGTAGAAAAGAGGGCGAGCGTTATCGGCTGGATGGGGATAGACAATGCTCACCTGAGGACTTGTAGCAAATAACGACATCATCTTGCGGTTCAGAGCATTGTTGTCCGTTATCACAGCGATAATTTTGAGCCCCATTTTCTCAACATTAATGATTATGTTCTTAGCATGCTCGTGCAAAATTTCTGCGCTCAGTTTGCTCACAGGTAATATGTGAATGACGTCCTTGTTTGCAGAAAGGAGTGATTGTACCATGAACACATGGGCTGTTGTTGCTGGTTCCGTTGAATGAACCGACGATCCTACTATTGTGCCCCCTTTGTAGTCGAAGTATGGTTTTATGTGGATCTCATCGATCATCAGGGTCACTGTCTTCTCGTGGTCTTTCATTGATTTGACTCGTTCTCGGATGTAGGAGAGACAGTGCGGTTGATTTTGCTCCACAAGAGGGTCAGCTTTGTAATTTGAGCAAACACGGCGCAGTGTGGAAGGATGGGGCAGAATGATTCTTGATGCAGCTCTTGTGAAGTGATATGCGTGAGGAGAAATTGAATTCAAAATACTGGCGAATACCAGCAGCTCTGCGCTATACACATGCTGTTTCGCGAGGAGAAGCTCTATCTGCTCAACCAGAAATTTCAGCAAAGAAGACTGTTCTTTCGTCGTATCACTGTCCTCAATGAGGTCTGCAAGCAGTGAACCGACAAACTGCAATACTTTAGTATGTTTCGACTCTTTCGTCACCTCAGGTATATTATGCAAGCCTATCTCGAGTTCTTCTAGCAGCAAGGACAGGCTGGAGGTGTCGCATACTTGAGCTGGCAGAATCCTGCCTGAAGGAAGCGACAGAAGCTTCACTCCATTCAAGAAAACAGAAAGTGACAGATCAGGGAGAACTACCAAGGCGCATTTCACATTAGGTGAAGGATCATTCTCGATGAGAAGGAACCTAACGCACTGCTCATCGACAGAAACGGTCCAGAATTTCGTGTTGCAGATTCCAGGCAACTTAGATTTGAACTCCTCGTAAGATGAAACTTTGTTTCTTTTCTGTTCAAGCTCATTAGACTGAAGTGACTTCCTCATAGCCTCCTGCAAAGCAGCGTTTTCCCTTCTTGCTTTTTTCGTCTCTGGCGATTCACTCCGTCCAGGCGTTGAGGACAAGTATTTTGGGCAGTTTGGAAAAACAGAAGGCGCAGCATCAATCTTCAACTGTAGCCTGTCACGCTTCACCTCTATTATTTTCCCTGTCAGTTCATCTTGGTGTGACAACGTCGTAATGAAGTCGCCTGCGTGGAAGTGCAGTTCACACACCTGCACGAGAAAATGAAGCAAGGCCATTCGCCATGACTCTCCATTGCCTAAAACACTAAGTAAAAAGAGTCTGAATAGTGAACAGCTTTTACATATTTACACAGCTTTTACACAAGCCTTATGCACATCCACAGAACTAAATGCTTCCTGGACAATTCATACATAAGTGTAAGAAGTGATATCATTGCCTACAAAGACAGCATGCCTTTCCGGGAGCGACAGCTCACAACTAAGATAATTACCAGCGCCTATTAAGCAATATTTCAGAGTCTTACCCTCGAATGCTCTGTAGGTGTGAAATCCTTCCGTGGAATGGCTCGCAACCAGGCTTTTCTTCGTACTTCGTCTCTTGGGAAGCAATAAACACGTACTTTGGGACCATTCTGGTAGTTCCCGCGGCACCCGGGAACACAGCACCGGCCCATGTTTCACGAAGTTGCACTCGCTACACGGCAGGCAATCAGTTTCCCATTCGTGCGCTAGCACAGGTACGCACGCCACACAAGAAACGGCCACACGAAACAGACACAGCCGTGCGAGGAGCGAACGGAAATGCACCCAACGCCAGGCTGAAAGACTCAAGCAGCAGCTAGACGCTCACTGCAAGACTGCGTTCGTGTCTGTGCTTGCCCGGGCAAGCGCGAGCACATCGAGGGAGACAACCGAGCGGAGCGGAGCCGCGCTTGGTGAGCAGCCTGACCGGACACTTGGCGTGACGTAGCGCGTGTGGAAAGGAGGGCCTGGAGAGGCCTGAAGAAAGTATTTAGAGGGTGTTGCCTCACCTCGGACAGTAGGAGAAGGGGGCCCATTTATTCCAACCTGCTTAGTATATGGAACCATGGACAACGGAACTTCGAGCGACATGCATGAAGCAAGAAAACCAGAACGAGCAGGCGGGGCCCCCCGCCTATTGTAACAGCATGCGTTTAGCCTGATCAGTGGGGGAGAGCTTGTCGAGCTGCAAAAAAAGGAATCCCTCGCCACTCCGGCGGGGCCCTCTTTCTTACAAAGCGAGGTGCGTTTGCTTGGAAGAGTTTTCGTGGTTTCCTGTCAGTCCGTCTGTCCAGTGCTGTCTGGAGAGGAGGAGCAAGGGGGAAACACCTAAAATATGTAGTGCGGTACGAGGACCTAAATGTCCCTTGCCCCTCGTCACCACCACGCCACCCTCCACCTCTCAAATAGTTCCGCCGCTGTCCTTCTCATAGAAAGGATGAGCTGCAGTACCCAACAGCGCCTCCCATTCGACTTTTCTTTACCGTGATGGTAATTTGGGCGGACGAGAATGAGTCCGATAGCAGATGATGATGAGTCTGATGGCAGAGTCTAGGCACGAAAGAAAAGAAGACGTCACACGTGCTTTTTTCCGCGTGCCGTGGGGCATGGAATGTTCACTGTTCGTGCTAGGGTTATGGAAGAGTGAAGGGGGAAGTTGGAGAGCTGGACGCAAAGGCCTGTCTCCAGGGCCATTCCTGCCTAGTGGCTGCGCACCCTCGCGCGCGCTCGACGGAAAAAGTAGGTCAGAATGGCCGCCGAACTTTCCAGAAAGAAGCTGAAAAAGATGACTCAGAGGTGACGGAGGGCGCGTAACTTCGCCCGCGCTAGGAGTCGCCCTCTCCCCTTCGTTCTCGCGCTCGGCGTCGACGGGGCGAAAGAAAAGGCGAGAACCTCCCAGAACAGACGATTGCTCCTAACCAATAGGAAGACGAGACCGGAACGGGAGCAGGAGTGAGTTTGTACGGAGAAGGAGGGAATTTGTACAAGGAACTCTATGGGTATGTGAACGCCTGCTTTGGCGCTAGTAACAGACATACGCGGCGCGCGTCTAGGGAAGGAAGTTGATCGCGGGCTGCGATTCAGCCCCGAGCCGCCGGTTAAGCTTGCGTAAGCCCGCTAACTCTGAGGAGCTCCCGGAGGACGCACAATTCTCTGTCAGCCACGGACCATCCAGGCAGCGTGCGCCAGTCATCGGGACGGCCACCGTTGGACAGCTGCGGTAGCGTCGGACTGACGAAGTGCCCGGTGCGGTGAACAATTAGCACCCATTCATGCGGAAATGCTCGGTCGGAAGCATCAAAGTGGTGCGTCTAAACGAAAGGCGAAGTTAGAAAGAGAAGAGCGTGAAAAAAAGCTACCAGAAATGACAAAGTACCTACTGAAAGCAGCTTCCGCGGAGCAGTATGATCGCTCTACTCAGAGTCCATGTCAAACTTCCAATATTATGGACTGTGCTTCTGTGGAGGACTTGCCAACTCCATCACCACGTTTTCCTGGCAAGAAGCAAGGTTTGACTCATGTTGGTTGTCTGGACCCTGTGAAGATGGTGCCAACCTCAGTCGTCCATATTTCTGAGCAACCGACGCTAATCGAGCCCTGTCCTGTTCCTGAGTCAGCAACGTCTATGCTACTCGGCCGGGCCCCTGCCACAGAGCTCCAGGTGTCCGGTCCGCCACGCCCGATTTCTACTACTGCTGATCAACAGGTGCCAAACCTCCCCGATGAGCCTCCTTCTACTGACGAGTGCCAGGAAAGAAAACTCCAAGAACCGACTCACTTGTTTCCTGTTAGTTTGGTTTCAAATAATCATGTTCCCACCCACAAAGTGTGCCTCGAGAGGACGAATGAGTCGGTTTCTCGTTGCGGCAACACAGAAGTACAGACAATCCCCACAGCAAGAGCTACGCTGCAAGATTCTCCGAAGTGACCTTGCTAAGTGGCCAGACGTTATTACTGACAGCTTTCGGAGTGTATGCCTTGAGAAAGGGCCATTGTATTGTATTTTCGAAATCGGGCAGAAAATTTTCTGTCTTCCGAAAGGCAATACAAAACTCAGAAACGCTATATGTCACTTCATCTTTTCGTGCGAAAGGCTGTAAAGCTGTAAAGGTTCTGTATACTGTTTCATGTGCAAAATATTTTGGATTTCAAGCAACCTCAGTGCTTTCACCACGCACGGCTTTTTTATTGGAAAAGAGCAGAAGAAAAGCTTTGCGTACATGAAAATAGCGTCGAGCACCGGAACTGCGTGGCAGCATGGCTCGCCCGCTCTAACTCGAGCAGCACAATTGACAAGGAGCTGGTTAATCATCTTGTCACTGCATGAGACCGCTTACTGGACAGAGGTGTTGAAGAGCGTAGTCGTTGTAGTTAAGCTTCTAGCTGAGCGCAACCTAGCGTTTAGGGGCAGTGAGGAGATTTTTGGTTCACCGAGAAATGACAATAATATGGGAGTGCTTGAGGCCATTGCAAGTTTGATCCCTTTCAAGAGGAGCATATCAAACGCTACGGGACCAAAGAAAAAGGTCACCCATCGTATCTGTCAAAAAACATGTGTGGTGAATTTGTCGAGCATATGGCAAAGGCTGTCAAGGAACGTCTCTTTGATGAAGTGAAACGCGCAAAATACTTCTCTTTAATTGTTGATTCGAAACCAGACCTTACTCACGTTGATCAGCTGTCAGTTGATTCACGATACTACTTGAATGGGAAAGTGTATGAACGCTTTCTTGGATTTGTTCCAATCGAATCGCATACCGGCTTGTATCTTTTCGATACCGTGATGTCCCTCTTGACGACCAATGACATCTCAATTGATGATTGTAGGGGCCAAGCTTATGATAATGCGAGTAATATGTCAGGAAAATGCAAAGGACTGCTAGCTCAAATCAAACACTTGAACGAATTGGCAGTCTACGTCCCGTGTGCTGGTCATTCACTGAATTTAGTTGGCGTGTGTAGCGTTGACAGTTGCCTTGAGGCAGTCAAATTTTTCACTGTATTTCAGAGACTGTATGTGTTCTTTTCTGCCTCACCTAAGCGATGGAGGTATCTTTTGGACAGCGTGGGCGGAACTGGCCAGCAGCTTGTTTTGAAAAGTCTCTCTGAGACCAGATGGTCAAGACACGCTGAATCATGTAAGGCCATTCTGAAAAATTTCAATGCAGTCTTGTGTTGCCTCGAAGCTATATCAAAGAAAGAGGAAGAAAACGGTGACATTAGGAACGAAGCGCACTCTCTCTTCAAGAAAATGACAAAACTAGAGACTGCATTTTCTGGAGTGTAATCTTGGGGCGTTTTCACAAAACGAGCGTAGCACTTCAGAAATAAGGCCTAGACATTTCAACTGCTGCAGACCTGCTGAGCTCTCTAGAAGGCTTTGTTAATTCTTTGCGACCTCTCTTTGATACCTTCGAAGAGAGAGCACGCGCATGCTAAGTACCAATCAATGTTATCAGGATGAGGACAAACGCATCGTTTTGAATAAGCACCCGGACGGAAAAAACGATTGTGCGCTACAAGGTAGAAAAAAGTTTATCGTAGAGACCTACAATGTTGTAAGTACGTGACAGTCTAGGCTATGCTTTGCGAGTGCGAAAGGCTGCCTACACTGAACTCTGCGAAAGGTTCGGATTCTTAAAATTGCTGGCAGAAGTTGGGAGCGAGGCCTCTCTGGCACAGCAGGCTGAGAAGTTGGCGAAAACCTACAAAAATGAATTATTTGTAGCCAGCATTTTCCGCTGAAATCGTTCAGTTTGCGAACTTTCTGCACAACTCTGTGTGCCAGCTCACGCGTCCCCTGGGAATAATGAAGTTGCCGCACGAAAGAAAGATTATGGATGTGTTTCCGAACCTTTCTATTGCTTTGCGAATTTACTTAAGCGTATATACCCGCGGCAAACTGTGAGACCGAACGATCGTTTTCCAAGTGGTCGCTGATATAGAATCGCCTTCGTTCGAGCCTCCTTGACGACAAGGTGAACTCGCTTGCTATCATGTGCATCGAAAGTGACCTCCTCCGCGATCTATCCTTCCAACAAATTATATCTGATTTCGCCAAAGCGAAGGCGCGAAAGATGCCATTTTAAAAGAGGACTGTTCGCGCTATACATGAATAGTACCAATAAGTCAGTTGTGTCGCCTCCCAGCCTCCACGTTGGCAATGAAACGCTGAGCAGTGTAATTCAAGATATGCAAACCTTCGTTGTTCGTCTCTTGTTTGTTCTTGTGATATTTAGCGTTGTAAGGTTTCTGGCGACAGCCGGTGGTCTGATTCAGCTGCGTATTCGGCCAGGACACCTGCAGCCGGGGTCCCTGCACGGCGATAGGCATCTGGGTTCCCACGCTCGGTCCTCGCGAGGTTTATTGGATTCGAGACGGAGGATTCCACTGCCGTTTGAAAACAACATTGTTCGCGGAAGATCGTGCGGCCCGGAGCACCCCTTCAACTATGCCTGCTCGCCGGCGCCTCGCCCATTCGGACTTCCCGGAAGACGTGTCCGGCTGGAGCGTGAGAACTGTCGTTCGGAAGCGAAGACACGCTCTCTCTGGTGGGGGCGATTGTCCAGCGGCACCCTCTTTCTCCGGCGAGGCATGTGACGGGGCCGTGTCCCTATGTGTGTGTGTGTGTGTGTGTGTGTGTGTGTGTGTGTGTGTGTGTGTGTGTACGACAGCGCCAGTTAGGCCACGCCCAACCTGGCGAAGACATTCTCGGACCTGGGGAATCCTGGGGACCGGACCCTTTTTAAACCGGACGACGAGTGCCGTGAGAAAGGAATCCTCGATCATCCTCAGATCTCAGATCCTCCGACCTTCCCCCATCACCCTCCAATGGGTTCCAAAATCTTGTAAATAATGTAAAATAAACCCCCTGTACAGTTTCCTTCATAAACAAGTCCGACAACGTCATTCGGAGAAGGGACCTGCGGTGCTGAAAGAGTCAGCTCACTCAAGGACCCCTCGTCCCCAACAACTGGTTGGCAGCAGCTGGGATGGACCGTGCGACATCGTGCTTTCTCAACCGGTAAGCGTTTCGGCATTTTGCTATAGGATTCGCCAGGCTTCAGATTTTGAGGGAATAATCTAGAATCACTGGGAAGTGTATGTCAATTGAGAAAGGGTAATCTCACGACATTTTGAAGATAGCATTGCCAAAGCGGAGAAAGCATTGTCATGGACCTTATGAAATTGTCAAAGTCGGACTTGCTGTTGTTATGCGAGGAACTGTCAATAGAAGTACAGGGAAAAATCACAAAACTTGAAATATGCAAGACAATTGAAAAACACGTAGATGACGATCAGCTGGTAGATACGTGGAATTTGGTACAGGAAGAAAAAAGAAAAAGGGAAGCGGAATGGGAAAAAGAGAAAGAACGGCAAAAGTTGGAAGCTGAAAAAGAAGAAAGAAATCTAAAGCGATTGCAGCTTGAAAGCGAAAATCGAAAAAAAGGCGACAGTACGAGAGCGGGGTCTCCTGAAAGAGCAAGCGATGTACAATCATATAGAATGAACAGATTCATGGAGCCCTATGAAAGTGGAAGGGACATAGGATTGTACCTGGGAAACTTTGAGAGAACTTGCGAAAGGGAGAACTTTGCTCGCAGTACATGGCCGCAACGGCTTCTGACACTCTTGCCATGTGAAGTAGCTGAAGTCATAGCGAGACTTAGCACACAAGACGCAGCTGACTACGAAAAAGTCAAAGCCAGCCTGCTAAAAAGGTACCGGCTGTCAGCCGAAGCTTTCCCACAGCGCTTCAGGAACGCAATGAAAAACGATAGCGAGGGCTATCCGGATTTCGCGAATGGACTAAAGACGAATCTACTAGAGTGGCTAAAAGGAGCCGAGGTTTATGAAAGCCGAGACAAAATCATTGAGTGTTTTTGCCTTGAGCAATTTTACCGAAGCATTCCCCAAGTGGTGAAATTGTGGGTTCAAGGCAGGGAAAAAGTCGACACAGTTGAAAGGGCCGCTGAGCTAGCAGAGGAGTACGTTTCGCGCAGAAGGTTGAGCACTGAAGAGGGTGCGTCACACGCTCGAAACGCGATGTGAGATAAAGGGCCTAGCAGAAAGACGCGAAGTGCTAGAAGTTCGGAGCAATCAGAGGCATCGAAGGTAGCGCCAGAAAAGCGTGAAGAACAGGCGAAGAGACAGAGAGCAGACAAAGCCGCGAAAAAAGAGTTTGAGGCTAGTAGGCCATTTCGTTGCTACAACTGCAATGGTGTCGGGCACTTTGCAGCCAAGTGTACAAAGCAACGTTTGGTGTTCTCGTGCGTCGAGAATCTAGAGCTCCTTAAGCCATACCTGCACGAGCTGCACGTTAACGGGAAACCGTGCAGGGTGCTTCGTGATAGCGCCGCGACGATGGACGTTGTCCACCCGTCTTACGTGTCAGTGGACGATTTTACGGGAGAAGTCTCGTGGATAAAACAGGCAGTAGAAGAACACAGTGTATGCCTTCCCATAGCTAGAGTGATAATTTGTGGACCGTTTGGAGAGCTAATCACTGAGGCCGCAGTTTCGAAGGCCGTGCCACTTCAATATCCTTACCTCTTCTCGAATCGATCAGACCAATTGCTACGCGAGAGAGGCCAGAAACTCGGAAGCGGGGTGATACAAGCTTTGACAAGATCGAAAACTCGTCAGCTCGCATCTCAACTAAGTCAGATTCCCGAACCTCAGGTAGCCAGAGACGCACCAGCCAGCATATCGTTGCAATCAAATGAAGAGGGAAGTGAACCAACGAGGAATGAAAGCCAGACAGCTGACCGAGCAAATGAGCGACGAGGGACTTCAACCACTAAGTCGGTAGAGGAATCAGAAAACGCTGAAGGATCCGTTTTATCTCCAACATCGCGTAGTTTTGATCGCCTTCTGCAGGTGAACAGGGAGTTCCTAACAAAAGAACAGAAGCAGGATCCCACTTTGGAAAGACTGCACCTTACAGCTAAAGAGGGCATCGCGGGACGCGACATAACGATGCATGAGAAGGGAGGCTTACTATACCGACACTACCAGGACAGAAAAGGCAAAACATTTGATCAGCTGGTCGTGCCCGAAAAATACAGAACGGACATTCTGAGTCTCTGCCATGGAAATGGCTGGGCAGGACATCTGGGAATCAATAAAACAAAGGAGCGCCTATTAATGGAATATTATTGGCCGGGTTGTTTCAAAGATGCAGAACGCTACGTAAAATCATGCGATGCGTGCCAGCGCGTGGGCAAGCCGGGAGAGACATGGAAGGCTCCACTGAAAATTGTTCCATTGATCTCGGAACCTTTCCGCCGGCTTGTAATAGACACAGTAGGCCCTTTGCCTAACACGAAATCAGGCTATAAGTACTTGCTTACTATGCTATGTCCCGCCACAAAATTTCCCGAAGCAATTCCGTTGAGGGACTTGAGCTCCACAGAAATAGTTGACGCCCTTTTGTTAGTGTTCGCGAGAATAGGATTTCCGGCCGAAATCCAAGCCGATCAGGCGACGGTCTTTACAAGCGCCTTGACGACCACATTCCTAGAAAGATGCGGAATAAAACTGTTGCACAGCTCGGTGTATCATCCGCAGTCCAACAGTGTAGAGAAATGGCATTCGGTGCTGAAGCGGGTGCTACGCGCTCTTTGTTATGAGCATAAAGCAGACTGGGAGGATTGTCTGCCGGCCACACTTTTCGCTTTACGAACAGTCCCCCACGAAGCTACGGGGTTTACGCCAGCAGAACTCGTGTACGGAAGAGCCCTCCGCTCTCCCCTCCGAATGCTGAGAGAAATGTGGGAAGGGACAGGAGAGAACCAGACAGGGGTTGAGTACGTGCTTAAGCTACTGGACCGCCTTAACAACACGAGGGAATTAGTAAATCGAAATATGAAAGCTGCCCAGGAGGCCGCCAAGGTCTATTATGACAGAAATGCTCGCCTTCGAGGTTTCACCGCGGGCGATCGCGTGATGATCCTCCGGCCATCGAGAAAAAACAAGCTGGAAGTTCACTGGGATGGTCCAGTAGAAGTGTTGCAAAAACTTTCGGAGACGAATTACGCGCTAAGGGTTCCAGGCAGGGGAAAGCAGGTGAGAATCTATCATTGCAATCTGATGAAGCCGTTCGTGGAACGCAGCGGGATCGTCAATCTTACTCTAAATGAACCAGAAGAGCTGGACAGCGAGAGTCAGGGTTGGAAGGGAGGTGCGGACGCTAGTGACAACGTGGAAAACATTCTGGCTCACTCCGTGAATGCAGATTTCCTAAGCGGGACACAGGTCGACACGCTAAAGCAGTTGTTGAGCGAATTCGCTGACCTATTTAGCAGTCGCCCGGGAAAGACACACCTCCTGACACACGAAATCGAGCTCACCTCTGATGAGCCGGTACGGTCGAAACCCGACAGGGTATCACCGCGGCAAAAAGAAATAATGGACGCGGAAATTCAGCGCATGTTGGAGTTAGGGGTTGTAGAGCCAGCGGAAAGTGACTATACCTCACCGCTAATTCTTGTTGAGGCCCCAGGGAAAGATCCTCGTCCCTGCGTGGATTATAGAAACCTTAATGCAATTACCAGGGATCAGCTATACCCGATTCCCAACATAGAGGAAAGGGTAGAAAGGGTGAGCGGCGCGAAATTCATTTCCACCCTCGATCTCGTACGGGGATATTGGCAAGTTCCCCTCTCAGAAAGCGCGAGCAGGTATGCCGCTTTCATCTCCCCAGCGGGCACCTTTCGACCCTTAATGCTTAGTTTTGGGTTGAAGAATGCCCCCCACAGCTTCTCGAAACTCATGGACATCGTACTGAAGGACATGCAGTGCTTTGCACTCCCTTATTTAGACGATGTGGCAATTTTTTCGGAAACCTGGCAAGAGCATCTAGAACACCTAAAGACCGTGTTTTCCAGTTTACGACAGGCTGGACTGACACTGAAGGCAGAAAAGTGTAGATTTGGTTGCGCACAGGTGACGTACTTGGGCCACGTTGTAGGCCAGGGAACTAGGAGCCCATCCGAGTTAAAGATTGCCCCGATCGCAGCATTTCCGCAACCACGGACGAAAACGGCCATTCGCTCATTTTTGGGATTAGTTGGGTACTACCAGCGATATATTCCTAACTACACACAGCGGGCTAGTCCCTTAACTGACGCCTTGCGAAAGGGAGCACCTACTAACGTAAGTTGGGATAACCAAAAAGAAAACGCCTTCAAAAGCCTGAAGGAAGCACTCGTGTCCCGACCCTTGCTCAGGACCCCTGACTATGGGAAAGAGTTCATAGTCCAGTGTGATGCCAGTGATAGAGGGCTGAGTGCTGTCTTAAGCCAAGTTGGCTACGACCATGAAGAACACTCAGTTCTGTACATCAGCCGCAAACTGACCAGTAGAGAGGAAGCGTACAGCGCTTCCGAAAAAGAGTGCGCGTGTTTAGTTTGGGCAGCGCAGAAGTTGTCGTGTTACCTGTACGGAGCAAAGTTTGTATTTGAGACTGACCATTGTCCTTTAACGTGGCTGCGACAGATGTCCCCCCAAAATGGTCGCTTGCTCAGATGGAGTCTGGCTCTCCAACAGTACAATTTCTCGGTGCGTTATAAGAAGGGGAAACTGCACAGAAATGCTGATGGCTTGAGCAGACTGATGTAAGCGGGAGAACTAAGAGGAATCTCCTCCTGTGTGAGTGTTTTTTTTTACTTTGTTCCGAGTAATCCGGCTGTGGCAGTTTCAAAAGGAGATGTTTCGCGCTCAGTCGGCACAACATTAAACCAAATTTGAACACAATTTTTTTAAAAAGTGTATTGTTGTCAATGGAAGAAGCCTGGTGATTCTTTGGCGAAGTCCGAGCGCTTGCGGGTGGGGCAGTGCTTTGCTGTTTGGAACGTCCCACCTGCGCTTTCCTTTGTTGGTGGTGCTTTGGGTTCTGCCTTGGGGGCGATGATATTGCAATCCAGGGGACCAACACGGACGCCATCTCATCTCTTCCTGCCCAGCGGTCGTCAACGCTGGACATTCGAGATTTTTCGGGCCGCGGAGGAGCTGTAAGGTTTCTGGCGACAGCCGGTGGTCTGATTCAGCTGCGTATTCGGCCAGGACACCTGCAGCCGGGGTCCCTGCACGGCGATAGGCATCTGGGTTCCCACGCTCGGTCCTCGCGAGGTTTATTGGATTCGAGACGGAGGATTCCACTGCCGTTTGAAAACAACATTGTTCGCGGAAGATCGTGCGGCCCGGAGCACCCCTTCAACTATGCCTGCTCGCCGGCGCCTCGCCCATTCGGACTTCCCGGAAGACGTGTCCGGCTGGAGCGTGAGAACTGTCGTTCGGAAGCGAAGACACGCTCTCTCTGGTGGGGGCGATTGTCCAGCGGCACCCTCTTTCTCCGGCGAGGCATGTGACGGGGCCGTGTCCCTATGTGTGTGTGTGTGTGTACGACAGCGCAAGTTAGGCCACGCCCAACCTGGCGAAGACATTCCCGGACCTGGGGAATCCTGGGGACCGGACCCTTTTTAAACCGGACGACGAGTGCCGTGAGAAAAGAATCCTCGATCATCCTCAGATCTTCTCAGATCCTCCGACCTTCCCCCATCACCCTCCAATGGGTTCCAAAATCTTGTAAATAATGTAAAATAAACCCCCTGTACAGTTTCCTTCATAACCAAGTACGACAACGTCATTCGGAGAAGGGACCTGCGGTGCTGAAAGAGTCAGCTCACTCAAGGACCCCTCGTCCCCAACAGCGTGCTTATAAGCAACTGCATTTTTGTTGTTTTTGATAGTGCCGCGCTTATTTGGTGTCGTCCTTGCTTATCTTACCTTTAACGAAAATATTTTCAAATGTTTTGTAATGACGGTTGGTAATTTTCATCTGAATTCTAGTGCATTTTTATGGTGTTTGTATTGCCTTAAGTATTGTATATATCTATTGCATATTTATAGAGTAACGTGTATAACGATTACTGCAGTCTGATGCTTGCATTTTAATAAAGAATGTTTTGAATACAACGATGCGTCTCCTCACGGGATTAAACTTAATGATGCAAACAAAGCCTAGCTTCAGAAGGATCGACATCTGAGCTGTGTTGTATTTCCTACGCTCTTGTTCGTCTTGAGTGCACTAAACATTTCCTTACAGCCTATAGCTTTTGCTGAAAACAGAATGCAGATTAATCACAAAGTGAACATATGTGTAGGTGTTTACAACAGCACGTGTTTCAAGCAAGTTTTATTGTTTTCCTTACAATAATAATAACAATAATAATAATCCCGTTGATCGATTATTATTATTCTTTTTAATTTGGTGGAATTAAAATGAAACATGGCATATTTCCAGTAGCATAGCAGGTGACAGGGGGGGGGGGGGTCAGTATAAGAAAAGGGGGCCTGCATGCGCATTAGCCCAGGGCCCCATTCTTCTTAATCCGGCCCTGCGTTAGCGCTGTAAGATACAAATGGGGAGCGACAGACAGCTTGTTATTTTTCAGTAAAAAGGTTAATTTGAGCCTTTGGATTTTGCGCCGAGTTTGGAGGGACGGTATGTGATGTTGATGGTGGTGGTGAAAAGCATTTGTTTAGCTATATGTACAGAGAGGTGCTCGGGGAGAGGTCCCTAGTGGGTCTTGCCCCTTGCATTACAATGCGGAGTCCCTCATTAAGGGAACCCGTTGGTCCTGACCGCTGCGCAGGTCCGCCAAACCAGGGCGTGTTGGGCCGATAGTTCCTGGCAGCCGAGCAGAGCCGCCTCCCAGTCCTCTCGGGTAGGCGAAGGGGTCATGGGGGATAGAAGGATTTTGCCTGCATGCCCAAACCATGTGAAAGGTGTCGGCTACCTCCCCACAGAATGAGCAGCGACCGTCAAAAGAAGAGTCAAAGTGTTTGAGAACCGCCGGGCACAGCAGGGTGTTTGTAAAAAGCCTAAGGAGAGTTCGTTCGCGACCTTTACCTAGTCCCTTCATAGAAACCGGGCAGCGCCGGTGTTCGGCACGATAGTGCTCAGTAATGTCTTTAAAAGAAAGACGAGGGCTGTGATCTGGGTTAAGGTCCTCCCGAGAAACGACTGGTGCATGTCCGGTAAGTGAGTGCGCGGGCTGCCTCATGGGCGGCTTCGTTACATGGCATGCTTTGGAGGCCGGGGACCCATATGATTGATCGATGAGTTGGATCGCAGTCGCGAGTACTCTGCTGAAGAATTCGGTGAGCAAGTAGAGTGATCCAAC
Organism: Amblyomma americanum; assembly: GCF_052857255.1. Classification (NCBI taxonomy): domain Eukaryota; kingdom Metazoa; phylum Arthropoda; class Arachnida; order Ixodida; family Ixodidae; genus Amblyomma; species Amblyomma americanum. The sequence continues at coordinate 67,138,617 of NC_135499.1, forward strand.
CGAACTCAAAGTTGAAGCATCAGCTTTGTGGGTGAGTCAGTGCATAGGCATGCATATGTCTCTGCATAAGGGGAGGGGGGCTAAAGTTCATGGTAGCTCCCTTTCATGTCATCTTGGTAGCAGGGAACACTATGGAATAAATTTTTATCCCCCTTTGCCATTTCTGTTGGGGGGAGGGGGATGGGCAACTGCCCCCTAGCCGCCCAATGCATACGCCTGAGTCAGTGATGGTTTTCACTTTCTTCCATGACCATTTCATAAAGTGACATAAACACAATTAGGTTTTAGTTGCGCGCACAGGCGCACTTGGTTAGGCCCATCACAAAACGTTCGTACGTTGAAAATCCCAGCGCTTCCGCTGGTCTTGGAAGAATGGTCGTTTTGAGAAACGGCAGAATTTCATCCATGGAGGGCATTTTTTGGAAGCATTTGAGCATCCAACCACGCAGCAGTTCGCGCAAGACATCCTGAAACTTTTACGATTGCAACCGCGCTGTTCTATGCTGCCACTAGGCAGCACGCCACAGGCTTCGATTGGGTGCCACCAAGCAGCGCCACCGTGTTGCTGCACGCATCCCATGCTTGCGCCCTGGCCTTCGCGCTTCGGGGCCGCCGCGATGGCTCAGGGCTTATGGCGCTCGTCTGCTGTCCCGAAAGACGCGGGTTCGATCCCGACCGCTGCAGTCGAATTTCGATGGAGGCGAAATTCTAGAGATCCGGAGTGACTAGGTTCGAACACGACCGCGGCGGCCGTGTTTCGATGGAGGCGAAACGATAAGCCACCTGGTCGTGTGCTGTGCGATGTGAGTGCACGTTAAAGAACCCCAGGTGGTCGAAATATCCGGAGCCCTTCACTACGGCGTCCCTCATAGCCTGAGTCGCTTTGGGACGATAAACTTCCATAAATCAAATCAAATCAAAACTGGCGCTTTGAATCCTGGGCGGTCGTCGTATTCGCTGTGCTTCCTTTCACGTGGAAATCGTGGTTTCCTCCGCCGCAAGCCACTTATGGACGATGCGTCTCTCCTCGTGCATGCCTTTCTTCCGGCGCTATTAAACAAATTGCCCATCGGCGCAAAAAAAAAAATCGTTACAAATTAACAAGGGGGTGCGGAGGGAATTAATGTCTATGTCTCTCTGCGTCTTTATCATGCCTTTAAAATTACGGAGATCAGGTGTAAAATGAACTTCTTCAAGATGTCCTTCTTCCCCCAAACAATTCGCGAATGGAATAAACTCTCACGTGATATTGCTACCATTAACTCCACTGATGTATTTTTTTTCCTCTTTGCGAAATGTGCATTGTAATTAAGCCCTTGTTTTTTTTTCAATGATTGTAAAAGTGTTGCTTGTATACTTGTTTGATTCAGTTGCTTGCCTACTTTCTTTTTATCTGCATTTCCTACTTCTTCAACTGTGTTTGAGTTGTCTTGCACGTAATGTTACACTTAATGTTATAACGTAATGTTATACTTCTTCCATTTTTCTGTCAGAAAAAAAAAATTGTGTCAATAACATTCCTCAGCACATAGCCAGAAATGTAATCCAAAATGTCAACAAGCGGGCATTGGTGAGCCTATACTTGGAATGGTTAGTCTGATAACTTCTATCAAGTCTTTCATTTCAAATGCTTCTGGAGGGGCGGTAAGAAAAGGAAAATGTTAATCACATTCCTTTAAAGAGGATGTGTGGCTACATTGTACCGAGAATCAACGCCGACAGCGGAAAGTCAACAAGAGTCTTAAATTCTGCATTCTGCTGCCGGGAGTTCCACATAAGCCACACACCGGGCTTAACCATTCTGTGCCTGTAAATTTGAAAAGAATATTGCATGTCGTGTTGAAAACGCTAGCAGTCACTTTTTCAAGCCTGTAATTCTCTTTGTCTTGCGTGCTTTTTTTTTTACCATCGTCACGGATTTCCTCCACCAGCCCTGCAACCACTGTACGCCGTCATCGCATCCCCGTCGCACGCTTACGCTGATGACAGATAACGACTACATTGGCCGATAAAAATGCGTGCAGGCGCACGCTTGAAGATCGCTCAGATGTGCCACGGGCACCCATAACTTCCGTGCGGAACAAGAACGCGTACATCCATTGATTGTCTTGTATATACGCATATGATGGCGTGCGACGAGCCTTACGCATTGCTACCTTTTAGTCAGGAACTTGCATTTTTTTTCAGGAAAAAAAATTTGCAGACGTAATGAGCCGTTTGATTTCCCCGCCGTTTTTCATGAAGTTTGTTTCAGATCAATACCTCAAGAAATAATTTCGATTGCATAACTAAATATTCACTTAGTCATGCTAAAATTCGTGGGGTCTTAAAAGGAACACGTTAATAAGAACCAACGGAACAGAGAGAACTTTTTTAAGCTTCCTAAGGAATTTGATAGATGGCGCAGCATGCCAACAACTACATATAAAAAGGACTATCAGGACGTTGTACTCGTATGATTGCGCTTGAAAACCAGCTTTCAACTGAATTATTTTTGCTTTTTTTTATCTTGTGAAGTGGGAAAGTGCTCGGCAGTTAGCTAAAATTACGGCGGTTAGAAACTGGTTAGCGATTGGCCAGGGAATAACATGAGGTGCTGTCGTCTGTTCCGTCCTGGCCGCTCATTGGCGGAGCCGGGCGTATGCCGCAGACGCATCGCGAGTGGTGTGAGTGGTGCGAGACGTCCGCATGATACGTGCACTTGTGTGAGTTGTGCGTGGCGAGTGTTGTGGGCAGCGTCTTTAGCGCTCGTGGACCACTTTGACCGGCGAACCAGGTAAGCACGCACGCGGGTGCGCTCCTTTTCCTCTCTGATCGACGCCGTGAACACCGATGTGCTTCGGCGGTGAGCGCCGGCGTTTCGGTGTCGTCGTCGCACCGGTTTCGTCGTCCGCAGAGCACCTGCTCCGCGAATGTATACGTATAGCACTAAAACGAACGGGCGGAAAAGCCTCGCGGCCCATTTTTTTCTTCGCTCGAGGAAGCGGGTAGTACGTTTTCCTCCCCGCGGTGAACCGGTCGACGGCACCGGCGGCTGCAGCCGTGGGTGCGGGTTTTCGCTACGGCGGCGGCGCTCCGGTAGCAGCGATGCTCTCGTTGCTCTCACCGTGCCCGGGGAGATCCTCAGCGCATCACCGCCGGGCGTTATCGTCGGCCGACGCTCGAGCCGACCGGCGTGCTGTCGGGGCCTCGCGAATGACGGACGCTTTCGTCACGCGATGCTCGTCTCGCGAACAGTGCGCGCTTTGCGAGGGCCATCGCAAAGGCCATCTCTTTTCCTCTCCGGCCAAGGCGCGAGTGGTTTCCTGCTAGTTTTTCCACGGTCATTATAGGCACCCTGCTTTTCCTTGTGCTGCCCGGCGTGAGAAAAGCCTCGTTCGCCTCGAGGAAAAGCGCCCGCGGGTGCGAATATTTCTCAATTTGGAGCGATAAGGAATCATGACTGCCCGTCACAGAAGCCGTAAACTGTGTAGCGATTTGTTCGTCTCTTCCCCCGTGCACTCATACGTCGCTGCTGTGTGCCGTGTGCGCGCAAGCGGTGCTCCAGTTGTTTGAACTCGCTCTTAAGAACCGTTTAAATTGGCGCCGTGAATGAACCCTTCCACCGGGCCTGTTTTGTCGAGCGCCTCACGCTGCCGGACTAGACTCGCAGTACTACTCCCTCCCTCCAGCAAACGGCTGCATGCTTTACCGCGCGAAATCTCGCTGATATCTGCGCTATGTCGCCTTTCGTGCTAAAAGATGTCGGAAAATGAAAGAAGGAACTGCCCCAGTTACGTATGAGCCTATTTGGGCAGTTTGTGCGGGGTTCTGTGCTTACGACAGCTCCTGACGCATGACTTTCAGGTGGAAACCACATAGAGATTTTCAGTTATTGCTGCAGTATATGTAAAGATTATAGGAAGTGAATACTTTTCTTTACAGGTTAAGGACATTCGTAACGATTATGGGAATATGCACTTCGCTAATTGCCATTGGAGTGTTGTCTTGGTCACCTCTGAATTAACAATTTGATGTCAACAGTTACAACTGGCAAGCATGGTTACATGGTTGCTGCTTTCCAGCCTAGAAGCCAGACACTTCCTATGGCGAACTTGACAAAGCACAGTGGAAGTGTTGCTGGTGATGTAATGTGCAATATTGTTCTATCATCAGCTGTTTCACTAGTTGTGAACATTTTTTCTTGCCGTAGACCCAAAGGGGATGCAAGTGGCTGGTTTCATTTTTCTTGGGGCTATTTCGTCCTTGCTCAAAATTCATCAAGCCACAAAGCATAATTCAAGAAGGGAAAGTGTAGTCAACTGATGTGTCTGGCAGCACTTTGTCAGCTGGTCCAGTTTGAAAGCATGCGTACCCAACAGATGTTCCCATACTTTAGTCATCTAAACATATCTGGTCTGTGTTAATGTTGATTCTGACTGTCAAGCAGGTCTCTTCACAAAGACATTTTGAAGAACAGAAGTAATTTGCTCCAAGGCTGCATGTTGATAATTATTTTTGCCTTCTTAATTTGTTAAGCAGTACTTTTAATTCTCAGGCTTGAAATTCGGAATGCTGGTGTTCTGGTTTGCTTACTGCGGGCTGCAGCTATAATAGTATAATGGATTAGGTGTGCTCGCAACCACCACATACTCATATGCTCAGGCCACACCTGCATAGAGGTGATGGGCAACTGCCCTAACAGTACACATACTCGTTGCTCCTGCCCAGATGTCTCTCTTGCAGTGCCCTGGAACATGTGGGCTGCTCCAGCTGCTGTGTGCTGCTCAATGCCATGGCACGCTCTTCTTGCTCTGATCACTTCTATGTTCTAGGCCACCATTGTACGCATGATCCGCTGCTTCGTTGACCTGCCTGCCTTGATGCTTGACATTGGATCTTGGTCACTCGGAAGTTATCTCTCTGTTAGATGCCATCCATGACCACGCTTATCTTGCCACTGGGAGGTTGCTTTAATTGTATTTGAGTGATGTCAGTGAACGATGCACACAGTTGCTTCCTTCTATGGAGGCTTTTCTGTAAATTCAAGCGCTTGTAGATAGACAAATGCTTTTAGTGCATGACTGACCCTTTGGATTGCCTGGCTACTTACCCATAGTGTACTAAGAACCGGTTGTTGGCCTTCGTCGGGTTACACTGAATTCTCTTGCACAAGTAGAATTCTGCACCTGTTGGTTGTATGTTGTGCCAGATTGAATTTGCTGTTCCTTTGCTTGGGAAGAAATTCGTTCCTGAGGAGGGTCTTCTCAAGTGAGTTCTCAAGTCTGTTGAGCATATTACTTGGTGCCAATCAGCTGCCATCAATGTGGAATCACTTTGAGCCAAATGAGACCCAGTAGTTGCTTGTCAGATTTGCGATCACTGCACGCTTAACTTCAGTAGCATAGCTACGTCCACTGCAGCACAAAAGCCTGTACTATTCACTTCCGATTAACCCTGTCCTGTACCAGCGGTGGCTACCTTATCCCTGCAGACTTCCTACCCTCATCCATCCACCTGACTAGCTGCTGCACCCGTGATGCACTTGACTTCAGTCCCCAGGGGACCATATTGGTTACCTTCACTTCGCGTTACATGCCTTCGCCATTCCTATTTGTTTCGTGATTTCGCCTAGGAATATAATTAAATTGAGTCTGTTCCTCACCCACTGTGCTGCCTTCCTGTCTTTTAACCTAGCACCTATAATTTTATTTTCCATGGCTCTCTGCACTGTCCCGAATTTAATTTCCATCCTACTTTCAGCTTCCTGAGGGATGCCAGTAACATGCTATTTATGACAAGAGAGTACATGCCAAATGCTTGGTGAAAGGGAGTGAAGAGCTTGCTCGATTTTGCCATTGTCTCCGGGAGGGAGCTTTCGTCGTTATTGGCCAGGTTATATCCACCGCAGGAAAAAGCCGATCTCCCTGACCTGTGCTTCCCGATTCTTCGTGGAGTCTGTTTATTTGTTCCTTACCCGCTGATTTCCGTGGCCCACCCAAGTGGCTCTGACATTTGGCTTCAAGGGGGCTGCATTTTGATGGAGGCTAAATTGAGAGTATTCCCAGGTAGTCAAAGTTGATCCAGAGCTCTCCACTGCAAGGGTCCATTACACCTCCATTTTTTCCTTTTTTTTCACTCCCTCCTTTATCCATTTCCGCGAGTCCTGGCGCAGGCAATTCTCACCCTAGTGCACTTTTCCCGATAGCCACGCAACCAACCAATCCATTTCGTTTAACGGTTGGCTGTTGTCCAAGTTACATGGCCTCCCCCAACTCATTTCCTGCCCGTGATTTGCTATAATAAGCAGTTATACTGTAATCAACGCTTCTCTTTTTCTGTTCATGATACTCTTAATTCATCTTTTAATGCCTTGCTGTGCTGTCCCTTTATGTTGGCCTCCAAGTTACCAGCGTCATAAGCCAGCACTGACAGTGTATATTCATTAGTCTAACCTCACTGTCATGAAACTGCTTGTGACAAAATGATGGATATAACAAAGGAATACCAGTTTTTTTTTTCATACCTATGGATATGATATCTCATTGTTACCGAGTAAAGTTTTCCTACAATAGGTACAGCAAACCTCCACTGCCCTCAGTGGCCATCTCGCACCGAGTATATGAATCTGTAACGGTGCCCTTCCATACCGACTGGTTGTGGCAAACTGCAGTTCCTCCGTTGTCCAACCTCCTGGCAGCACACAGCCCACTGCGAATTTGCCTCTGCTTCCTTGCTTCTGTGAGCAGTTGTTTCCCAGCTTGGTCGCGTGGCGGTTAAAACCGTTTGGAAGTCCGCTGGTGGTGCTTAATGGTGTAGTGGTCCTGCTGGTTTCACAGGGCCAAGCGGAGGAAATCGAAAATGTAAAATGATTTCCGCCGACCAGAAGGCGGCCATTCATCAGAACCTTCGGTCTGGCGTACGCATTCTCCACAAGACACCCCTGTCAGGTGGAGGAGGGATCTGGCCCGCGTGCTCGTTATCTGTGCGGCGAAGCCAACCAAAGTAGGTGTCGCAAGCACCGACACCGCCGCCGCACGCCCTGTTGACAGCGGCCCGTATGGGCTTCAGCGCCAAGAAAATGGAGCTCAATATTCCTCAGAGACCCGTTTTTTTTTTTTTTCATGCACCGAGGCCCATGCGGCTGTTGAAGATACGTGCGCGCGTGTGTCAATAAGGCTGGCATATTCGGTTGGTGTACGTATATTGGGTCGCGTGGGGGGCGCTCGGTGCGCGTGTTAAGGTTCGCGCTTCGGCGGCACACTAAATGCCAGCAGTGTTGTCCTCCTTATACGAAGTGACGGGTAAGCCCGCTGGCATGCGACAGTTTCAACCAAGGTCGCGTACCAGCAACGGCCTTAACGCAGGTAATCGGGGGCCCCTTCGATACAGCAAGGTTCAACTGTAGTTAGTTTTCTTTTTGGGGGGGTGGGGGGGTATGCGGCGTGTTTTCAGTGCCCTTTCTGTTCTGCTGGCTATCGTCATTGCGTTAGGTGTAGCACACTTGGGCACAGCAGCAGCAGCAGTCGTCGGTGGGAAGCTGCGTCCCGAGATGAAAGCGATGAAAACCTTCAGGGGGAACTCGACCGGTCGGCTGGGGCTGCGCCTGAGACCTCCGACGTGCCCCGTCCGCGCTTGGCCGTAGGAGGCGGCATGCACGCTCGTTAGATGGAGCAGCAAAGGAGTTAAAACTAAAGCCCCTTGATATTATCAAGGGGCTTCAGTTAAAACAGCGCTTTGCCCGCACCGCCAGGAGGGCCAGGCTGGGGGTGGGGGGATGCGTTGGCAGTGCCGCCCCGAAGCGGGAGCAGCCAGCACTGCGGCGAGGGACGCTTCTAGAATTGAAGTAACTGCACTTTTGGCGCAAAGAGCAGGGGGTACACGTGTGTTCTCTCCCTGGATATACGGTAGAGCATTAGAATACCGCTGTAACAGCAGGGACGTCGCACGCAAGGTGTTCAATCAGGTGGTCCCGTGAGGTCACTTCCGTTTCGGGTGTTTTTAAAACCCGGGCGCTGTTTTTAATTTTTCAGAATTGTGCAGTTGCAGGGGGGGCGATACAATGCATACAAATACAAAAATCGCTGAAAGAAAAATAAAAACACAAAGCGTATACGTTTGATGATGTTTTTTATCTTCTACCAATGCTAAAACATTCCAGTCGGTTACTCTACGAGGGAAGTAGGAATATTTGAATCCGTTAGTTCTGGGGGCGAGTAGGGTTAGTGAATCAGAGCGACGATGTCTCGTTGACCGTGCCCGTGGAAAATGGCTTGACATAGTGATCTGGGCACATCACATTGACAACCTGTTGTCTTTAGGAAGGAAAAAGTTTTATTCCAAGATTGTTCTTCTTACTTGTGATGTTTGAATCCTGTTTCCTCATTATGGCAGCCGTTGATTATGCTGAACGGTATTTCGAAAATAGTAATCTAATGACATTGCGCTTCTAAGCGTTTAACCGTTTTTTTTAAAATATAATCCAAACGTTCTCGTTCGGTTGTTTCGTACTCTCTCGATGACGGGCTTCGTTGAGAAGCCCTTTACAGGCGGGGCGTTTGTTTTTCTCCTTTTATACTTCGTAGAGTAAATTACCGTTGCAGCGTCTCGGCGTCTGTGCTAGACCATGCCTACTCTCGCATCCTCACTATTTCTAGTTCACTGTGTTCGCTGCGGAGTACAACATGGCAGCGCCCGTTTAAAACTTGGCCATTTAATGTTGCCAGCCTGAACACCTTTCGAACTTAGTCCAACTTCGCCCCAGATTCCGTTATAAGCATGCACACACTCAGGCACGTATCCAATGGGGGCCTGGGTCCGCCCCCCAAACTTTCACTCGAGCATGCACCGTGCGGTACTCCCGCAATGCAAAAAACTGCCTCGGTGCCCTCCCGAAAATAATGTCTGCCTACGTGCCTGCACACGCTGCTTTTCCCACGTTTTTCTAGATCTTCGCACCGGGAAACGGCACTTTCGTGAAGGCGCCTCTAAAACTTGCGCGCATTAACTGTTGGTAATGCGACCGAATCAGGCGGGAAGCTTTCGTTTATTCGAAAGAATTGCTTCGCGACTCGGGTTTGCAGTGCTTGTGGCTACATGGGCTACTGCGGTCCTTCCCCGAGCAGGATGACTGCGACTCGGCTGGTTCTGCACTTGGACGAGGTATAGTGCGTCGCCGTGGCTGCGTCGGCATTCGGCGATGCGTACGGGGCAGGACAGCCCGCCCCGCGGTGGCCCCGGAGTCTGGTCTGCAGGTACGCGGAAGTTGGGCGCTCACGTCTCGTCTCTTTCCTCGCCTCCCCGAAGCACCTCTGCTGGAATCGCCCTCTGCAAACAGCTCGGCGACCTACTTCATTCCGGCGCTCGTACGAGGAAAGATGCTCGCCCCTAGTAGTTTGCGAAGTGCCTTTTGTTCCTCCGTTGGTGGCCAGGCGCCAGCTGCTGTTTTATTCAAAACCCGCGGCTGATGCCTACGGTCAGGCTCACTTTCAACTGCTACGCGCCGGAGTTGAATGTCTTCTTCGTGGCACGCGCCGCCGTCTCCGCTCGGGAGCCGCAGGCGGTGTGCTGGCCAGCCGAAATCGGTGGCAGGCGCCTTTTCCGCATACTCCGTGCTGCTTGCACAGCGACGCAACCGGCGGAATCGCGCGTGTGGGAATACGCGCCGTGTGACGTCACGCCCTTGCTGGTGGACCGCTACGAGGAAAGAGGGATCAAATGCTCCGTCCCCGGGTTCTTCCTGTCAGGGTGGTGAATGAGAGTCAATTTGCTGTGCCCGTGATTGTAGGACGTGGCGCAGTTGGCACCCAGTGGCGGTGGCTAACGCTATCCAAGTGGTACCCTCGGTGCAAAGTGACTTTTGCGTAAATGCCTAGCCGCGCATCATAGAACTCGCGCCCGTCATCAGACGGCATGGAGATTCGTTCCGCAGAACCAGGTTTTTTAGCTCTGAACGGAGACTTATTCCGTACATTGAATGCAAAGGCATTGTAAGAGGGCTCTGCGAAAAGGTGCAACGAAACTGTCACCCAGGAGCTTCAGCTCCAAGTTGTAACTCGACGGGTCCACGGACATAGGCTTCCTGTCGGGGCGGTGGCGAGCGCCACCTTGCCTGTGATCGTTACGCTGCGCTTTCTCTTACTGTAAAGTCAGTCAGTGGATACGAGCTAATTTGTATCCAAGCAGCGCGGTTATCTTCCGCCTCTCGACTTGCTTTCCGCCAATACTGCAGTCTTCTCTCGCTGATTTCCACTGCGGCCCAGTTTCGTTTGTTACAGACCCCAGGGTTGTGGACTTCCCATCCTTGAGGATCAGTCTGACACCTTCGCATTTCGTTAAAATGTGCTGGGGCTCAGTGGTTAGACGTTAGCCTGCAGAGCCGCAGGACCCGCAATCAATCCCGCCCGCGGCGGTCAAATGTTAAAAGAGGCCCGTGTACTGTGCGATGCTAGTGCATGAACTTGTCGGATCCCTCCACTACGGCCTCCCTTTGCTTTGGGCACGTTAAACTGTATTAAGCCGAAGCCCCGCGGAGACACCGATCGTGCTCCCAGGTGAGGGGCGTCGTGGTATGCGCCCGTTGTTACCCGCAAAAAGTGTTGCCTCCCCTGGAGGCTGTGCACGTGTCGCCTGTGCTGGGCAGTGGGCGCCCTGCACGTGCCCTGGCTGGCGTCGCGCTTCTGCGTCGCTGGGACGGGGCGCGAGTGGCCGCCACCAGTTGTACGCCTGGGAGAGGGCGGACGGGCTAGCCGGAGTGACGTCAGCGCTGACGCGAGCACGGGTGTGGCGACGTCAGAGGCCTTTCCCTGCGCCCCTTTGAGGCGCGCTGTGGGATCTCGCAGCGTGTGACCTTGGAAGGCTAGCGGTGCTCGCGCGATGGAGGAAACCGATTATCTGGTTGTCGTACCCGAAAAGAGCCAGCGGTCGTCTTCACTCTGGCCGCATCGGTGCCACCAAGGCAGGGAGTGGGTGAGTGAGCCACATATGTGCATGGTCGCCTCTGCTGTGGCGTTTTGGTGATGCGTGGGCTGTGCGATGCCGGTCCCCCACTCTTTCTATCTCCCTTCTTTTGGTAGTTGCTGATCTCGGGGTCGTGGGTACGATCCCGGCCGCGGTGACGTGTTTTCAATGGAGGCGCCGAAATACGCGGTGTCTGAATTGATGCGGAGCCGTCCGCTGCGGCAGAGTACTATACGTAGTGATATAATACAAGGAAGATTGACAGGGGTTGATGGCCATCTGCGGTGCAGCGGGAGATGGGTCTGAAGTTTAGTAGTGGACGACATTCGGCAGTCGTTATTTTTGATGGGGATGAGGGCAGTGAGCATGGCGTACAGGAGGTCACGCTGGAGGTAGTGGCTGCAAGTATTTTTGGGTGTATGTACATAAATAGTGCTGCGTATATGTCATGAAAAATATGTAACGACTCAAGGTAGCAGGAATACAGCTGCCGTGAAAAGCGTTACACTGCAGAATTACAATAGGGTACAAGTTTGGTTTGGTCTATGTGGGTTTGGTAAGAGATTTGGAAAGGGGTGATAGTTGCTAGTCTGATAGTCCGGCAGTGCGGTCCTATGGATGAGATCAGTTTCAAGCAGGCTTAGAAATTAAGCAGCGTGCGGCACGTAGGCTTGCTTTGGAAGCGCATGGAGATTTTCTAAATCGGGGGTACGAAAAGATGTGGGATGGGCATCATTAGAGGGCAGAGAATTAAGCTAGCAGCGAGACAGAATTTGAGGAGCTATTGAGAGGAATGGAGGAAAAGGAGTGGGCGAGGGAAGTCTTCTTGTACACGAGGAGCGTTGACACGGGATGCAGAAATCGAACTAGAAAACTGACAAGGAAATGTTTGCACAGCAGTGGGGAGGATTCTGCAGAAAACAGGGATGCAGACGAGATCGGCACTGGGAATATAAAGAGCGTTCAAGTAGGAAATTTCCAATGAGAATATCGGCGAGAGTTCGCGGGGAAGCTCTTTGTTGTTCGAAGCAAGCACGGGAGTGTAGCGGACGAGGAGGAAGCGGCTGAGCACTTGGTACTTTTCTGTCAAGGGTACCTTACACGTCAGAGCAATGGAGCTGATTTAATCAAAGAATTAGGGTGTAATGACTGTGGAGAAGGAAGACTTTAAACTGGCAGAGGGGTAACCAAGCGGACGTTACCGGATTGGTGGCTAAAATCTTGACGAGTGAAATTTCATCCGGACTCTGCAGGAGGTGGCGGAAGAACTCGCGCTAATGGCTGTTTCCCGTCTCCAGTTTAAGCACACAATGTATTGCGAGCAATGGGTCGGTGGCGTGAGCCGCCGCCCGGTTTAAAAGGTTCAGCCTTATCCATGGCGCATCTTTGCAGTTTGTAATTTTCCTTCTTCCCGGGCCCCTTCCCTGAGTGGCGTCCACCGAGTGCGAGACGACGGCTACTGCGGCTTTTCTTTCCTCCGAACTACCAAGATTCCCTTTGCGGGCCAAACGGAAAGCGAGGGCTTCTCCGGTTCTGTGTCGACCTGATCAGCGGCTCTTCCTCGGCTCTCCGGTTACACGTGCCGCGCGCGGTGCTTACTCGTTACGCTTTGATTCGAGGCATCTCCGCACACCCTGCGCCTGGCACTGCGTATCTGCGATGAACACGAACGGCGCCGGTATAGCGAATGAGAGCTGGAGGTGGCAGAAGTGCACAGCGCGGCAGTCTCTGGTGACGAGCTGCTTTTCCCGCATTTGGCCGATGATCCAGGCGTACACCGTACGGCACACTCTCGCGGATGTGTTGCAGCTCTCTCTCATTCGGCGCCCCGGGGTGACAAGGTTATCTTCCTGGCCGAAGGGACTCCTCCGCTGGCCGCGCGCAGTGTTCCCCGCGTGCGTGCGTGCGTGCGTGTGTGCGCGCGTGTGTGCGTTTGTGTGTGTGCGCGCGCGGAGGCGGTCAACTTCTCGGACACGCACGGCCTCTCGCGCGCGCGCGTTGCCCTTTGTAAGGACGTCGGCTGCACTGACCGCTGCACTGCGGGAGCTGTGATACAATCGCGTCCTTGCACAGGCTGCCCCTGAAGCGGCCGCGCACTGTGCGATTTCCACCTGCTGCCTCTTTGGTGGCGTTCTTCCGAGGACGTCCGCCGGCTGACGTGCAGCCTTGCCTGGCGTTATCAGATTTAGTGTAGGGAAGGTGACGCTAGCCGCCGCCTCTCAGATTTCGATCCGAGCCGCCGCGGTGGCTGAGTGGTTACGGTGCTCGGCTGCCGGCCCGAAAGACGCGGGTTCGATCCCGGCCGCGGCGGTCGAATTTCGATGGAGGCGAAATTCTAGAGGCCCGTGTATTGTGCGATGTCAGTGCACGTTAAAGAACCCCAGGTGGTCGAAATTTCCGGAGCCCTTCACTACGGCGTCTCTCATGGCCTGAGTCGCTTTGGGACGTTAAACCCTCATAAACCAAACCATCATAAACCAATCAGATTTCGATCCAGTGTAAAGTTTCCGTAGTGGGATGGATATAGTTTGGCATGCGTTCATTTCGGGTAGAAGACGGCGCGGACGAAACACAGAGAACAGGGAGACGCATTCGAGCGCTGACTCGCAGGCTGGATTTTTGTCATTCTGAAGAAAACATTTATAGCTAACAATCACGTCACCTACTAGCTCCCGCGCACATGCCCAGGGGACAATCTACGAACCACATCATAGGTCAATGGCTAAAAGCCCCCTGCACCCCGATAGCAGGACAGCCGCGACAACCAAAAAAGCACGAAAAACTAAAAACAAACAAAACACATCACGTGTTGTCCAGCAAAGCAATCAGTTCTTGGACAGTCTATTTAGCTACCGTAGACTTTTTTTTTTTCCCACAGTACTCTCTAAACAGAAAAGGGTGGAAGGGGAGTAGGCTGCCCTCCAGTGCACTCCCCTTTTATGTAAGGGAATGCCCTAGAGGACAGCGCGCTACCTTTTTTACGTAAATCCCGTATTCGTGTTCAGAGTGCACCGCATTCCTCTGCCCGCCTTGAGCACGCCAGGGACGGCTTTAAAGGCGGAAGGCGGTGTCCCTCCACCCAAACGGGAAATTCTGCGTGGAAAAATCGTCCCAGACCATTTTTTTCGGCTAAAAATTAAGTGCGAGGAATACGTGCGATTGAAATTTTGACTGCCCCGTCCAGAATTAATGCTTAAATACGCGCCTGCACAACGTTCCTGTTTCTGGTGCTCTTACGTTGTCTGGACTGCTTCGCAACGTCGTTATGAGCGGTCAGCTCTGCGCAGTTGGCACAGACAGCTTAGGCGATGTCGTGAACGAACGCAGCCCAAGGCCGTTGGAAGGCTGTCGCTCTAAGCAGAAATTTCCTGCATATGTAAGCACATATACGTGTGGCCGATTTTTCAAATGCACGTAGTGTCCAGTTGTCAGTGTATGTCTGGTTAATTTCGTGCCTCAACAATCTCATTTGGTCGTTTAAACAAGCCTCTGTAGTGAAGATTGGTTTTCAGGAAACGAAAGGGCGCAGTAACTGTCTCACTTGTACGACACCTAGGAAATAAAAAAGGGGGGGGGGGGGGGGGAGGCTTGAAACTCGCCGGGTTCTGTGGAAGTTGTGGGGGCAAGCCGCAAATTCGTGCGGGGGCGAGTTCATAAGTGGCATAGGTGTTGTGCTGGCTGGTATATAGTGACAGCCATATATCAGTTTCTTCTGTAATTTCTGGCCTAACGAATTACAGGCATGCATCCGCACCTTGGCTTGCTGCTCTCCGTACGGCTCTCCTGCCCGAGTGGGACTGAACGATGCGCTCCACTATTGCGTGGTTTCCATTTGACGCACTGGTGTGGCCATAATTCGTGGCGGCAGACCATCAAGCATAGCTATTGATGTTTACGCTACCGCTAGCGACAACTGTAACAGTTGAACCAGCTTTCCAGAAAGCTTTGGCCTCTTTTTCTCTCTTTGGCCTCTTTTTCTGACATCCTCCTTCGCTGTTACTGCTACACGTCAAAAGGCATCTTTGTGTGCCAAAAACCTAATTCAAATATTGCCGACAGGTTTGATTAAAACCTAATATACAAGCGTGCACGTGTGTAACGCGCGCGGATTTCTAGTCCTGGCGCTCTTTGATTTTTATACCCTCCAGTTCAGCACTATGATTTTGTTCCCTAAAAGCAAAAATTGTCGGTCTTAATCGCGTTCTATCATGAATATAATATCCGCTATATCATTTACGGCTTTTAAGACTAATTTATTTGGTGTAAAAACCAGCATGTGTGCATTTTATTATGTAATACACACGGGCACCCGCTCCGAATGGGCGTTTTGCTGCTTCAAAATGTTCCCCAAATTAAGGGACTTGGGCATCACTGCTCTATAATGCCGGCATTTTCCGGGTGAGAATGGAGCGCTCCTTCGGGCAGTATTAATCGGCGTGTCGACAGGTCCCTGTGGACTTGGCGCGCCGAAGAGGACCGTGCGGCTAGGCGAACGCGGCTGAAAATCAATCGCGCCGGCGGTCGAACTATGCCGCTGGGTCGTGCCCGTGGACTTTCCTCATGGCCTTGTTTGCCCTCCCTGCAGCAGTGCGTCGGCCCGAACGATGCCCGGGGGAGGGGGGAGGGAAGTAAACACCGCGCCTCCTCCTCGCCACGCCCCCGCGGCTGCTTCTTGTGATTAACTCGCTGGCCACCGAGGACGTAGTAGTCGCTGTTCGGTGACCCTCCGGCCGGGCGATGGCAAAAACACTCTGGGATTTCACTCATTGAAAAACGCCAGCGTGGCCTCGTTGCGGAGCAAACGACCCCTTGTTTTCGGAGGGTTTGTGCCTTGCGGGTGCCATCCGTCGGCAGCAGCATGTGGAATGCTGCTGGCCTTTCTGCGCGTATAATGAACGGACCTCGCGCTTGTTGCTGCAGTGCAACCACTTATTGCATCCGTTTTGTGAAGCGGCTATAAAACGCCACCACAGGACGTTGCACTCGTGCACCTGGCCCAGTGTGTGTAAAGGCACACACAGTGGGCCTACAGGCTGACGGGGCCACATGCCAAGCTGGAAGAGCTACAACAGGAAGACAGCTTGCCACAGATCACCAAGTAGGAAGTAGTGCAGATAATGGCAATCAACTGTAAACTAGTACTGCGGTGGTTTTCATGCCAAGGCCACAGCTTCCGCCAAGTGCGGTATGGGATTCATATTTTGCAAGCACAGTGGGGAGCCTAGTATGCACCCTGAATGTCTCTGGAGCTGTGTGCATAATCTCAACCTTGTCCACAGGACCTCCACTGTGAATCTACAAACATATTTGCTGAAATATGGACATATCTTCTTTCCAAGTCTAGAGCTCATTTCAGGTGGAAATAACTTCAGTACAGAACATCGTTCATTCTAAACAGATTGAAATGTTGAATACAAGATTGTTGGGTTCTAGCTTACACCTCCATGTGGCATATGTAAGCATGTGCGAAGGTTTTCGAATAGTTCCGAAGCAAATGTTTCTAATACTTCTGGCACACAAAGGCTGAATGGCACAGCAGGCACTTCCAAAATCTTGTATTTTTTGAACACGCAAGGCCAGTACACTTTGAAAAGACAATGCATTAAAGCTTTGTCCCACCCATTGAAGCTGCGTTGCTTTTCTGCAAAAAGGGCCACTCGAAACTGGGGTAGCCGGCCTACAATGCATCACTGTATCTTTGGAGTGTGAGGCCTTTATGTGGGGCCTCCAACTGCTGCTCTTAATTACGACTGCATCGTTGCACAGCTGTTACTTTTAAGCAGTGACTCCATGACACCTGCTAGGCGTACGCACCTAGGGTGCTGGATCGGGGCAGTCCAGGCACCCTAGTGCAGAAAAATATTGGCACCCCCTTTGTATCGGGGCGATGGCGAGTGCGACATCATTGTTCAGTAAATAAGCTAGTTGATGGTTTCATTTCTTTAGTAGCTGTCCACTTCCTTCTTCAAACTTTGAATCCTATTCTGTTCATTTTTCATTCCTCGCCTTTCAAGCCTCTTTTATTATTCTGTAAGCTGTATTATTTCGATCCCGATCCCAGCCGGGGTTCGATCCTGGCTGCGGCAGTTGAATTTTGATGGAGGCAAAATTCTAGAGGCCCGTGTACTGTGAGATGTCAGTGCACATAAAAGAACCCCAAGTGGTCAAAATTTCCGGAACCTTTCCCTTCGGCGTTCCTCATAGCCCGAGTCGCTTTGGGACGTTAAACCCAACAAGTCAATATTACTTCGATTTCGGTGATGTTTGGTCAATTTCTCCATTCTGCTTTTGCGCCACCAATACTCCTGTCTCCTCTTGCTTGTCTCTATGGCTGATGTGTTAATTTTGCTTTCACTATCGCTAAAACCCAGAGCTACTGGAAGGCTGTATATGTCCGTTCAGACATCTATACTAGTATCGTTTTAGTCTGCCAGAATACATTTGTTTTCTACATTGCTCCTGCATGCTACACAAATATCTCCCTCTTGATGCTTCTATATTGCCTGGTTCTAAAGCAACTTGATCTAGCCGCAAATAGGAGGGTACTGCCTCTTGAATCCTTCTATATTTCATTCTTACCACGTATTCACGAAATGAATATTTCGTTCCCATTTTTTCCCTACTTTTACCAGTCTGTTTAGCAGACCTTCTTTTAAATGTTTGTTATTGCAGTGTTGTTGCCTGTGGAGCTTGTTGTAAGCTTTCTAGTCCTTTCCTCTATCGCGTATCTGCATTTTTACTGTGCAAATACCTGAGGACTTTGGCTGTCCACCTCTTCTCCATTTTTCGTAGTCTTTTTCGTAAACAATATTTTGCTCTGTGCTTCCCTCGTCTCAAAGGATGACCAACCCATATCTCCCTGTACAGCTTGGCTCGTTGTCTTTGCATGGGCCGCTAAAGCTAATCTGCCCACAGTTGTTTGGGTAATTTCTAGTCTCTATACTATATCTGATTTTAAAAAAGCACAGTACCTTGTTTGCAAAAGTTAGTCCCGGGACCACACCTTTTTACACTCCTCAAAATACTTCATACTTATTGTGCTCAGTGCTTCATTATGGCTGCGTTCCTTTTGCCGTGAGATGTTCTTCATGGGTCTTTAAGTATTCTTTCTTTATCATTCTACACTCCCAGATATTTGCACTTCTCTACGCACAGTATTTCAAACACCTGTTTCGATACTAGAGTCCTATCGCCAAATACCGTACCGCCCGATTTTTGAACACTGAATTCGAATCAGTTTGCTGCTTCCTTTCCACGGATATGTGAGAGAAGTTGTAGCTCTCTTTGGCTATCTTCAAAAACTACCACATTTGCGTTCACTAAGCCTGGAAGACGTTGGGAAGACCATGGGGAAGACTCACTGCGCCACCCCGCGTCAGTCATATTAAAAGAGCACCCATCTCCATATATTTCATGCTAGCTCCCTTTCATGCTCGAGCCATCGCACTTGTTTGGCAAATTTCATGCGGAGAAGAGTGGCTGCAGCAGCTGTGGTCAGCTCATACTCGTTCAGCAGAAGTCAAGGGAGCCGCACGTCCTCCGATTAAAGATTTAGCATAGCGTGATCAATTTTTGCAAGGAGCCACTGCGCATGCACAGATCTCCTTCAAATTGGTGGTTTTTGAGGAAATGGCGCAGTAACTGCTTCACTTTTCGTGGGACACCTCAACTGCGCTGTAAGTGGAGGGAGGAAGGTGTAGTTCTGGCTTTGGTTTTAGCGATGGTTGTGCGTGGTGCCATCCAGGGGAGGCGCGCTGAACCGAAACCACACTCGGGAAGAGTTCCTCAAGCGTTATTATTCGCTCGAGACGAATACTTCGAAATTTCCAATACCAAATATTCAGATAGAATAATTTTACTATTCGACCAAATATTTGACAGTACCGAATATTGCCACATGCCGAGGCATAGGCAGCTTCACTGAGCTTTTATTATCGCTTTGTCAGGATTTTTGGGATTTCTAATGATGCTTTTCATGTAAACAAACATAATAGAATAAAGCATCCATTTTGTTCAATGTAATATCTAATGGCACATTATCTGCCTAGAATCCTAATATACAATGGTGATGGCTGTGCCAGGCTGTACAGCTGGCTGTGCTTTTTTGTTTAGTGTAAATAAAAACAGAGAATTACACAATGTACTGACCGAAATGAAAAAAAAAAAAAACCAGTATCGGCGTAGTAGCCAACTGTACGCAAGAATTACATGGCCATCCCACAACACATTCTCACAAATTTATTCGTAATGAACTACTTCACTTGCAGTATTATTGATTACAGGGAATGAAGGGTGTAATACTTTTGAGCTGGGTGAAAGATCACTGCTTTAGGCTTGTCAGCGTTGCTTGTTGGACAGTTCTCAGTGGGCCTAATGTATTAATGCCAATGTCCTGTTTGCTGCTTTGGCTAAATTGATGCTTTATTCTCCAAAAAAACTGGCTTGTGTTGCCGGCATATATAATATAGTCTTGGTCGCCATCACTAAGGCGGTCAAGCTTTGCATGGGCAGGGCAGGGTAGGGCCAATCACCAAGCCCCCTTGCAAGGAAAAAGTGGTGGGAAGGAGATCCTCCCACCTCCCCCCAGATCTGTCACTAGAATGGTCACAATATGAAGGTGCCCCAGACCAAGAACACTAATATGCATTTCGACTGCAGGATCGCAAGAGATGCAGCAGCAGAACTTCTCTGCAAACGCCATCTCGTCAATATAGTCAGCAGATTTATCAATATTAACTTTTAGCAGGTTTCAGTCGCAATCTTAGAGTTCAGTAACCTTGATGTCAATGGGCAGTTCAGCACTGGTGCTGGCAGAGACTGAAACTGCCTGCACAAAATCGTCTGTAGTGAATTACTATTGTGTTGCACTTGGTTTTGAGCTTATTTTCATGATCACCAGAGCCCTAGGCCGCTTTCAAGGAAAAAAAAAGACTCCCAAAAACTTCATGCCTGCGTCTCTTTAACAATATCATCAGCATAAATTAGACACGATGGGCCCTACAATACCCCCTTGAGGAACACCCTTCACTCTAAACACGAATATGCCTATATAGGAGTAAGAAGGAAGGGAGAGAGAGAGAGAGAGCAAACCTTTATTAATGAAATAGAGGGAATGAGCCAGCGCAGTTGGTGAATGCAGACTCTTCTTGGTCCGCGTCCCTAGTCCAGGAGGCCTCAAGATGCCTCAAGATGCCGCTGCCTCGCGAGCTCAGCGTGCGAGGGCAGCTTGTGCCGTCGCACTCGAGGGGGAAGGTCTCCCAAGCCTCTTTAGTGAGGGTGAGGTGGGGAGGGAAGTGGGGACTGTGTTGACAAGTCTGCACAATATGGGATAGAGAACAGAGCTTGTCACAGTGTAGGCACAAAGGATTCACTTTCGGGTCATAGCGAGAAGCCACGGTTGGACACCAGTAGGTGTTTGTCAGTAGCTGTCGCAGGATGCGTTCATTTGCTTTCGATAGCCCCTTTG
The DNA here is from genome assembly GCF_052857255.1 of Amblyomma americanum. Classification (NCBI taxonomy): domain Eukaryota; kingdom Metazoa; phylum Arthropoda; class Arachnida; order Ixodida; family Ixodidae; genus Amblyomma; species Amblyomma americanum. Next base: position 67,159,021 of record NC_135499.1, read on the forward strand.
CAGGTGGAGGGAACCGGTGATGCCTGTAATAGTGGACGAAAGTGCAGAAGCAGTTGGCTAGGCTCATCGGTTGGGGGTAAACTGTCCTCTAGAGCACTCCCTTTCATAAGAGAGAAAGGACAGACTGCTTCCTTTTTATCTGTTTAGAGTGTTTTCAGTGAATGTCGACAAATTGTGTGGTGTTGTAAATAAGGAGATGCTAAGATGCGTTGACCATGTCACATCTCTGGTGTGCGCAGCAGCAGCTGTGTAGAAGATGTCAGCCAAGGCGATCAGCGAGGCTACGGGCAAGCGGCTGCTCAATGAGCACCTGACACCTGGCGTGGCCGCCCCATGCCACTTCGCCGTGGTGAATCCAGACACACGTTGGGACACGCTGCGCAGCAACCACCCGTGGCTGGCCTCCCAGAGACTGGTGGTGAAGCCCGACCAGCTCATCAAGCGTCGGGGCAAGCTGGGCCTGATCCACGTCAACGCCGACCTCAACAGCGTCCAAGGATGGGTCGACCAGCGCATGGGCAAGGAGATCGAAGTACGCTGCCATGTTCCCTGCTCAGCTGTGTGTCGTGAGCAGCTTCCATGAGCATCTGGAACTGTCTTGAAAGTGCTTTTGTCAGGCATGTGTAGATTTGTAGTGTTCCACTAGCTGGGTTGGATATGGCTGGCCACAGCATTGATAACTTGCCTAACTGATGCAGTCAATTTTCAAGGTCTCAAGACATGACATGGTTTTCACTAAAAGCGTACAGGCGCTAAAAGATGGAGACAACACACACACAAGACAGGACTGGCGCCAACTTCCAACTAAGTTTATTCAAGGAAAAGACCCCTTGATACCACATGAGCAGGCAAAGATAAAAGCAAAACAAATACAAGTGGTGACATATATATACAAGCAGTGACATACTAAAGGCACACGGGCCAAAAGGACCAAGCTTTGATTATAATGCTGATAATGAACGACTAAGAAAACTAATCTCTTCTTCTGACAGCTTGTGTGTTTGTTGTCTGTTTCTTTAGCGCTTGTACGCTTTTTGCGAAAACCATGTCATGCTACAACCAACCAGCTGAAATCAGTCTTGCTCTCAAGACATATTCCTGTAGTATTTATGGTCTGTTTAAATTCCTGCACTTGCTTAGGCTAAGCCGCTGCTGACCTGAAGGACACGGGTTAAATCCCGACCGTGGCGGTCTCATTTCGATGGAGGCAAAATGCTAGAGGACCATGTACTGCGCAATGTCAATGCACTCCAAAGAACCCAGGTGGTCGAATTACCTGGAGCCTTCCACTGTGGCACCCCTCATAGCCTGAGTCGCTTTGGGGCGTTAAATGCTATAAATGAAGCCAAACACTCGCTTAGGTACATTTCTCTTAGGCAGAAAATAAGAAGGTCAGCATCATAATGTTAGCCTTGTGTTGAGCAAGTCATTCTCTTTGCCTTAAATGTGCAGCAAATGTTGGCAAGGCAAATTCAGTGTCTGTGAATTACACGCAGACCTGAGTAGTTTGTGGGCTGCCAGTTCCACTTTTTGCCTTGTAGTACAGCTCAATACCAGATATGGCTCTAGTGTTAACATAAGCAGCTGGGAATATGTGTAATGAGGGAGCTTGATTTGAGGCCTTTTTAATTATGAGAAGTGGGCAGCTTTCGCTTTGTTTTTTTTTGGTGCTTCTGCTTGATCATCTGTGCATGGGTGATGTTGCTACGTGCAGGTGGGACGGGCCAAGGGATGCCTGCGGCAGTTCATCATCGAGCCTTTCGTGAAGCATGCTCAGGTAAGGGCTGCTGTTAGTTGAGTTAGAGGACAGCTGGTAATGCAGCAGCTATTGCATTTCATTCTAATTGTTCTAGAGCACTTAGCAGTGCATCAGTTTACGGTTATTCCCTACACCAACTGCACAAATGCAATCAGTAAAATGTATTGGCTTCTGCCATGTTGCTTCTAATGTGATGGCATTAAAGGCCTCGTTGTCCAGAAAATCTGTTGTCGGCGTCAGCGTTGAGTAAAAAATTGCGAACATGACTTTGGCATGTGGTGCCCTGAGAGCAACCTAGGATGTAGGTGGGCCTCCAAGATCACTTTAACCTTGCAGCATCATCACAACCTGCCCACCGTAGCAGGTGGCAGTTAAATTAATGATTGGTCACTTGGGAAGAGCAACCTATGCCGCACAAGGCCCATTACTGGGCGCACCTGCACCACAGGGTAGTGGCGCATTGCTTAACCACTGTACCACTGGGCCAGGAGGGGTACAAAGACCCCCAGGGATGCGTTCAATGTCAAGTAGAGAATCACCTGCATATATGAGAATTACGTTATCGCGTCATACCCTTCAGGCAGAGCTTAACTGTCCCCTCCAATTTTCCAGCCTGGGTTGAATACATGATACATAACTGAGTACAGTTGTAGTTTCTGTGGCACTCATTGTAGAGCCGGGGTAATAAAGTTCACCGCTGCATTGGGACACTTAAGTTTCTCTCCTGATGTCTGATAGCCCCCGGAGGATGCCCACTCCTGCCTTTAACTCCTGCAGTTTCCTTCCACTCGTGCTTGGTAGCTGAAGGTTGATGAACCCAGTGTAACTGCCGCTCCCTGATGGTGATTTTTTCTTCCGGCAGGATGAAGAGGCCTACGTGTGCATCTATTCTCACCGCAATGGGGACACCATCCTGTTTCACCACGAGGGAGGTGTTGACATCGGTGATGTGGATGCCAAGGTGAGCTTGCTGTTTTCTACCTTGTCACACCTCACCCTGCTTTATGTTCGGTAGGATCCTGCCGTCTATTCTGGTTGGGCTCCTTGTAATGGCATGGTTAGAAGCAGCAGAATGAGTTTTGTTGCACTTGTCTTGTGGCGTTGGTCGGGTTGGCTTTAACTGGGCCCAACTGTGCTTTGAAGTTTTCGTAATAAAGAGTGCAGTGGCGAGGACAAAGGGAGTAGGCAAGACAGGCACTGTACTTTGGAGCAGTTGCTCATGTTACTTGCGTGCTTGTTGCTTGGCATTCACTGTGCTGCAGTCTGGGTCTTCTCCCACCTCCATTCGCCTTCCCCTCTAGGCGGAAACGGATCAAGCAGTTCCTCTACAATAGAAAACAATTCACCTCTGTCAATGGCTTTGACTTGTCTTCTGTCCCCGTAACATCTGGAGTCCCTAGGGCAGTGTACTTGGTCCTTTGCTTTGTTTAATTTTTATCGACGATCTACCCAAGTGTGTATCGTCTCAAATTAGGTTATTCGCGGATGATTGTGTTACATTGTAATATTACTAATGAAACCAGCAGACATTCCCTTCAAAGTGATCTTGATGCTGTGACGGCTTGGTGTTTCTCCTGGCTAATGCCTCTAAATGCGTGTAAAACAAAGTTAATTTTATTTACTAACCGCTCCACTCGAATTTCTACAGCCTACTTCCTCAATAATGATAGTGTATAACTTGCAACAACTTACAAGTACCTAGGAGTTCGCTTTCAGTCTGACCTAACTTGGCGTTACCATTTTAACAAAATCTTAGCATCAGCAAACGTACTCGGCCTTCTTAGCCGTTATGTGAAACACGCACCTTCACACTTAAACTTGCTTACATCACGCTTATCCGCCCGAAAGTTTATTACGCTTCTCTCATATGGGATCCTCAACAAGAATACGTCATAAACAACATTGAATCACTGCAAAACTATGCTGTTCGCTTCATCTTTTCAGATTATTCACGCTTTACCAGTGTCACAGCATTAAAACAACATGCGGATCTGGAACCACTATCATGTCGACGCCTTTTCGCTCTCCTAACCTTACTCCACAAATTGTACCATCATCCCACACCTCCATGATGACTTCTTTTTGCCACCCCCTGCAGTCTTTGCTCGCCGTGACCGTGATAACAAAACGCGTAACGGGCTGTTCATCGCTTTGCGCAAAATCATTCATTCCTCGCACCATAATAGACTGGAACAACCTGCCATCACACATAGCTGCTGAGGTTAACTTTCAATCCTTTCAGCATTTGTTCAAGCAAACCATGGACTAACAGATTTTGTATTTTTTGTTGTATTATGTTGTGCATTATAGTATTACTGAGTATTGTATTTTGCATTGTTTGTTGTTTTATTTGTGTACTTTACTAGCTTTATTTCGTACTTCGTTATTACATGCATTATTTGTTTATATTTCAAGTGCCTGTGGCGTACTTTTATGTTTGTATCCCCCGTCTATGTAACACCTTCACACGAGGGCTCTTAGGGGGCTGTAAATAAATAAATAAATGGGACCTGAATGAGACAAGCAGTGGAGATTGTGTTGTTGAGTCTGCTTTGTCATTATACAATGCACAGTTTGTTGTGCGAAGTGTAGGAATGCTCAGTGGAATTCGTGTAATTGAGGTATAGCCTTTGTCAAAAGTATATGGGCCAAAGGGTTTACTTGTGGGTATAGCAGCAGGGCCTGCTTTTCATTGTCAACGTTCAAAATCACTCGAAGGTGAGTGACTCCCATCCTCTGCTTTATAGAGCTGAGTGTGCCTATGGATAATAGAGCCCCACTGCATGGCTTAGAAGCAAACCCCTTGGCCTGTATGTTTTTGACAAAAGCTGTAAACAATTCATGCCAGTATTAGTTCAGTTTTAAACTGGAGTTAGGAACTGGAACGAATGTTACGCACATAGCTGACCCATCAAAAAGAATGATATCCTTGCTGCCTGACATTTGTTGAAATATGGGTGCCACATACCCTGTGGTTAAATTCAGGCAGAGTGCGCCTAGGAACTGTACTCGACATTAATGAATGCCAACTTACTGATGTTGATTGGGGATCCATGAGACTAGCAGGTGTGAGGCATGTTACAGTTGCATCTATAGCTTACATGCTTTTGGAATGGCAACCAAAAACTTTCAGGTTGCCCACGTGGGGGGTAACCTTGTGCAATGCCTGTCATTTTGTCAGCCTGGAGGCTTGTGCCAGTTCAGTTGACCTCAGTTTTTTTGTGGAGGATGGCTGAGCATGCCTGGGCATTGCTTGTCTGTTCAGTCAACATTAGTCTCTGTCTTTGGATTGCAAGTGCTGGCACTGCTGCAAGAGGGTGTGGGTCCTGCAGCCCCTTTGCATTTTCTGCGGCTGCTGTCTGTGGAGAGACACTGCAAACACAAATACACCCATGTGGAGTGGAAAGGTCCCCCAGTACACTCCCTTATATAAAAGGGGAGTGCACTGGAGGACAGGTTACTTCCCTTCTTACTCCTTTCGTGTTTAAAGTGATGGCAGGAATGCTTGGGTTCATGTCATTTGATGCAAGTAGTCGGTGGAGGCCAGGGATGCTCACTGCTGACAGCTTGACTCTCATTTCTGGCAACCACAAGTTGAATAGAAGTGAAATGTGCCTTTGGGGCCACATACTACTCGGTAGATGAAGTGGGGAGAACAGAAATTTATGGGGACCCTTAATGTCAGATTACATATCGGGCTGGAACGATGCTTTACTGAGAGCTATGCAGTGTGATAAAAAAAATCGTGTAATTTGGTGTTTGCTTTTTTTCGATTTGTTCATTGTTATTTATACATCCTAATACCCCTCTACTTGGACTTAGGGGTCCGCAGTATGTACTAAGTAAATAAATAAATGCGATAGTTGAGTTTTCTCTTCCGGTGGCGATGAGAGGAAACTGCTTGATGATGAAATCGGGGTTTCTTGACGATCCGGTGGTTCTACTCGCAAACATTCACATTACTCAAGGAAAGGAGAAGGTTAACTATTTATTTACAACATAGGTAAAAAAACGAGAAGAAACAAAGCAAGGAGAAAACTATTTACATGACTAAATCGGGGATCAGACGAATTCAGCCCCCGCTCAACCCAGAGCGCTTGGTTTTAAACCCTCTGTCTCCGCCCTTAGCGGGGACAGCAACCAATAAGATAACAAATGACCCATCTCGCCAATCAGTGGTTAGGGAAAGGAAAATAAGGTCTGCCCACTGATCAGAGATTGGGGAAAAAGTTCTGATTAAAACATTTGGGAAGGAGGTTTCAAATAACCACACAAACAACACAAATGCGACTTCCGTTCCCCACTCCACCGACGGCACCACAGATGCTAGAAACATGTGCCGACGAGGCGATGACTCAGGTTGTTGACAGCAACAAAGAGAACACAGTCGTTAAGGGAATAATCCGTTTCCTGGTCACCCAGCACTCGGTCCCCACCCAGCTGTATCTCTCCCGCATCGCCGAAGTCTCGTCACCCCTTGACGACGCACACATGTCGACAGCTGTATCTGGTTAGGCTTTTTCAAAGCGGATTATGCCCGAGGCGGCGCGGGTAAACAAGGACGTCCGCTGCAAGACGGAGGAAGTAGGGACCAGACGGCTCCCTTTGATGCGGCACGCGGCGCCGACACTGGTGCAGCCTTTCTCAGTCTTCGTTCGAAGAACGGTCAGCGAACTCCACAGCGATAGCATCACTTTTTGTCCACCAACAAACGTGTGGTACAGGGCAGACCCTTTATAGACAACCTTGGCTGATGGATTTATAGACAATATGGCTGACTCATTTTACGACTAGCAATTCTTAGCTACATCTCGCACAGATTCGAGCGTAACCTACCGCATACTTGTGTGACAATATGGGGTGTCATGATCTTTGACCCGGAACCACATCACTGGGCAGGCTGGTGCGTCATCCTAGGGGTACATATATATATTGAACAGTGCTGTGTAATGTCAGAACAGCAACAATTCCAGTCATGGTTGGAGTTGTCTCATGACATTCAAATGCATTGTTCTAAATCTGTTCTATACCTTTGTAGTTGGTGCACTTGTAAGTGCTAGTACTGACTATTGCTGGTTAGCTTTTTGCATTTTCCGTCCTTTGATAACGTTGCACTGTTTTGACTGGTCGTAAGTTTTTTAACGCAACTTTTTGGGCAACATCAGGTTTTCATGTTAATGAGCCATTAACAAGGGTGGAGAGGGTGTGCATCAGATATGTTGGGCACTGCTTCCGCTTAGCTGCCAGTGTGGAAAAATGACCAGGCTGGGCATTGTGTGTGTAGAGGTCATGTTCTCAATGTTTCCATTCGTGTCCTTGTGGGTGATGTGCAGGCACTGCGCTTGGAGGTCCCTATTGACCACAAGCCAGATGCAGAGGAGGTCACCAAGGCCCTGCTCACTTACCTGCCACAGGACAAGCGCAGGTACGTCAAAACCTTGATAGTGTGAAATTTGGTTCACTTCAAGTTCTGCTTCACTTGCAGATAAGTTTGTAATGCAGAATTACACCTGCTAATTGCAGGTGCCACAGCACCTCTGTCCTTATAGATTTTGTTGCAGCCTTCAAGCCACTTGATGCAGGTGAACGTTGTGCTAGCCCTGTGATGCCCCCAGATGATGCTGTGTTCTAATGGTTCGGTGTCCAGTCTCCGTGCATGTGTGGCTTCTCTCTCCCCTTGTTTTATCCTCTGCTGTCTGCAGTTAGCAGTGGTGTGCTCACGTTTCTTTTTTTAACAGGAAAGCATTAAGCATCCCGTTCAGCAGAAAACCCCTAGTCGTCAGCGGCGGCATGAGCAAAAAACCCCCCAGGCCATGTGACCTTGTGACGTCATCACAACCAGCTTATTGTGGCAGGCTGTGAGCAAACTGCCCACCCTGGCAGGTGGCAGTTAAATTTATGATTGTTAGCAAGAGTTTGATCTTGCTCACGAAAAGCAACCTGGGTCTCACAAGCCCCATCGGTGACTGTTTGAAACAGCCCCTGCTGGGGCAGTGTCACATCGCTTAACGGCTGCACCACTGTGCCAGGAGTGGTGTGAGGACTCCCTGTGATCTATGAATCTAAAGTAGAGAATGACCGTGTCTGCGAAGTGATACACAACAAGAGCCCCAGGCACCCATTAACGTGATACCCTTAAGGCAGGTCTTCATTGCCCCCTCAAGTTTTTGTTTGCCAAGTGAAAGCTTCTGTTGTGTTGTGCAGTTTTCTTAAGCAGCTGTGCCCCTACAGGCAAGGGCAAGTGTGCCTAATACTAAGCTAAGCCGGCAATATGTTTGGAAATGAAGCACACCAAGGTAAATCTTCTTCTGGAAACTCTTCAAAGGCACAACGGGCTTCTACGCAGGTGTCAATGAGCCGAGAGCAAGCTGTGTGGTTGAGTGGCAGTCAGCTTTTCCTGCCATTGTACACAGTAAAACCTCGTTGATACGTTCCCGGTTCATACGATTTCCCGATTCGTACGCTCATCGCGGACATTAAAAATGTCCCATAGAGTTACACTATATTTTTCCCGGTTAATGCGTTCCCGGAAAACACGATTTCCCGGTCACTACGTTTAAAATTTATATAAAATATGTTTATTGACCAACCGCACATGTGCAAACATAAAAGTGGGTCCGAACGAGAGGGCACGTGGCAGTCACCCGCTGTGGTGGCTTTTCTGCAGTGCCTTGATGCGATGAGGCGAAGCGCTACCATCAGCACCAAGAACAAAAAAATAAAAACTGCGCGCTAGCATTCGCGACGGCCGTTTCTGCGGGGACGCGATATGAAGAGGAGAAACGCTGAGGTTTTTTTGCGGTGAATAAAGGGAAGGAGGCGAAGCTTTTACGAACTACAACGGTAGCGTATAGACTCTTTACAGCGCCGTATCAAGGGGGCTGCCATCGTTGATCACGTGATCATGCCACCACTGGTACACGCCTCCTGACTACTTGGCCCGTCCCTCGTCGTGACGGCTGCTGCATCTGGTGGTTGTTTCGACAGCCAGTGTTTCGGCTGATACTGTTTTGTAAAGGAGTGGGAAGGCGACACTGGTTTGGCCAAAGTTTCGAAGGACATGTGAGAACCCTAATTTGATCTTTGAGGCGGGAAAACGTGATCGTGCTTCGTGTAGTGGAGAGCCACTTAGCTCTCCCTCTTCGAACTAATGGATGGATCGCCTCAATGCTTGTCTTCGCATCTGCTGAAGGCCTTGCTGAATGTTTTTTATTGTTATTATCTAAAACGGCAAGGTTTAGTGCTCCTGCTGCAGCGCAGGTTGTTGTCGTATTGTGTACATTCATGCAGACGCAGTTCTAAACCGCTCGCATGCACATCGCACGCATTTGTTTACAACCTGTTAATGGTGCTTAGCAAACCTAAAATATTTTCTGCTGTTTTGTTAAACACAGAAAAACGGCAAAAATAAATACACAAAAATGTTAATAATCATGGTAGCAGTACCATGCACCCAGGAGCCTTGACGAGCTGGCGTGAAATCGTTTCAAAGGATTCTGCAATATAATTGTTATAACGCACACATGGCAAGGCGTTCATACTATACGAAGTTCATAATTATGTCAGCCTCACATATGAAATCGTGGTACATTCCACGCTGGATATGCGGACATGAAAATGCTGCCGTGGTGGTAAGTAATCAGCCTCACTGTGAGTGCTGGCCTGCGGAGTCACCTATAGGGACTGTCTCGCATCGACCGTGAGGAAGGGGCAACCACTCAGCACAGAAGCCGTAACGCAAATGCTTTATTCCGAATATGGTCCACGAAAACCGCGCTACTTGGAGCGAAGCTCAACAGTAGCAGCAAGATAGCATGTAATACACTGCCTGACGGTGAGCGTTGTCCGTTCGCACGGCTGTGCACTGCACAATCTAGAGCAGCGGTATGTAGGAGCGTATGTCGTCCTTTTCTGTTCCTAATTCAGCCTCGGGCGCTCCTGTTACTAATGACCGCACACCTTAACTTACGAGCAGTAGGGTCTGGCTACACACGCAGACTCAACTGCAAAGCAAGTGAAAGCACGAAGTGACTGTTTCGGTGGCGGAACAGCTGTTCATGCGGCTATGTTGGCACTCAACACTCAAAAATTTTCCAAGATCAAAACCTATCTTTCTATATTGGTTATCTTGCGCTGGCAAACGTGGTTGCTGCGTTCACCTTTTCGGAACGGGGGTGAACAGGGGCAGTACGTCCTTGTGCAGTTCGGTTCCGTGAAGCTCGCAAATGATCGCATCCTGCAGCTTTAATTCTCTGTCGCAGTTCGTGCAATCCACAACACAGCACGTATTTCCTCTGCCTTTCTACATCGTCATAGAAAGACCACATTCGGCAGCAACCCGCGATATTTCCACTGCTGCGTCGAGGTATACATGCCGGCAACTTACGAGGCCCTTAATGTCGCCGTGTTCCGAGCAAGCATGTGGCGCCATCTGGTTTCAAACGGAAGAGCTGCGCGCTGTAAACTGTATGTATGAACGGGCCGTGTCTGGGAACCGCAGCTTAAGAAGCAGAAACGCTGCGACAAGCAGCCGCCGCGGTGGCTTTCCCACAGTACCTGGGAGCAAAGGGGCGTAGCATCCAAAAAAATTACAAGGAAGAGATTTTGGTTACTTTCGTCACTGCCATCAACGGACCGAATGCGTTACGAATTTCCTTCCGCGCTATAGACAGCGCGAACGCGGGCTGAATTCAGCGAGCACTGGAATAGGATCTGTTCAGCTCTTGTGCCAAGAAATGCCGATCGACATTTGAAATTGTCAATAAATGTCTTTTTACCCATTTCAACAGTTACATTTCTCAACATCGGGCGGTTTGGATCATACGTCTTCCCGGATAATATGGTGTTACCTGCAGTTAAAAAAACAAACAATTGTATCTACGACGTTTTGCTGTACCAGACATCAGACAGGCTGTGCAGGTATTGGAACTAGTAACACCTGACAGCGATGATCGTGACAAATCCCTTTGGAACTGCTGAGCAGCTGCTTGAGCATATTGACAGCAGCTTTGTCTTGTGCCATGATGGTTGGTGCAGAGTGTTGCACACACGAATGTCCTTCTTGAGAGCATGGTTGTGGGCACTGCAGAACTAAGCCGGGAAGTCTCGCATTGCTGTCAGTCGGGAGTATAACTGTGTTTTGACAATTAGAAGCAGTGTTCTTGTTCAGCAGGGCTGTGCCATTGTTTTGGTTTGGGCAAAAGCTGTTCTTGTTGTAGTTGTCTAGAATGAGTACAGAGGAGTCTGTTCTTTATTGTTTTCTCAGAGTAAAAATTTTCAGGGCCTAGTTGGCACTAGTAAAGGTGAAAACGATAAATTGAAACAAAGATAAAGGTGCAGGAAGGCACAAGATGCTACTTGTCATTCTTGTGTGCCTCCCAATGTCAGTCTGTCGGTGGTGTAGGACTACAGTGTAATCCACATATAATGATACCAAATATAACGATATATCGCTCGTAATGATCAAATTCTTTAAATTTATCAATTCTCCCATTGCCCCTGAGTAAAAGTAAACCGTATGTAACGATACAATTACCGGCGAAATAACCGATACAACGATAGGATTCTGGCCGCCCGGAAGGTGTTTACCACCAAAATTTGTCTGAAAGTTTCATAAAAATTAAAATAGCACTTTGAAGCGAATGACATGAAATCTCTGCAAATGGACCAGCGTGGTGAAATCAGTGAGGTGTTGTGTAGGGCCTTGGAAACCAAGCGCTATCGTCGTTGCAGTCACTAGAAGGAGGCCGCTGCTGCGCGAGGCTTTCTCTCCCAAGCGCAGTTTCCACTGTTGTGCATTTGTGAACTGGGCAAAAATGGCATTTAAGCACAAGATGATATCTCTGAACTTTTTTAGTTGAGAATTTACGTTTTTTTTTTATAGCGTGTGCTTTTCATAGCGCTTTCCTCTGTTTCACGCTGTCTGAAGCTCAGACCTTGGCAGCGCGCCAAGATGCTATGTGTTGACAATGTCAGTGTGCTTGCCTTTTGATCAGAGCTAAGGTGGGAGGGCTCCCTGGGCAAACCTGGTAGAGCGCCAAGACGGTGTGCGCCCTTCACAGGTGCGCCGGTGGGGGTGACTACATGCATGGGTAATACCTACATGCATGGGGAAATACATGGATGTGTTCTTGTTGCTTTTTGTTTTTTTGCTGGTCCAGGTATAACGATAATTGGTTGTAACGATCAGATTTTCTCAATAATGTTATAAGTGGATTGCAATGCCTGCAGGGGATGGGTGGATTCATTTGTAGTAGTTTGTGCACATCTGGCATTGTACGACTAATTCGTAACCGTTGCTACTGTGTTGTGCCAGCTCATGTGGAAGAGGTGACTGCAGTCTCTGATTAACACTCGTCCTTTGTTCGCACCCTTGAAATGTTGCCATGTTAACAACAGTTTTGTCATTGTGATAGCACATTTAATCTCGGTGGTTTTACATGTACCTTGCTTGTTGCGTGTGCTGAAGGGTTTACCGTGTGCATGCGTACAGATTGCGAGTTTGTGATTCAACAATGCAAGGGTTGTGTGATATGGATGATGCTGGTGACATTTTGGGCTGACTAAAAGAGATGTGGCAGCTTTACTTGTGGCGACAATTGGAATTCAGTTTTCGGAGTAAGAACCTTCCTTATGGTGGACCTAGTGTGCTGACTGTTGATGACACCCTTTCTTTCACCCCATGGTGCCGCAGTGTGGTGGCCGCGTTCATCTGCTCGCTGTACGATGTCTACGTGGACCTGTACTTCACTTACCTCGAGATCAACCCTCTGGGTGAGTGAGCTGTGGGCGGGGAGCTGAGCACACCCTTGAGGGAGCCCCACACTGAGTGTTCAGAAGGGAGCACTGTTGCGTGCACATGAGGGTACAGAACAAGTGCTGCTCTCAACTGCAAGTGCATCCACACACGCACTCACTTGTGTTTTTGCACGTCCACAAAAACATAGGCATGCGTGGAAATGACAATGCAAGCAAATATATCTAATACACCCAAAAAAAAGCTTACTCGCTAGTGAGATTGCCTCATAGAATGTCCACTCAATGGGACCCCTTTTTCCGGATGTGGGACACTGCATCATTGCTCCTTCCAAGTACATTTTTTTTTTTTTAGCGAAGGTGAGCCTGTTGCTGGGCATAGGCGAAACATGCAGTGAACTACAGTAGAGCCCTAATTATACGATTGTCAGAGGACCACATGAAGTCGTCACATATTCCGTGCATCGTATAATCGGAAATCTTGCGCTATGGAGTTATCAGCTTAATAAATGCATTGGCCAATACGGCTGTTAACATGTATTCGTTCCCCCACTCATTATAAAAATGCCAGGCTTTGTCCTGAGAGTATTCATACTAGGCCCACGCTGCCAAGAGGAGTTTTGGTGCTTCTGTGCACTTCTGTCACTGTGTTAAGTACGGTGCACATGCGCCTTTAAATCGGCGCTTTGGATGACAACCCAGAAATGCGGCTGCTTCAACCTTGAGGTTTTGCAGTGCGAGTTTACTGTGCTAGCGTGCTGCACACTAAAGCTGCAGTGAAAGGCACTTTAGAACCAGCCACCATTGGCGAGCTTACTCAGCTCAAGCTTGGTGCGAAGGGAAATGGTGGCAGTATTTACCTCGGCAGGCTTTGAGGCTTGTAGTAAAAGTCCTTCGCCAAAAGGATGTGACCGTGCGTTATTCACTTTCTTTCTGCTTACCAACCTGTGGAGTGTTGCATGGCTCTACATCCCAAGATAGTTTCTCTCCTGCATCTGCTGGCTTGTTTCAGAAATGGTGCTGCCACTTGTGTCACACATTATAGCTTTTGAAGCTTTCGTAAGAGTTCCACGCACATTTGGTTTGTGTCTACACTTGTGTATGGGACTTGCTCTTGCAAAACCTTGCACAAATTATTATGAGCTTGGATAGTGGCGGAGCAAGCACGATTTTTCTGACCTTGAGAAATACTCATCTTTGAGAGAAGTATGTGGGGAGAGTAGGTCTAGTGGAATGTTTCATATTTTAGCATTGCCTGTGGGTTCAAAAGTGCCTGGTTGAGGCTTTCAAGCTGAGCGCACTTTGATGCCCCATGTGGTGTGCAGTGGTGACAGGTGGCCAGGTGTACATCCTGGACTTGGCGGCCAAGCTGGATGCCACGGCTGAGTTTGTCTGCAAGCAGAAATGGGGTGAAGTCACCTTCCCGCCACCCTTTGGCCGGGACGCCACCCCCGAGGTGAGAAGTGCACCTGCGACTCAGTCTGATCAAGAGGAAGTAAAGAAGTTTTCTTGGAGGGTGCTTGGATCTGTTCCTATGTGCTGGAAAATTGTGGCTTCTAGACCAAATTGGGCAATTAAGTTGGAACTGCTTGAGGACCTTGGTTCAGATTCCCTGGATGCAGCGCAGTGGTAGCCAGCATGAGCCATCCACCTGGTGCATATTGGTTTACCAGGTGCTGACCATTTCTACAGACAGACATTCTCATTGCAGACCAACAGGCCGACAGTAAGTTTCTCTGGCAGCGTTCACATTACGGAATGAGAGGATGCAACAAATAGAGAGGCAGCACAAAAGAGAAGCCAGAAGCATAATTCATTAATGTGCGTGGGGATTATGGTGCAATGGTGACGAGAGCAGTGATGAATAGTCTAGCGTATGGAACAAAATAGTAGTCATGTGTGAATATCCGATTATTCAATATTTGATTCAGTCTGAATGTTTGGTATTTGAAATCTTGATATTTAAGTATTCATCTTGAGCAAATAACGTTTCATATACTTGTTGCATGGTACCGCGGCGGTTACGTGTGGTAGCGGGTTATACTTGGTGGGGCCCAGCAGAGTGCTCAGCAGTTCCTGTGGGCTCTTTTGCATGCAGGAAGCGTACATAGCGGAGCTGGACTCCAAGAGTGGGGCATCACTCAAGCTGACTGTGCTGAATGCCAAGGGCCGGATCTGGACCATGGTGGCTGGTGGCGGTGCCTCAGTCATCTACAGGTTGGTCGGCAGACATTGTCTCTCTCCGGGGATGTGCATGTGGAGATGTCTGGAGACCACAGTTGTGGAAGTGAAATTCGGGATCACTCGCTCTAATGTGTGGCAGTCAAACGACATGATCGTATGCACACATAGCACATATGCGCCTGTAGGTTGTTTTGCTTGTCCTGGAGGCATTTGTCCCCCGGTACTACATGTAAAGGGGAGGTGAGCTCTGGAGATTGTCCCAAACAATGACTGTCGGCTTGTGACGAGCCTGGCCCGTCATTGTCTATTAAGGGGTTAAATTATTTGCGTTCATGGTATGCTAGTAGAAAGGTTGTATGTTTTACGACAAGCAGTGCCATACTTCATCTCGCAAGTGTTTTGCAGCGCTGTGAAAGGTAGAGCTGTCTCGTCGAATCAGTGCCAAAGAAGACAACAAATATAGTCCCTCAAATATTTGAGCAGTGTTGACTCTTTTTCATACAGTTGTTGCATTTATTGAAAAGATAGCTCAGGATGGTGTTTAGAAAGTACAGTGAGCATTTCATTCATAGGTTAACTTGGTAGCGAAGGTCTGCACGAACGCAGCACTGCAGAGGTCTGCTGCGAAGTGGTGCAGCAGCATTCGTAAAAATGGGGTCCACCATGTCAGCTGTCTCCTCTGCACATAAGTTGGACACTGGTGGTCTTTCCTTCCCAGAAATGGAGCTGCCAGTTGCGGAGTGAGGTGTGCGGAGGAACGTGTTTTTCAGCAAACGCCATTCTGATTGGCTCAGATCGCCGCAGCCTTCACAGTGCTGCGAACAGCTTATGAGATGTAATATGGCTCCAAAGCATTCTGCTATGGCTTCAGTGCAAAGCAGGTTAGCCTAGCAGCACCCACAGAGTGCCAGGGCGCCATTACACTGGCGAGTGGCACACTGCCACAGCAAACGTGGTACCAGTGTTGGTGCGCCCTTTGGTTGTTCCCAGGTAATATGCAACACTGTATATATTGGCATATTTTGTGTATTGTGTATATATTGGCATATTTTGTGTATTGAATTATGGAATATATATTTGGGGCATGTGCAGTGACACGGTGTGCGACTTGGGCGGGGCAAGTGAACTGGCCAACTATGGCGAATACTCGGGAGCTCCCACCGAGCAGCAGACGTATGAGTACGCCAAGGTCATCCTGGGCCTCATGACCCACTCGGAGAAGCACCCTGATGGTGAGTCCCCTTTGTCATTGAGGTCTGAAGGGCGTACGCTAGCAGGTCTCTTTTTTTTATGCCAAAATGTGCTCAGGTGTTGAATTGTTGTACCTGCCTGGCTCAGAAGTGTGTCGCAAAGAAATGCTAGAGAGCATTGAGTAATAAAAGAAGGAAAAGGCAACATGGCATTGGCGTTGCATTTTTCTTCGCCTCTCGTAGGCAAAACAACTGATTTGGTTAAGGGGGTGACTGAAGCTGAAGGTGAAGTTTGGTGTAAGAGAGATGGCAGAAGATGGGTGAAATGAAGGGTATCATTTTTTTTATTCTCCTCTCCCTCTGCAACAGCTGCAGCAATTAAGTGCTGCGGGTTTTTCTGTGAAGATTAGAACTGGGGTGTGTGGCCTCTGCAAACCCCTTCAAGAAGTGTTCAGGAACCTTTCTGTCCTTGGCTTTGCCCCTTCTTGTCAGATGTGTGTGCTAAGATGAGCTCAGTTGCATGGCCTGTCAAGAAAGCCAATAATGACCGGCCTGCTGCTCCAGTCAGGTGCGAACAATTGCAGCATGATCAAGTTGTGAAATAAAACCGGGGATAAAAATACTATACTTTCATACATCAGGTGCAATGCTGTGAAAAGTACGGTAGTAGTCCAGATGGGAAAATGAAGGTAGGCGTGTTCCTCTGCGCTTGTTCTGTGCGCGAGTAGTTTAAGGCACGAGAAAGTTACAGCTTGACGTCAGCAGTAAGAGTCCATTTGATCAAGTTCATGACAAATGTGTCATGTAGTAAGCCTGCAGACAAAGGATTCACTCTGTTTCGCTCACCGCAAGGAACGCACTACTTTTTGGTCGCAGATTCAGGCAGCGTAAACAAGTGCGCTAGCTTTGACAGCGTTGCACCTGATGTATGAAACGGAGTATAGCGGGAGCGGTCATGCATGCAGGTTTGTGGAATCCTCATTGGGAACCCTTGGCCTAGAAGGTGTGATCATTTCAAAGAAAATATAGAGGAATGTATGAGCACAAGAAAAGCGAACGCTTAAAAAAAAATTCTCAACAATCTCTGACAGAGCCCAGTTTGTGTGGAGCGTTGTGCGGCGGTGGCCAAGCAATCTCCTACCTCCCACGATTGTGACGATGATGGTGCTTGGCTCCCAAGGCCGTAGGCAACGCTCCCCTCGGATTTTGCCACGCTGGTCCGTTTGCTGCGGAGTTCTTACGACATTCACTTCAAAGTATTTTATTTTTTGTCAAATTTTCAGACAAATTTTGCTGGTAAACACCATCCGGGTGGCCAGAATCCTATCATTGTATCCGTTATTTCGTCTGTAATTGTATCTTTATGGTTTGTTTTTACGTAGGGGCAATGGGAGAATTGATAAATCAAAAGAATTCGATTGTTATAAGGGGTATATCGTTTTATCTGCTATCATTATAAGTTGATTACACTGTATTGTTTATATCGAATAGTTTGAACATGAAAAATTCTATGCAAAAGTATAGCACTACTCGCATTTATTGAACTCGCGTTGAGCAGGGCAACCGACCTATCAAACAGCGTGCAAGTCCCTGTAAGCGCCACTTCTAATGGTGATCCCGCGAACACTTCTAATGGTGATCCCGTGAACACTTTTCACGCACGGAACCGGGTCGGAGCCATTCACTACGGCGTCCCTCATAGCCTGAGTCGCTGTGGGACATTAAACCCCCGTAAACCACAAACCACTGTCATGCGGAAAAGCCGACATTCGGTATGCCGCTCGTCATGCGGTGAAAGCAACCTAGCCGACCGATGGCTGATGGCGGACCTCGCCTCGCTTGCTTCGGTCGCATTGCTGCCAAAGGTGTCGTGGGAGTCAACTGTACCTTAATTGTAATGAGATTTTTGTATTTATAGTGTGCTGGTATTTATAGGCACAGTCTGCTGCGGCTTCGCCACGAAACAGGCTAGGCCTAGCGCGAGTGGTGCACGGCCAGCATGCTGGCGGGTGGAATGCATTCTTGCTTCCATGTTACAGGCAATCTTGTCTTGCCATGTTGTATATATAAAACTATTTTGCAGTCACCTTCGAGCTCAATATGTTCAGCATTGACTGTGCAGGCAAGGTGCTTATCATTGGCGGGGGCATCGCCAACTTCACCAACGTGGCTGCGACATTCAAAGGCATCGTGAAGGCCCTGCAGGAGTTTAGGGAGCGCCTGGTGGAGCACAGGGTGTCGGTGTTTGTGCGCCGGGCGGGCCCCAACTACCAGGAAGGGCTGCGCGTCATGAAGGAGGTGGGCCGCACCCTGGGCGTGCCTGTGCATGTCTTTGGCCCCGAGACCCACATGACTGCCATCGTGGCCATGGCCATGGGGCACCGCGACGTGCCCGACATGCCAGAGCCCAACGTCACCACTGCAAACTTCCTGCTGCCAGGGGGCATGAAGACGCCCCCACCGCCGCCCAGCCCTAAGAAGGAGATGCGGCGACCATTCCCGGACCAGGTGGGAGGAGAAGCCGGGACCCAGCCGCAACGGCCATGGTTCACGCCACGCACCAAGGCCATCATCTGGGGCATGCAGACCAGGGCAGTGCAGAGCATGCTGGACTTTGACTTCGTGTGCTCGCGCCAGGAGGGCTCTGTGGTTGCCATGGTGTACCCGTTCACGGGCGACCACAAGCAGAAGTTCTACTGGGGCCACAAGGAGGTGCTGCTGCCAGTCTACAAGAACATGGCAGACGCCATGAAGCGGCACCCGGATGCCGACGTACTCATTAACTTTGCCTCCCTGCGCTCAGCCTACGAGAGCACCTTTGAGACCCTGCAGTACCCACAGGTATGCATGCGCTATCGTTCATGACCTCGTGCAGGTAATTCGAATATGCTACAATGATCGCACAGCACAACAGTGATGGCGCCATGACATAATTCCTCATTGATCTGCACGTTCGTGAGGTCATTCCACTACCATTACACATTGCCTCTGAGGAAAGAAAAATTGCCTCTGAAGAAAGGAAAGTAATTGCGCTAAAAAGAAAAACTGTTGAGCTGGAACTCGAACTTCTGCCTATTGGGTTGTGAGCCAGGCACGCTACCGTTCAGCCACTGAGAAACTTTTGTTCAACTTGGTTAAAGGGAGGCCTTGTGTGTCTTGTGGTAAAGTAAAAGAAGATGAAAATGAAAAATAACTCAAATAACTTAAAGAAGAGTGTCTGCGAAGTGATATGCAAATTGAACCCCAGGCTGCTGAAGGGACCCATTAACACTATTGGTTCACACCCTTAATGTGGAGCTTAATTGTCCCCCGAATTTCTGCAAAGAGGGTACTTAATTTGACAGCTGCATTTTTTAGAATTGGGCTGTTTGGATCATAGATCTTCCTTCATACTGCGGTTTCCCCTCTCATTTTTTTAAACCCTATGAACGTGTTTCTGCTTCTGTCCTGCATTTAGTAAGGAAACACAGGTGTCTACATTCAGTTACAGTTTAACCTCAATATGATGAACCTTGCCTTGCTGAGCCACTCGGGAGGTGAACTGCAAATCATGGTGATTGAGTTAAGACAGGCAGAGCAGAACGATGGGTCTAAAAATTAACATGCAGAAAACCAAAGTAATTTTCAAGTCTCGCTAAGGAACAGCAGTTCACAATTGGCAGTGAGCGCCTGGAAGTGGTAAAGGAATACGTCTACTTAGGGCACGTAGTGACAGCTGATCCGGATCATGAGAGGGAAATAACTAGAAGGATAAAAATGGGGCGGAGCGCATATGGCAGGTTCTCTCAGATCATGAATAGCAGGTTACCAATATCCCTCACGAGTAGAGTGTACAACAGCTGTATCTTACTGGTACTCACCTATGGGGCAGAAACGTGGAGGCTAACGAAAAGGGTTCAGCTTAAGGGCAACGCAGCGAACTATACAAAGAAAAATTATATGTGTAACGTTAAGGGACCGGAAGCGGGCAGGGTGAGTGAAGGAACTAACGCATGTTAACCGCTGTTCCTTAAGGGTAACGGAGTGGATTCCAAAAGAAAGTAAGCATAGTAGGGGGCGGCAGAAGGTTAGGTGAGCGGATGAGATTAAGAAGTTTGCAGGCATAGGGTAGGCGCAGCTGCCAATGGACAGGGTTAATTGGAGAGACATGGGAGAGGCGTTTGCCCTGCAGTGGGTGTAGTCAGGCCGATGATGATGATGAGCTTCAAGGGTCAGCTCATCCTAAAACATAGTTGCCTAGATGGAGATGAGCAGGTCGGATCAACTGGGGCCTGTTTTGAGGGTCTAGTTTAAAAGCAGTGTCTTGATGTGATGGTAATTTGTTGGACAGTGGAGTCTCCCTTGTGAATGTTTGGTGCACATGCCTGATGAAGCGGGCCACTTTTTTCCCACAGTGCGTAAGTGTTGGCGCTTGCTCTCTGCAGATTCGCACCATTGCCATCATTGCTGAAGGCATACCTGAGAACATGACACGCAAGATGATCAAGGCAGCTCACAGCAAAGGCGTCAACATCATCGGCCCAGCGACAGTGAGTGACTGGCTAACTTTCTAAACATTGTGCCAGTTTCTGTTTGTAGTATGCCTAAGCCTGTTATAACTAACCGTAACTAAGTTTGTTATACGTCAGTGGTGCAGGCAGGGTCTTATTATTTTTCAATCTTTATACGTTGCCCCAGCCTAATACGTATATGTAGTATAGTACCTTGTTTTGGCACAGAAAGGTGGCTGGCAAAAGCTGAAATTGGGTTTTTGATACGGACAGTTTCAGCCGTGCTGTCTGAGCCATAAGCCTGCATTTCATGTAATGGCTCTTTTGTGCCTTGCTGCTTATTGGGAGAAGCTGTATGGTCTTGCCTCTTACTGTGTTGCCGTAATTTGGCAGAGATCTTTTTTTCTTCTCCTCCAGTTTCATAGTAAGTGCTTTCATCAAAGCCTTGTAAACAAGTTGACTTGCAAGTATATGTTGTTGCTTGGCTAGTTGCTGCATATTTGTGGTTAGCAAGTTAGCGCAGCACACACAGAGCTCAAGGATGACACACGGGACAGACTGGTTTCTTGCGGAGTGCCTTGCTTCCTGTGTCTTCCTTGCATTGCGCTAACTTGTTACCCAGAAAGTTGCACAAGTTGGCCTAGGAAGCAGTTTGCTGTGGCAGCATTAGTCAAACCTCGATAATCAATGACATTACAACTTCTTGGCTATATTGAACTCATCCAAAAATCATGTCAGTTGTCGTGGAGGGGGTGAAAGGGGCAATAGCTTTCCTGCTGTTGTCATTTGGGGAAGCTGCCCTGCTGTCGCCGCGTGCTGGCAATGCTGTGTGGAGAAGCCAACTTAACTAGCATTTGGCACTTCGTTTTTTCGTGGCTTCTGGAGTCTCCACGAGCGCTTTCAAAACGGAGCTAAAACTTTGGGAAGCTGTCTTGCTGCCCTCTAGTAAGTGCTGCCCAATTTTTCATCCTGTCACTGTCTAAATTGCGCTGCTCTTGCGTGCATGAGTTTTTGCGCAGTTTTTATCAAATTTGGCTATAACAAACTGCTGCAAATTCTGGTGCACACTCAGTCCACTCAGTCCGCAGCACTCAGTTGTACCAGGAAAACAAAAAGATCGCTAGATCGCCTGCACCTGGCATATATATGGCAGGGGCCAGGTGTGCAGTCCATGCATAAAAATCTATGAACGCTTTGATTAGTATGATCTGGGCTGTTGGAGGAAGTCTTCTTTCTGCATCGGAAGAAGACTCATCATTGTCTTTATTATATTCGCTGTTACTCTTTTCTTTGAGCAGAGACGCCCGGAAGCATTTGACTTCACAAGGAATTTCTTTAGGGTTCTGTCACCCACTTGTGTGCTTCTTTTTTGTCATGTTTTTCGATATCTGAGAGCACTACTACTGCCAGTAGTAGGTAGGCAAACTTTAATGATTAAAATCAGAGTTGCACGCATGCAGGCTGTTAGTCACCTGCGTGGTAGCTACAGAAGCACAGTGAAAATATTGCAAAGCTTCATGTTCCTTATACTTAAAAAAAATAATCTATAGTCCGTACCTATAAGTACTCTGCGAAGCGCGGATTCTCAGTTTGGCGAACATATGTAGCCTGCAGACTGTACACAGTAGAACCCCCCTGTTACGTTTCGCACGGGGTAAAAAAAAGGAACATAGTAGCTGGCAAACGTGCATAAAAATAACATCTGTCATTGTTTGCCGTTTTTCTCTCTATTACTAGCAAGGTCAGCATGCTCCTTCAGAATTTGTGAGACTTGGTGGCCTTCACTATCGTTTGCGTGCACAGACTGTCCTAAACACCCTGTGAGGGTTCTCTTCCTGAGCAGCTGTTCGTGGAAGGGAAGCAGCAGTGAAGCGGGAGGACACGCAGAGCGGGCGGGATTGCCTAGTTGTGTTCGCATTTCGGCACCATTTTCATGGCAGCCACTTTAATCTTGCACAATAACTGTCTACTGGGACCCACAAATTGAGTCTTTCAGCTGCAGGCGACAAGGTAAACCTGGATGACGGGGATGTGCCTTAGAGCTAACCTGCACAACTGTATCTCTCACTGCGCTGCCTACGCGGCATAGTTTTGTTTTCACGCCTTTTGGTTGTTCGCCCTCGCGCCATGGCGACGATGGAACTGCACTAACAGCCACAACAAGGCACATGTCGCACTTGAGTGCGCACGGCGTCCAATGCGACATGCTGGAAGCCGCAGACGGATTTCAGATCCCGCTTTGGTCTTTCTGTCATCGCTGTCCTTTGCACGCTAAACATCGGCTGTCAAAATGCCAGCCTGTGACTTTTTTTTTGTATGCTTTCACAGCAATTTGCCATATGGGAACCAACATGCCCCCCTTCCTATGTAATGCTTTTGGGCCCTTAAGGAATGAAGAAATGAAATGAAGCATTATTGAGAAGGAGTATCTGCAACATATTAGACGGTTATTTATTGCATAGGTTTCTGCGAGAGCTTGGATGGGACTGGCTCGCGAGGACGTAGCAGCCGGTAAAATGCAGTTCTCGGGAACGTAACTGCGGAGTTCTACCTACCAGAATTTTGTGTATCTTATTATCATTCAGCTGTTCACTATATTACGAGGTTTGACTGTATTGCTGTAGCGTACGAATTGCCATGAGGACACGGAGGTTTAACTAAATGAAAAATGCACTAAGATTGGGCCATTGGTGGCATCAGGGTACAGCATAGCTGCTTTGGCCATGTTCTCGTCTTGAGTGGCATTCGGCAGAGTCATTTCCCTTGGCGGAGGCGACATGCTGCGAAGGTCTGTTCAGGAGGCGGTTTGTGGCTCCTCTTGCAGGTGGGAGGCATCAAGCCTGGCTGCTTCAAGATCGGCAACACTGGTGGCATGATGGACAACATTCTGGCCTCCAAACTGTACCGGCCTGGAAAGTAAGTGCCATGCTTGTGCTAGTATATGGCAATGGGAGCAAGGCTTTTCACTTGGTCCTTAAGGGGGGACATGGCTTCTGAAAGTTTTGAGCATAGTAAAAATGATTTTATGACTACTCGCAAGAATTTCACAATGTCCAGAAAATTGCTTTCTAATGTATACTTTGCTTTGAATCTTTTGAAAAGGCTGCAGAGTTAAAAAAACTGTGTCATCTAGTTAAACATTCATTGCATTCCTACTGGTGTGCTGCAGGTGAAAGCATTTTTTTTTCTTCGCAAAGTGCAAATTTTGGTTGTTTGCAATGTAGTGTCCATTGACATATCTGGGATGAGAAGAGAATTCCAAGAAACTTTTCATTCAGAAATTTAAAAAACAAAGAATGTCTTGACCTGCACTGCAGTCCTAGGATAGCAGCAAAACACATGGGGTCAAAATGTATGACTGTTGTGAACAAATCTGTTCCACAAGGTAAGTATACTGGGCAGAAAACCTTAACGGGGAAGAAACTGCCATTGTTCGAGCGTTTCCCCGCAATCCACAGCCACCGCGGGTCACGAAACATATCTTTTAGTGTACTTCCCTGTCGATTTCAGCAATGGAATTTCGGGATAGCGTAAAATATGAGGCATACAAGCATATACAATTTTCTAACAATTTTTCTGGCCATTTTTTACAATTTCAGAGCTGTGTCGCCTGTTAAGGTGGACTGAGAGGTCCACCTGAGTTGGATCCGTAATGTTGCAGTGTCGGGAAGTTGTTGTCAAGGAAGAGTTGCAGTTAAAGCAGAGGCGTTGTCTGCACCAGTGATGTATGTGATGAAGGGTTCGGTGAAGAAGACTGAGCAGATTTGTTTGCTGGCCCTTTCTGCAGTGTGGCTGTTTTATGCTGGGAGAATGGACTGTGTGTTTGAATGGCTGACTAAAAGGGAGGATATAATCCAGGATCATGTGCCATGGTGGCTCTTTGCTACTGAGTTTGAGGTCGTGGGTTTGAATGTGGTCATTTTGGTGTGTACGGAAGCATCCCAGGTCATCATCAGCCTGACTACGCCCACTGCAGGGCAAAGGCCTCTCCCATGTCCCTCCAATTAGCCCTGTCCTTTGCCAGCTGCGCCCACTCTGACTGCAGACTTCCTAATCTCATCCGCCCACTTAACCTTCTGCTGCGCCCTGCTACGCTTGCCTTGTCTTGGAATTCACTCTGTTACCCTTAAGGACCAGCGGTTATCTTGCCTTTGCGTTACATGCCCTGCTCAAGCCCATTTCTTTTCCTTGATTTCGACTAGGATGTCATTAACCCGTGTTTGTTCCCTCACCCACTCTGCGCGCTGGCAGTCTCTTTTAACGTGAGACCTATCATTTTTCTTTCCATGGCTCGCTGCATTGTCCTTAAGCTGAACCCTTTTCGTTAGCCTCCACGTTTCTGCCCCGTAGGTGAGTACCGGTAATATACAGCTGTTGTATGCTTTCCTCTTGAGGGATATTGGTAAACTGCCTTTCATGATCTGAGAAAACCTACCACATTCATTCCACCGCAATCTTATCTTTCTAGTTAGTTCTCTCTCATGATCCGGATCAGCTGAAGTAGACATATTCTTTTACCACTTCCAGCACCTCGCTTCCAATTGTGAATTGCGGTTCCCTAGCTAGACTGTTGAACATTACATTGGTTTTCTGCATGTTAATTTTTAAACGCACTGCTCTGCTCTGTCTAACTCATTGACCATGATTTGCCGTTCACCTTCTGAGTGACTGAACAAAGCAATGTCATCAGTGAATCGCAGATTATTTAAGTATTGTCCATTCACTCTTGACTCCAACTGTTCCCATTTTAGGCCTTGGAATACCTCCTGTAAACATGCGGTGAATAGCATTGGCGAGATCGTGTCTCCTTGCCTGATGCCCTTCCTTATTGGAATTTTATTGCTCACTTTATGAAGAACTATGGCAGCTGTGCAGTCGCTGTAGACATTTCCAGTATTTTCATATAAAACTCTTCTACCCCCAGATTACGCAATGCCTGTATGACTGCTGAGGTTTCCACTGAGTCAAATGCCTTCTCATAATCAATGAAGGCTGTACATAGGGGTTGGTTATATTCTGCGTATTTGTGTACTTCTCTATCACCTGATTTATAGTGGGGATACGATCTATTGTGGAATATCCTTTACGAAAGCCTGCCTGACCATTTGGTTGATTGAAGTTTTAAGGTTGCCCTGACTCTGTTAGTGATTACCTTAGTAAATACCTTGTAGGCAACGGACAGTAGGCTGATCGGTCGAAATTAAACCAGACACTCTACTATCACGTGGCTCTTGCAGCTTTGGCATGTGAGAAGTCTCGTCGGGAAGCAGCCTTCACTCTGTACTCTGCTGAAATGGGCAGAGTTGATTGAATGCTTGCTCCTAAACATGTTTGTTTCATGGTGGCACGCTGATGCCACTTACTGTTTAGCAGATGGTTGGAATTCTTGCGATTTCTCATTTTGAGTGGACCAGTGCCTTAGAAGGCAGCACCAGCTTCAATTTCTACATAGATGCTACCCGTGCGCCTTTGACGACCTTCATTTTTTAAAAACAAAAGACCCCAATTTGATAAATATGCCTTGTGGGCACTGCCGATGGGCATGAGTGATGCTGGCCTCATTTGAAAGCACTATAAAAAGGTGGTGGTGCGTTCTTCTTCTTGCCATTTACTGCAAATTCCAGCTGTCACTGTGGGGAAAAAATTGTTTCTTTTTTGGGCAGTGCACCTCCTGCTGCTTGCATCCCTGGCCACTGTGACAATGTCTGCCTTGTTTTGCAGTGTGGCATATGTGTCTCGGTCGGGTGGCATGTCCAACGAGCTGAACAACATCATCTCGAGGGCCACCAATGGCGTGTACGAGGGGGTGGCCATCGGGGGCGACCGCTACCCGGGCACCACATTTATGGACCACCTGGTGCGGTACCAGGATGACCCACAGGTCAAGATGCTGGTGCTGCTCGGAGAGGTAAGGTTTGAAAGCATCTGTGACCTCTCGGTCCACCTTGCTGCAAAGAAGTGGCTAACACTGCTTAGGGGATGCGCACGATTCCAGTGACAAGCATGACTGGGTGGGCATGTACTTGGTGGGCGGTTTTGCCAGTAACAATTGCTGCACAAGGGGATTTCAGCTGGCTTGGTGAGGCTATTCGGTGAGGCTAACTGGCTGAGGCTAATTCACGCAGCCACCCCACTAGAGCTTAGCAACTGTGGCATTCTTCTGTTGAGCGTGAGTTTGCAAATTTGATCCCTGGCTGTGGCAATTGCATTTTGTGCATTGAGGCTTCCATGGGCTGTATAATGGTCCTCATGTGGTCTAAGTTACTGTAGGGGCCAGTGTTATATAGTAATGTGCCCTAAGGCTGCACTGACAGAGCTGCCACTCTTGCTCCAAATGCTGCATTCTGCTCCACACTGCTCCAGAGTGAACGTTTTAGGCAGGGATTGTGATGGTGCCAGTCCCCTAGGGTGGTCAGAGCAGCCGAAGCAGAGCCTGTGGACCAATGGAATAGTGGAGCTGATACATTTGGAGGTATGTCTGGCGTCATCTATCACTACCGGAAAGGCTTGTGCGAATAGTTGAACGAATAATGCGCTATTCGATATTCACTTCGATTCGAATTTTGTTATTCGGAAATTTCGAAGTATTCGGCTCGAACGAATAGCCACACACGGCAGGAAGAAGACGTTTGCGGAGGTTTCAGTTTTGGATTCAGTAATACTTTTTCCAATCCAATCCAATCCAATCCAAACCAAGTCAGGAAAACGGAACTATACAAACCATTAACGATAAGTGAATCATAAAGAACCTTAAAGGCTGTGTGCTGCCTTCGCATGCAGACGCACTACCATGTGGACCCAAAAGGATGAATTTTTGTCCCGCAGAGTGTCGCTGCGCAAATTTTTTCAGCGCTGCTTCCAGGTGCTGAATATTCCTTGTATTCCTTCTTACCTGGCCGCCATTAGTAGCATGCCTGTGTGCACTCTGATCAGATATCTAGCTCTCCCTGTCTTCCAAAAGTTGTAGGTGCACATGCCCTGCTCTTGCAAGTCATTCGCCGGCTGCAAAAGCCAGCGTCCTCCAGGCCGCAAATACAAATTCTAATCGAGCCGAGATGACCTGTGGAGCAATAGCAAACCTTTCTCTCCTGCAGACTGTCAGGGGCAGACCTCGAGTGCATTTGGTGGTCGAGGAGCTGTGGGAGGGCACTAGTGATGACAGATGGTGTGCCCGTGATGGTGTGCCTGATGTTTCTGAGCTTGGCAAGCATGTCTAGTGCCCCTGTCAAGTGGGCAAAATCAAGTGCACTTCGGGGAATGTGCTTCAGCCCCTCGATGCACTTTATGCTGCGCAGAGCTAAACGTGAAATCAGAGTGGGCTCGTAGATACGAAAATGACAGCTGGCTAAAAACAAATTTTTTTCAAGATGGTGCTTTGTAGGCATAACCTTCAGAATTATGCTCGCTTGGAGCAGTAGAGCACATAAAAATGAGCATAACTTAATTTTTGGCCTCGGCCGCATTAAATGTGCTCTATGGCAATAGTGTAGCAAGCCGGGGCAAGTTCTTGGCACATGAAGAATCCAGACAACAATCAACATGGTGGACTACAGTGCGCTTCAGTGATGTATTGTTTTGCTGGTCGCTATCATAAAACTACTGCACAAATTAAAAAATATGTAACGAGTAATTCAACTTGTGTGCTCATTCTGTTAATGCTCAAAAATCGCTGCCTTGATGGTGTTTTCAGTCAGCCCAAGCTGAGAGTAGTCTGGCGCTAATGAGGTTCTTGTTCTTCTACAGGTGGGCGGCGTCGAGGAGTACGAGGTGTGCGAGGCCCTCAAGTCTGGCCGGCTGAGCAAACCCTTGGTGGCCTGGTGCATCGGCACGTGCGCCTCCATGTTCTCCTCAGAGGTGCAGTTTGGCCATGCGGGCGCCTGCGCCAACTCGAGCCGGGAGACTGCTTCTGCCAAGAACGAGGCCCTGGCCAAGGCTGGCGCACACGTGCCACCAACTTTTGACGCCCTGGGCGACACCGTCAAGTGAGTGTGCACTGTATGTGCGCTGTAGTATTGGGGAACAGAGGCTTTGTCTCCTTTATCTACACGCATGTGCAGGGGCTTCTCTATATTGATATAAATATATTGATGTTGATATAAATAATGCGCTATGATTGCCTACAAAACACAAGCGCTGTCAGGTTCATTTTGCTTTGATTTCTTCAACAGGAAATGCTATGCATTTCAACAATGTAATATGTGTCCTGTGTTTCTGCTGCAATTATAATTAACAAAAGGGTGGCAATACTGTAACGCGTCTGCATAGGTGTAACTAGCCAGGCTCATTCTTGTAGCTTTAGCAGATCCGGGCAAATGCATGGCGCTGGAGCTCAATATATGTGACTGAGGTCACCCGAGTGTTGACATGGCTCTTTTACTGCTTACCCAGAAAAAAAACACCGTCATCCAGCAGGCCTTCCTCCGCCTTAGAATGCCGCCAGACGAACGCGTCGTGGAAGGATGCGGGTCAGCGCGTGTCCACGGCCAGAATGCGCATGTTCGCACCACAGATCTGAGAAAAAAACACACCACGAACTTACTCTCGCGGCCGAGGCCTGCACTTGTAGCGGTCAAAAATGGTGGCTGAGGTATGCTCACTATCACATTCGCAGCGTAGAGCCCCTTGTGGCTTGTTCGCAGCACTGCCCCCAGGCTCCGTGATAGTGATGAGTGCTCAATCGACACTCCCAACGCTGCCGGGGATGCTGCCGCGGCGAAAGTTTAGGCAAAGGAAGCCCTCCTTCGCCACCACCTTCTCTTCGGGTCTCCTCGGAAAGCGAACACACCCCTTCTGTGAACCTATGTTGACATTGGTCTCCGCCACCCGCTGCAGACACTTGTTCACAGTTGGTTGGGCTGCGCCGACGTTTGCTTCATTTCCAACGGCGCCTTGAGACCGACCGGTAGCACCTGCCGCTCCACTGACAGCACACTCATCTGCACACCTCCCATTTCAACAGCGAGTTGGTCGCGCACCCACTGTGCAGTCTCCTTCCTAAGTCGGAAGCGTCGAAACAACTCGCCCCGCACGTCAAAATCATCTTCATGCACCCTCCTACACCATTGCTCGCGCGGTCAACCGCGTATTCGACGATGTAAACAGCCGCCATTTTCTGTCTCCAACGCTTTGAGACTACATTTCCCAGTTTCAAAAAATCGTCTCAATCTGCCCGCATAATTCGGTGGCCAACGTCAACACCTCTGCTGTTTACGACATCAGCCAGTGACGCAAAAAATCAAACTGGCCGCCTCCCGCGGCCGACCAATAGGGGAGGGGCAAATGAGACTGCTTTTGAGGCAGTTTCGATTGAAAGCGATTCGTAATTCCGCCCGTGCTCTTTGTTTTTGTCTGAACCCTCACCGAGGCTTTGAGAGAAACGAATGATAAGTGGTGGAGTAATGTATGGTTTTGCGGGCATGCTGTTTCCGCAGCATCGCAGCGTTGACTGCTATGCATGAAGTGGTGTATACGTGTGGAACCAGCCAGCCTGCTGTTGTGTTCAAGCGAGCTTAAAAATAAGGCAGCCACTTTAAGTAGATGGTGTCACAGTTGTCTGGATGTGTCCACCGCAAATGGGGTGAGGATGAGGAGCTGAACGAGTGTGGTTGGATCAAAAGTGGAGTCAGTGAAGCCATGGCAGACTTTGTTGAGGGACTCGTGCCTGAGCGACTTCTGTAAAAGGAGGTGAAACTGCTGTGTCGTATAGAGATTGTGAGCTGCTTGATGAGTGGGTCACTGTTTCTCTTGTTGGAGGTAGGTGCAGTAGAGGCAGAGTGGTAGCTAATCCAGTGGCAACTGTTGGGGCGGTATGCAGTGCAAGAATGAGACCACTGAGTGCTGTAGTTTCAGGATTTTGTTCATCCACACACGTTGGCAGATTTCTACCTTGATTCCATTTCAGTCGTGCTCTTTGGTAATGCAGCATTTAAAGGTGCACTAAAAAAAAACTGAACTCGTCTTTTTACTGCGGGAACTCTATCTACACGTTCCGAGCATTTTTCGAAACTTCGAATTATTGTCCTGTGTGGCCGATTGTGCAAATTAAATCGGATTAAACGTCCCGGCTCCCGCCTTTTTTTTTAACTCAGCGCGGCAGGTAGGAGGAGTCAACCAATGCGTCAGCCAGTCCCGTGCCGGCTTGCCGCTCTGCAATCGGCGGCGTGATATGGTTCCCTAGCTTTCGCTTGGACCACTTCTGTTGTCACAGGAAGGGCAGCTGCTCTCTGCATCCGAACAAAGTTGGCCAAAACTGTCTACACTTCGTGGTGACTGCTTTCTTTGGTCCGCTAAATGCCATCCTCGTTGCGGTGCACAGAAAAAGCTGCTGTTGTTGCCCCCTCCAACGACGGACGTTTTTCTCGTCGATGCCGAAGTCCCGCCCGGCTTGAATGTTCGACGATGCCTATGCAGCTGTCATAACTTTTCGCTTGAAAGCGACACTGTAGTGGCATCTCCTGCTTGGTGCCGTCACAATAACACCACGTGCACACAGGTACAGCCGGCACGATACAGGTCAAACTAGATGGCACTAGCTATGCACCACGTTTAGCAGTTTCAATGAAAAACTGGTGCGTTTTTTAAAATCCTCGAATCTAAGCCGACCCTAGAGTTTGGAATATGATTATTTGAAAAAAACTATTGGCCTAGATTTGAATAAATACGGTAAATCTGCTGTGCTTGCAAAACTTTAGAGCCAGTTTTCTCAGAAGCGAGTTTTGAGCCGGCTGTCCTGCTTGCAGAAAGCATAGAACAACCATGCCTTGTGGGATTTGCATGGGGTTTGTTGCACCGTAAATTCTCTATGCAGTGACATTTCTATATTTTTAATAACTATCTCATTTTTTTTACTGCTTAAACTGGCATGCTGATAACGACCGCGTTTTTCAAACATGGATGTAATGTCCTGTGTAAAAAAAAAATAAGGGTGATAAAAAATATTTGGAGAATGTCACTGCATGAACTATTCATTTGGGTAAAATATAAAAGCAACTATGGGCTTCTACCACGTTTTTTTGTCACGCCAGGTTTTCCGCAAGTTGGGTTCAAATAAAAATTTGTAATGGCAAAACTACTCAAGATATATCAATGAAACTTTGTATTCCGTGCCAATAACCGTGCCAAATTTCATTGCTCTACTACAAAAAATAGGGAATGTCACTCCGATCCCCATCTCCCCCCTTGAGGGAGTTGATCTGTGTGCAGAAGCATGTTTTATCAACGCTAGGAAGATGCATTCTGTTTCAGGAACTGGTGCTTGCCTAGCAGGACTGGCGGGACATGCTTTGTGCATTTTGTTGCAAACTGTTCCACTTGTGGGTGGCGCTAAATGAAATGGGTGCAGTGGAGACTTTGCCATCCTCATGCAGGACTGTGTACGACGAGCTGGTGGGAGCTGGCGTGATTGTGCCGATGCCAGAGGTGCCCCCCCCAACAGTGCCCATGGACTACAACTGGGCGCGGGTCAGTAGGGTGCATTTCACTCTTGCATGTTGTGCATAGTTGTGGCAGTGCACTTTCTAGGGAGCTCCAACATAGACAAAGCCTTTTTAAGTAGTTGAAAGGGCCCTTGTTGCTGCGCTGTGGAAGCCACTGGTTGTCTCTTAGTAACTCTACAAGATTGACAATGTACTACTTTTTTCCTGCAATGCATTTCTTGCTTGCACCAACTGTCAGTGATTAGATAGGTGGCTGATTTGTATTTGCATGGCCATCTTGAAAGAGAAGGGGATGTGAAACCTTTGCACAGTGACAGTGGCGTTGTTCCCTCCCTCCCTTCTTTTTTTTTGCAGCTGAGTTTACCCTTGCCACGATTTACTTATTGGTGGTCCTTGAGTTCTGATGCATTCTCAAAAAACCAATGAACTGAGGAAAAGACACATTATTCGTGCCAATTTTCATATACCATATACAGTCGGCGACTGATATTCCAGACTTTCTAGGGACTGCGAAAGTGTTCGAAAATCAAATTTTACTGAAAAAAATCACTAACCTATTCCCTGTATGCCACCAGAAGATGCGGTCAGTTGCCTTTCTGAAGCTCCTCATGAGTAAAGCTCGCTGCATGCCGCGTGTGCAGATGACAGGCAGCGACCACTTTCACGAACTCTGCGTACGATGGCTGTACAGCCTTTGGCACATCGCTGTTGAACACATGGTCTAAGACGAAGACTAGATGGAGAAGTGAACCCGCCACAGCTGTGCCCGCAGTACAAAGGGTTCGGAACAACGAAGGTGAAAATGGGGAAATGAACAGAACAGACAGACGGCTGAAGCAAGTGCTTCCTCGGTGTTGGCTTTCATGCTAGGCCTAGCAACTAGAGCTGAAATCTGCACCGCAATCAGCGATACGCACTCTGCTGTGGCTTATGCATAAATAATGGTATCCGTTTTGCCTGTCATCAAAATAGCAGTTGTTGCCTGTCGTACGACAGAGAATTTAGGGTTGCTGTGCATTTTGCATGTGTATGCTAACTTCTTTCGAAATGCACCATCATTTTCTTCCTTGTTCGCCATGTCTGTGAAGCGTTGTGCCTCCCACGCTGCCTCTCTCGGAATAGATGAGCTCCGCGAACTGTGGCTAGCGTTCAAGTTTGTGCGGCAGATGACATTTAAGAACGGTACGAATTAGAAACCATGTGGGCGCTATGTGCTGACTCATGGAGGATGTGAACTTCGCCATTACAAGGCTCCTTTTAACTTGAATTTCGTTTGTTTGAGCAAGTTTTTGGTTTCCCTTGCAGTTTTAATTAACGAGGTTCCACTGTACACGTTTATGGCGGCTTGGGCATTGGCGGCGAGTGCGAATGAGGTGCGAAAAATCGAGCAGTCAGCTGCGTTAAAATTTTCAGGCGCTCTTATACACTGGCTCTTTTTTTGTGTTGCGGTGCCACAAAAAAGTCCTAATAATCGAGCATGTCCAAAAAATTGGGGGCCCGAATGTTTGGTTAACTATATAAATGCATGAGACGTGAGATGTGACACAACAGAATAGGGCAGGTGTGCAGCTGTGCTTGGGCAACTTCGATTAATCCATCTTGCTTGGCCTTCCATACCTCATTTCAGGCAACTGCAGGACACTGATTCATTATAAAGAAAAGAGCTGTGTTAAAATTTTTGCTACATATATGTGCGACATTGATTCATGGTAGACAAGCAAAGTTTGTTGAAAATAGCGACTTTTTAAAAATTCTGCTAGCTAGAAAAAATAAAGCTGCCATTCCAGTCATACATGACTGAGACCCTGGGCCTAGCAGTACTGCATGCAGCTGATTCTGCAAAATTCACTCGAGTGCTGCTCGGGAATGAATGTTGGGAATGGGCAACATTTGTCCATAAGTTCAGATAGACAAGAAAGCACTGAATAACGATAAGCACTGAATAGAAAACACTGTTTACAAACTCTTTGACTCCCTGTAAAACCAGTGATGTGCATGCAGGAACTAGGCCTGATTCGCAAGCCAGCATCCTTCATGACGAGCATCTGCGATGAGCGGGGCCAGGAGCTCCTGTACGCGGGCATCCCCATTACAACGGTCATTGAAAAGGAGCTTGGCATTGGCGGGGTCCTCAGCCTGCTGTGGTTCCAGCGGCGGCTGCCCCAGTATGCCTGCAAGTTCCTCGAGATGGTGCTCATGGTGACAGCCGACCACGGGCCGGCTGTCTCGGGTGCCCACAACACCATCGTGTGTGCCCGCGCTGGCAAGGACCTAATCTCTTCCCTCGTCTCGGGACTGCTGACTATTGTGAGCCCCCTTCCTTCTTCCTGCTGTGCCAGTCAGTCAAGGAGCATGCAGTGATGGCATCTGGCGATACTATCGGCCTCTGTTTAAACCGCCTGCACATCATGCTTGAAGGGAGGCAGTTGTACCCTAAGTTCTGGCTCCCGTCTGTGCTGCTGCGTGCTTACACCAAGTTTCCACTGTTTAGTGTGAGAGCACTAAATTGCAAAATGTATAAAAAATTTGATTTTAGAAAACCAGAAATTTTAGAATCTGTAGATTTGCTGTCTATAAGGTCTTAATTATATCCCGAAAAATTTTGCCTGGAAACAGCCCAGAAGCAGCCCAGAAGCACCGTTTTAAAACGATTGTGACCATTGAGACAAGCCTGTGGCCTGTAGCCATATCGCTGCTGTTTGGTGGATGCTAATGAATAATTACTCCCTTATTATAAATTTACTCCACATTGTTTGATTCCCCTAGAACATTGCAGCATCATTCTCACTTCAAGTTGTTGATCAATTTGTTTTGCCCTGCCTCTGATTTACTGGCTGTACTATTACAATTCAGACATGGCAGTAATTGAATTCGTAATTTAATTACTCGTTCAGATAATTTGTAATGTAATGACTTTCCTGGTTGCAGTTTAGTTACTTTGCGGCTCCAGTTTTCCAGCATAAGTAATTACTTTCAAAATTACTTCCATTAAAATGCACCGCTACTTTCTGCTGGCAAAGCTTTGGCCTCTCCTGCGCCTGGTTGGATGCCTGGAAAGCAAGAACGACACATGGCAAGAATTGCGCAAGACAGTGCCTCCGAGGCTGCTGGGCTGCTCTGCTCTCGGTTCATTTCCCATGGGTATTGGATGGGCAAGTGGGAGTTGTTGGGATTCACACAGGTAGCATGGCCGGGGTTGGAGCAGGAAAACTGAGGCCAGCGACAGGCAGGAAAGAACTTAACACAGGGTATTTACACCTTGTTAGAATTGAGACATGGTGGTCGGAGACGGAGAATACAGCCTGCTTCCTTTCTCGGGAGTCTTGTCGCACACACTGCTAACACAGCGTTGCTGTCTGGTGGCTGCGGCGTCTGCCTTGCAGCCTGGTCCCCACCCTTTGTCAGCACTTGCGTGCAGCTGGCGCCAAGGCCCCAGCTTGAGTTGAGCAGGTTTCCGGAACGTCTGCTTTGAAGCCGGCTATCGGCGGCATCATCAAGAACGATAGCAGAGTA
Organism: Amblyomma americanum; assembly: GCF_052857255.1. NCBI lineage: Eukaryota > Metazoa > Arthropoda > Arachnida > Ixodida > Ixodidae > Amblyomma > Amblyomma americanum. The sequence goes on from NC_135499.1 coordinate 67,194,347, forward strand.
GCATGCTAGGTCCTTTCTTCGTTAGGCCTCTTCTCCCGAACCAGCAGTTCGCGTGGAGACGGGATGGCTGTGCAGGGGGTGAGGGATGTTTCTGAAACGACGCAGACACGTGGTTTCACCACGAGTGCAAAGGATCGGGGCACTGTCACAGTGTTGCCGTTGAGGGCAAAAGAGGGGAGCAAACAGCGTCCTGTCCCTAAAGCGGAGGTGCCATGCAGTCTTGCCAGAGCCTTGCACAAGTAGCAGTAGTAATGGGCTTTAGTGGTAGAAAACTCAACACGGGCTGTATTCTGTAACGATGCATTCCATTTTACTTTTCATTTGGCCGTGATGATGCAGCAGCAGATTGGAAAGCAGACGGCCAATCACAGACACAGCGGCACTACAGCTAGCCAGCCTCCTGCTGCTGCTGTTGCAGCCAGTCCAGCTGAGCCACGAGCAATACTAATTCACCTCACTAATTCATCTGTGCCCAGTTTGTTTTCAGAGACGGGATTAGCGGCGCTAAAGCTTGTCAAGTGTGCGGAATGTGTCATGCTCAGTCATTTGTGGGCGTTGGCACCGGTGCGCCATGTGCTCGAAACTCGTTTATGTAAGTTGCATAATGGTCATGTTTCTGTTAGGGCCACCGTGAAGTCTTCTTTGATGCCCTACGTCGATGGGAGCAGCAACCAATTGCAGAAGAGAAAATGGAAAGTAGATCATTACGGAATACTGCCCCAGAGTGCACATTTTCCGAGCATCCCCCAAGCAGCAAGATGCAAGGCTGTTGCTTGGGGGTGCCAAAGGGGCAGGTGGCGCATGTCTGCACTGAGGCACTCCTAAGGGTACGTCGACTAAGGGCACAGTGGTGCTTAGTTCTGCTCGTTGCCACGAGGCATGACAGGGAACTGGCGGGAATGCACGTGGTGTGAACGTCACCAAGCGCAGGCTGTGAGTGTTCAGCTATGCTTGTTTCATTTGTTCTGGTGTGATCTGTAATGGCCCCGTGCTAGATGACAGAGGGATGGGGCAGTAGTTGTTTGGGACAGAATTTGGCAGGAAGACCAAGGAGTGCATGCGTAGAGAGAGGTTGATTTTCTTTGTGATGTTTCTTTGTATACTTTGGTGTTTTGTATGCATGAAAGCCAAAAAATAATTTAAAAGTAATTGCATTACTTTCGAAAGTAATTGCAATGTAATGGTATTTACTTTTCCCTACCAGTAATTGGTAATGTAATTTAATTACATTTGGAAGTTTTTAGGGAAGTAATTAGTAATGTAATTGAATTAGTTTTCAAAAGCAATTTTGCCATGTATGCCTCAGTAGAGCGACTGCCCCGATTTTTAACCCTGGACCAGAGCGAATTTTTCTGCAACTGTGAAGGTTTTATAAAATCTGTCGCTTTTTTTTTTTTTCAAGCTTTACAGCTGCACTTGGGCGATGCTAATAAGTAGTTACTGCATTTACTCGCATTATGAACCCACTCCCGTAATGAGCCCACCCCCATCTTTTGTCATTGAGAACTAATTTTGTTTCAATATCTCTTAAAAAATGTGCACCTAACCTTCAGGACCTTCAGCATGTTTGCTTTAACTTGCCGCGATTGGCTGGTGACTATTACAAAACCATCTGATCGCACTTGTGATACAGCAGACGCCTTTTGAAGTTAATGATGCTAAACAGTGGTAGCAAACGAACAAGAGTGATGCGGGGATGCGACTTGCCGCCCGTGTGCTTTTGTTGATGGACGGACAGATGTGAAATTGCGACTTTTACAAAGACACTTGTCAACTTTTACCCTGCATAATGAACCTTCCCCTAAAATTTGTCAACAATTTAAAAAAAGTGGGTTCATTATGGGAGTAAATATGATACTTCCTTGAGGACTCATCTGGATGGGTGCATATTATGCCCATGGGTGGTGCTTTGTGACCAATGCACCAGCACTGAGCTTCTGTGCAAGCAGAGGATTTGATGAGCAGACAGTTCAAAAGCCATGCTGAACTGGTGGTGGTGCTGTGTGTGTGGTGCAGGGTGACCGGTTTGGGGGCGCCTTGGATGCAGCCGCGCGGCAGTTCAGCGAGGCATATGACAGCCGCCAAATCCCCATGGAATTCGTGAACAGCATGCGCAAGAAGGGCATCCTCATCATGGGCATTGGCCACCGGGTCAAGTCGGTGAGTGCTCCCCTTATAAAAATGGTCCAAAAGGTTTTCTATAGACTTCAAGACTGTTGACTTCCTATTGATTTCCTTTTGAAGTCTACTGAAATGTATGGCCATCAGAATCTGTTTATTTTAAACGATCAGTCAGTGCGTACACGTATTTGATACAGGAGGAGGTTCGAAAGCCAGTGGCTGCACAGGGGACGTCCTGGTAAAAACGTGCAAAAAATGATTTTATGCAAACAGTGGATAAAACTGAAACTGCTTACATAAAGTAATTAGTAAAACACGCAGAAATGCAACTGTAAGCGAAACATAATTTGGGTAAATGTATATAAATGCATAAATAGAGGAAAACAAATCAAGTGAGTGCACCGTATGCTCTAGCAATGAAAAAAGTTGTTTATCACGATTGAAGAAAAGTACGAAAACTACGCTTGAAAGCATAAATGTTAGGTGATTGATTTATACTAAATGCTAATTAATTCCACAAAAATGAGGTAGAGAAGTTTACCGTGAATTTACTGTAGTTAGTTACTAGGCTTCGATAGCAGGAAATTGTTTTGGCATGAGAAGAGAGTGAAACTTCGTCGTGGAAATATAATACTAGGGGTGTGCGAATATTGAAATTTTCGAATACGAGTATTCAGAAAAAATGGCTTCGAATATCGAATCGAATATCTGTTCAGTACAAAAAAAAAATTTCAGAAAATGATAAGCAAATGTTGTTGCCCTTATTTTCTCCAAAACAGTGTATGGTTTTTGCAATTAAAATAAACAAAACTAGACTGCCTCAGTACCATATAAAAAAACATGATGTGCACAGAAATGCCTACTACTTGATTAGACAGCATAACAGTATCCAAACTATAATGAGGTCATGAAAAACAAAATCCATAAAATGACGAGATTGGCAACAAAAAATAAGATGTCTAGTAAAAACTCATTCATTCGGAGTTCAAGGGACCGAAAGGAATGCCCGGTTCATCCGAAGGTCTCAATTTATAAAATTCTGTGATCCCCCAAAATAAAATAAACTCTGCCGAAAATGCGAAGATGCAGTAAGGCCTTATCGCACTAAGATCTGTAAGCCCGTGACAAGCTGCCGTTTTGGAGTGCTGGAAGCACAACACAAATGCAAGCAAGGGGCCGGGGAACACACACTGGCATTGGAACGGCGAGATGGTTTCTAAAAAGGAAAAAGAAATCACCTGCGACGCGCCAGTCGGCGTCCGAAAGCCGCGTGGAGCTGGGATTGGACTACCGGCGAATGCGCGGGCCGATATTTGCAGTTGCCTGTGGCAGCGGCGAAGCTCAGAAACCAAAACTATGTAGCCAGGCTATTTTTTGACCTAGTGACAGGGGCCTTCCGATCGTTGTCACGCCTGCCGTTACACCCACTAAAGAGGACCGCGGGTTACAATGCACCATGCAATAGGCCGAATTTTTAGAGGATCGCTTGCCCTATTGTGACAACTCTACGCGCCCCTTCAGGAGGCTCCCGGGTTGTTTTATCGGTTGTTTTATCGGAATGGAGGTGATCCTTTAGTGAACATAAAGATGAGAATGCCGAGGAAATAATGAACCATGGATGAGACGCCTAGGATGTTATGAGCCTGCAGTAAGGGTGCAGCACTGCATTAATGGTTATTGAACATAATAATTCGTTTGGCTTGATTCTGCATGTGCTGTAGCGGCAATATGTGTTGTTCTGTAGGTGTTTTCACAAGAAGAAATACAGTAGTTAATATGACAATGGATGAAAGTGTAGTACAGTGAAATGAGTGTGTAAAGTAGTTATTTCGCATTTTAATGAGTACCCTTATGCCATATGCTGTTTTTCTTGACAATAAATTCTTGATTGTCCGTACACTGTCCACAGAATTTATATTGTCTATAGAAAGTCTGTAGACTTTATTGACAAGTCTGTGGACAGACAGTATATGGTCTTTTTTTAGTCTATAGAAATTTTAGTAAGGGTTGGCCTCTACTTGGAGTGATCTGGGCTCCCCCCCCCCACATCACAATGCACGAATGGGGGCAGCTGAAAGCATGAAGTCAGGGCGCAGCAGTTGTCATGGGTGACAAAAGAGGGTCTGCTTATGCGTATAGTAATTTTCAGTTTACACCATGTGGACTGTGGGCACCAAGTTGAATGCTGTAAATAAAAGCAGCTTTAAGTACACTAGTTGGCTTATGGCACGGCCAAAGAAATGCGAAAGAAAGGAGGGTAGAAAGAGAGTCGTGCTTTTCCTGCACCTGCCCCTATGGTGGCATCTGCTCATGGAGGGCCAGGAGGACGACACTGTCGGCAAAGGGAGCAGCTGCCGATGAAGATGTGTTCTTGCCATTTAATCTTTCTGTATTTTGGATTAAAATACAGAAAATCTTAATTTGCACAGTGGCCAATTCTTGCAACTCTGTGTTATGGCAGGTGATCGGTTCCTGTAGAAAGTTTCAGTGACATGCATCCTATTGTTTATATCAGGATGCTAGTGAATGCAGTTGTGAGACTGCTCTGTGTGTGTGTGTGTGGTGCAGATAAACAACCCGGACATGAGAGTGAAGATTCTGAAGGACTACGTGAAGCGGCACTTCCCAGCAACACCGGTGCTTGACTACGCGCTGGAGGTTGAGAAGATCACCACCTCCAAGGTCAGTGGGTCCTTTAAAGGGACGCTGGACCCTGTGATGCTGTGGTCGAGTGTGCAGTGTTCTTTGGCTTACTGCTCCTGCTGACAGTTTTCATGTTATTGGCGTTTTTAATGAGATTTGCATCTGTGTATTGGAAGGTGCACTTTTGGTTGCAGAAATGTTATTCTTTCTCGAAAGAAAAAAATAATATTACAGGCAACGGACAGAGAAACGCGTGGGGAAAGGGTGATTGCATGATGAAATGATTATTAGATCTGTGCTTCATGAGCCTGCGCTGGCTGGCTAGCCTGTTGTGTATACTTGGCATAGTGTTTCGTCTCAGCACATTTGTTCTTGTGATCTTTCGTGTTAAGTCTGTTTTTTACATTTTTGCAATGGAAGAACCATTATTAATGAAATCCTAGAAGTTGATAGCTTTTCTGCAACATTTTACACGATTAAGCATTACAGAACTTATGTGTCCTTTGGCAAACTGGGGACTGCAAACAGAAAGGAATGGGAAAAAATAGCTGTAGCAAAACAAGAGTTGAGCAAATTGGTGTACATTCATCTTTGTCCGGTTACCTTCTCTGGGACCATGTAGCGCTATTGTTTCTCAAAGAAGACTCTGCCCACTATCGCGCTGTCCTTCGCTGTTCAAGTCTCCGAGTGGTTGGTGCAGTGCAAGTGGTGCAGGAAAGCTCATCTACAAAAGAGGCAGCGGAGAGGTTTGTTGTCAGGGCTCCTTAATGCGACTTTGCGGAACTCTGCTTCAAAACCCTTACTGTTACCCTGTGGCCACTTTGTGTAGGTTTACAGAAAGTGGCGCTGCCTATAGGATGGTCTGTCACCCAGTGGTTGCACCAGTCATGATGGTCATGAGTGGCACGTTGGTCTACTAACCTCAGTTTTGACCCAGTTGGGCTGCCAGGCTTGATGTATATGGTTTCACAAGTGTTAAGATTCAAGAGCTCTGGAGTGTTGTTTTTGTGCAAGCAGATCTGATTTCTCATTGCTTGGTGGTTTTCAGAAGCCCAACCTGATCCTCAACGTGGATGGTCTGATTGGTGTGGCGGTGGTGGACCTGCTGCGGAGCAGTGGCTGCTTCACACCTGAGGAGGCCCAGGACTACATAGAGATGGGTGCCCTCAATGGGCTTTTCGTCCTCGGCCGCACCATTGGCTTCATTGGTATGCACCTTCTTGCTTGACAGTACAGTTGAACCGCGATATAACGAAGTAGTACTTCTTGGAAGAAACTTCATTATATTGCGTAATTTGTTGTGCACATTCCTGAAACCTTCCTGTTTCGCTTCATTATGCTCGCGTGCATTCGTGAAGATATTACAAGCGATTTTAGAACAAATGCCAAGTAGAACGAGCGGCGAGAATAGTTCAGTAAAGCTTTCTTACCTTGAAATCTCATATCTCAAAATATCAGTTTAGTCAATTTTCTGCAAAGCAGATCCCCTCCCCACGGCACCGTGTTTATATTACCCTTCACCTCGAAGTATTTCTTCAACGAGTTGTAGAGACCTCAAAATCTTGACTGACACCTAGAGGTGAATGCCACCACTGAAAAAGTATAGCGAACTTTTAGCGTTGCTGCAGCGACTGCCACGAAGCTGGCGCCTTGACTGAATATGAACGCACGCTGTGCTGCAGAAATCTGTTCATGGCGTCAAGCAACCCGTCACATGCTCTCGCGAGCTGATGGGAACGGGACGTGCAGTCAGGAGGTGCCCACAAAATAGAGCAGAGTGCTTGGCTTGCTTTGTGCACTGTGTCATCGACCGTGTGTGCATACGCGCCGAACGCGATTTACCATCGACTGCATCCGCACTTCACATGACCGGGCTGACTGGGCCTGATGGTGTGATTCGGTTTGAGGAGGTTTAACGTCCCAAAGCGACAACGGCTATGAGGGACGCTGTAGTGGAAGGCTGCAGAAATTTTGACCACGTGGGGTTCTTAAACGTGCACCGACGTCACACTGTACTGTCGCGCTCAGTATTAACTCCTTCGTTGCCACGGGAAAAAGGACTGCTTTTCATAGGTCTCAAACATTTTTTTTTTTTGAAAAAGCATGATAGGTAAATGTTTACAAAATGCATAACAGTGATTGAAATGGAATGTGCTTTCTAGTCAAATTTATTTCAACAGAAATAGTTGTTTTAAATGTTGTGAAAAAAATAGAGAAAACAACAAAATTAAAAATGAACAATGAGTGCATTTGCATGTTAATCTCCAAAATAATTTATTAAACAAATTCTAGCAATTACAAAATGATTAAAATTCTTGTTATAACTTGGCACTAAAATGTAAAAATTATAACTCGAATACTTTTTGAGCTAGAAATTTTTTCTTTATGCTCTTTGAAAAGGCTGATTTTGGTGTGTCCTTGAAATAATTTTTGGTCTGAAAAAAAAAAAAATGTAAGTACAGTCGATCCCGGATATATCGGACTATAAGGTGATAGCGATAAAGTTCAATACATTGATAATTCGAAATATAAAATACAGTCGAGCCCGCATATAACAGCCCCACTTAAGACGCACTTTTGCTTATAACGAACGAGACCTGTGCGACCGTGAAAATATACATTATTTCAGTGGCTCAAAATCACACATATAACGAACGTCATTAAGCCGCTCACGAGATAACATGCAGCTCTCAAGCGAGCTACCCTTTCCCTGCCGACACTCCTTCCAAGATCGCCTTCCTGCCCCTCCTCGCAACCCCGCTTCCCTCTCCTCACTTCCTTGCAAATCTGTGCGTGGCCTCCGCGATCAACCATGCCGCCGCCGATCGCAGAGGCCAACGCAACTGGTTCTGCAAGGCCGGCTTCATCGACACGTCTGATGCTGAGCCTGATGCTTCGGAAGATTACCAGCCCTGCGGCGATTTATGGCAGTGTGTCATCGACTCCGACATGGGGGTCATGACATTGGTTGGAATGGTCTTATTTCTGTTGATGACAATGCTGACACTGTGGAATCGTGCACGGATGCGGGCATTGTTTCTGAAGTGCGGGATGAGAGTGCAAAGGATGATGCTTCGGAGCCAGCACCCTTAAGTGGCGCCTGTAGCAATGGGCTACATAGAGAGCCTCAGACAACTTGTCTATTCTGAGGGCTTCGGCGAAGAGCACGCTTCTGCTTTAAATAAACTGGAAACCTCCCTCACCAGATCTGCGCTGCAAATATGGACACCCATCACGAACTTTTTCGCAAAGAAAAATGTTGTGTTTGGCATGAAACTGTCTTTAAAGCTGTGGCCCACTTACTGCGAACTTCGGGATATAACGAACGGATGTCGCGTGACCCTCATGTTCGTTATAAGCGCGCTCGACTGTACGCCTGTTAGATGCTTATTTCAAAACTGCGCCCATCTCAGACAATTTCCCTGGGATCGTGACTAGTGGGAACTTACTGATTTGCTCCTCCATACTCCACAAAAAACGAAAGCACAGCTCCACGACCACCGCACTTTATTTCGCAAGAAAAAAGTCCATGAGCTTAGTTTCTTCTGCACCATGAAGTTCATTAAGCTGACCTCAAGCTTGTTGATGGTATCCAAAATAATTTATAAAAAAATCCTAGAAATTGCGAAATGATTCAAATTCTTTTTATAATTTGGCACTAAGATGTAAAAATCCAGTGCCATCCATTGTGCCACAACAGCGACAAATGACGCTGAATGTGGATGCAAGTTTAGCCGCAGTGCATGGCGCCTGGGTTTTTCGCCTGAATCTTCGCCACTGCTCGGGTCCTTTTCCTCGGTATCAATGATGTCAGCCACAATCTCATCATCAGCACGATCCGCAACGGCTTGCACATCGTCAACACTGACAAAATCTTGCACTGTTACGCCGTATGGGACGGCACCGGCGTACTCTGAGAGCTCGCGAAATGCACTGTCCAGTCATCCAGCGTTGTTGTCTTCTGTGTCTAGACGTCCATCGTCTGAAGCCACAAGTCCTGCTTTGCTTTGATAGATAGGTAGTACTTTTATTCACGTCATTTAGGAGCCTTTGCACCAGTTGCCGTCTGTAACCAACCTTAAACACTTTCACGATGCCCTGATCGAGAGGTTGAAGCTTCACCGCTGTATTTGGCGGCAGAAATTTGATGATCTGCTTCAACTGGCAGACGACATGATGGGCAGAACAGTTGTTGAGAAGACAAACCTTGCGGCTCGACTTCTCCAGTTCGGCATCCCAAGTTCGGAGTCACTCTGTGAAAAGATTGCCTGTCATCCAAGCCTTCTTATTAAATGCGTATCGATTGCCTGTCATCCAAGCCTTCTTATTAAATGCGTATCGAACCGGTAGGCCTTTCATGATTTTGAAGCAGCGTGGTGACCTGCTTTTGCCGATAACCAGTGGCCGCAGTTTGCATGACCCATCCATACTTGCAGCGAGCAAAATTGAGATGCGCACTTTGCCGTTCTTTCCACCATTGCATGCACTGCCCTTCAGGTGCAGTCTTATTTGGCAGCATTTGCCAAAACAATGCTGTCTCATCTGCGTTGAATATTTTCGATGGCGAAAAGCTATCGCAAATCTCTGGCCACTCTTCGGACAGCCACTTCTCAGTGTCTATGTTGCTGGTCGCCTCGCTTTCACCCGAGAGGGTCTTTTCAACAATGCTGTAGTGACTCTTAAAACGCTGCTGCCAACCAGTGCCACCAGTGAAGCTCTCTTCTCCGAAGGCTACAGCAAACCATTTCGCTTTCTCCATGAGCATCTGGTCGTTGACAGGGATGTTCTTGGCATGTGTCTAAAACCCATGCGTACAAAGCTTTCTCGACCTTGTTGGAGGTGACATGCTTCATAGCAGCACTCCGCTCGCACAAGCGTACTGGAGACCGAAAGCGAAACTAACAGGCCAATGTTCTGAGCTCTGTTTACGCAGTTTTGAACATTTGAACCAAAATTCGACGATGCGATATCGTCAGGGACCCTGCTACTCGATGCATCGAAAATATGTTTCCGATGCAGTAGAATCATGTGCTGCAGGGTTTTTGCGAGTGCGCACCGTCGCTGCACTGGGAGCGCCCTATGCCACAGCCTCCGTTTCAAGGGCATTTTCGCACCTCATGAGAAAATTGCAGTCTACACAGAAAACGAAACTGTAGTTTCTGAATAACACACTGGATGGTGCAGCATCTCAATACCGGCTGCATAGGAGCGCTCCGGTTCGCATAAATGGACCGGGGACAAGAAAATAAACAAACAGCTCAATGTTCCGGGCTCTGGTTGCATATATTAAGCTTTGGAAACAAAATCTGACGATGCAACATCGTCGTCGAAGTCCTTGATGATGTCTTGATGTCTTGAGCTTCAAGCTTCTGGAGTTCCTCGGACACCTGCTGACGAATGGCAGACGGCAGCCGTCGGAGCTTGCAAGCAACAGGAGAAACGGAATCCTGCACTCTGACTTTGTGCACGTAGCCACGAGCAACTCCGAGTTCCTTGGAGAAGAGATGTTCGAAGTGTGGACGTAGCTCAAGAGGTAACAGAGGCGTATCAGGTGTCATAGAAAGACATTCCAACGATGCACCTTTGATCTTCATTTGTAGAGCGGCAATGGAATCCAGGCCCAGCAGCGTTGTGCCTCCCGAGACAACGTACAACAGGATGCAGGCAGTACGATCGTGGAACTTCGCTGTGGCAACAAAATGCCCTTGGACTATAATCCGAGACTTAGAATAGTCCAATAGTTGAACTGCAGTTGATTTAAGCGGGAAACATTTAGCGAAGAATCTGTGGTATAGATCTTCAGAAATAATTGACACAGGTGAGCCGGTGTCAATCAGGAAGCAGATGAACTTGCCTTCAATCAGGACTGAGGCGAAAATTACGTTTTTTTGACTTTCAACATTGAGAATAGACGCACTGCTGGAGCCATCCGGCATCGACGATGTGTCAGCAGTATCTGCAACTTGCTGAACTTGAACAGGACGGTCGGACGACTTGCAGAGAGAGTCGAAATGGCCCACCTTGCCGCACCGACGACACTTGCGGTTGCGGGCTCGGCATGCAGGGTTGTTCGCTAGGTGAGCTGTAGAACCGCAGCGGTACCACATGCGCTCTGGTATTGCAGCAGCAAGTTGTGATGGTTGACTTTGGCACTTGCAGCAATGGGCCTGAGGTGGTGTTTGTCTCGATCCGCGCTCGCATCTCACACGATGTACTGGAGCGTCCTCCTCAGCCAATTCCCTGGCTTCCCGGGAAGCTTGCTCACACTGTCGAGCAAGGAGCATGGCGCGCGACAGAGTCAAGGAGGAGCCTTCCATGAGTAGGCGCTCATGCAGATGGCAACTTGAGGTCTTCTCCACCAGCTGGTCCCTGATCATATCGTCCGCCATGGTTCCAAACCCGCAGTCGCCGACAAGGCTGCGAAGGACAGCGACGTACTCATCGGTTGTCTCTCCTGGAGCCTGAACTCGACGGCGAAAGCGATGACGTGCGGCGATTACATTCACGGACGATTTGTAATGCTCCGACAGGATGGATATCGCCGCATCAAATTCGTCAAGGCGGGGCGCCTCGTCACTGGAGTGCGAAGCCGCAGCTGTAGGCGCTGGAGTGGACGACGGCGGCGCCAATGTATAAAAAATGCGCTGACCTTCCAGTCCGAGGCAATTCAGCAGGATGGCCTTCCGCCTGTCCGCGCCCAGAGTAGAGGCACCAGAGGCCAGCATGTAATTCCGGAACGCCAGCTCCCATTGCTCCCATGGAAGGGCAGGATGACCAGGAGTCGGCAGGAAGGGTGGTGGTGGCTGAAGGCCAGAAAAGCTCATGACGGATGGTGAGCAGGCCACGTGAAGGCCCCGAATCAAAACAGCATCCTCGTTGCCAAAATATGTTGTATCGTAGGAATGATAATTAGCAATGAAACAGTACACGTAGCATACGGTCGAGCCGATCTGTATTCTCCTACTTCGTCGTCTTCTCTCTCCCCATGCGCGCGAGTGCGTGCAGCGCACTTGCCACACTTCATCTTTATCACACTACTCGATGCATAAAAAATAAATGCTGTAGACGCGGGCGCTATCGTGGTGTACTTCATACTGAGTGCGATAGTACATAAGCGCCTTGCATTTTGCCTCCATTGAAACACAGTCGCCGCGTCCTTGGAATCCGCACTCAAGCGCGTTAACCACTCGGCCACTGTGGCGGGGCAAGATGGGTGCGAATTATATCAAATATTGTTCAAAAACGAGAACCCTTTGTTGCATAAGCTTTGCACAAGGCAACCCACTTCATGGTGCAGTCAAGAAGTCTGTTATTTTTGCCTGACGTTTGCCCAAGGGTATCGGCGTTGGTGCCACTGCTGCTTGTTCATTGGTAGCAGTAGCAACCTTCACGTTTTAATAAGTAAAAATTTTTGTAACCTAACGAAGTGCTGGAATTTGCCCAAATTTTCTTTTTATGCTTGTGAAAACTTGGTTGCACCAAAACTGCTGCTTGAAGCTACTTAATTAAATCGAGGGAAAAAATACATGCATTTCAGTGGAAGTAAGAAAACAGACTAAAAAAGTTTGTTGCCTCGCCAACTTCGTTATATCGAGGTTCATCTGTATGCAGTAACACAGCGGGCTCTCTTTGCGTTTGAGGGTGCCTTCTGATGGCCACACCTTAGGCGAGAAAGAGCATGGAGCAGAGTGGCAGGACCTGAGCGGGACTGGATGCTGAGCTTTAAATGGGCGTCTTGGTCCACCTCCACTGTGGCAATGGACAGAGCATACCAGTTTCCCTGCATTCTCCATGACATGTGGAAGCTGTCGGGAGGCTCCCGGTTCGCTTTGCAGCTGCCAGTATGCCACACACCTGAGGGCCACTCCTGCGTTGCTCAATGCCATGGCCACCAAGCTGTAGACACTAAAAGAGCGAAAGAGTGAGCTCTGCTGCAAACTGGTCAGTGCGTCGCCAACAGCCCTTCTCCTCCTCTTCCCTTTGCAGGCCACTACCTGGACCAGAAGCGGCTGAGGCAGGGCCTGTACCGTCACCCATGGGACGACATCTCTTACGTGCTGCCCGAGACTGAGGGCTACGGCAACAACTAAACCCCGGGCTCCCAGCACAACCAACCCCGGAAGCTCACAGCAGCCAGGCTTTTTCCCCAAGCCTATTTATTGCAGTCCTGCAGCCACCGTTCTCGGTTGTGTCGTGTTGTCCCCCACCCCCTTGCGGACCTGATTACGAGAACTCTGCGCTGTGTCGTTGCCTCGGCTCCAGTACGCGGGGCTCTGTGTAGTGTCGCTTCTCCCCCATCTCTCCCCATCTGGTCACATGCAGGCAGCTCCAAAGCAGCAACGTGTGGAACACTCGGGGTGCCTGTTTTGGACTCTGGCAAACAGTTTTGCAGGCCTTGAAGTGTGAAACAGTGTTGCTGCAACATGTGCGCACCAGCTGTCAGGGAGCACAATAGGGTCCCAGCAGGATTGGAAAGTTGCCAGCTCTGCTTGCCCAGTTTGGGACATCTCGCAGTATTCTGTTTGTTCTCGTCCCTGACACAAAGCATTCTCATTTTTTGTTGGCTTTTGCAAACCTTTTTTTTATTCCTACGCTTATGCTTTTATAACTTGAAGTGCCTATTTATGACAAAAAAATTACCAAAAATAAGTTGCACAACGAAAAAATACTTCTGTGGAGCCCTTTGTTGCGACCATTTTGTTTGTGCAGGTGACTGAATTTACAGCTGCTCCAATTCTTTTTTTTTTTTGTATACTTTTACTTAAGGCAGCGTTGGAAACAAGTAGCCATTCTACAAAAAACGTTGCCCAGGTGCTTGCCTACAAGGTGTTACTGCTGTTTGCATTGCGTACTGTCGCCTCAACATTCCAACCATATCACTGAAATTCTGATGCTTTCTTTACTATTGTAAAATGTCATTTTGAACATCTTTTTCTTCCTTCAGCAAAGCTAGCGGCAGACGTGAAAGACCTCACTTTTGCAACTCGGTGCATATCTTTATATTTTTGTTAATAGAGATGTTAATGTGAATGTTTTGTGAAAAAAAATATATATATATTCATTGCTCCACTGTGATCTGTGTACAGGATGGCAGCGTATTGTGTTATCAGAAGCTGGTGCCAAGAAACCATCTCTGCCAAGGATTCGTTTCTTTGGGAGGCGCAAAAAAAACAAAAGGAATGCATTTCGAGACTAAAAGGCACTATATACAGCAAAGCTAACCACAACACCAGTTTTCACAATAGCTGGCTGTCACTGGCCTCCGTAACACAACAAGGTGCTTGAGGTGCCACCAGCACTTAGACTGTGTGGCCCAGTGCTGAGAACAATGAGCTTGTTGCTCCACTGTTTGGGAGCAGCCTTGCTAGGTTTCAAATGCGATGACAATCACACTCTTGCATTGCGTGGCTGTTTTATGCGGAAGAGCGCTTTCTACCTCCCCCCAGCAGCAGCTAGGCATCTCAACTACTTCATACTTAAACAGCAGCTCCACTCTTGGTGTACCCTAGGCCAGGCACGTATGGTACCAGTGCATGCTACCACTCTTTGGCGTTTTGTCTTAGCCCTGCTGTCGGTCTGCTGGAAACAGCAAGGCCCACAAGTGGCACACGATTGCTGCTGTCCTATGGGCAGCACAGACGTGCCATTGAAACAGCTGCAGTTGGGAATAGTGTGCAGTTTTGTGACAGTGAATAAAATAATAAACTGTGGATGAATGACTGAGTTCCTCGACTATGCTCTGCTGAGGACCTTGCTTTTGCCTGCAGTTGGAATACCTGTGAAGTGCTCAGTGGCTGGTTTTCTTGTGCTGATGCTGCAGCAGCGGATTTTATTACTTCAACATAGTCCAGATGGTACAGGCTTTTATGAAAATATTGCAGCGAAGCTGGACACCTCTACCGTCCAAGGAAATTTTTGTCATTGTCGTAAGCAAAAAACACCAGGCTAAAAAACTCAAAACAGCATATCTCCTTTGAAATCAGCATTCAGCTCTGTACTCTTTTTCAATAAGAAAAACCACACCATGGATGATAAGGAACACCGCGGGCGTTCAGGTAAACGTTCGGTTTGCAGCTGCTTCGAAAGGGGCTGACATCATTTGAAGCCCTTGTGTGAAGTCGCAGGGCAAGAGCTCTTTGTTGCCACGCGGGAAATAACCCCAACAGGTATGTTCTTTGCACGCACTCAGCCTCAGGTCCAAAAAACTTCATTTCGTTGTTCTTCGGAAATTCTTGCACCTGAGGCAGAGTTTGTCCTGGGTTTTGAATCTGAGCCTCTCGCGAGTCTGCCGAGAAGTACATACACCAAGAAAGGAGAGCAGAATAGGAAGAAGGTACAGTATTCAAGGTCTGGCTTGCCAGGGATGTGATCCTCAATGCTACACTTCTCTTCACAAAAGATGAAACCTAAAAACTTCTCAGATATTGAGGGTAGACTAGCCCTTCTGAAAAACGGCCAGGAAAGGCTTGCACGTAGTTGCATATCCAAGCTGGAGTCTCCGATAAAAAAAATATTGTCTCACTGTAGTTTCCAAGAATCTTGTAGTTTTTGCTTAATGTTTAGATTTGTCACACATCTCGTTACTTTTTCGTTCTGAATAAACATCGCGTTTTCAGCAAAACTTCCATTTTTTAATTTCGGGGCTTTCTAGGAAATGTGCTTTTAAAGACTGGGGTTTTTGCATAACCACAATAACCATTTGCACAATAACCACAATAGCATAACCACTATAACCATTTGCCTGCCAGTTGGGTTCCAACTGAAACCACTTTATTTCCAACTGGAGCCAGTCTCTCCCTGTTGAAACCAGTTACTCCAGGTTCAATTTAATTTTGGTTGAACATTTTCATCTGGGTGTTTTATGCTGCCTACAGACTACGCTTGAATGAGTATGAATTAATTTTTCTTTACTTTTCTGTTTTCTCTATGGAAGAAGGTAGGGAACATTTTTTTAACTTATTTTCAACAACAAAAAACTTTGGGGGGGGGGGGGCCTTCTTGACCACATTGTAAAAAGAAAAATATTACAGAATTTAGGTTTCTTGCTACAGTGCCTACAATGAACGTCTGATGTTCTTACAACTTTTCTGCCACAACTCCGGTTGGAACCAGTTTCATTCCCCTTATATGGTATGCATATGTCATCAGAGAGTGAATGTTCCAGTACCTTCATCAGAAGATGAAGAAGACAGCCCGCGGCCGCTAATAACACATTTTAATATGAAATACAAATAAAGTTTTTCCTCCTCCTCCAGTACCTTCCACAGGATTATCACATGCGATCACACTAATCCACCTTCACCCATTTTCTGGGGTTGGTCTGCTACCAAAACTTTGGGGGGCCCGCTGCACTTTATGGGGTCGGTCAACTCTTGTGGGGGTCCTCAGATTTTCTAATTTGGCAGTGCCCAATGACTGGTCCGCCATTGGCTATATCATGTTGACGTCGCAACTCGCTCAATCGCATTCATAGATCACGAGGAGTTCTCGGGCTACTGGTGCAGTGGTTAAGCAATTCGCCACTGTCCTGGCAGGCGATTGTTTCAAATACAGTCACTGGTGGAGCTTGTGCGACCCAGGTTGCTCTTCCAGAACTCCTGTAAGACTCGAGCAGTGCCACGGCTCGCAGGTGGCAATTGCACGGAATAACGCTGGCAGGTTGTGACGTCCAAGGTCATGCGACCTCTCCAATCAAAATTTCGTGACAAAAAAAAAAAAACGAAAACATTCTGTGAGAACTTAAATGCTATTGCATTAAAACTATCTTGACAATAAATTTCTACATGAACCTTCCATTGCTTTGTGCACACACATAAGCCTACTAATGGCACTACAGATGCCATTGGTAAACACAATTCTACAATTGGGGACGACACTTTTAAAATGGAACCATTTTTCGCAGCGCAAGAATGCCCCTCTGCATACTTCATAGCTTTGGCAGCACTGCAAGGAACTACTGAGATGGAGCACCAGGTGATCTTTCTGTAGATATCAACAAATACAAGACATCCGAGCTCAAAATGCCTTATATCCATGCCACACGTGCACAAAAATTGATAGTAAATGCTTAAGGCCTCAAGTCTGCTAAAGGGCCCCAGAAAGGGGCTCTCAATGAAGTTGCGATATATCTGGAATGTTAAATGATGCCACATCATAATTAATTATCCCCCAGCAAGAATTATTTTAATGTGCTTTGTGGAAGCCGAGTTATGTGCAGACAAAATTTGAACTTCTGCACATTTCCCTCTTCTCTTGCATGCCAAAACTGCAGCGCTCCTCTGCCAGCCCCACTCACTCGGCCCCTCCCCTACCGCCGCCGCCTGCGGCGCGCGCGGAGTGGCCGTGGCCATGGAGGCACATGACGTCTGAAAGAATTTGGCACCGTGAACCAATGACAACCCCCGGCTGCTGACGACACTTGCACGACGTGACTTCGTATGCCAGGTTTCGCACGAAAGCCGGCACCAAGCATCGCAGCGAGGTGCGAAAACGGGAATTTTTGAAAAATGTACTGTAAATTTCCCGCTCGCTTTTGAGCTCTCATATATTGCATGGCCGCTCGGTGGCCTGTACTCTACATAGTGCAACCACTTTAAAGCCAAGCTCGAACACTCCTTTCTGTGGCCCTTTAATGCCATTATTTTCGGAGTTGATGCTGCACGTCCGCATTTAATGTCATTATATACGAAAGTCATGATGACGAGTACACCTGGAAGGCAGACAAAAATCTCACCTGAACATAAACATTGCTAATGAGCACAAAATCTTGGCAATGTGGTCCAAATGTAAAATAAAAATTATTTTGCAGACAATGCCGCTGTTCTTGGTTGACAGGTCGAAAAAGTAGCCACAAACTTGCATGTCAGCACACACGCCGAGAGTACCTGTCAGAAGTGTCAGTAGACAAGTACTACTTGCATTGAAAAGGCCTGATTGGACTGCAAGTTTATTAATAAACCATGTACTACTTGATAGGAAGTTGCTCCTAACAATGTTTCATGCTTGTTTGCGGGTGGAATGGGGACGAGAGTACTCAATGCTAGGGTGAATGAGCTGTGGCGAATAATTGGGTCACGAATGGCAGTAAGGCTAATGCCATTAAGTCTAAATGTGTGGCATTGTGCGGATGGCATTAAAACTAAGGCAGTAAGCACTTACTGGCATTAAATTTGTCTGCATATTTTCTATGTATTATCTACGTTTAAAACCAGGTTTTAGGCCACTAAAGACCCCACCATGTTTTGCAGGGCCTTATCAAGAAATAGTCCACAATGCCCAGGTGATCTCCAGAAGTCCTGCCGTTCTTGCAAAACCTTACCTGACCATGGTCCATCACTTGTCAGCTGGCGAAACCACGCACTGCTTGTGCGGGCAAGAATTCACTCACTTTGATTTCAATGCTGGCACACTAACAACAGAACCTGTATTCACCAGCTGAAGGTGCAGACAAAATTAAGATGACGTCCATTAATTTATTCTGAGCATGATGCATGGATTTAAGCGAGGAGAGGGGTGTACAGTCATGGACAAAGGTTTTCAGGATGCATGCAGGTTCCCAGAAAAAAATTATTTCTGCATTGCGTCTCTAGTCAGTCAATTTATGATATTTTAGTGCAAATGCACTCTCTCTCTAGGTTTCAGGGGTGTGCGTCTGCTGCCTACACTACAAATAGAGGTAGTTATGCACCTCTGCTTTTATAAAAGCCTTTGATTGTCAGGAAAGCAAAGGCGCACAGCTGTCTACCTGGGTCAGTGGACACCGCAATTGTGTTTTGAGGTGTGTGGTGTTGGTGGTGTCCACCTGCAAAAAACCACGCTTTTGCACAATATTTTGTGCTTAGCAATGCTAAACTGCCAGCCATTTTTTTCCTGTGAATGGAACATGCATGTCCACTTGTTATTCGGTACTTTGGATTGGCCTGCTTCACACAACCGCACAGAAATAAAATTTTTTCTGTGAGCCTGCATCTCGCAAACTTTTGTCCGTGACTGTGTTTGCCTGTGGTCAAAATGCATCCACATTTGCGAAGTGCCGTAGTATTTCACAGCATATTCAATACTCTGCAAGCAGTGTCCATTCTCAATGCCTACAAGTTGAGGTCCTTAAAACAACACTGATGTGCACAGAAGGTTCCGGCACAAGCTCTTCCGCTCTTGATGCAGGACGCCATGGAAGCAGCAGCAGCAGCCCTGGCTCAGGTCTCTGCCGCACGGTCAGCTTCCAAACAAGTGAAAACCTCTTCCGGACATGCTGCTAGGTCGAATAGGCATTGGCCTTGTGCTTGGGCAAAAAGCTGAACCCTTCAGGCAGGGGTCCCAGGAGCATTTCGCTGCACAGAAGAGGAACAGGTTTGTGCTCCTATAGCAGGAGGCCCCTCAACACTCCAGAACACTTGGAAGGAATCCCAGCACACTTCCAATGAGAAAACATATTCGCATTACATGGCAGCTGGCTGCTGCTGCTCCAGCCGCTCCTTTGATTCTTTGAGCACTCAGTGTGCAAGCAATGGCTGCATCCTTCCTCATCAAATGCATGAGCATTCTCAAGCCTTCAACTGTCCCATGCCAACAGACGCAAGACCAGCAGCAGCAGGTTTTCACCAGCTGTAATCGACGACATGCTAACTCAAAACAGTAGCACAGCAAGCATTTTCTCTGCTGGTCCAGTGTGTTTTTACGTCTTTGGGCTAGCAGAGAAGACAGCAGCAAACAATCCCCTTCCGACTCCATGGAAACATTGTGCAGGTGCCGTCAAAAGTAAGTGGAAGGCAACTATGTGGAAAAAAGCAATTTCTTTGAAACCAAACAGTAATGACCGACATTTATTGGTGCGCTGTGTATTTCACATATTCACAATTAGCCTGCATATCAAGGACGCATGAAATGAAGGTGGTAAAATTCAATTTTTTAGCTAATACCGCTAATAGTGCTGCAATCAGCATTCATTAGGACTGATGATGAGTTCCAAGAAAGTTGGCAGAGGTGAGAACAGACCGCTCACAGCCTGCACCATTGGTGCATGTGTGGGTGGTGTGGTGGGCAAAACATGCGGCTTCTGACAGCAAGGTGCAGCACATGCAACAAGTGCAGAGTCTCCTCTAATTGGGAGAGGAAAGACGGCGGGGAGTGGGGAAGTTTGCCTATTGGGCCATGCTATCTCTTGGATGTCACATTGCTTACAACAAGGAGTGGTGGTAAAAACCACACCACTTCAAGCTTTGATGTAACAATGCGACACCTTCGTTCTTGTTTTGTGTGTGTATGTGCTGCGTAGCCAATTAAATGAGTCTTTTACACTCGGTGCCTCACTGCCTGTTCTCTGGTCACATTTGATTGCATGCAAACAGTAAAGTGGCTAATTATCAACCAGCACAACATATCAGGCTGATGACTTGCCTAATTTTCAGCCAGTCTGCACAAGAAGGGCTTGCAAAGAGGGTTTCGAGGTCATCGCGGCCATAATACGGTGGGGGACGCTCGTTGATCTTTTGTGGTAGAACCTCAAGAAGGCCCACAGGGATGTACCTGCAGCAATGGATAAAATGCACCCTTGCAACGCTGCTGGCTGTGGCCGGGCCTGGGCCGGCCTTGTGTAGCACTACAGGAGCCAGAAGTGATATTAGAAACCATGCCAACACGGACTCAAAGTTTTATTTTTACTTGTGAACATGTACTCACTAAGAACTCGAGGAAAACTTGCAGCTGTGGCCTTCATAACTGTAGTCAGCATCGCTGCCTAGAGAGGGCACTACTTGGACAGTGGTGACATAACAAGCAAGCCGCTGAATTGTGGGACTTTGTTTGAATGCCTGACTGGACAACACACAGGCCATGGCAACAATGGTGTACTTAGTTGCACAATGAACCGACTTAACAGCACTGCTTAGTCACTGCTTGTACAGTCATCCACAGACCTGTCTACAGCGCTCGAACGGCGAACGACGGAGTATACTTTTGACATTACAAGAGGCCCTGGGCTTGAAACCTGATCTTATTGTGCATACACACTCCCATGAAACATTTAACTGTTCATGTCTTTAAAACGAGGCAGCGGCAATTGTCATCAATGCAAAACAGAGCTTGGGGCTCAAGTTCTCTACACAAGTGTGTGGACAACTGCACATGACACCAATGATATAATAAAATTATATAAATAAATGATAAAATGATATAAAATTTATCCTGAGGCAAACTTGCTGACTGAACTGTGCTGCATCCAACTTGACAACAACAAGTTGTTTCTGCATACACTAATTGGATGAAAAGAAAAATCGCTTGCGCATATGAAGGCTAGCAAGGGTTCTTGCCAGATGCCCACCTATGGAGGAAAGACAGCCACTCCAGCAGAAAGCGCCGCGTCCGCTCGACTCCCTGCAAACAAAAGAAGCAGACTGTAACTCATGGTGTATGCGTGCACTTCTGCAGCGCTGATTAGTAGAGGGCAGCACAGAACCAGGTGGAGTGATGAGGCAAGAAAGACAGTGTAGCTGAGGTTGCAGTGCAACAGGGGAAAGTGGAGATGTTGCTTCAGAAGCCATGGTTCCCTCCCCCATCCCGATGTTTCCCTCTCTCTCTGCCAATGCTCACGTGCACCGAAAAGATCAGCTGGGGACAACAATGTTTATCTGGTACTGCATAAATGCAGTCTGCTGCAAATTATTTTTTTTTAGTTGGGTGGATCAGCACAGCCAGACAAAGATCAAGAAGAGCATGACAAGTTGCTTATGAAGAGTAATAACATAAGCAGTACAGTCGAACCTCGTTATAACGAAGTAGCATCGGGACCGTAAATCAGTTCGTTATATCCGATATTCGTTGTAACAGTAGACATAAATATCGGCTGTGACAAATTCGTAATTTGGCTCGCGCAAATATTCTAGACACTAAAATGCATTATATACTTGGCTTTGAACCCACTACAAACGTGGTAATCCTTACCTGTCTCCTTGTGGCATTCAATCAAAATAGGCCGGAATATGGGAAGGTTGACACGACTGTTCTTACGTCGCCGCGCACGTGAAAGTGCGTGGCGCGGAACGACTGCACCATGTGTCTGCGCATAGGCGACTTGGTGTAGAGAGAGGAACTCGAGTGAGACACAGCGGGAACCATCGCGCCTGCGTGCTCTGCCGAAGCGCTATTGGTGGCCCCGAGAGGGACCGTTGAAAAAAAAAAAGCTGCCAAAGCAGCTTTGAGAGAAGAGGAGGAGGAGGAGAGGGGGCGTTGGGCGAGAAGAGAAGGAGGAGAGGCGGCGTTGGGCGAGGAGACATATGCAACGCCAGCCCGGGATCAGCCAAACAGGTTTGCATTCGTTCATTTGAAGAAAGATGTTATCTTCGTCTGGTGGCTTTTCACAGCGCTGCGCAGAATGAAGTTTTCTACATTGTCCATGCTCAAGAGGGCCTTTTCTACGTCAGCAGTTTTCGTCGTCGGGAGTTTTTCCAAATATCCTTTCAGCCTCCTGGCCATGTCCGCGGCATCCGCACTGCTCATCGTTGGTTCATCCCGTTCACTCTCACCGCTGTCGCTGCTGCTGTCATCCTCGGGCAACAAAACGCGATCCACAATTTCTTGATCCGTCAGCTCGGGCGCCACGGCCAAGTTCTCATCGGCCGAAACGAAATCGTCGAATTCGACGCCTGGGACTGCCAGCCGATCCCAAGTTCTGTCCAGCTCTGCCTGGTCTTCGGGCTGCACTTCTTCTTTGTCGGCAGGCAGAACAAAACCGGCATCCGCGAAACAGTTCCTTATTGTCGACTGCCTCACCTCATTCCACGACCCGTACAACATTTCGAGTGTCGTCTTGATGTTTATTGTTGTCGATCTATGTCGATCGTTGTCAAACACCAATTGCGTCACCAAACGCTTCCTATAATTGCACTTAAGCGAACGAATAATGCCTTTGTCTAAAGGCTGCAAAGCAGAAGTTGCGTTCGGTGGCAAAAACTGCAAGCGAACTGCCTTCAGCACGATCGAAACTTTATGCGCCGAACAGTTGTCCAAAAGCAACAGGACCTTCCTGTGCTGCCTCTCCATGTCCTGGTCGAACGCTCTCAGCCAGTCCTCGAAAAGCTTGGTCGTCATCCACGCTTTTTTGTTCGACGTGTATTGAACCTGCAAATTCCGGACGCCTTTCAGGCACCTCGGATGTGCCGACTTGCCGATGACGGTGAGCAGTCTTTTGTCGGAGCCGTCCATGTTCACGGCAACGACGACAGTCACCCGGTCTTTGTTTTTCTTGCCCCCATGGCAGGTCTCGTTCTTCATCGCCAGTGACCGCTCTGGCAACAACTTGAAAAACACGCCGGTTTCGTCGACGTTGTATACGTCGCACTCGTCGTACTCCTGGAGCAGAGGACGAAAATTCTCCAGCCACGTTTGACATGTCTCCATGTCGACAGCGGACCCTTCGCCAGACAAAGTGTGGCACACGATCTCGTGCCTATCTTTGAAACGTTGCAGCCAACCGCTGCTTGCACAGAAATCGTCATGCCCCAGTACGCAGGCCAGGCTGTGGGCCTTCCGTTGAAGAAGTGCTCCCGACACCGGCAAATTTCGCGCCCTCACATCTTTAAACCAAGAAAGCAAAGCCGCTTCCACGTCCGGGTGATGGCAAGGCCTAACTCGTTTACGGTCGGCTTTTATGGCGTCCTCGGTGTTGCCCTCAATCTTCTTTCTAGTGGCCAAAATGGTGGATAACGTACTTGGAGGAACGCCGAATTCCGAAGCAATATCCTTTCCTTTTTCTTGCGGCCACTGTCCACAGCTCTCAGTATCTGCAGCTTTGTCTGGAGCGAGATCGCTTTCCTCTTCGATGCCATTTCGAGCGCTGCAACAACAAGACTGGCCGCTGTGCTGATGTCAGAACGCCGGCCTCAAAGTTGCCAATGTTGCTGCGCTTGCCTTTCTTTACCGCCGGACAAGTGGCGCCGCCTTTCGGCCCTCTGTCATGTCATGAGCTTTCAGAGTTTTCGCGCTCTGTTCACAGGTGGCGCGACCATCCAAACGCGATTTTTGTGCCAGACGGCAAAACTTTTTCAAACGATAAAAAAAAAAAATTCAGCTGTGTATCGGCCTTCGATTTTCATTTTGGTTTTTGTTTTTTTTATGCTACTTTCAAGTTCTGAGCCTCGTGTAAACCAAATATTTCTTCGTTACAGCCGATATCGCGGCGGATCTCGCGTTTTCGGTTTCGTCATAAAAGAATAAATGTCACTGAAATGAAGCATGACCAACCAAAATTCGTAATTAGTTCGCTATAACCGATAATTCGCTATATCAGTGTTCGTTATAACGAGGTTCGACTGTATAATGAGCAAAAGCTGTCACAATTGTAGTAAGCTATCCCTGCCCCCTCCGCGCGCCTGCTGCTGGTGCCTGTATCATGTGAGCAACCAAGTGGCGATGGGGACACACTGCTTATACAATGCCTTTTTTGCTACGCCCCATTGTTTTGTGCAGCTTCCGGGCATGAGCTGTTGTAGTGCCATTTGGTGTGATGCTGCAAAATTGAAAGCTGCAGAGACTGCTGTGTTTGCCATGGAGAGGCGCCGATCATGTCGGTGCATGGCGGGTTGTGGCAACTGGGTTTGCTCATTGCAATAAACGTCCTCTCATAGCAGTTCGTGTTTTATCACCAAAAAACTTTTGCATGATTCGGCCAAATTTCAAATAACACACACTAGTTAATTAACAGTCAGCATGGCGAGTTAGTTAAATCAAGGTGAACTGCTGCAACACTTTTCGTTACACGGATTTCGCGAACGCACATGCTTCAATGGGGGTGGCATTGGGGAAATTGAGAAAATTTGTAATATCGAGGAATCCACTACATGGAGGTTTATTATATGCAGGTATAACTGTATCAAAGTATGGCTGTATTTGCGGAGGGTTCAACAAGTACTCCAATCTTTCAACACTTCTCAGCCTACACTATTCGAATGACTCATCAGACTGAATGGAAGGTTACTTAACACATTCACTGCGGCAGAAATTTCTGCAGCCGTAATCCCTGTGAGTCATGGCCCACCCTTATACGAGATCTGTTTATTTATTTTATTTATTTATTTATACATACTGCAGCGCAATTATATGCGCTATGGCAGGAGTGGGAAAACACAAAAATGCAAGGAAACAAAATGCAGCAAAATGTACAAAGTGAGCACTACAAAAAGTTAAAATCACAAATGAAATATCAAACAAGAAGGGTAAGAAAAGTATCCGGCCTAATTTTTTTTGCAAACACCTGATGCATATCAAACAAGCGCGCTTGCATCAGCCGACCTTGAACCTTCGTACGCATGCGAATTTTTTCCTGCCTGCCGATAGCGTCAATTGCTGGGATGCAGCGTTTGAGTGAGGTAGTGCGCAGTGCTCTCGTCGGTTTTTAATTACAAGAGAAATGGTGCAGCGACTGGAGCAGTGCTACTGCATCAAATTTTGCAAGAACTGGGCAACAGCCAAGTGGAAACCATTTGGAAGATTCAGATGGCTTTCCGTGACGATGCTATGAGCAGCACACAGATTAAGCAGTGGTACAACCGGTTTAAAGACGGCCGCACATCGGTGGAGAGCGAGCCACGCTCCGGTCGGCCATCGAAATGGCGAAATGACCAGGTCATTGCAGAAGTGAACGCTGTGGTGATGCGGGACCATCGTGTGACTATGTGAGAAATTGCAGAAGAGGTGGGCATCAGCACTTTTTTTGCACATTCCACCATCACCGAAGATTTGGCCATGAAGAAAGTTGCAGCGAAATTCGTGCCAAAGCTGCTCACGGTGAAGCAAAAGCAACTTCGTGTTGAAGTCTCACAGGACATGCTAGATTCCACAAACAGTGACCCCGACTTCATGAACACCATAATCACTGGTGGTGAGTCTTGGGTGTACATGTACGACCCGGAAACGAAATCCCAGTCGTCACAGTGGAAGCATTCCACGTCACGAAGACCAAAGGCCCGCCAAGTGCGCAGCAACGTCAAACTGATGCTGACTGCTTTCTTTCACTCCTGCGGTGTGGTACACCATGAGTACGCACCGCACGGTCAAACAATCACCAAAGAGTACTACAGGGATGTTCTCCGTCGCCTATGTGATGCTATGCAGCGCAACTCACCAGAGAGCCACCTAGCGCAGCCAGCTTATTTCAGCTGCCAACAGATGGCAATAGCAACCTTGCTTGTGTACTTTTCACGGGTTCTTTGAATCTTACTAAGTTATCTCACGGCTTCATCACCTGACTCAGTATTTGTGGCTGCAGAGCTTGCATAACGTCATGATATGCCGGTGACACTTGATGCAGTGAATGTGTTAATCCAGCTCTAGGAAAATTTTCATGCAAAAGCACTTGTAAGCTCACCAACACCAACCAAGAATCTTGTCATTGTATGTATGAACTTGTGCTGTTGGTTTGCAACCCGAGTTACCACTCGAGCTTACCCGAATTACTTGGGTAAGCTCGGGAAAGTTTGGAAGAGTGCGCGCCAGCTGTGCGAGAGGTTGCTCGGGAAGAGAAACATGGGTTGCACAACCCTTACCGGTGGCTGTGACAGGAACAGCCAACTGCCAGTGCAGTGGCTCATCTCTTAACCGCTGCGCCACTGCGCTGTGAGTGGTATGAGGACTCGCCACGATCTATAAATGTTAAGTAGAGTGTAGCGGTGTGTTAGCACCGCGCGCTATGAGGTAAAGAAGTGAAGGAAGTGGCGCGCAGCGGCTGGAATAAACCAGTTTGCCTGAGGTTCTTGTGGAAGCAACAGCTTCTTCTACACTATATTGGAGAGACACGGGAGAGGCCTTTGTCCTGCAGTGGGCGTAGCCAGGCTGATGATGATGATGATGATGAACCCCTACAAATTTTTGATACAAAAGAAATTCTCGAAAATGCGGTACATGAGAAAGGTGAGCTGCACATTTGAGGTTGGTAAAGCAACAAGACTAGAGAGCCGCGCTTCTGCTTCTGGCTGGTAAATACAGTATCTACACAATTACAAGTTGACTTATTCTCTAAAATTTGAATATTCGAAGTGGTGGTGGTGGTAGTGGTGGCGGTGGTGGTGGGGGGGGGGGGGGGGGGGGGGGGGGGGTCGGCTAACAATCAAAACGAAAGCATGCCGCCATAAATAAAGAAATAAGGGTCAGATAAACGAGATATTAGGGATGCTACGGCATGGTTGCAATTCTATGTTAGCTCTAAGGCTATCCTGTGCCATTATTGAGAAGGATTTTTCATTTTTTTACTTTCAACTATGTACTTGGCGCTCAAGGGAGCGTCGATAGTTGACGGAAGGGCCACTGTTTCAATCGCGGTGGCACCACCATTTGGAGCAGCAGTGCTTCCAGGGAGTGTCGGTAGCTGATGGAAGAGCTGATGCCGCTCATGCATAGTTTTTGCGATGCTGCATTTGATGACTACTGACCATGTTTAAGCAGTTATCAATGTAGTGCTTCGTCAATCATCATTTGTGCTCTGGGTCGGGTAAGCGTCCTGTGCTTTCACGGCTACATTCAAGATGGCTGTCATTCTTTCAGCTGAAGAAACAAACAACAGCGTGCTGGGCCACAAGTTCGGTGTATCGGAATGGGTGATACAGGTGTGGCGGCTGCAGCGAGGCAAAATTTTCAGCTGTTACATGCAATGCCGTGGTGCGATTGTTTGCGATGTGCGGGATTTTGAGGGACGACGACATTAGAACGACATGCTGTGGGACCGCAGCAGCGATAATAATGGCAAGCTAGCGAGGACAGTGGCGCAACTGTAGACGAGTAGTCCAGTGGTTAATACATTTGCATTTTAGAATGTGCCAACGAGCACGCCCTTCTGTTATTTTTTCCCTGACCTGGGATATGGGGGGTCGACTTACATTCGAGTTGACTTACAATGGTATAAATATGGTACCTCAGCCCACAAGGATGCACCGTAAAAACCCGCGTATAGTACGAGGTTTTTTTCCTATTATTAGCACCTCAAATTTCCGCCTCGTATTATTTGCGGATCCGAACAAAAATTTCAGTTTTGCTCGAAGTTTTGGTTTCGTTATTGCCGCGTGGTTACGGCTTGGCTTTGTTATTGATTTGTGGCTACGGCTTGGCTTCGTTACCCGTGACGGCGTGGCTAGGGCTAGCGTGGCCTTCCTGACAGCGTACGCGCCGACGCATAAACCACGCTTCGCGAAGGGAAGGTTCTTTTTTTCTGCCGTGGAGGAGCATGATGTCAGGGCCACGAAAACAGTATTCGGCTGCTTTCAAGAGAAAGGCTATTTTAGTTGCCGAGAACATCGGCAACAGTGCGGCCGGGAGGCAGTTCGGCGTCACCGAGGGAAGCATCCGCGGATGGCGGCGACAAAAGGAAGCACTTTTCGCCTGCAGCGGAACGCGAAGAAGCTTTCGCGGCCCGAAGAATGGGTCATACCCAGAAATTGAACTGGCCCTGACGGAGTTCGTAAGAGAACAGCGAGCCGCACATCTACCTGTGAGCGTGGAGCTCATGCAGGTAAAAGCTAGGGAGCTTGCTAGAGAAAAAGGTATTCCAAGCACCGCCTTCAAAGCGAGCAAGCACTGGATATACCGGTACATGTGCCGTGCTGGGTTTTCGTTACGGCAGCGAACGTCGATTTCCCAAAAACTGCCCGACTCGTTTGAAAAGCTGCTGGTGGCTTTTCAGCGCCACATTATTTCTTTACGGAAGTCCAAGAACTTTCAGCTAGGGCAAATAGGCAACGCTGACCAAACGCCAGTTTATCTGGACATGCCATCACCCCTCACAGTACACGAGAAGGGTTCCAAACAAGTTTGCGTCCGGTCTACCGGCAACGAGAAGACTCGGGTTACGGTCATGCTATCGTGCACAGCAGACGGCCACAAGCTCCCACCCTATGTCGTGTTCAAACGCAAAACAATGCCGAAAGGTGAGGAGCTGCCAAAGAATGTTATCGTGAGATGCCACGAGAAAGGTTGGATGAACGAGGGTCTTGTCCTTGACTGGGTGAAGTCCGTGTGGTGTAGGCGGCCCGGTGCACTATTGTCCTTCCCGTCGATCCTCGTGCTGAACGCGTTTCGCTGCCATTTGGCCGACTCGGTCAAGGGAGTGTTACGCGATTGCGGCACTGAACTTGTCGTCATCCCAGGCGGAATGACTTCCCAGCTGCAGCCACTTGACGTTTGCGTAAACAAGCCTTTCAAGGACGCGGTCAAGCGGTGCTACGCTGAGTGGATGCGCTCAGGTGAGCCTGCAGTGACGCCGACTGGGCGGCTGAAGCGGGCATCGCCAGCCACGCTGTGCAAGTGGATTGTGGATGCGTGGGCGAGCATTCCTGCGGACCTTGTGCGTCGGTCTTTCAAAAAGTGTGGCATATCAAACGCCCTCGATGGCACAGAAGATGAGTGCCTGTGGGAAGATTTGTCCGACAAAGAAATCTCCGAAGAAAGCGCTGTTGAGGATGAGAGCGATTGAAGTGCGGTGTCCAATTGCAATAAATGCCTTTCTTCGTGCTTACCTGGTTTACCTCACTCGTATTATACGCGGATAAATTTTTTTTTTTTTCTATTTCGCGTCTCTAAAATTTCACCTCGTATTATATTCGGGTTCGTATTATACGCGGGTTTTTATGGCAACTCATGCTTGGTTTATGGGTTTAGGAGGGTTTAACGTCCCAAAGCTACTCAGGCTATGAGGGACGCCGTAGTAAGGGCTCTGGAAATTTCGACCACCTGGGGTTCTTTAACGTGCACTGACATTGCATAGTACACGGGGCTCTAGAATTTCGCCTTGTTCGAAATTCGACCGCCGTGGCCAGGATCAAACCCGCGTCTTTCGGGTTAGTAGCCAAGCACCATAAGCACTGAGCCACGGCGGTGGCGTACATGCGCCGCATGCCTGGCACTGACTGTTAAGATGAGGAGACTTGCCAAACAGTCATATCGTGTCGTGATGGCGTGCCATGTTTTGCAGGGAAAAGCACCCTTGTCTTGATCCCAATCTGTGCTGTATTTGGTCTTTCACTGAACAAGCATGACTGTCCTCTGGCCTTGCGAAGGCTGTAATAAAGGTGCACAGGCACCAAGCAGCCAGACGAGATGGTGCACAATTGCGCCCGAAGTGACCGAGAGGCAAGGCCACAAAGATTCCACATAAATGATGTCAAGGTTGCCATATCCACCCTTGCCACTGGAGGTGCGCAGAGCCGTACTGAAAGTGCACCAGCATCCTGCCCAGTGTGTCTAACCCAAGGAACACAGCAAGAGGCTGTCATGCAACGCACCTCTGTGTCGGAGCCCCAGTGGTCGAGGCCATAGGCAACATACTTGCGAAGAATGTCGAGGCGCTCGGAGGAGGAGATATCCCAGTGTCGTCGCTCCTTGATCTCCGTGAAAATCCACGGCTTGATGAGTGCACCCCTAGAAAAGGTCAGCAGAGCCACATTCACCTTGTACTGTCTTGACAACACAGAACAACGCAGGTGAAGGTAGGGTAAGGACAGCACTCAGCAGACTGGGAAAAAGGCAGCCTATCATAAAAGGCCAGGAGGATAAAAGGAAAGCAAGAAAGTACCTAAACACAATGGGAAATATATTTTCACTGTTCAGATGGAAAGTAAACAAACATGGTCACAAAATCGGAGTGCGAGAATTCTTTTTTGCACAGATTTGCCCTTCGGCATAAGCTAAAGAAAACGGTATGAGCTCACTTCCTTAATGGATTCAGCAGAACTCGATGATCAGGCTTCTGTCTAGATGTTTATGTCAGGCAGACTGCTGGTAGTCCTGGCTGCACGGATGATTGTTGCCTGCTCAGTGAAGTCCTGGGTAAGTTCCCAAAGAGTGGTTAAGGGGGGAAGAGAGTCTTACAAAAACATATTTTACTAATGAGGTCACATTAATGAGATCTTCAGGGAATATGTATTTTTGTGCATCGATTCCAAATGTCATTTAATTTTAAGTTCTTGCGTGCTTATGTATAATATGTTACGTACCACTTTGCCAAGAGCTTTTCAGAACTTTTGCTGCCGGGAATTCACTAAAATGCATGCCATTGATTTTCTTGACATCAAGATATGCAACAAGGGCGAAATTATCATCCGGCCTAAAATTGCCTGTTTAGAAATGCGAAGAAAAATTTGTATTCCTGCTTTGAAAGTCACATTTGTGTGCCGCCATACTACACTTCCAAATTATCCAAACCCTCGATACTAGTGCAGTTAAACTGTATGTTCCTTTCAAAGCGAAAGCTTTACTACTCCCCTCTGCAGCTTCTTCACCGTGTGTGCGAGTTTGACCTTGAACTTAGGAGAAACTACGTGACAGCTATAACCTTACTCAGCCGCCGCCACCACCGAAACCGAGCGCTTGCCCCTGTTTCTATAGGCCGTCAGCGTTCATTGTGTTCATTGGCATTGGTGTTGACAATGTTCTAGACTCCTATGATTTTGAGGACAGGAAGGGTGCATAACTGGCTCCCTAGGTCAGTGGCCTGAGTCCCCCTTTAAGCTATGTGGGACGGTGGTGCTGACAGATGTGCGCTGCATGGGTTGGCATTGAAAACATTGAGGCAGCACTGAAGCTATAGGCCGTTGGCATTCATTGTGTTCATTGGCCTTGGCCAACCTCCTGGACTCCAACGATTTTCAGGAAAGGAAGGGTGCATAACCCACTGTGGACTCCTCAACCACGCTTTGAGGTACATGGCAGTAGTGAGAGAGACTGTATTTCACCACCACCACATAACTGGCCTCCTGGAACATGGACACCTCAGCCGTCCTTTTGACTCCTATGATTTTGAGGAAAGGAAAGGCGCATAACAGGCCCCCTGGGACAGTGGACACCTCAGCCGCCTTTTAAGCTATGTGGCAGTAGTGACAGATGTGCACTGCATGCGCTGGGATTTACAACACTGTAGCAGAAACAGGGCACTGAAACTATAGGCTGTTGGCGTTCATTGGGTTCATTGGCACTGGCGTTGAAAACCTTCTAGACTCCGACGATTTTGAGGAAAGGAAGGGTGCATAACTGACTCCCTGGGTGAGCAGACTCCTCAACCACACTTTGAGGTACCTGGCAGTGGTGAGAGAGAGATTTGGGCTGCGTGCATTGGCACTTAGGCCACAGTGTTCATTGGGTGACCAACCTCTGGTGATCAAGCATTAATTTAACTGCCAGGGTGGCAGGGTGAGCGTGCTGCCTATCCAGTGTGCAACGCAGTCAAGGTTACAGACACCAAGCCGCCACTAGTTGCCCGATACACCACATTTTTCGCTCTCTAACCAGGTTCAGCAGTAGTTAAACTGCAGCAATTTTTTTTTTGTTTCTGACAAGGCAGGCACAGTAAACTACTGGGTCTTTATAATAGCCCACAACATTTATCTGCATCCTCAGTGATCGGTAGGTGTAAGGAAGAAATACATTGCAGTGACACGCATAGACCACCCAACACAGCATAGTCTGCTTTCTGACATCATTGGAACAGTAATGCGAGTACCCTATAGCCACACCATGTTGTGTGTATGCTGCCAATTCTACGGTGTTTCGAATATGCATATCAACGGTCCTTACTGTGGTGTCACCCGGACGGCAGGACATACCTTGCACTGAAGGTTTCATTTCAGCACTACGTTTTCTGCCTGAAGCATTCAGAATGCAGACTACAGGCATAAAAAAACAAGCTGCACTGACAAGATCTGCTAATGCAGCCGATTAATACTACACTTACCTACAGCGCATGTCCACCACCCTTGCTTGACAAGTACCGTAAAAACCGGAATATAGGTCGAACTTTTTTTCAGAAAACCATGGTGAAAAGTCGACCCCCGTCTTATATACCGGTCATTGGTGGAAAAAATACGGAAGTCTTGCAACAATGGGTGGCTGAAGTCAACAGCCTCCATCACCATCACCATCAGCAGCAGTGCTGCCATTTTGCGTTTTAGTAGATGCAAAGCGGAAGCTAATGGCAATTTACCGTCGCCTTCAAGAAAAACACGATTGAGTACGAGGAAGCTCACGGGAACCTGGCGGTACAGCGCGAATTTGGAGTATCCGAAAAGAGCATTCAGTACTGGCGGAGGCAGAAGCTACGTATTACAACTTGCAGCAACCAGAAGAAAACATTTCGTGGGCAGACCGTAGTGTATCGAGAATAGGAAGGAAACGTTGCGCTGCGAACAAGATCGCTGCCTGTGACTGCCGAATGCATCCGCGTGAAAGCGGCAGAGATCGCGCGTGCCTCTAGACTCACGAGGGCGCAATTCAAAGGCTCGCCATCCTGGTTGCGGCGATTCATGAAGAGGAGGGCTTTGCTCTACGGCACCGTACTTGCCTGTGCCAGAAACAAACACGCGGGCCGATTGGTGCGCGATATTGTTAAAAAATTTGCCGGGTGTACATACAAGCAGCATTTAAATGAAATACTGTCACCATTGTCCAACCTCTCGAGTCGCATTTGTTTCAAAGTAAGGATGTCTTTCGGTACTTTTCCCATTGAAAAAAGATCTTTTTCATTTTTAGAATTGGTTAGTTAGGGGGTCGACCTATATTCCGGTCCGACCTATAGTCCGGTTTTTACGGTACCTTAGCAGAAGTACTGACAGAGCAAAGCCTAATCGTTCATTGTGCAGTTCAAGGAGAACAGAGCGAACACCAGTTTATACACCCTGCAAAGCAAAGTTCTCCTATATCTTATCGCTTGCTCAATGACAGCAGCATTGACAAAGCTGTCCCGCAGTACTAGCTGCACACAGGACCAAAGCCACCTGTCAACTTGGCCATTGTCACTTTATTCCTGTAAACTTCACTGCTCAAACCTGGTGCACTAATAAAGTTCCATGCACACTTCACACATTCTGTACAGACACATTTCAACAGCTCCATTAGTTGCCTGCGCTGTTTAGTCTGCACTCAGTCCTGCCTTTGCAATGTGCATGGCTTCTTTTCAATAAAGCTCCGCTCTGGGTGCTGCACTGGTCTTGTGCATCCCTGCGAATGAGAAGTTGCTCTCACCTGGCAATCATGAGCCCGCTGACAGACGTCTCCGAGAGCCGCATTTCTGCATCTTCCCAGCTCAGTATGTCGCCACTGCCTGCGTGGGTGGATAAGATACTTTTCCACCAGAAGGCATGTGAACATTGGCATTCCCTATCTCAGGAGATGAAAAATCTGATTAAGAAACGCCAAAGCATGAACATTTAGTCTAACCCTATGGACAGAACAGAATTGGCAGAGCTATCAAAGTTAATAAGTGCAAGGTAGCCGACATCAGGAAGTTTAACATGGAGAAAATCGAGCATGCTCTAAGGAACAGAGGTAGCCTAAAAGCAATGAAGAGAAAACCAGGCACAGGTAAAAACCAGATGGATGCGCTAAGAGACAAAGAGAGAATTGCGATTAGCAATATGGATAAGATAGTTAAAGTAGCCGAAGAGTTCTACACAAATCTAGACAATAACCAAATTAATCAGAACGTCAATGAAAGAGGCAGCAATGGGACATCCTGCCAGTAAACAAAAAGGAAGTAAAGAAAGCCATAGGAGCAATGCAAAGAGGGAAAGCGGCTGGTGAGGATCAGATAACAACAGATCTGTTGAAGGACGGAGGGGAGATTCTGCTAGAAAAACTAGACACTCTGTACACGCAATGCCTTATGACCTCGAGTGTACGAGAAGCCTGGAAGAACGCTAACATTGTCTTAATTCATAATAAAGGAGATGTCAAGGACTTGAAAAATGACAGACCGATCAGGTTACTGTCCGTTGCCTACAAGGCATTTACTAAGGTAATCGCTAATAGAGTGAGGGCAACCTTAGACTTCAATCAATCAAATCATCAGCCAGGCTTTCGTAAAGGATACTTGACAATAGAGTATATTCACACTATCAAACAGGTGACAGAGAAATGCGCAGATTATAACCAACCCCTATACATAGCCTTCATTGATTACGAGAAAACATTTGACTTAGTGGTAACCTTAGCAGTCATAGAGGCATTGCGGAATCAGGGTGTAGAAGAGTCTTATGTGAAAATATAGCGAGATGTCAACAGCAACTGCACAGCTACTACAGTCCTTCATAAAATCAGCAATAAAATTCCAACAAGGAAGGGTGCGAGGCAGGGAGACATGATTTCGCCAATGCTATTCACTGCCCGTCTACAGGAGGTATTCAGAGGCCTGAATTGGGAATAGTTAGGGATAAGAGGTAATGGAGAATGTCTTAGTAATCTACAATTGCTGACGGCATTGCCTTACTGAGCCACTCAGGAGATGAGCTGCAAAGCATGATAAATTAGCCGACAGGCAGAGCCAAACGGTGGGTCTTAAAATTAACATGCAGAAAACCAAAGTAATGTTCAACAGTCTCGCAAGGAAACAGCAGTTCGGAATTGGCAGCGAGGTGCTGGCAGTGGTAAGGGAATACGTCTACTTAGGGCAGGTAGTGACAGCTGATCCGTATCATGAGAGGGAAATGACTAGAAGGAAAAGAATGGGGTGGAGCGCATATGGCAGGGTCTCTCAGATCATGAATGGCAGTATACCAATATCCCTCAAGAGAAAAGTATACAACACCTGTATCTTACCGGTACTCACCTACGGGGCAGAAATGTGGAGGCAGCCAGCGATGGAAGCAAAAATGACATATGTAACGTTAAGGGACCAGAAGAGGGTAGAGTGGGTGAGAGAACAAACGTGGGTTAATGGCATCCTACTCGATATCAAGAGGAAGAAATGGGCTTGGGCAGGGCATGTAATGCGAAGGCCAGGTAATCGCTGGTCCTTAAGGGTAATAAAATGGATTCTGAGAGAAGGCAAGCGTAGCACGGGGCAGCAGAAAGTTAGGTGGGTGGATGAGCTTAAGAAGTTCAAGGGGGTATGGTGGCTGCAGCAGGCAAAGGACAGGGTTAATTGATGAGACTTGGGAGAGGCCTTTGCCCTGCAGTGGGTGTAGTAAGGCTGATGATGATGATGGTGATGCTTCACTCTTGAGGAGGTCCAAGCAAAAAAGCAGGAGGGCAGCCAGGAATGGGATCTCAGCTTTGCCTGCAGTGGTTTCTGAATAAGCAATTTCTGGGAGCGCAAGTGAGATGCCCAAGCACCTCAGTTTCTCACAGGCCAATGTCATCATTTTTTTTTTGCCTCAGTGAGCTGAAAGAAACATTTGCCTGATCTTCAGCAAAGTGCAGCACACTGATCGCAGGTGTGGTGGTGCAGGCAACTGTAGTCAAAGCTAGTTTCCAGGCCAAATATGATGATGTGAGAGAGCAGGGACCCACAGCTGGAAGCCTTCCTGGCTGTTGCTGGGCATCTCTCCAGAAGCTGCCCACTGGCAACATTCATAAAGTAGTCACTGGCTCCATCTTTTCCACAGTGTTCAAGTGTGTTCAAGCATTCCCTCAAGTCAGAGGAGCAGAGGAACGACTTCTTCCTCCTTTCTTTTCAGGTGTGAGTAGAGTGAGAGTGAGTTACGACATAACACAGGTCCTTTAAGGCGATGTCTGTGACTGGAACCTAGCTGTGAGTGGTCATGCAACTGAATCCCCTTGTAGCTGTTGCAGAAAGCCACAAGCCAGGGCAAGCCAAGCCATGAGAGAAAGGACTTACTTGGCTGGGCAAGGCTGTGCTAGGCTTGCTTTGTTACCCAAACAGATCGGTGATAAGGCAATGCAAGACAAAACCATGGGCCAAGCCAAGAGAGAGAGAAAACAAAAACAAGAAGAGGAACACACTGAAGTAGAAAAGAAGCAGGGGGAAAATGGACGGACATCACGGCTCTTGCCGAATGTTTTAACTAAGTCATAGCCTAGTTTAGCCAGTTCTTTTCACACCAATTACTCACTGCTGTCATGGTAACGTTATGTAAGGCCCATTTTTACGTTTTAAAACTATCGAGAACTGAGAAATTAAAAAATAGTTCATTAGGAGTGCTTGATTTTTTATTCACACTGCAATTTTATTGTTAAAAGTAGGGGTGTGCGAATATCGAAATTTTCGAATACGAATCGAATACGAATATGAAGAAAAAATGGCTTCGAATATCGAATCGAATATCGGATATCTATTCAGTACAAAAAAAATTTCAGAAAACAATGAGCAAGCAAACGTTGTTACCCTTATTTTTTTAAAAATAGTGTATGGTCTTTGCAACTAAAATAAACAAAACTAGACTGCCTCAGTGCCATATAAAAAACATGATGCGCGCAGAAATGTATACTACTTGATTAGACAGCATAACAGTATCCAAACTATAATGAGGTCATGCAAAATAAAATCCATAAAATGACAAGACTGGCAAAAAAAAAATAACATGATGACTATTAAACCTCATTCATTCGGAGTTCAAGGGAAATGCACGGTTCATCTGAAGGCCTCTGTTAATAAAATTACCCCCCCCCCCCCCCCCCCCCCCCCAAAAAAAAAGCTGCCGAAAATGCTGATGATGAAGTAAGGCCTCATGAGGCGGCTCCACCGCGCTAACACCTGTAAGCCGCGCGGAGCTGGGATTGGACTATCGGCAAATGCGTGGGACGACATTTAAGTTGCTGCGGGGCAGCGGTGAAGCTCAGAAACCGAAACTACGCAGCCAGGCTATTTTTTTGCCCTAGCGACAGAGGCCTTCCGATCGTTGCCACGCCTGCCGTTACGCCGGCTAAAGAGGTGTGCAGGCTACAATGCACCATGCAATAGGTGAGATTTTGACAGGATCGCTTGCCCTATTGTGACAACTCAACGCGCCCCTTCAGGAGGCTCTCGCGGCATTCCGCAAGTAGGCTTTCCCACATAGCGTAGTTTACAAAACGGGATGGCGGAAGTCACGCTCGGAGAGCTATGAAGGCGACAGGACGCATTCTTCGGATGGGGGCATTAAATATGCAACGCATTACCGAAGGATTAAAAAAAAAAGCGCGATTTCGCGTTGCGATTGCTCGAAGCGGGCCATCGGCCATCTTGTTCGCAGCACGCGTGATATGTGGGAAAGCCCACTTGGGGAAATTCTCGGGAGGTGAAGCCTTGCGGCGTCGGGATGCGGTCGGTCCGCGTGATACACGGCGGAGAAAGAAGTGGATAGCACCACTCTGTTGTTTTCCTGGAATTTTTAACTCGATTATCGGTTAATTTGCCCCGATATTGTGGTTTTGCCACGGTCAAATTTATGAAAGTATGCGCAGTATACAATCTCTGGCGAGTATTCGGGAATTTTCGAATATTCGAAAATTCACGAATATCAATTTTCGAATACGAATATGAATCGAATATCAAACATATTTGATTCGTATTCGAAGTTTCGAATATTCGCACACCCCTAGTTAAAAGTATTCCAGCTTTCTGAATATCCGAAAATAAATAATGGTTTTTAAAATTTACAGCCACTCTTAAGTCAAACACTGTGATGTTCCTGAATTCCATGCTATGGTATGTTGTGAGTTCAGTGGACTTTCCTTGCAGGGTTGACTGCAGAAAAAATGCACATGGAGTAGTGCTAAATGTTGCATCTGCTGGTAGGTTTATGGGGGTTTAATGTCCCAAAGCGACTCAGGCTATGAGGGCTCTGAATAATTTTGACCACTGGGGGATCTTTAACGTGCACTGACATCGCACAGTACACGGGCTTCTAGCATTTCGGCTCCATCGATATGCGACCGCCGTGGCCAGGATTGAAACCGCATCTTTCGGATCACAAGCTGAGCACCATAGCCACTGAGCCACTGCGGCGGCATGACGCAGAAGACAGCAGAGTTGACAGCCACTGATAGCTGCCGCTGATTACCGCAAAACTGCTCCGCACATGCCAAGAGACAGGTGGAGTGAATGCACCAGCCCCAAAAGCAGACAGGCACAAATGCAACTGTGACAGATGAAGCAGGTGGCCCACTGGGTTAGGGGCAACCTGCTTTCCACTGGCTACTAACAGACGGCCATTTTTGCTTGCACAGACATTAAGGTCATCACAAATGGCCCAGCTGACTCACCAAAGACAGGGATGGGGGCAGCTGCCTGGGCGCAGCGCTCGAGGTAGGCCCAGTCCGCTGACTTCGTGTAGCGCTGCTCTCGGGAACGGGGGTGCACCTGTGGGAACACTTTCACATCTACAGGGTTGCAAACCTCAACCACTGGTCTAGCGCAGCTCATGAAATCAATGCTAAAACTCAACCATGAATATAATGCAAGAGGACAGGTTCAGGCTTTGAAAGAAAGGAAATACCATAGACACTTGTTAATTATAACATGTGAGAAGCTGAGATTTTCAGCGGAATTATAAGAAATTCACATGAAATGACCAGAGACTACCTGTGGCTTAATTTATGGGTATCTATGCATGCAAAAAACATTTTGGAACCTTGTTTTATGCAGGTGCATTTATATACAAAGTTCAACTGGTAGTGTGGCTGAAAAAAAAGTCGTCAATAATGTGCTGCTTTCTCAAAAGAGCATAACCTTGTTCAAGGTATGACATGAAAAATCGTCCAAATTATGCAAGTATTGATGAATCATAAGACGGCTGCCAGACAACTGCCAAAAAAATTTTTTGCACCAGAGTAAATTTAAACAGTGAACAAATCTACTTATCAGTAAAAACTGTGCTGCAACGACTTTTCGCACTTACATTATGCTTAGCTGCATGCACATTATCGGGAATATCAAAACAGAATTGTTCTAAAATGCTGAGGGCTTCCGCGACCTCTTTCACGGTATAATGTGGCAGCGGTGGGGCCTCCTCACAAACAGCGGCTTTCACACAAGGAGGCTTATCCACACAGCAGAAAACGGCATGTGACGTGTGTGCTGTTTCAGTATGCTGGAAGGACAGGAGAACAATGCATACTGAAGCAGGAGTGTAATGAACATTGTTGGTAAAATAATGAGACACCTAGTATAAAGGAAAGAAAAGACCAGCAACGCGTTAACTGGCATTCGAAATGGCATACAGCTCAACCTGGCTCGCTGATGGCCAGGAGCTCGTATCACCGCTTGCTGGTGACAAACCTCACAGAATGAAACAACAAGGCGACAATGGGTCAAAGAAGTGTCGCTGTACCCGCCAATGCGCGCATGTCACAGCTTGTGTGGTTGCGATGACTAATGCTAATCGGGCTTCAGGAAGGATATTTGGACAATCACTTGCTGTGCCAGTCGTGCCTTGAACACAGGTCCTCTTCGAGGAGTGAATTTTCAGCTGATGTGGCCCTACTAAATTGAAGCCTGTAACTCTGGCCCCCGCTCTCTCATGCATCGGGAACATTGGAATGAGAGAAAGAGTTCAATTCAGCCACAACTGCGGTTCAAATTAAACGGCCTTAAAGTGCACCGAAATTATAGGAGGGCACCCAAAACTTCGAAATTTCAATTAACCGAAGTGCAAATTATCTGAGGTTGGATTACCGGGAGTCTACTGCGACATGTATCAGGACAGCACAGCAAGTCATAACTTGCGCAGAGTTGCACAGTTGGCGCAAGAGTAGAAGCATTGTGTACCTGTCAGGGACGTTCATCCCCCAAGACCCTAACAACAACTCAGCGACACACTCAGCAACAAATATAAATGCTCTCGCATTTACGCATCATAAGAATTGCTTAAGTGACCCCATAATTTTTTATTCTCACTTTCTCTGCAGTGAAATTATGCTGAAAAACAGCACCAGCTCTGCAATGCATCTGTCGGCCTATAACTGATAGGAACTAAAATGGCTGAATGAATGACCCAATATGAAACAACAGCAGAGTTGTTTCTGGTGGCAACACTGCTAACAAAACATGAGCAATCACTCACTGTGATGAGGGCGGGTTTGCGAGGTGCTCCGACAAGCTGGCTGATCACTTGGTGCGCAATTTGGCGGCCCTCCTGCATCCCTGCACGCATTTTGACCGTCACTGGCACATCCAAGGCTCCCACCATGCCATACACGATCTCTGCAAGCTTCTTTGCACGGCCCATGAGCCCTGATCCAGCTCCCTGCATCATGACGGCAACCATTCAGTCACTGCGTGCCGCCAAAGAGTGGGACTTCTGTTTGATTTGGCAGCACTCGCTGCACCACTTTCATAAAGTTCTGCTGTGATGCTTTCCACGCCAGTTCAGACAGTTTAAGTCCAGCTTGGCACTGGCTCCTTTCAAAATGAATGGCCGAGTGCAGGCCTGGGCACAATTTCCCGTACATTTAGGGGGAGACACAGGTCTTGATATGGTAAAAAAAATAAAAAAATTTTAATTTTTAAAAATGACATATTCGAGTTCAATGCGGTCTAATGTACCTGCCCACAAAGTTTCAAGGTCCAATTCGACCTCCAACTGCTAAAAAACCGATATATTTGACGCCTCCAAAGCAGCGAAATGGAGATTTTCGAAGCAAAACGCGGCAGAACTTCGCACTCGTCGTTTCCCGCAACTGCATCCCCGATCGACACCACACTGGTCTTGTTCGACAGTTGATGCTCTTCCCTACATCCTGGTATTACTCACTATTGTGAGATCCCCTAGAAACATCCGCATGCCACCGTTTTCTGAGGCCTCTACAATTACTTCTGAATGGCTGGCGTGCACACTCAAATGAGATTTTCTCAGCTTCGTGTTTTTTGCCAACATGATTAGCCTTATGAAAGTTTTCGTTATATATTTATGGTGAAATTTCAATTAATATTATACCGTTGAATTCAGAAAGAACTAAACTATCGAGCCATGCTATCTTTTTATGGCTGAGTTGAACATTTGTGAACAATAATATCACCTAAATTTTACAATTATAGTGCTTTGACATAATTGAACATTTGTATATGATGATGTACTTCAATAACGATAAAAATAGCATAGCTCTACATGGTAGGCCTTTGTCTACAGCTCCACTTCAATTGGAACCAAAAAATACTGAAAGAAAGTGTCTTAACGACCCATAAGAAAATACATAATTAGGCTTCAGTTATATTCACCAAATATTAGAACTAACTGAGACATACTAAACTAATTATATTTTGAAAACAGGAGGAAGAAATACACATACACACCTAATTTTATTATGATATCTCTAATAATTAAAATTTTCTTTTTAAGATGACATTCTCTCTTTAAGATGGCAAATAACTTCAAATCTTACACCAGCTTCCCCAACCCACTGTTACTTTGCACGAATCAAGGGAAATCTTAGGAATTCATTAGGCAAAGCACCATCACAAGCAACAACAACAACGACAACAACAACAACAACAGGCAGCCATTTTTTTGGGGCCACGACATGAAGAGGAGAAAGGCTGAGGGTTCTTTGCGGAGCATAACGGCAAGGAGGCGAAGCATCTACAATCTAGAGCAATGCACTTACATACGAGCAGGCCAGGTCAGTAGCAGTTAGCTGCCGCGGTAGCTTCCCCGCAGTACTTAGGTGCAAAAAGGACGAAGCATCCTCAAAATGACAAGGAATAGATTTCGGTTGCTTTTGTCATTGTCATCGACGAAACGGATGCGTTATGAAGTTCCTTACGCGCTTAAGATAGCGCAAACGTGGGCTGAATCCTGTGAGCACTAGAAAAATATCTGTTCCAATCTTGCGCCAAGAAATGCTAATTGACATTTTGTGAAGCGAACTTGCCAATAAATGTCTTTGCACCTCATTCAACAGTTAAATTTTTCTAAATTAGGTGGTTTGGTTGATACGTTTCCCCGGATAATAAGCTTTTTATCCGCAATTTTTTTTAAAAAGTATCAATGAGGTTTTAGAAACCAAAAGGTGATAAGATGAGTTTCGGCACACTCTGGTCTTCCCTCTGCGTTGCAGTCAACAACTAGCCACAACTCACCTTCTTGTAGACGAAATCGATGGGGCAGCCCATGTTGATGTCGACAAAATCCACGCTGCAGCGGTCCTTAAGCAGCTGGGCACAGCGGGTCATCACGTCCGGGTGTGCTCCGCACAGCTGCGCATGGGCAACATGCTACGTCCGCACTCTGATCTGTGCAAGGAGGACGCTGTGCACCACACTTGGCAGAAACAGTTCTCAAGCAGTTTGGTTGAGACAGTAAGTGCACCATCCCGTTTCTCAGGCTAGCTGGTGCAATGCACAGGCAGGCAGGGACACACATGCACACACACACACGAAAGAAAAAAAAATCATCAAATGCTTACTTTTGCAGTAAAATGTGAATTTTGGTGAGAGCCAATGTTGTGCAAAATGCCACTGAATTTTTGGTAACTCTGGGTAGGGGTGTGGTACGCCTGTTGCGCATATGCTATTAAATTCACATTACCAGCATGGGTAAGCTATAGCTAGGGCCCCCTACATCTCTTGATAATGTGATTCTGTGAAAAATCGCAGATCTAAGCATTTTTCGTGGAACATAGTGTTAACAGTCACATTCTCTTTTTTTATGTTATATGTTGTCACACACATTAGTAAGAACAGTGGCACAATAGGAGAATGTCTAACTTACAGTATTTGCAAGAATGCCTGCAATATGACGGGCTTCACAAAAATTTTAAACAAAATATTCTTATGTTAACCTGATCTCAAAACTGCACAGGCTGGCTACAGCTTAGCCCTCCAGCCACGCTACAAAAAAAAAAAAAGGAAACAGCAGGCCAGATACGAAAACAATGTACGTCAGTGTAGTTAAAGAGGCAACACTTCACATGCCCACGACGTAATAGAGTGAAGCAAA
Organism: Amblyomma americanum; assembly: GCF_052857255.1. NCBI lineage: Eukaryota > Metazoa > Arthropoda > Arachnida > Ixodida > Ixodidae > Amblyomma > Amblyomma americanum. The sequence continues at coordinate 67,237,732 of NC_135499.1, forward strand.
GCCTCCGATGCGGTAATGCACGCAGCCTCTCACGCAGCAGTGGCTGCTGCTACCACCACGCTGCCGCCGGATGCTTTGTGCTACCCAGTCCTGCACCCATTTGCACTTCATTTTTTAATGTGATAAAAAATGTGACAGAAAATCTGCCGCCATCATCAGTGTCAGTGAGCGAAAAGATGGATGGATAGATGGAAGACTGGAGTGTCCTTTTTGAAATGGTGTGGTGGCAGTTGCCATCATGCTTGGCTTTTTTCCTTTATATTTCTTAACTTTGTTATTTGTGCAATATATTGGCCTATAAAATCACCGCTTTCATTAAGTGAAACTTTTAATCCTGCACTTGTAACCTTACATCACCTCCCACTTTTTAAGCCACCAATGTTCCAATCGCCATTTGCTAACTTCTACCGCAGATCCATTCACATGGTCATTGTTATCTCTAAACCATGGGGCCTCATGGAGAGTGACTGTGCCTGCATCGATATCCAGACCACATTCGAGTATAAGATATTCAACTGTTTCTACATATTTACCACACCCTGCAGATGAGTCATCTTCCTAGCTAAATTTCTTTTTGCATCTTTGCGTTCTAAGGCACCCTGATCTAGCTTCAAAGAGCAGGCCACTTCCTCTTCGGTTATCAAAGAACGATTCGTTCCTGATCTGCCTTTCCCAATTTCTATTAGTTGTACCGTATGCTTCTTTTTCATCGAAGTAATCAAGTTTTTACTTTCTGCGCGTTTTATCTGTTGCTTACTTAAGTTTTTTTATTTCTCCATCCTTGTTTCCTGCATACTTATCGGTTAGTCTCCTAGCCCTTTACCACCATTGTGAGTCAACACTCTTCCTGAATAAGTATTTAAATACCTTAGCTACCCAACTGTTATCGCCCAATTTCCTGAGCTGTTCTTCATATAATATTTTACTATGAGCTTCCCGTGCTTCGAACAATGCCCAGACCATGTCCTCCTGTACTAACTCATTTGAGGTTTTGCCAAAACATGGGCACCTAGTGCCAATCATCCAAGAGTTCTCTGATTAATTTCTAGTCAGGACTGAACTCCCTTAGGCACAAAACCGCATTCCCGAAAGTAAGTCCCGGCCCCCTTAATTCTTTGCAAATACCACTCGGTACTTCACATTTATTGTACCCCCATAATGCCCTATCTTTTCATTATTGCATCATCTCCTTGCCCTTTCACCCTAATGAACTGTTAATGCTTTTCCATGTATATCTGTCCTTTGTTTATCCATACCACGAAATATTTGTATTCTTTCCCTATGGGTATTTCATGACTTCGTGTGGTATGCACCTGATCAGTGGAATCATTAAAACTCATCAGACCTGACTTAACTGTGCTAAATGTGAAGCCCAGAGGGTCTCCTTCATTTCCACAAGAATTAACCAGAGCCGGCAAATCTTCCTGGCTATCAGTAAATAGTAAAACATCATCCGCATACATTAAACTGGGAAGTCGCTACTCTTCTACCTTTCCGCCAAATCTGTACCACAGATTATAACCCAGATCACTTTCTTATAGCCTTCATTCTATATTGATCAGACAAAGCATGAACAGCAGCAGTGATAGAGGACAACCTTCCCTTAACCTTTTGCCTACCTTGACAACTGATGGACTTCTAATCCCTTCCCATGTAATTTCAACGTTATTATCTCAGTATATTTCCTTCAAGAAATCAATTATCTCCTGACTGATACCTTCGTCTTTCAGAATGTTACACACGAGTTCCCTGTTCACGTTGTTGTATGCACTGCTTATGTCCAGGAAGGATAAATACAGAGGTCTGTTTTACACCTTAGCTATTTCTATGCACTGAGTAAGTAAGCATGAACAGGCTGTCATCTAAGGGCCTGACGCTTTTGAACCTGTTCTGAACTTCTCAGAGTACCTTATTTATATCCATGTCTGCCTTTTATATTTCAACACCTGCATTGTTAGCCTGTATGTGACAGATGTAATCGTAATTGATCTGAAGGATTTTATGTTTGTCCTATCTCCTTTCCCTTTATAAATCCAATTCATATGAAAAAATACGAAATTAATGTGAAAAAGCAGGTGGATCACCTACCACCTAGGTGGCGTGATGTCACCATAATCTACCCATTGGAATGTGAGCACACTGCCCACTGTGACAGGTGGCAATTAACCCATTCGCTACCGCTGTTTTGTCCGCGTTCCGCGCGCTGCTATCCACAAGATTTTTTTGAGCGCGCGGCATGACCTGGGTAACTGCAGAGAATCTGCAATAACTTGCACTACAAAAGTCACAGCGTAACAGTTTTTGTTTTATTCTGCTCTCAAAACATGCACTTTGCTTGGGAATCTAGAAATGCTTTCGGGTGTGGTAAATCTTGAAACACTCAGGCATGTGAAGGGCGACGTTACACTTTTCGCATTCCCAGCGGCTCTCACTTCTTTTACCCTGCACTTTACAGACCACACATCTGTGTGATGGGTTTTCCTTCACTGCACTGGGAGGTATCTGCCGAGGAAAATGAGCCCATTCACAAGCTTCTAGGCGCATTGGAGATGGAGCTACGGCAGGTTTCCCCCTGCGCTTGTACCCGGGCAGTACAGTCTCTTCGAAGATCTGTTCGACTAGATCCCCTTTCCAGTCCGCGTAGCACATATTTTTTTCGGTTGCTTTCTGGTAGAGGACATAGCTGTTGTAAACAGCCAAGTCCATCACATAAAAAAAAAAAAAAAATTCTGTACCCTTTGGCGTATCTGCGCATTATTGGGAATGAAGCGAGCTGTTGATCTTGGTGGTCAACGCCCCCTATACCTTTGTTGTAGTCAACTACAAGGCTAAGTTTTCGAGCAGGCTGACCATCTTTTGTTTTCTTTCCTGTGTCTCTGAAGTCTGCAGCAGCATGTACTGTTGACAGCATAGTCACTGGTTTTCTGTCCTGCCATTTTGCAGCCATGAGTCCGTGGGGAAAAATACAGTGGAGCAGTCCCCCTTCTGCAGGTTCAGTTTCTTGAAACTTTTGTGCCAATGGCGTTTGATCCCGAATCCTTGATGTGGAGAAACAGGGTCCGAGAGCTGTACCAATTGTACACAAAAATAGTATGGCCATTCGGAAGGTAGTCGCCTGCAAGGTCGACCACAACAGCCTTGCTGCACAACATCCCAGCGGTAGCAAGCGACTTGTCACTTTTTCCGGTAAAGATGGAAAACTTGAGGCAGTACCCACTGCTTGATTAGCAGATCTTATAAACCTTTATGCCAAAGCGTGCTCAGTTTGACGGATTGAACTGAACATAGCAGAGGCGACCTCGAAACTTCATCAGGCTCTCGTCCACTGCCAACTTCTCTTCCGCATAGCAGGCACTCGAGAAAGCTTCCAAAACATACTCTAAAACTGAGCGCAGTTTCCAGAGCCTGTCACCATTGGCTGGGGTATTACTGTCAGAGAAATGCAGGTATTTACACAGTGCCTGGTAGCACTGCCTGGGCATCAAAGATGCGAAGAATTACAGATATGTGTGCCCAATAGGACTGAATCGTGTTTTTTCTGACCTGGCCCATAAGTACACAGACAGCGAAGAAGACTTTCATCTCACCTGGTGATGTGGGAAACCACGAAGCATCTGGTGACGAACCCTGTTTCACAACTGCAAACACATTCGTTTCATCTGTGATCATTTTCCAGAATTCTTCGCCAATCAAACCGTTGAACGACGTCAAAGCCATCGGATTTGCAGACGGTGTTTCTCCACTTTCTTATCGCTGTCAGTGGTCTTGGAGCTTTGGAAGGCGGCGCTGATTCAACGTCTGAAGAGTTAACTCGGCGTCGGAGCCTAAATCCTGAGCGCTTGTATCACTTTCACAATCGCTGCTTTGCAGGTCATCTAGAACTACAGTATCATCGTTGTCTGAGTCATTGTCACTAGCAAATAGATGAGTCTCAATCTCCGCGTCTGTTAGACTCTTGCCTCTCCGCGACGCTATGTTCGACTTGAAGACAGGAGGGCTGGAAAATATTTTTTCCCCGTGTAAATATTTGCGACGCTAGTGGGCAACTATTGCCATCTGGTGTAGAACATAGTAACCAAAAGCAAGAAATGTATTATGTGGCGGCATCTCTTATTGTTTACTGACAGCGAACCTTCTCTGCGGGACTGCGATTCGCCGTCATTTGCCACTTTGGCCCTTTTACCACTGGATGGCGAATGGCCGTCTTTTGACGCGAATGGGTGAAATTAATGACTAGTCATGAGAGGTTGCTCGGCAAGAGCAACCTGGGTAGTACAAGCTCCACTGGTGGCAGTGTTTGAGACAGCCACCTGCAGGGGCAGTGGCGCATTGCTTAATTAACAGCTGCGCCACTATGCTAGTAGTGGTAGGAGGACTCCCAGAGATCTATGAATGTAAAGTGGACAATGACCAATTCTATCAAGTTATGCCCTTCAGGATGAGATCAAGTGGCCCTTCAGTTTTTTTTTCTTACTCTACTGAATTCTTTCAGTGCCTTTTCTTTGTCAACCGCTGGCTGCACGTTGCCACATTTACAGCCACTCCCTCCCTTGCACTTGCACACCGCATGCTTGGCTCAAAGGACTTCGGGAAACTGGCTTCTCCTACGGGCTCAGTAGTCTGGTGGCAAAGGCCACTTTAGCTGTATTGAAGAGCCAGGGTAAAAAAAATCTGCTATATTTGGACCTAGGTTCCAAATATAATATGAAGTGCGTTCGCAAGAAGCTGACTTCAGGAAAAAAAGTCTGCTAAATTCATGCAAACATGGCATTTATCTCGAATTCTCTTGAACAGGAGATTCTGGTAACAGACAAAATCCTCCTATGCTTTAACAACATGCTTGCATTCCCATCCAATAAGCAAGCGTGCATGACAAACGTGGCAGTGGTGAAAATGCACTAATATCTTTGTATGGAGTACTAGCACCTTTCGAAAGCAAGATTACCAGAAGCAGCAAAGAGCATTTATAGTTTAATCTAAAGCCCAACACCCATTCTGTGGGCTGGCCCTGTTGTGGCTGTCCAGAAACAAAAGTGGGTGCCAAGTGGATGCCAAATTTTTGTCAGGTTGTGTGACACTTGCAGGCACAGGCACAACAGCTGGTGCAGGACTGTGCACCAGTGAGCTATTATACTCCGTTTCATCCTGTGGGGGCTTGCCCTGCTCTGTCCCCTTTGGTTTCCTTCCCCAGGATATGTCCTCCCAGGATAACTTAACTTCAAGCGAGGGCGCCTGTGTAGCGGCGCCACGAGCGCCACGGATGGCGTAATTGCTGCGCCCAAGGGGGAGACAACTCTCTCTCTTTGGCTCAGGAACTTGACGCAGACTGACCTTTTGGCGTGGTGCTCCACTCTTCGCCAGCAGGGCGAAGCCTCATACGAACATTTTCCCGCGAGCTTGTTCCGTCCGGCCTGGGAGTTTCTTACCTGCCCTAGCATGGGCGAACATTCGCTCGTAATGTTGCTGGTGAGTCAGACGACCTCGATTCCTTAGCGCATTTTGTTGCTAGCTGGCGTTATTGTAGTGGCAGCAATAAACACCATTTCGTGCAGTCACTGTTGTACCTGTGTCCCCTCAGAGCTAGGCCCGCAGTGGTCTGCATGCACTCAGTTGTGCTCGCAATTACGAGGTGGGGTTGGTGGATTGGGCAGTCAGCCATGGTCAAGTAAGGAGAATGTATTTACCCCCTTTATTTCGACCCCACAATACACAGCAGGCAATGCTGCAAAGGGTGCAGTGCAGAAATAGTAAGTCCGCGAAACCACATTACTCCGCTACGTATCATTTGTTCTTCCTGAAACCTCTGCGAGTATTTGATGAAAACAAACAGCCGTATGAAACGAAACGGTAACATTGAAAAACACGGTCCAAACTGTGAGGTGCTTAGTGTTTGGGCCCTATAGCTGGCTGTGATTTTCACTGAGTGTGAACTACTTTTTGGGCGAGCATGGTGTCAGAGCGATTCACCGTACAAACTGCGTATCATATTGTCACGTGTCATTCTTACTTCTCGAAGTTTCAATGAGTCGCAGGATGAAAATATGGTGCAAGGTAAAATGAAGTCCAGGAGATGCCGGTCACGGTACTTAAGGTTCGTTGCAAAAAAATACGCCTGTGTTAACTTTGGTTGTATGGCGAACTAGTTTTTGGGTGTGAACTTAGCCTTGGCAAACAGAACTGCTAACTTTGGCAGTGTTGACTGCTGTGTATGGAATGGAGTACAGATCATTCAATCTGTGTGGAGGCCTTGTATGAAACAAGTACCATTTTCTAAGCGAAGGGAACACCAAGCACCACCTGAGGTTGAACTGCGACAGCCACCTTTAATTTAATCGAGTTATATTTGGAATATGTGGGGTAAGTTTGAAAAAAGCAATTTTTAAGTATCCCATGGGATATCACTGATTCTGTGTTCTCAATTTGTGGAATCTGAAATTTTCCGCCGCAGAAAGTTAGCTATAGTGGATGCCTTCTGCTCAGAGTATTGGAGGTAAAAAGCAAGGGTAAAAGCAGGCAATATTTTTTTTTAGCTCAAATCTAGGTACAAACTGGGCATATTCAGCAGAAGTTGCATATTTCGGGTTTTTTCCAAGTTGGACAATTTACGACAAGTGCTAGTTTTTGTGCCAGACATAAAATACCCTTTTTCTTGCCCATTATTTCATAAACAACAAGAAAATGGCAGGCTGCATTAAAAATCTGTTCACGAAATCAGATTTTTTTTCTCATCTATTGCAATTAATTATTTATTCGATTACATTACGAACTCCCCAGACAACCCTTCAGTGTCAGTTCAAGACCTCTCATTGCGAAGACATTTATTCAACATCACATTAAATTCTCAAGAGTCTTGAAGCAGGACATCGTTAGCGTGGGGTAGTGCTTCTGAAATGCATGTTTTCAACATATCCTTAAATTAAGCTAAGTGGTGAATGAAAAGAGTAAAAGGAGGTTAAGGATCAACAGTCGACCAAAAACACACTTCTAGAATAACCACAATTTATCCGTTAATTTTTGTGCAGTGTCTTCAGATTAGTGCATTTGCAAACATACATTTTCTAGAAGGTGAATTTTTGGGCAGAAATTGGGTCTAACCCAGGAAAAAATGGCTCCAGACAAAACCAACTGCAAGCTAGACGGGTCTTCAGCCTGGCACAAAGCAACCATCAACAACAGCCTTCTATCGTACAATCCCTCCTATTGTATGCACTGGCTTACTTGCGATGCCAATTCTTAAGTTCCAAATTCAACATGAGGCCACATGTTTTGTTACATTCAGTATGAAATGCGAAAAAAATAAGATGTCATACCACTAAAACAGCAGTGCCTATTTCACAAACACTGTGAGGTGTGCACCCTGCAATACAGCCAAAGCTTGAATTTTTCACCTGACGCCCTAGCTTTAGACCATCCAATGCTCATGGGTGCTTTTAAAGGGCAGCTCGGGGTTTTTTTCAAGGTTACCATCATATAATAAAACTTATATTGTAAATTTTTCTAATTCTTGATTACATTCATCAAATTTGGCAGTCATGTGACATTTCATAGTGGCGCAAATCGATTTTAAATTACGCAGTTTTTCTGGCCTCACTTCAGATGCTTTGCTCAGGTAACACTGCATTTTCTGTGTCACAAATATTCCTTGCATGTTAATACCCGCTCTCCGCTTCATTAACAAAATTTTGAGGCTTGTCATCACCTTGTCACCACCATCATCAGCCTAATTCATCATCATGATGCTAACTAATCATCAGTCGCCACGTTACAGGCCTCACCGCTGCCTTGGCTAGTTGGCCCACTGCCGCCAGGAACTGCAGCCTGGGGGTTAACTGGCGTATTCAGGTGGGAGATGGTGGCCAAGTACTGCATCAGGGCAGCGAAATTCTGTTCTGATGAGAGGGTGCATTGCCGGCTCTGTCTGCCAGGATCAGGCTGCACCCCAAACCTGGTTATTAGATGCTATCAACCTTTCAATCTCCGCTAAACCAGACCAAATGACAGCTCAGCAAGCCCGCACCTGGACTCCAAAGAGATCCTCCGAGGAGTGCCGTTTAAGCAGGGCCCACTCGGATGGCTGCCCCTGAAGCAAGTTGGCAGCCATCGCCATCTCACCGCAAGTCACGTCCGCACCGAACTCCTTGCACACCCGCCGAAATGGAAGGTTGCCCACCTGCGCCAGTGAAAGTGTCGGGCTTAGCTAAATCATGCCCGACATCAATGCCATATTGCCAAATTTTTCCACTGCTCAACTGTCAAATGTAGACCCTGTCGAACACTAGTTATACTTTTTATTCAAGGTAATTTGCTGTACGATTTAGTGATGGTATTCCATTACTAGTGATTACATTACAAGGTATATAAAGTTTGGATTCTGGTACAGAAAAGCAAAAGAATTCCAAGTTAAAAAACAAAGGAAGAAACCTAACAGCCTGCCTTCCATCTGGAAAAAGACCTAGGCATAAAATGCCGAAAACAGTCGAACTGTAGGCCAAAAATCAATGGCACAAACCGCCTAAAATGATTGCGATCATCATCATCGTCGTTGCCATCAGCCTACGTCCACTCCAGGACAAAGGCCTTTTCCACATCCCTCCAATTAACCCTGTCCTGTGCTAGCTGCGGCCACCTTATCCCTGCAAACTTCCTAACCTAATCTGTCCACCTTGACCTTCTGCCGCTGCCTGCTACACTTGCCTTCTCTCGGTTAACCATCTGTTCTCTGCATTACATGATCTGCCCATTCCCATTTATTCTTCTTGATTTTAAACAGGATCTTATCAATTTGAGTTTGTTCCCTGACACATTCTGCAGCTCTCTTCCCTGTAAAATTACACCCAATATTTCCCTTTCCATACCTCGCTACACTGTCCTTAATTTAAGTTCAACCCTTTTTGCTAGCCTCCATGTTTCTGCCCCACAGGTGAGCACCGGTAAGATAAAGCTGTTGTATACTCTCCTCTTCAGGGATAAAGGATACTAGTGGAATGATATTCACCACCTGAGAGTGCCTGCTACACACACTCCCCCCAAGATGTTAAACTGATTTTAGTAAAGCGGTGGAGCATTTAGGGCTTGTCTCACCTCTGCCATGGGTTGAACCCACAGCAGCCCAGCGAGAAAAAAAAAAAAGGTTGCAATACATTCATTAAATTAGTGTGCCCTTGTGGCTTCATCACAACCATCCCACTAAATTGTGAGCACACTGCCCACCCAGGCAGGTGGCAGTTAGATTAATGATTGGTCAAAAAAGGTTGCTTGGGAAGGGCAACCTAGGTCTTACAAGCCGCCTGCCGCAGCAGTGGCGCACCGCTTAACCGCTGCACCACTGCGCCGGGAGTGGCATGAAGACTCCCAGTTATCTATGAATGTAACGTCATCATCAGCAGCCTGACTGCGCCCACTGCAGGGAAAGGCCTCTCCCATGTCCCTCCAACTAACTCTGTCCTTTGCCAGCTGCGCCCACCATATGCCTGCAAACTTCTTAATAGACACCTTTAGCATACCATGCACCCACCGTGTTACCGTTACCGGAGTACCAGAAGCCCGCCCACTGCTAATGAGCACGTGCTGATTGGCCCCGATGATGCAGGCGTGTGTGCAGCTGCCAGGTACCTGGTGCCATCTGGTGCCGTCAAGGTGGTTTGTGCATGTGTATTGGCTGCGCGTGGGCTCCCGGTACTCCGGTAACGGTAACACAGTACACAGTATGTTAAAGGTGTCTTATCTCATCTGCCCAACTGATTTTCTGCCACCCCCTGCTATGATTGCCTTCTCTTGAAATCTGCTCCGTTACTCTTAAGAACCAGCGTTATCTTGCTTTCGCATTACATGCCCTGCCCAAGCCCATTTCTTTCTCTTGATTTCGATTAAGATGTTAACTCACGTTTGTTCCATCATCCACTCTGCCTGCTTCCGGTTTCTTAAAGGGGCTCTGAAACGCCTTCTGAGGAAAGCGCATTAACTCACTTAATCACTGCACTGTGTTGCCATGAAAACCAGAGCCAAATAATACTCTTCTACATGCAGCGGACGACCCACAATCACGCGTCAAAGTTGGCGAGCCCTTCCCGGCGACTTTTTCATGCTCGCACCCTCCTCCGTCCCCTGCATCTGCGTAGACAAGGACGTCAGGCAGCTACCGCGGCTGCGGCCAATAAGCCGCTTAGCTCCGGCAGGTTGGGAGGCTCCGCTCCCAGAGGGGGGTTGGAGAAGGAGCGCCTACCTTCCAGCGTGCAAAAAGTGACGAGAGGAGAGGGAAAGGCGCGAAGACGCTGAAATTCAAATTTTAACTACAGATAACTCAGCTTCTACAAAGCGCATTAAAAAAATCCTTGCTGGACACTATTCGTGAAGCAGCGTGCTTCAATATCCCATGCATTCCGCAACTTTATTAGATCCCCCTTCACAGCCCCTTTAACACTACACCTATCATTGCTCTTTCCGTAGCTAGCTGCGCTATCCTTAACTTAAGCTGAACTCTTTTCATTAGCTTCCACGTTTCTGCCCCGTAGGTGAGTGCCAATAAGATACAGCAGTATATAATTTCCTCTAGAGGGATATTAGTAAACTGCCATTCAAGTTCTGTGAGAATCTGCCATATGCACTCCACCCCATTCTTATCCTCCTAGTTATTCCGCTTTCGTGAGAGAGAGAGAGAGAAAGGAATTTTAACGAGAGGAAAGGAGGAGAGGATGGCCGGTGGTAACATGACTCTGGCCTAGAACTCCACTCTGGGGAAAGGGGAGGAAAGGAAAAGAGCGAATGAGGGTTGATGATGGCATTGTACAACGAGTGTCATAGGGTGATGTCCACACACACACCCCGGCTGGCACTCGCATCGCAGTGATTGGACGCACGTGAAATTCATGTCTTGAACACACATTGATGCATGTCATTAACACACACTGGAGTAGGGGCTCCATGAAAACACAAATGTGCACTCTCACACATGATTCGCTCTCATGATTCGGATCTGCGGTCACTGCCTGCTTAAATAAACGTATTCCCTTGCCACTCCCAGCACCTTGCTGCCAATTGTAATGTAAAGTAAAAAGTAGAGAATGACCAATTCTGCACATATTAACGCTATCGTGTCACGTCCTTAAGGCAGAGCTACAAGAAAATCAGCAGCGAGAGAAAATGGTAATGCATTCAAACAATCCTCTGAGCATCACCTAAGAGTTTTTTTGGAGGGGGTTGTGGGATTATATCTTGGAGCTGGATTTTCACTGCCACCACACCATCAGGCACTACTCAACCAGTCGGCTCATTGCCAGCAGCTGCTGCCTGCACTGGTGCATTCCGCCAGCGTGAGCCTGCCATCTTCAGCAGCAAGGACAACCACGAAATGGTGGACCAGCAGTCCTCCTATGAACGGGTGAGTGCACACGACCAGTGGGCAGACCGCATGAGACTCATGAATGTAATTTTTTACACAAGGTGTGAGGCAACTTTCTGGGAGAGAGAAATAACTTTAATTCGCACCCGTCAAAAATGACGGAGGAGAAGGCTATAGCCTAAATCCCCATTCAATCATTCCCCTAACCATCGGCTGGAATCCCTTGGAACTCGGCGGCGGACAGGGCGAGATCGATGACTATGCATTGTTCTTTTGCTTCGTGGTTGAGCAATAAGGTCTCCCAGGGGTGTAGATTTCCATTCGGGTCGTTACAGTGTTTAATCCTAAACGTATTTTATAGGAAAAATTTTTTTACAGCCGATACAGAGTGCAAATTAGTGCTCCATCTTTAAAAAAACACAATGTTTCATCCAACCGAAGTGTTAAAGAAGATAAAAAAATCTATATTTTTATTTTTAAAAATGCGCTAAATAGACATCTGATGCCAGCAGTCATAACTTCAGTTTAGGTCACTGCAAGGCATGACCTGCGCAATGAACCAGGTAATTTATACCATAAGTTGTCATTGTATTATGATAGAACATCCAAAAACAATGGGCCTCTGCGATTTACAGCGATCCGGCAACCTCCTGGCTGCCAGCAAGTTCGCCCCCGACAGGAAAGCGCATCATGGTCACATGGGCTGGTGGCTATCGTAATCAGCTCGCTGGCACTCACGGTGGCAAGACATTACGGATCATGGAGGGAAGATGCTGTCCGCAGCTTCACGTTCTGCTGCCTCTCGTTACTACGAGTGCATATGGCAGAAATAAGCTTGAGATCGAAAATAACGATCTGAAGTTATTGAGGGCTGCCGCATACTGCAGAACAAACAGCTGATTGCGCTCGCACCCGTACACATCGACGACAACGCTAGTTGTGCCTTCGGTGCACAGTGTGCTGTGTAAGCTTCTAGAAATCCTCAAAAGCATGCGATGAGCAGTTGCAATCTAACGTCTGTCAGTCGACACCACATCGGACGGAAAAACTGTCTGTGTGTTGCTCATCAAACGGCACGCCGTACTTTTGGATTATGACGTGCTTGTTTACTAAGGAGTAAGTATGACTGGTATAACCGCAGACGATCGACCCTGCGTGGTGATTGACTCTGCTGTGGTCGTTGCAATTTCCACATTCGTGAACTGCTTCCTGTGGGCTGTAATCAGATATTGTGGAAACGTTCGGTTCAATTGTAATCTTCCAGCTGCTGGCTTTTGCTGCCAGCAGGGAGTGCACGCATAATTCCGACAAAAGCATGCTGATTGAACGTTTGTCTAGAACAAGAGGATGTACTGTAGAAATTTAGATGCGAATCGTATCTGTTATGCTACAGCTTTACCGCAGAGGACTGGCTCTCGAATGATAGGCGCTGCAATCCGACCTTGCGTGACGGCACCTCACGACCACGCGTGTATGCATAATAATCCGCACTGGGAAATTCTTTTTATCTCTTTAATGAGCCAAATGCGAGGAGATGCATGCATAATGCTCTTGTCAGATATTTTAAGCATTTGTGGCAGGAGGCTCGAGCATCAAGCATTACAGCAGTCAGCGACAACAGAATCTGCACTTGTCTCTGCTGCCGTAAGTGACAAATGTGTGGCCACATATATGCCCGCACAGATGCGTCGAGCAATTTGCTCGTGAGGGCTTTTTATAAAGAACACGTTTCAATCAATCAAACATTTCTCAAAGCATATCCGCCTTTCCACTGCGCTGAAAGCAATGAAGGAAAGCAATGAAGACCACGCTTATCGAGCTCAGCTAACACCTCGCCCAACACGTCCACCACATTGTGCATCTGAGCGTGTACTCTGAGCTGGAATCTGCGGTCAGTCTCGTGAAAGGCCTCGAACACCATCGCAATATCAGCCGCGTGCACAAAATTAACAGCCGAAATATTTTGTGAATCAGAACTATGCAATCGTAATAACAAGCGAGCATTTGTGCTTGCGAGGTGGTGAGACAATCGAATTGCGATCACACACACGTACTCAAAACAAATATATAAACAGTGACAACTGCCGCAGAAGGCATCATTGCAAGCGACACAGACGATATGCACTGTGGTCTAGTCAAAACTAGCGCCTGCACCACGAAAAAGATCACATTAAGAACCGTGGTCCTTCAAGTGCATATAAAAACGGCCGCACGTGCTTCCCACTACCATACCACCGCTCCATTGTCTGCTAGTTGCCCGAGCGCTGCCAGCACAAAATCGTCCTGGCGAGTCTGGCTGCCCGCTGGCTGCCCGAAACCGCCCAACCAGAGAAAAATGAATGCGTTCTGCATAGCCACAGCAAGTGCATGCAGCAGCCCAAGAAAATCGAGCACCTGGCTCTGCACTCTGGCAGCCAGAGGCAGATAATCGAAGAGGCCCAGGTTTTCATACTCTCATCTTTCTGACAAGAAAGAAGTTTCATGATTTTACTTATTATGGTTCTTACAAAGTTTCAGTAAAAAGTCCCATACAGGAATAAAGTTAAAATTTCTTGTGCAAAAAGGAATGCCAAAAAGAGTTTCAAGAAAGATGACAGAAGATTGGGAACAACTAAAAATGTTATAAAGCAATGCCCAGGAGGGTTAAAATTCATATATTTATAGCTCAGCTCTTCCTTGCTTTCACTCGTATGGGAGCTCATTTTTTTTTCATGTGTTTTCTGCGACATGAGTAGGCCGACAGGAAGGTGTCCAGATATACTGTTGGTCACCTGTCAGGCAAGCTTTGAGTGTATGCAGTCCTGGTTTGATCCCAATGTGCTCCAAACTGTCTAAAGTCTCTCTGCTGCCATTGTTAGAATGACGCAGAACATCACACAAACCCAACTTCAATGTCGGTTGGCTGACATAACAAACGAGTGTGTTCCAAATGCTTTGCGTTGCTTTTGTGAGCGCTTCAGTCATTAAACAAACAAAATTAGAGGTTGTAAGAAACAATTATTAGTATAAATTGAAAAATGAAGACAAAAAAATTAGCTGTGGTTTAAATTTTGGTTAACCCTGGAGAGAAGAGAAAGCTTCCTTTGCATGACTACATTCACAAACGCTACACACACTGCCAAATGGATTGTCTGCAAAGCGTCGATGAAATGCCCGATGCCCGATGGGGCAGTTGCCACCTGCCACGGTGGGCAGATTGTGATGACGTCAGTAGGTCACATGACCTGCCACATGCCACCACGTGACACCTGTCACGTGGCTGCAGTGACGCTGATCTCTCGAAAACCTAGCGCAGTGAAGCTTTCACTTCAAAAATAACCGATTACATTAGACTCGTGATAATTTAAACTCTGATAAATCGTACTTTCGGTCAATCAAACAAATTTCAAAATTTGAGTTTGAGGTGGTTGGTTCATATTTGGAACATTAGAAAGCAGCGCAAAAGAATGGCACAGAACACAGTAGAAACAAAGGAACACAGCGCCCGTTCTGTGTTTCTTTGTTTCTGCTGTGTTCTGTGTGTTCTTCTGAGCTGCTCTCTAAAATTACAAAATTTTGGTTTGCTGGCTATATTTTCAATGCATTTTAAAGCCGCTTAATTCGTGCCGCGATTTCACTTAAATTAAGGTTAATTAAGGTTTGCAGCGCTGCATGAATTGAAAACCTGGCCCCTCCAACCAGTTAGCTCCGACGCGGCCTCAAGGGGGGCCGTGTCAATCGGGGTTGCCCCGTTGCAGCAGTTTCGTTTTCTGAGCTTCACTACCAGCCCGCAAGGATTGCGGCTGCCGAACGCACGCCTAGGAACTAAACCCAACTGCGCGCTGGTTCAGATGCTAATTTGCGTGTCACTCGTCTTTTTAACGTGAAAGCGTTAAGGAGCTCGTGAGGCGGAAAAGCCAATGTCGTCATCGTCGCCACAAAGGCAGCCCAGCTGCCGCGGCTCTGTCGCATCGCTCTTCATGCTGACCTTCAGCAGTTGCTCATCGCTGGTCCGTCAATGCGCAGACCCCCCTCCATGCCGCGTGTGGCAGTCCCGATAGCGTTGTCCCGTTCTGCTCTTAAAGGCGAAAAGGCCTCTCGTCGTTCTGGCGCAAATGTGCGTTCCCCTCACATCCGTCCGTGCGGTCCTGTGCACCGATAATGCGCACTCAATATGAGCCGCTCGTTGTGTAGTGAAGCCTCCATACATGGACACCGCTACACGTGAGGAGGCTCCTGCTGATGCGTCGCGCCTGTGAAGGAGGCCGTGGAAAGCCTTTCCGTTCTGGAGCAGTTCTGCTTTGATATTCCCGATAGTGGGCATGCACTACAAAATGATGGACTAGCAAAAAACCGTCCCTGCCGTGCAGTTTTTGATGGCCACTGCCTAGTTTTGCATCAATTAAATTTACTAGAAAGTTTTTTGTAGCTATTCGACCTTCAGATGATCTGGGCCATTTTTCGCCCCTTGAGTTTTTTAAAAACTCTATTGCAAAACCAGCACATTATTGATAACTTTTTTTACCACACTTGAATAAAGGAACTTATCACTGCCTTTCACACATATTTTATGTTACGCTAAAGCATTTAGCTACATTTGCAGAGAAATAGGTCCAAAATACTATTTGCGTACATAGATATACACACAGCAAATTGCATTCAGTCTTGGATCATATTAAGGGCACTTCTGATAATTCCAACAAAAGTCTCTGGTCCCTCGAAGTCTGAATTAGCAAGAGTCAACTGATCAAAAAAATCCGGCAATTACTTTGATTTACCTTTTACTTTCAGTTTCGCGAGATGCGTAGCATGTTACAACTTTGGCTGTATAATTTCGCTGCACTTCATTCAGAAATGAATGAGAATTTTGATCAAACAAAAATTTAAAAGTTGATTTTTTTTTCAGAAATAATTTTCTAAGTAGTTTTCAAAGAGATTTCAATGTGGCCTCATATCTTCACCGGTGTTACCAACCTCTCGTACACAAACCAGAGGGAGGAAGTCACGAGCCACTTCCGTCCCGGCTAATTCCAGAAACCTCTGCTGAAGCTGTTGTTATGCCCCGGCCCGCTATGAACGTAAGTGAAGGAGGAATTGGTGCTAACGTTTGTGACGAAGAGCCAGAAGGTTTTGAAAGGAGGAAAGATCTCTCTCTCTATCTTTTTCGAATTTCTGAACTGCGTGGTTGTTGTAATTGCCGCGCAACCTTTGTGTGTTTCGCGAACTCCGTTAATCACATTATCTGGGGCGTTATAGCCTGCTTTGCGGCACCGGCCACAGCCATTTTGGAGCCGTGATCCTTCATGTGTTAGTGATGTCAGCGCAGTGACAGCTACTGTGGTGTTTGGTTTTAGTGAGACACACATGGATACGACGGGCACCGTTACCTGCGTATGCTTTCTCGGGAGCCATATCTTATTTCGGCGCCATGGATCATGAACTATGATTTCGTCACTGCTGTGGACAGCAGTCATTGTGTTTCGTCTGCAGAAGAGTCGGCACATCATGGGAACTGATTATGCAACTGTATGTTAAGTGAATTCTATCGGTGCCGCATAACATGGACAGTGAAGGCCATTGCGTGATAGTGGTTTGTTTTCATGTGTTTATATATACAATTTTTTTTTGCAATTATCCATGGTTGTAAGATACATCGTGCATGCATTAAATTGTATGCACTCACTGTGCACAGAATGATCTTTCTGTACTGCATGAATAATGCATGAAGTGAAGTAGTGAAAACAACAGCTGTGCCGTTTGAGATAAACTTAACACCTCTGGTGCATTGACATATGTTATCTGTATTGCACGCAAGTTGTAACATAGAGATACAGTGTATTTTGAGAAGTAATCTAGGGTTCGGTGCGCTGACGCATCTTTTTGTACATGTGTTGCGAATATTCCGCGAGAGGACAGTGACCTGGGCTGCGCGTACGGTTTTGTTTTATTTTGTTTTGCTTTAGTGCACGCCGTTAGAAAGGGACTCATGCCTTTTTGGTTAGTCTCCCCATTCGTCCTTGCGGTTTCCTTCGCCGCTCCGGATGGCGGGGCTCTCTGCCGGCCTCGACCTTGGACCCCTGTCCCCTTGGCGAAGGATTGCGAGACCACCTAGGGAGGAACTCGGGGGTAAGGGAAAACGCTGACATCAGTTCTAAGCTTTCCTATTCGTCAAAACTGATGAGCCGCAGTTAGCAGTTTATTTTTACATGTGGAAAGGGGCGCGGGCATCTTCGGGGTGTACCCGCGAAGGGAGCCGCGCCCGTGTGCTTTTGTCTCTAGCTACTCCTAGCTGGCAGGGGCTCGGTCTGGCCGAGTGCGGAGGGAGTGACCGTTGAGAGCTGGTGCAAGGCGCGCCAGTTTGACTGTTGGGACGCGGTGTCCCTCGCCTCCGTGCAGGCGGTCGGCTAGGCCGGCCGCGAATAGTTGCGGCCGTATACTGACTTTTGTTTGTACCCATCTGTAAATAGCCTGTATAAAAGTTCGTTTCTCACTAAATCGCTTCGCCTGAAAGTCATATCATCGAGAAGCCCTCAAGCGGTGCATCCAGTTTCTGGAAATCGCCGGACCAACACCACCGGCGCAGTCGACAGTACTGGTGCTCTGCAGCGGCCCCGAGGAACGGACGAAGACATCCACGGAGAGAACGACGAAATTCGGCATCCAAGGCGAGATACCGAAAGGACGACAGGCTACGGTGGTACGAAGGTGCGAACCGCATCGGGCGTGAAACGCCGAAGACAAGGCCTTCAACAGACACAGAGTGGTATCCCTGAGCAACGGCGGCAGTTGGAAGATTCAAGCGGACACGGCCTTCAGCGGACAGAAAACGGCATCCCCGAGTAAAGGCAGCTTGCTAGCGGCTCCAGTCGGCACCTGGTCCGAGGTCGCCGCCATTCCTGCCCGAAAAGAGGACCCTGAGCGCAGCTCCGAGTGAGTTCCCTGGTTCCTTCGTTTTCTTAGTGGTCACTGTTTGACTAAGCCTTGCGTAGTTGATGATAACCCGATTTGGTCATCTTAACCCCGACAAGGCATCTACGACGGACAGCGGTAGTGACAGTGGTGACAGGGGGGACGGTGGAGACAAGGGCAGCAACGAGGCGTCGAGGTCACGGCATGGCCAAAACATTGAGAAAGAGTTGGAATTTTATGAAAAAATGATAAGAGCCTTAGAGCTCGGGATGCAAATCATGCGTGCTCGAAGCCAGAATGCGGCATCTTCCGAGGACGAGCGGATGAGACAGTACGCTAAGCTACTCGCCGGCGCGTTCCCCAAATTGCCGGCAGACGATGAAGTACCCGTCTGGTTTGAGTCAGTGGAATGCTCGCTCGTGGCTTACAACGTGCCGAAGGAACATTGGGCGCAGCTTGTGTTCCCGGTGCTGGCTGGGCGGGTAGCCTACTTATCGACACGGTTCACCGCAGAGCAGCACAGGGACTATGACAAGTTGAAGGCGGTAGTCCTAGACGAGTTGAAACTTCCAGCCGCAGAGTATCAAAGGCGGTTTTCTGGGGCCACCAAGAGCCGCGAAGAAACCTGGAAGGCTTTTGTCACACGCGTCCAGAGTTACTTAAATTTTTATTTAAAGTCACAATGCGTGTCGTCTTTTGACGGATTATTGAAGCTGCTGGTTGCCGACCAGCTCAAGGCGGGGCTATCAGAAGAAGCACATAAATATGTCTAGCTGTGCGAGGGTGAGAAATGACTGAATGCGGATGAGATAGCTGCACTGCTACAGACATACGAGGAAGCCGCCGGGAAGGGAAGCGCCCAGAGGAAAGCCGACAGCTTTAAAGGTTTTGACACGCCCCCAAAACCGAGAACTGAAGCCCCACTTACGCAGAAACATGGAGCAGAGCGAGGAGACGGAATAGCCGCAGTCAGGCCAGGAGGAGAAAAGAAAAAGGTATCGCGGTCAGGTGGCTGTTTCCAATGCGAAGCTGGAGACATGTTGTCGCGAACTGCCCATTTGATCGTGAGAACCCAGCTGACAGACGAGAGAATCCACCGCGCGATGATAGGCTAACGGCACGCGTGTCCACCCATGCCTTGCAATCCACGCGTCCAGCGCTCAAGGACATAAAAATCTGTTGTAGAGAAGCGGTTATTGGCGCTATTGTGGACACCGGTGCAGATATCACCGTAGTGCGTGAAAGCCTTGTACCTGAGGAGCTCGTATCCCCACATGGGGCGATCGATCTCGTCTCCGCTTTCGGAGAGAAGGTAGAGGCAAAACTGGCAGTAGTTCCGTTGGCGCTGTGTCGTGGCGCTCCCCTGATCGAAAATGTGGACGATGCGACACCGGTGTTGTGTGCGCTCACCGACAAGCTCACACAAGCCGACTGTCTAATTTCCGCAGACGCATGGGAACAGCTGCACGACTCGGGCAAAACGGACAGTGAGGGTCGCGTGCAGGCGGTGGGAACTCTGTCGCCGCCGGCTTAAGACAGACCAGATAGATCAGGGCCAGACGTGGGCACCGAGCCCGTCCTGGCGTTCGCAGACGAAATCCTGCCCTAGCAGACAGTTGACAGTAATGAGATCGAGCCATCACAGGCGGGCGGCACGGCTGAGCTTAGCGGGGCACAGAAGTTTCGCGCGGAGCAGCATGAGGATGAGACTCTGCGTCAGGCCTGGCAGAACGCCAAGCAAGGAAAGGCGGGCATGTCTATCGTAGACGGAGTTTTGTATCATAAAGACCAGGTGCTAGGCCAAGGGGTACAGCAGTTAGTACTGCCAAGATTACGGCGCGAGGCCGCACTCAGCCTAGCACACAAGTCCTATTGGGGGGGGGGGGGGGGGGGGGGGACACCTGGGCTTTCGCAAGACTAAAGCTCGCCTAAAGTACAGTTTCTACTGGCCGGGCATGGAGTCGGATATTCGCAAACACCGTGACAGCTGCCATAGCTGTCAAGTGCATTCAGACCACCGGCGAACCGATAGGGTACCGATAACGCCTCTCACTCGCCCGAAGTTTCCCTTTCAGAAAGTGAACGTCGATATCATAGGTCCGATTGAGCCATCGTCTGGCCGAGGACATCGGTACGCGCTTTGCATAAAAGATCTGTGCACGCGTTGGCCAGAAGTAGCCTGCCTAAGGTTTTGTCCGCCAGGGCAACCTGCGACGCGCTGCTTTCGGTGTTTAGCCGGACTGGGGTTCCCGAGGTGGTGTGCTCAGATTGCGGCACCATTTCACAGCCGCACTTACGAAGGAGTTCCTCGAAAGACTCGGCTGTACCCCACGCTTTTCCGCTCCCAATCATCCGGAGAGCAATGAGGCGGTGGAGAGGTGGAACAGTCTTTAAGACCATGCTCTCACACGTAATCGAAAAGGAACCGAAGAACTGGGACAAGTTCATTCCCTTTCTTCTTTGGGCCTATCGGGAGGTACCACACGGCACCTCTGGTGTGTCACCCTTCTGAATGCTTTAAGGCCGAGACCCAGTAGGACCACTCGGTATCCTGAAGCAACGCTGGGCAGGCGACATTTAGGTACCCGGGAAGCTAGCGAGTGCTCCCGCTGAGTACAGTCGCCGACCGATTTTTCGGACCCTCAAGGGGCCGAGATAGCGTCCGGAAAATCAGGCAGTCCGAAAAAACGAATTCACGCAAAAAAAAGTCACTTTATTCCGTGAGCGGCTTGGAAAACTGGTCAATTTGCCTCTGCGGTGCGCTACGTTGCCGTACAAGTAAGTCGGCTTGCACGTCGGCAAGGGTGACGTTCTCGCTGTACACAGCCGAAAGCACCATTAAAGCTCGGGTTAGTTCACTGCTAGTTGGCAGCACAGTCTCCGGCTCCTCACTGTCGGAACCCGAGTCATTAGTGTCCAGCACCTGGCGAACAATTTCGTCGTCAGTCAGTTCAGCGCAGAGCTCGATCTCGCTGTCAGCGTTGGCGAACTGCTCCAGCGTCACTCCCATGGGAACGGCTCCCGCAGCGCGCAAGTGCTCGATGAGGTCAGCATATGAAGATGGCTGATGAGCTTCACTGGCGCTATCATCGGATGACGACGGCACTTCGTCTCTTATCGCGAAACCCGCATGGCGGAAGAAATTCCGCAGTGTGTCCTCAGTCACCGCCTTCCATGCATCGGAAAGCATGCCGAGTGCAGACAACAAGTCGACACTAAGTTTTGCCGTTGTCCACGCATAGCACCATGCGACTAAGCATGCGTGACCGATAGAGGTGCTTGAGTGTCCGGATAACGCCTTGGTCCATGGGCTGTAGTAGGGACGTCGTGTTCGGCGGCAAGAATTCCAGCTGCGTGGCTTTCAGATCCTGAATATGCCCATGTGCAGCGCAGTTGTCTACCAGCATGAGAACTTTGCGTCCTTGGCGCTCGAACTTTTTATCCAGCTTCCGGATGTAATGTTCGAAAATGTGCTGCGTTATCCAAGTCTTCTTGTTGGCTTCGTACAGCACTGGAACACCTGCTGCTTTAAAACATCTTGGATTCTTTGACTTTCCTATCACCAGAATCGGGAGCTTTTCGGTGCCGAGCATGTTGCAGCCGACGAGGACTGTCAGCCGTTCCTTGCTGTGCTTGCCACCATGGCAAGGGTCGCCGGCAAAAGCAAGGGTTTTTTCCGGTAACATCTTGTAGAAGAGGCCGGTTTCGTCGCAGTTAAATGTATCTTCGGGCGCAAACTGCTGCAGCAATGACTGCAGCCTGCCACGCCGAAAGCTTTCAACAGCTGGCTCGTCAACCGCGGCACTCTCGCCATACATTTTTTTGAAGCTGAGGTCATGTCTCCTCTTAAAATTTCGGACCCAACCATCGCTAAACTTGCAGCCTTCAATATTCATCTGCAGCGCCAGGGTTTCTGCCTTTTTCTTTAAAACATCACCGGACACCGGCACCTGTTTGGCAATCATGGCTTTCAGCCACACCAGAATGGCTTCCTCAAGCTTCGGGTGGGCACCTTGGCTGACATTCTTGTGGCGGGATACAGATGACTTCTCGGCGGCTTCTAGAATTTTAACCTTGTTTTTTAGGTAATCTGACATAGTTTGCTTCGAGATTGCAAATTGCTTTGCAACGTCCGCTTTCGACCGGCCACTTTCCACTTGTCTGATAATGGCGGCCTTCTTTTCCACCGTAAAACGGCTGTAATTTCCTCGCTTCGATGGTTTTCTCGAAGAAACGGACGAGGACGGCGGTGTCGGCGCCATCGGTAACTGCCTGTAGTTGACGCGGACGCGGCGATGGAAACAGCACAACACACCACACGTGAATGGCGACTGCGGCGACTGACGACAGTGCAAGACGGCAGCACGGCAGAGCAGGCACTGGCGGGAGGGTGCAGCAAGCGGTACCTGCTATCGAGGCTATACTGGGTATGCGAGGTTCCGGTTCCGATGGCGTGATCAGCGGACGATATGACACGTGGGTTCGAGGTTGCAGAAAACCAAAATGGCAGCGGCCAGAAAATCAAAATGGCACCGGCGTTGTTTGCGTCTGCGGCAGCTGTTGAGTCGCGAATTGAAAGAAAAAGTCCGGAAAATCGAACGAGAAGGATTCAAACGTCCGAAATTTTGGTCGGTGTTATACATTGACTCTATGGAGCGCGTGACGGTGCCATGGCAAGGTCCGGATTTTCAGGCAGGTCCGAAAAATTGGGCGTCCGAAATATTGGTCGGCGACTGTATTTGAAAAATCTGAAATCACAGCTCGAGATCGCGGCCGACATTGCGGAGCTAAGGACTAGAAAACAGCAAGAGGCGTACTCGTCGCACTACAACAAGCACGCAATGGTAAAAACCTTTCGCGAAGGTGAGGCGGTCCTCGTCTTTGATGACAAGAGGCCAGGGAAAATGTACCCGAAGTGACTAGGGCCGGCAGTGGTGACAAAAAGGTACCGCGAGCACTCGTACTATGTGCAGATGAGTGACGGTCGCCGCATGCTAGTACATGCAAATAAGCTACGCCCTTAGGTCGGGAAGGTAGGTTCGGTGAGCGTCATATTTGATGACGACTGCGATTTTGGAGAAATCAAATATACCCCGCGCGCAAGCAACGTCCCGAAGGACCGGGTAATGCCTACGCCGGATAAAACAAGCCACTTAGACACGGATGCAGCGGAGCTGGTGCACGCCACGTTCGAGCAGCACCAGGCATTATTTGCAAACGAACCGTCGATCGCGCGCGTGGGCGAGCACAGCATAAAGCTCGCAGAGGGGGCAACTCCAAGTCGAGGCCACCCTTATAGGATTCCAGAGGCTTTAAAAGACGAAGTAACGAGGCAAACTGATGAGCTCCTTGCACAAGGCCTCATCTACCCCTGTAAAAGCCCTTTTGCACACCCGATCGTGTGCGTTCCCAAAAAAAGGCGGTCGGTACGTCTTTGCATAGACTACCGAGCGCTGAACGCGGTGACCGAGACGGACGCATTTCGTATGGTTTGCCCCCAGGAGCTGATCATGCGAGTCGGAGTCGCGAGGTTCATAACACTTCTGGACCTCAGGCGCGGCTATTGGCAGGCGCCACTCGCTCAGGATTCTCAGCTTCCGACAGCGTTCATCTCGCACCTAGGTCAATTTGCCTGGCGGGTGATGCCTTTCGGTCTTAAGAACGCAGCGGCAACCTTCCAAAGGAACATGAACCAGTTGCTAGCCGGGCAGGAAGAATACGCTTGCGCCTATCTAGACGATATCGCCGTATTCAGCCAATCTCTAGAAGCGCATATCCATCATTTAAAGCGGGTGTTTTGCACTCTGGAGGAGGTGGGCCTGCACGCTAGCTGGGAGAAGTGCCAGGTAGCGATGCCTTCAATCCGCTACCTGGGGCACGTTGTCGGCTCAGGCCGGCATGGCCCAGCCAAAGAGAAAATTGAGGCCATCGAAGGAATTCAAGCCCCTAAGACAAAGAAAGAATTGAGGAGCACCCTTGGGCTGTGTGGCTACTACCATAGCTATGTTCCCAATTTTGCAGAAATCGCTCTGCCACTAACACGCCTGACAGGAAAAGGCATGCTGAACAAAATACCGTGGCCAGATGATGCGGGCAAAGCCTTGAAAGCCCTGAAGAAAGCTCTAAGCGAGGCGGTTTCACTGATCACTCCGGACCCGCAAAAGCCGTATCTGCTTTTCACAGACGCGTCGGCAGTAGCAGCCGGTGCCTGTTTAGCGCAGCTTTCTGACAACGGCACTGAGGCGCCGATAGCCTTCGCCAGTCACAAGTTCACACCATCGCAGATGCGGTGGGCGGCAATCGAGAGGGAGGCATTCGGGGTAATCTGGGCATTAAAAAAGTTTGAGACGTGGGTGTTCGCCGCCACCGTGACTGTCATCACTGACCACAATCCGCTCTCCTTTTTTACGAGCAGTGTGCCTCAAAGTGCAAAGCTTACGCGCTGGGCTCTTGCGCTCCAATGCTACAATGTCACCATTGAACATCGCAGAGGAGCCGACCACGCTAACGCAGATACCTTGTCTAGAATACCCAACATCGCAGAGGAGCCGACCACGTTAACGCAGATACCTTGTCTAGAATACCCAACGCTTGTTGGGATAGTGCACTGGCTGACGTCCCGCAGTGACCGCTGGGGATAGTGGACCAGGGAACTGTGTGCATGGACAACAAACTGTACTCGTTGTACTCAAGAAAGGCGAACGTCGATCGAACAAAAACGAAAGTGTGGGATTTCTGTGCGTGTTTCTTTTTTGTATATATTTTGTGGACCTTAGTAGCATGTATCTGTGTGTGTGACGAAGGGTCGCAGCATGCGGGCTCGCAGGCTCCGGTTGCTTGCTCGTGCAGAGGTACTCAACCGCCACTTGCCGAACCCTTTTTGTTGTTTGTTGCCTCGGCTTATCTCTGAATAGATTTGCCGAGTCTTGGGGGGGAAGGTGTAGGGTTCGGCGCGCTGTCACATTTTTTTGTACATGCTATATAGAAGATGTCATCAATGCCACTGCGGTGGCTCAGTGGTTATGGTGCTTGGCTGCTGACTGGAAAGACGCGCGCTCGATCCCGGCCGCTGTGGTGGAATTTCTGTGCAGGCGAAATGCTAAAGGCCAGTGTACTATGCGATGTCAGTGCACATTAATGAGCCCCAGGTGGTGAAAATTATCCGCACCCCTCCACTACGTTGTCCCTCACAGCCTGAGCTGCTTTGGGACGTTAAGCCTCATAAACCATAAGTGTCATCAACCTCTGCAAGCGCGTCAATATGTCCATGATGAAGACTGACAAAATCAAGCATGTGCTCAAAGGCATTGAGGATACTTTTCACATGCTTGTGGCCAAGAATCCCATCTCTGACACCGAAATTTTCAATCTCTGCCAGAGCTACAATAAGCTGTGCAGTCAGTGCGTCTTTATTTTACAACTCTCTGTGCAGATTGAGATGCTTATTAAGCAGTTTACTGGTGGTGAGGAGATTGCTCGGCAGCTGCCGCTCCTTCTCTCTGTCCTGAGTTCTCCTCTAAGCCGGATCTGACATTTCAGCACGTGGTCCGGGAGCAAGTGCCCGAGGCCCTGCCATCTGCTTGCCACCAGCCTCCTGCTGCTGCGCCTCTTACCAACGCTGAAGCCGTCAGGCAGCCCTGCCAAGAACGGCTTGTACCGTTTCCATCTCTCTCGCAGTCAACCCCATTTCCTCCTGTGCGATCACTGTCCCAACGTTTCCACTCATGGTGGACACTGGACAAACACCCTGTGGCATTGCCAGCCTCGTTATGCGTGACTGCCACCTCAGTGTCCTGCCCCCTGCTGACGATGGTGAACCTTGAGCCTACGCCTCCGCAGCTGAAATTTACACTTACCGTAGTAAGAGGTGCCAGATACAGCTTCCCCCGGAAGTCCACCTGCAAAGCAGCCCATAAAATCTGAGATGCAAGAGTCTCCATATTACCACGGCAACCAACTACCATACGTACAGGAAGCCAACTATGGCAAAAAAATTTAGACCATTTGACATGCTGAACAGTTTAGTTCAGGAACTTTTGCTTAGTTCCGTAGATACACAAGCCAAAAACACCGCTTGCACACACCAGTTAATGCAAACCTTCACACTCCCACAGTACAATTCTTATCACCAAGCCTTTCAAAGGACAGCAGCAATGCGGAGTGCTATAGTAGCTAGAGCTAGAAAGGACAGTTTATTGCCCACCTTCTTGGGCTCGTCCAGTCCCATGTCTTCGGCACCATTGCCACACACCTGGCCATTTGTGACCCCGCTCACTGTGGCAGCTCCAGCTGAGATCTCCTTTAAGATCTGCACCCAGAGGAAAAGTAAGAAAGACCAGTTTGCAAAAGACCACAGGTGACACGCATGGAACAGAACATGTCTTGCATACTGCATCAATCTCAGAGCGAAGCCAAAGTAAAAACTGGTTAATTTACCTCCCGCTAATTTGAAAATCCACATAACCCGAACTGCCAGCACTGTCCTGGTCAGTGCCCATGTAAATCTATGGCACTGGAAGCTTGCTAATTCAGACCCTAAGCGCCTCGCACCAGTTAATTTGAACGGGCTCCCGAAAGAAGGCCGCATCTAGGAATGACTGGCACGGCAAGCAGTTGTCAAAAGAGCCTTCCTCAAACCTGAATTGCATGCTGCAGAGTCGCCCACACACCTTTGACAGGTGCATAACAGCCAGCATGAGGAAAAACTGGCAGCACTGTCTTCAAAAATTGCCAAGCTGCGTAATTTCGGTTTCAAGTAATGCAGAAAGATAGATGAGTTGGTTTCATTTTTCTGAGCTTCACACCACCCCATGGCGACGGCAGCTATTGGCAGTGTATGAGCTAGCCAACTGAGCCCAGCTGCCTGCCTTTTCAGATGCTGATCGGCGTTTCTCTTGATTCCATCTGTGTGTTTCTTCCGTTGCATGAAAACTGCGAACTTGTCATGTGCCGTTTGCTGTTTATACAGTGAAGCACAGTCGCGCATCCGATCCAAGTGGCCGTAAATGATATACAACCTCTTTTGAGGTGGTTCCATCAATACTGTGTCACACGATGAGAGATCCCAGGGAGGCACTTCCTATTTTTGAGCAGTTCTGCTTCAACGCTCTCAAAAGCGTGCATGTCATAGGTCATTATAGTGCTGCCACCATCTCAAGAGCAGGCAACAACTTCTCCTATCTTTCATTAAATAAATCTGCCGTGATGAAAGCAGTTCTTGACAGTTTTTTTGAAGTCCGATAATTAAAATATTTTTTCTTGGCCTTTGCAACTCGAATTAATGAGCTTTTACAGCATATATAAGCAGAAACACAGCACATGCCCTTTGAGTCTTGTCCAGTGGAGAGAAGCTAGTGTAGCGGCTTCCCGAGATTAAAGAGCGCCTGGGAGGTTTTAGAATTGGACGAGCTTAAAGGGATATAATGTGTGAAACATGCAGGCAAAGTATGCAAAGCTTTTTTGTGCTAGCGTTTGAAACGGCGATGTAATAACTGATTAAAGCCATAATGGTGTTTATGCATCTTTGTACTTAGCAGTGCACATCTCTGGGTAGAAGGCTGCATTATGACATCATCCACTGTGGCAGTTTTGAAAGTTTGAGTTTATTGAAAAAGATGCATAGGTAAGATGTACATAAATTGGTTATTACAGAAGGAGGTCCCAAAGTGGAAACTGTCAGGGGGACCTCCTGTAATTAATTGCATATTTGAAGTAGGATAAATATATGGCAGATAGCAATTACATAGCGGAACACAGGTGCAATGAAAAGTAAGATCTGAAATAACAGTTTAGTCATGCTAAATTTTAAAAACACATTTTGCAAACACAAAAAGAGAACATAGAACAAGCACTCAGGCAATAGAAGTCGTACACAATACTAACAGGTTTCACTGGCGTGGCAATTGAAGGCAATTATGCAGTACATAGTTTTTCAAGTTTTTATGGAATTGTGCTTCGGTGCGGAATGATTTGATGGTTGCGGGTAGCGAGTTCCAGACAGTGATTGCTGAAAATAAAGCGGACTGTTTGCCATAATTAGTTTTGACATTCCGAAGCAAAAGATTATGTTGTTCAGCGAATCTAGTATTATTAACGTTACACAAACAGGAACCTGTAAATGTAGGGAGAGTAGTGCTATTGTGACGGGCGCGATAAATTAATAAACTTAGTTTCAGTTGGAGTGAACAAAGGAGAGGTAAGATATTGAGCCGGCGGTAAAGGGGAGCACTGGATGCGGTGTATGAGCTGAATGTCATCATTCTAACAGATTGGTTTTGAAGATGACACAAAGAAGAAAGATGGGTATAGTAGGTGTTACCCCACGATGATAAACAGTAATTGAGGTGGCTATGAATGAATGCATAATAAAGTGAGCAAAGAATATGCTGTTGGAAATAATAACGCATTCTAATTAGTATACGTATACCGAGTGCAACTTTTTTGCTAATAGATTTAGTGTGAAGGTTAAATTTTAAATGTGAATCAAGCGTCACACCGAGAAATGTTACAGAACTTGATGGGAGAATAACGTGATTATTTAGGTATACATCTGGAACGCTGACAAGTCATTTGTGTTCTGAGTGAAATATCATTAGCCTTGTTTTAATTGGGTTTATTTGTAAAAGATTGCTGTGGCACCATTCCATTACATTTATAAGGTCGGCATTAATTTTTGATGTTAGGTCACTCCAGTTATCGCTAGAAGAAAATATGGTAGTGTCATCTGCATACAGAATGCAGTCAGTGTTATTGAGGCATTTTTGCAGATCATTAATGTAAATTAAGAATAGAAGGGGGCCTAAAACAGATCCTTAACTAACTCCTTGATTAATTGTAATTGGTTGGTATAAAGTATTCGATATTTGTACAAACTGAGTTCTGTTAGCGAGGTAATTACTTAGTAAACTAAGAGTGGGCCCACAAATTCCCAGCGCTTCTAGTTTTAAAAGGAGTATGGGATGATTGATTGTATCAAATGCCTTCGTAAAATCAATGAATACAGCTGCCGCCCAAAGTCCGTTATCAATGAAGTGTTTAATTTTGTCAGTAAATTGTATCAGTGCGAGCTCAGTGGAATAGTTAGGGCGAAAACCAAATTGATGAGGTATCAGAAGGCTGAATTTTAGAAGGTAGTTCATTAGACGGTTAACAACGAGCTTTTCGATTACTTTACTGAAAAATGGAAGAATAGTTATCGGACGATAATTAGCCAAACTGTATTTATCGCCTCTCTTATGTATAGGAATAACTTTGCCGTTTTTAAGTTGATCTGGAAAGTCACCAGACTTAAACATCTTATTGATAACATTAGTGAGAACGGGCGACAGTTCGTGTGCAACAAGTTTAATTTTAGATGGAAGGATAGAATCTAAGCCACACCCGGTATTTTTTAAGCTGGTTATTACGTTTATAACTTCATCTGGGGACGTTGGATGCAAATAGAAAGAGAAAGGACAACGAGTGGGTCGCGTGGTTTCAGCGGTAGGCGTTTTGACAAGCTGTGAAAAGAATGAGTTAAACGCATTTGCTATGTCCGTAGGGTTAGTTAAACTTCGCGTACCATCATTAATTTCTGTAATGTTGCCGTTTTGGTCCGAGAGATTTAAAAACTCCTTAATCAATTGCCAGTTCTTATGAGTGTTGTGTCCATTTTTAAGTATTTCGTTTTCATAGTAACTCCTTTGACGATGTTTAATTAGAGAAGATAGCATTTTTAACTAGATTTTGAATCTTTGTTTTAAAGCGAGGTTGAACGGTTGCGCTTTCACTTTGTTGTGAAGGTTACTTTTTTTTCTAATAGAGCGTAGTATTCCGTTAGTCATCCATGGATTTCGCGGTGCAGAATACCATTTTACCAGTGACGTTACTGTCGTGCATGCGTCAACTGTATCGATTAATTTCTTCGAAAAAATGTTATACGAAGCGTTAGCGCAGTTTTCTTGCAACACATCTGTCCAGTCAACATTGGCTATCAAATCAATAAACCTGTTTTTGTCGAAGGAGTATCTATTTGATTTTTTCGGTGCGCTTTCATTTGAGCTGTCTATAAGCAGGAATACCGGGTAGTGATCAGTTATATTGAATCTAATGACTCCGGAGGTTTGAGGTAAAAGGACGTTAGACAACACATGGTCGATGAGCGTACCGTGTGAATCAGATGCACAACGAGTTGGAACGTCTAATAATGATTCAATGCCATGACCGAGAAGAATGTTCATATATTCAGAGCAAGCATGATCAGCGGTATCAATAATGTTTATGTTCATATCCCCTACAATAATTATTTCTTTGTTTTCTTTGTTTAAAGAAGTTAGAATGCTGTCCAGTTCTCTGCAAAAGTCGGTGTAAGATGAGGATGGCAAACGATAAATAGAAGCAATGATAGTGTTCTTGGAACGGGAAAGAAAACTTTGGTCTAATTCAATCCAAACTGACTCGCACTTATCTGTGCTAAAATTGATGTCAGAGCAACGTTTGTACGAGATGGCGTTTGATATGAACATTTCAACATGAGCATTTCCAATGCAGAGACACTTGCTCGAAGAAAGAAAATCAACGTCACTACAGGCAGAGCTCGCACAGCATTATTTGACAGCATCCGATGATACACACAAAGATGTGAACGACGACAATAAAAATCTGAACTCTCACCAACAATGATGTGATTACTAAGCTTCTCTGTAGTTTTCTGAAGCTGTTAGAAGATGCCTAAACATCATTGTGACTTTAATCGGTGATTATGTTCCCATTTTAAATGCTAGCAAAAAAAAACTTGACATGCTTGGCCTACAGGCTTAATGCGTTCCATCCAATGTTTGAATCTCATCCTATTCTTGATAAATAGTTCAGCTTCCCTTTAAAGCCGTATGGGAATGAAATTTCAAAGATAACCAAAGATAAAATGTTTCAAGTTTCGAGTGCAGGAATCCAGTACAGTATCATTTAATATGATTTTTAATACCAGCCAGTGAGCAGCTTCAATGTTCCCATCTGCGTCGAGATCAAATTCGAGAGACAATTAATTTTAGCAGAATGAAAATTGTGATTTCTATACCAACAACACTAACCAAAACTGATGGTAAAAACCAGCGAGTAGAATTAATTAATCATGCTGCACTTTAGCTTTCTGAACTAATTTTTATGGTTGCAGCACTTTGTTATGTTTTCCAAAGCAAGCAACTCTATACAACGAAAATGAATATTACGAATTATTGGCTGTATTGAACTCTTCTAAAATATTTTAGCAAACATAAGCAATTTCTACTTTTTATATCGAGCGTAGATGGCCATAAAATACATACATTGAACTCCCTCCCCAGTGCTTGGCACTGGGGAGGGAGCCAAGCAGAGCTGCTCGGATGACAGACAGAAGGCTTTGCCACTCTGAACACGTGACTGACGGTGGCGTCGCAAGTGTTCACCACCCCAGCGTTCTTATCTTGCACTAGGGTGCCTCGATGTAGTGTTCCACTCGCGAACAAAACCATGTAAGATACAGAGGCGTGGAGGGTTGGTAGCCAGGACACCAACACCTGTTTACGCCTCTCACGCTTGCCGACAGCACCCCGGAAGCAGTGGCACGGACACTGCAGCCATGCACAACCATCCTGCACTTATGTTGCCTGTCCCAAAGGTGGTGGAAACGGCGAAAGGTTCTGTTCTGATGTACCATACCCCACGCAACACGTGTGTAATGCAGGGAAGCCACTTTGCTGTAACTGCATGCTGGAGGGCTGTGTGGGGAAGCCAGCCTAACCAGTGCCTGTTATTCGCGCCCTCCGAAATCGCTGTGAGTGCCAACGAAAAGTGATAAAGCTTCAAAAAGGTCTCCCCATTTTTCAAGAAAACATAGCCTAAGTTGCCATCCCTTCACACAATAAATTTAACTGTTCTTGCACGTATTTTCGACGAAATTCTATAATACGAATTTCAGCTTTATCAAGTATTTTATGCTTTTTTGCCCGTCTACAATAATGAGGTTCGACTGTACCCAACCTGTGCAACTCAAGTTAAATTCTACACCAGCAATAATAATTGCTGTATGCATCATATTGCCGCGAATCTTTGCAGTGTTTGTTCATTCTTCAAATCTGCTGCCACGCCGCTTCGTTTGCGACGCAGGACACGACTAGATTTATATCGATTGATCGCAGCCAGGCAGAGCTGATTCTACGTTGCTCCAGAATGTTCTAGTAACTTTTCACGCTTTATCTAGAAAGTTCGCTATCAGCTTTAAATTGAGCACGGCCGACAGCGGCGGGCATTCTGTTCGACGACCGCCGACCACGTTTGTTGCTACGCCGCCGCCGAGTAATTCAGCCCATTGTGGGTGCAAATCGGCCCCAAATAGAGTTTTGTTTAGACACCATCTTCGCTGTCATTTTGCTCCTCGGATTGCAGTCACCACTTCGTGACTGTTTTCCTTCTGTGTACAGAATGATGTCCTTGTGAAGAAGAACTTCGCTGCGAGCAAAACAGCCTACCTCCTTGCTGTACTTGCTTGTCTCCGCGAAGAAGTTCTACACGCTTCACACGACGAGCCGACAGCTGGACATCTCGGGTTTACTCGCACCCTACGCCGCATTCAAGAGAACTATTACTGGCCTCGACTGTCTGCCGATGTCTCACATTATGTGAAAACCTGCAGAGATTGTCAGCGACGGGAGACCCCTCCCACTCGACCAGAAGGATTTCTGAACCCCATTGAACCCCCTTCAAGGCCCTTTCAGTAGATCGGCATGGACTTGCTTGGTCCTTTCCCAAAGCCAACGTCTGGAAATAAGTGGATCATCATAGCGACCATGTACCTGACCCGCTACGGAACAGCAGCAGAAGTCGCCAAAATTTTCGTGGAGTGCATTCTTCTGCGACACGGCGCCCCCGATGTGGTCATCACGGCCAGAGGAACAGCATTCACGGCGGAACTAACGCAAGCCATCCTGTGTTA
The DNA here is from genome assembly GCF_052857255.1 of Amblyomma americanum. Classification (NCBI taxonomy): domain Eukaryota; kingdom Metazoa; phylum Arthropoda; class Arachnida; order Ixodida; family Ixodidae; genus Amblyomma; species Amblyomma americanum. The sequence goes on from NC_135499.1 coordinate 67,270,905, forward strand.
CAGCCAAACCAGCCACCTGAGGGCAACTGCATACCATCCACAGACCAACGTACTGACCGAGCGCTTGAACAAAACCATCGCCGATATGCTCGCCATGCATGTCGATGCCGAACACAAGACTTGGGATGTCATCCTGCCTTACGTCGTCTTCACCTACAACACCGCAGTGCAGGAGATCATCCAGATGGCGCCTTTTAGGCTCGTCCATGGCAGGTAGGCAACGACCATGCTAGGCGCCATGCTGCCAAACGTTACAGAAGAAAAGAACGTCGACGTCGCCGCCTACCTTCAACGCACAGAAGAAGCTCGAAGGCTTGCCCGATTACGAATCAAAGGTCAGCAGCGGACCGACACCAGACGCTACAACCTACGAAGCCGCAACGCGGAATACAAGCCAGGAGACCAAGTCTGGGTGTAGACGCCCATTCGCCGCCGTGGATTGAGTGAAAAGCTCTTGCGCCGCTATTTCGGCCCGTACAAGGTTCTTCGTCGGCTAGGTGAAGTGGATTATGAAGTCATCCCTGACGCAATGACTGCATCCCAGCGATGCCGCGGACGACCAGAAGTTGTCCATGTCGTCCGCCTGAAGCCCTATTATGTGCGCTAAAGTACGCTGCATTTCCACAGTCCATTTTCGCAAGATCCGGTTTATCTGTTGCTAGTTGCATTATTTCTTTTAATCCATCGGGTCGATGCTTCTTTGAGAGGAGAGTAATGCCGCAATCTTTGCAGTGTTTGTTCATTCTTCAAATCTGCCGCCACGCCGCTTTATCGCTTTGTTTGAGACGCAAGACGCGACTAGATTTATCTCAATTGATCGCAGCCAGGCAGAACTGCATCCCGATCACAGTGTACTCCATTTGCTATTCACTTTCATTAGTTGGAACTTCGGCTAATTCGAACTGCATTGGCAGCCAGGTGAAGTTCAAATTACCGAGCTTTTACTGTACTGAGTCAACCATTTCCGATACTTCAGTTTACTTCCATTATACAATATTTGCAGCCAGAATTTTTTCAGAACAGTGGCTTCGAGTAGCTGCATAAATATTTTCTGTGTCAGATGATCCATGCTTTTCTGAAGCTAGTGACATTTTTACAGTGATGTCCAAATACAGCACTGTCTACAAGATCAAAGCTGCCATCAGAATGCAGCGATTGTGCTTCCATTATGCATGCAAATGAGCAAAAATGAAACAAATGACTGCAAGTCCACTAGTGAGATGCGTGTACAGCATGCGTGTGCAGAACAAGCCTCAGTGTCACCTTGGAGTTTATTTGGGGTGCTTCTAGGAAAGTCCCAGGTGCAGCATTCTTTAGTTCAGTGGCACCACTGCCTTTGGCCACCTGCTGGGATATGCGTTCGCTATGTGCATGTTTAGAGTTTTACTTTAAGAAAGCATCATTCTTGTTTTTATGACCCGAACTACCAATGGTCTTGATTTACTCTTCTGAGCATGTTGTGGGGTTCACCCAACCCTAGTGACTAGTCTGTGCCACACCATGCCACGAACCAAATCTATGCTAGTATGCAGCAATGCACTCCTCTCATCACCCGACATGCATCCTGTGAAACGAGGGCAGAGTTTGCTTGCCTCGGCAACAGCAACTGGAACGAGTGAGAGGAAGCTCAAGAGAGAAAGTGAGTGGAAGAGAGCACCTCCCACTGCACTCCTGAACAACTCCCCCTTGGCTCCCCACACCAAAGGAGGCAGCACATGAGCCGTGGCAGACGCCACCACTATCCTGTTAGAAATGCGACTGCGTGCCAGGCTTGCATGTCGCAATTTATAAGCCACCTCAATGGGAATGAAAGGCAAGCTATTAATTTGAGGTGCCACAATCAGGGACAGAAATAGCCAAGCTCCTCTAAGCCAAACTTGTCAAACCGAATCGAAGATTGCACCTTCTATGGCAGCAAACAACAGCCGGCCGGTTGCGGCAGCGATCCTCGCCCACGTCGAAGTTATTAAAAAAAATATAGCACTTTCGGACTTTACAGAGTCTAAAATATTGGTCACGAACATGTCCACGCCCTTATGGAGTTAATGACGATTCCAGTTCCACAAAAAGTCTGAAATCTCATTCAACTCCTAATTATATAAGTGCAAAAAATGATGGTTGGTTTGGTTTACGAAGTTTAATGTCCTAAAGCGACTCAGGCTATGAAAGACGCCGCAGTGGAGGGCTCCAGATAATTTCGACCTCCTGGGGTTCTTTAATGTGCACTGATATCGCACAGCCGTACGGTGTGATTCAGTGGGCAGATCACAAGCATGCTTGCTGCTTACATGGTAGAGCGCACTTAAATGATAGCGCTTTCCATGATACGCCAGTTGCAGTACCCATATTATTGGCACCAGAAAGCTCGCACAATGGCATTTGCCACCTCTTCTATCACATCACAAAGCAAACATCCATGTAACAGGGCTCCCAAGATACATTTTTATAGCAAAACTCTTACAAGATCTAGGTATGCTGGCAAATCACTCACGCAACGGAACAAACAGTGCTGTATGCCAATCCTCCTTAGACTAGTTTGCGGCGCTGCCACAGCATGGCACTAATTTTGTGAAAATCGCAAACATATGGCGAAAAATGATGTGCAATAGCATGCTATTTTTTGCTGCACCTACCACTAAATCTGTCTGAAAAGAAAATCGATGTGTAAAAGAGGAAAAAGTTTAGTTATTTTTAAAGCGTTAGGCACATCCAGTCTAGCCGATCCAGCCATATTTTCAAAAATTTCAATTTTGGTGGCACCTCTATTTGGCTTCATGCGATCGTGCATTGTTCCTGCTCAACATGATGTTGCCTGCGAGGTGAAGAAGTTACAATGCAAAATTCAAGTTGTGTGCCAATATGTGCACTGGAGAATGGGAACCGGGCAGCAGCAGGGAGACAGTTCAATGCGATCAAAGAAATATCTGGCACTGGCAAAACCAGCAGGAGCCCATCGGTCGATGAAGCCAACCAAAAATGCAGACCACAGGAAGAAGGGCCGAGAATTGTCTGAGCACGGCAGCTGCCACAAGCATGAACTTTCATCGCACTTCCTGATGAAGAAATCTTCAGAATGTTTCTGTACTGCTAACTGAATGAACAGGTGCATTTTCTAAACTAGTGCGACTTATGTGCGATTTTTTTTTTCAGAAAAACTGCCATTTGCAAAGGGGGGGGGGGGGGGGGTGAAAACTTATAGACAAGAATCTTTTTATCTTAAATCTTCTCAGTAGATACAATTCCTGGCCCACTCAGTTATTCTGATGAAAAAGCCATGCGCAACCTCCAATTAAGTTCAAAAGTTGGTAAAACACTCTACCTTTTCCGCTGGTCCAAAGTCAAACTGTCGCTTTCTTAACGCTTGCTGAAGTCCTTTGTCCAGGACATTGGACTCTCCTGGCGTTCCACTAACACCGTTGATAGAGTAGGGCGGAGCAGTGGCTCCACCTGGGTGTGCCTGGGCAAAGCGGCAGGCCACACCATAGCGGCAGCCACCATGTGCATCAACAAGAGGGCACTTCTCTCCCAGGTCAGATGGCTTGGTATCTAGGAATGCCTGCATCAACACATTCAGGGTTTTAGCACCTCCACAGCTTTTGCCATAAGCACAATTTATTTTTTTCCAATACATTCCAAATCCATAAGCTATTTATGTTGCCAGTGATACATAAATCGAAGTGATTATGCAGCTAGTAAAAAGTAATTATCATGGTCAAAGGCCTCCAGAGCATATAAGTGGCAACCAAAGCTTCATTAGGAGCTGGTGGCTCAAAGCCAAACTTGCGCAGGTTAGTTTTATTCATGTGTTCCAGTGTGTGGCTGTGAAGTTAGGTGACTGCACTCCATTTTATGTGTCCTGGATAGTTTTGTCCCCAATAGTAACTGACATCTACATCATCACCTTTCTTGTTTGTACAACCCCTACATTCCCCCTCCGACCACCAGGAATGCCAAGAAGTCCTAAAGAGCTAAGTATGTTGCCATGCTACACAACTTATCTTCTACCAATAAGCATATCCAAATTATATCACACATATTGCTTCTCTGATGCAAAGAACCTAACCTCACCAAATTCTGCAAATGTATAACACCTGGCTCTCGCTACAATCCTGCTCTTTTCATGTGTCCTGTCTGGTATAAACTACACTCCGTTTCCCACATCGGGTGTAACATTGTGAAAGGCATGGAAGCAGCCTGCATGGAAAGCAAAGCAAGGTGCGTTACTCTTCACTTGTTTTGCGGCCAAGTAGTTTAGGGCATAAGGAAGCAACAGGGTGTCGCCAGAAATAAGAGCACATTTAATATAGCTCATGACAATGGTATCATGTAATAAGCCTGCAGGGCAAGCAGTTATTTTTTTCACTCTCCACAAGGAACGCACTGCTTTTTGATTGTGGGGTGCAGGCAGCCCAAACAAGAGCACTAGCTTTGACGACATTGCATGTGATGTATGAAATGAAGTATACGGGTGTGCAAATAATCAAAACTTTGAATAGTGTATTAACAGTATTTACTATTCAATTTGCACTGCAATTTCACTATTTGAACCTCCCAAATATTCAGAAATCATGAATATCTTGCCCATATAAACTGGTGGCAAAACATCGCGAATAAAGTTCTGGTTTGGACTCCTTGGTTCATATTGAACGAAACAACATGAAAAAAAAAAAAATGAGGATGACGGAAAAGCATACTTCACCGCATGAGTGCCCTTCCGTCATCGCTTTTTTTTTTCTCAGGCTGTTTCTACAAGTTAACCCTTGCGGCATGCGGGGTCAAAAACGTCACACTTTTCAATTCGCCTCTGAATGCTCCACAACAAGCAATGAGTACTCTTTATTCCACTTACTGATGTGCTGCGACATTGTGAAGGAACAGAGAAGAGATCTGAGATTCTTGTACTTCTGAAATTAATCAGTATGTGTCACTAGAAAAAAACACATCTGTGAAAAAAGGCCTTGTAAAATTTTACTCCCAGTATTTTGGGCTAGCTTTTAGGAAGCTACCCTTTGCTACACATACACCTGGTAAGCCTCCCCTTTCACTGTTTCTGAGCATGGGGCCTCTAGGGCTTAGATTTCAAAAATCATCATGGTACATCTTGAATGGTATGGTGAAATTATCATTATTCTTGAATGCCGCACCAAGTCAGATGTCGCGATAATGACTGCCTTGCCACACATTTTCTTTTCGCGTGTTCCTTATATATCCTGTGATTACATGTGTACCACTGAGTCAACTAGGAGCCACTTGCTCACCCAAGCATCAGTCAGAACTGTGTGTGTGCCGTTCAGTCACTTGCGTTTGTTCTCGTGGTATCTGGATAACTAATTATTAAATTCTAGGGTTGGCCCAAGCCAGATCACTGAAGAAGAAGCCCTTGAGCTTTACTGCAACATATCTGAGCACACAGTGCTAACTGAGGAGACTCATGGAGATGGGGAAGATATCCAAGTACCGCCTACAAGTATATGCCATTCTCTAAGGGCACAACACAACACCTTCTACAAGCATGATGAAAAATGGAAGACATACCAAAAGAAATGATGAAACAAGAAGCAATGTACCACCTTAGAAAACACAGGTGTAATGAATGAAGTTGAAGATAAGACGGTCATTCCTCCTGAAGCATTAGGACACCCACCAACATTGTGGTATCACTAAAGTCATGCGAGCCATCCTGTCCAGAAGACATCCTGCCAAGAACTCAGCTGTGCTTCAAAAATATTTTCACTACTATGAGGCTCACGGAAAAGCAAAACAACAGTTCACACCTTACCTTAAGAAGCGAACTTTAAACCTTAAGAACCTTAAGGTTCAACCTTGACCTCAAGAATCGTCCTGAAGTAAAGCCCGACATTACTCTTCATAAAAGCGAGTATGTGTGGCGCTTAAATGAGGTTGTAACAGCCTTTCAGTGGCAGGAAAATAAAAATGCACGTGTTAAGTCTAAATTCCAAGACTCCAAGAAAAGCACAGAAATGTCCAGAAGCCTCACTAATAGGTCTGTGGTATGAGTGGTTTGCCCAAAGTGTGTATCCGAGCACAATAGATGGGTGGGTGCTGTGGACTGATTTTATCAGTGACGCAACAGCCACCAGTCTGATCATCATTCGAAGAGGTTATTTTATTTCGTGCTGGATGCGCTGCAATGGATGCCTTTCACCAGTAACAGTTTGCTAGGTACAAAGAGTGTATTTACGTGTTGTTTCAGCTACTTTTGGGAAGGCAACTCATCAACAGCGACACATTTAGGAAATGCAAAAATATTGGCGCGTTTGCTAACAAGGAAGAAAAACGGGATGGACAGAAAATGGCTGCCACCCAAAACTAAGTGTGCTTCATGGGCCATAAGCAGCACCCGCAGTGAGGCAAGTCAAAACAAAGAAAGATGCCACTGGTGTTCTACAAGGGAGATGGAAAGCATGCACAAATTATGAGTTCCGAACCTGCCGTGTTTCCCGGTCGATCGAGTGTTTTTTTTACAAGGAAATGTAAAGGCTGCAAACTTCCAAGTGTTGTCTAGTTTAAAGATGTCCAAGGCAGCCCTTGTTGAAAACAAATACTTTTTGTGTTCTTTGAAAACGGTGATGAGTTACTTTTACCCCACACTTCAAACGCGGCCACAATATCAGTGGGATAGATACGAGCCACATATTTTGGCTCTCCTAATCTAAACATGGTGCCATTCCTCAGGGCATTAGAAGCCTATCAATTAAAAATTCGCATTGGGAATGTAGTTGCCTTACCAAGGGTTATACATCGCGACATTTCCAAATGGCAGCATCTTGCACTTGCCACACAAGTTAATTTGCTTTTTCCTCATAGACTCGACTGCCAGCATGCGAGAAAAGCCCGCACGCGGTAATGATAGGCCTTGCATAACATCTATGCGCTGACGGCCATTGAGAATTGCAGCGGCACACAGCATCATGCGGCACATCACTCACTGCATCGTGCCAAGATACAGTCGACAACTGGCTGCAAATCCGACTGACAGCGAGTTCTAATTTTTGATCACTATAGTAAGGAACATGACGCGGGAAATGGCCCGGCTTGTGGAGGATAGCGGAAGGGGCGAAGTTGTGGCCTGTGTGCGCTGCTGCAATTGCTTCGCGGCGACCGCTTTGATCACTCTGAACTGTTGTCAATTGTAATCTTGAGACTGCATATCTTAGTCAGAGAAGAGAAGAAAAAAAAAGTACAGTACCAAAACGTCGAGCTCAGCCTGTGCATTGGTGAATCTAATGCTGCAGTTTCGTTTTCGCGCCTTCTGTTTGCAACAGCGTTTGGGGCTTGCAGTGTCCACCAAAACTGAAGTGTGAAGGCGAAACGGGCTATGTGTCATCGTGAACACTGCGTTAGGAGCGGCATTCCACAACCGATGCTTTGCCTTGAGCCGTCGCGAGGGAGTGTGGAAGGGATATGGCCTTGCTCGTGTTGCAGCTGAGGTTGCTCGGTTGCTCCTGTGTCTGTTTTGTGAGCCGTGTTGTTGCGTTTAGCCAGCAGTGCCTTGTGCGTTGCTTCACCGATAACCGACCGCTGACGTCCAAAAGGATTTGCCTGCCTTAGAATGCTTCATGGATGCCAGCATTCAGTAGCCTTTTGTTCATGTCGGCAAGTTAAATTGCCATATTAGACTTTCTTCACACAACAAAATTGTTGCCCAAAACATTGTGAACAAGGTATCAGCTTACAAAACAAAGTATTACTGTCTTACTGCATGATTCCCCCTACCTTACAGGTATGGTAAATTGTGTTGATGTTCGGTGAAAACAAAATTTGTTTGGATTACATCTCTTTATTTTCATAGCTGGGTATTGTGGAAGTACTTCTGTGTTTATAGTAAGATGCAACTTAAAGAAACAGCAGTTGGCAACACTGTGTTACTCTGCTAGCCTGAGGCAGTATTAAAGAAAAATCACAAATTCCCTAAAAAGTTATTGACAGTGACGTCAAAATGACGAAACGATGAGACTGCCGCTTGACGCAACGAGGAATCAGCCAATAACAGCAGGGTGGCGCCCGAGAGCATTTATTTGCACGGCGAGAGACCGTCTGCTAAATTTTAGTAAAAAGACTAATGAAATGTGCAGTGATAAAAAAAAAACGAATATTTTATTTTGCCAAAACAGCGTGTTTAAAGTTGGAAAATATTAGGCAAAGTATAGAGAGCATGAAGTTGTGCTATTAAATTTTCTGGTGGATAACTTCTGGTGCCGTGGGGGTGCACTGTTGATGATAAAACATCAACAAGCCGTTTTGCATGAAAGTAGCCGATTCCACTCCGTGTTTACTAAAAGACTACTTTTTTGTATTAGAGCGATTCTGTGCGATGGACCTGAATGTGGGTGGAGCTTCCGCAGGCTTAAGGTTGTAGTCGACTATAGCCTGAACCATCTGCACTGATATTCGAAATTAGAAACTCTTTGATAATATTAGATTCATAACCAATTTTTATTATTTCTATTCGCTTCGCAACCAAAACTTATATCACAAAAGGTGGTGCCACAGTGACCATCACTATCTCTGGCCTTCTCACTGACCATTCACTGCGCTGGTGCTCAGTGCAAACTAAAGATGCACTGCTTGTGTACGTGTCTGAAGGGTTTTTTCAACCAACTGCTGACCCTGCACAAATCTCAAGTGCATTTTAAAAGAATGATGCAGTGAAACAAAGGAAAATTTTCGTGGAAAATTTTATGCGGTAGCTGACTGTGGGGCACTTTGCGGCGCATACTGTTGCCTTCCAAGGGATGTCTTGCATGTACAGGCTTCCAGACAGCACATAAGTTGTTGTACTGGATAAAAGGCAACCAAAATAGCCTAAACACTACATGTTGACTTAATTCAGAACTGCCAGTAGCTGAAGAAAAATGCAGTGAAAGCTCGTTAATTTGAGCCCCGTTAATTCGGAAATCTGAATAATTAGCACTGCCGGCTTGGTCCGGGCCAACACCGATGTAAGGTTTGTTTCACATGCTGCGATTTCCGCCCCGACTCTGCGATTTAAGTTGGTCTCTGACAGGAGAGACAATCGGTTTAGCTGCAGACGGCTTGCGATGGGTTTCCGTTCAGTTGGGATTAATCACAGCATCGGCGTGCTGACTCTGTGACTGACCAATGTGGAGTATCGTCGTCCAATCAGCAAATATTATGCCATATGAAGCAGGACACAACTGGACGCCGCTGGGTTTTTTTCTCCAATGAGGCTTTTAATGCTATCCAGAAGCCTGACCTGTTTGTGGACATATTCAGGCCAATTCAGGCAGTCAAAAACACACGTAAATCAGACAGTTAAATGAAACATTTCACAACACTAACACGTGCCCAATGTATTCACACAATGCTTTTTTGGTGCCCATCACCCCGAAAGAGTGCCTTTCAGGGACTGACACTGGCGGAATGATCACATGACTGAAAATGGTAATGCCCGTGCTTTCGCGGTCAACGCTTGAAGGCAAAACGCTTCAGACAGGACGCACTCCTTGAAACAAACCTTCTCCTTCTCAGCCCTAGGTGTCCACTTCTGGGCTCAAGCACACCTGGATTATGTGATCTAAGATGAGACAGTCCGGAGAGTGCACACGCCCACTTGTATAGCATTCCCCACGACCAGCAACAGAATGCAGTCCAGAGTCATGATCTACTACCATGCCAACGATGCAGCTGAGCAGCTATTGCTGTGGTGACAATGAAAAGAAAACCTCAGAGACTTCCTGCTCCTCTCTCTAAGGCAAAGATGTGATTGCAACACGTGCGCCATTCTACCATGACGTTAAATTTTGCCCCAACTTCAAACAGGCACCAGCTATGACTTCCTTGGCATCCTGTCTCTGCAAGATGAAAGAATGATCAAATTTGCCCTCTGTCTGACATGGGATGCAAGGGTGCTGAGCATTAAGACCACAGTGATTCCTCACTGAAGGATCACTGAGAACAGCACAGGAAGTGGACATCAGTGAGGATATATGTGATGAAGAACTGACTAAAAAATTCACTACTTTTATTTCCACTAGCAATCACCGCAGCAAGCAGCACACGCAATGGCCAAATAATAATGAGCGTTTTTCAAATAATGTTGTATCAGCTTTTGTATATCTCGTTTATTAGTTTCTTGAACCAGCCAATATTGTGCTTGGGATGTTTACATTTATGCTTGAGTTATGCTTGAGTTGCGTGAACAGTTTGTGCTGTCATGGTTGTCACCAAGGCGTAGTAGAAGCAAACCGTGGTTCACGAAGGAAGTACGCAGAATTGCTCAGACAAGAACTCATCAGCCTCCAAGAAAGATGAACTAAGAGCAAGGACTAGTGAATTAGGCTGCTAAGAAACCATCAAAACATGCGTACTTAGACTCTTTAAATTCCCTTGTTTAAAGATTGGCCTAAAGAATTTTGGAATACCATCAAAATAAATCGTAAAGTTGATATTTCAATACCCTCTCTTGATCGTGATGGCATAGTTGTTCATGATAACGCAGCTAAAGCCAAATGCTTCAATTCCATTTCTGCATCGGTTTTTGGTAGACATGCTCATGCCAGGGCCGCATTTTTAATCTTCAGCAGAATGTGTGCTGAGAGTAAGGATGACACAGTCATTGATACTAGGGGAACTGAACTGTTATTAAAATGCCTTGGTAACTCAAAAGCTACCAGACCTGATGATTTTCCTGCTGTTTTACTGTCTCTATGTGCTTCCTCTATCTCTCAATAGCTATGGGTTATTTTTTCAAAATCATTAGAACAAAGCATTGTGCCTGATGACTGGAAACTAGCCAAAGTTGTACCTGCACACAAATCAGGACCTCACAGTATTGTTTCCTGTGACCAACCTAATTATTTGATAAATTGTGTTTGTAAAGTGTTTGAACCTGTCCTTTTTACTAGTGTTATGAAACATAAGGATACTTATGCATTGCTAAGTCCCAATCAACATGGATTTCACAGTGGCTTCTCTGCTATTACCCAACTTAGTGAATGAACGCAATTTAGCGAGCACATTATATATGGGATACTCTGTTGATGTCATTTTTTTTAGACTTACAGAAAGCATTCGTTGTTTTGCCACACCACTTACTGATTGAAAAGCGTTCATGACAAAGTATTAATAGCCTCATGATTTCCTGCCAAAGAATAGCTAAGTTCAAGACATCAGCGTGTAGTTATTAGCAACAGAAACTCTCATGAGGTCAAAGTCGCATCAAGAGTGCCGCAAGGGGCCCGTTCTGGGTCTATTGTTTTTCATTTATATAAAAAACAACAACATGGTTTGTGGTTTATGGGGGTTTGACATCCCAAAGCGACTCTGGCTATGAGGGACGCCGTAGTGAAGGACGCCGGAAATTGCGGCCACCTGGGGTTCTTTAACGTGCACTGACATCGTGCACATTACACGGGCCTCTAGAATTTCGCCTCCATCGAAATTCGGCTGCTGCGGCCAGGATCGAACCTGCATCTTTCGGGCCAGCAGCCGAGCGCCGTAAGCCTCAGCCAGCGCGGCAACAACAACATCAACAACATTAATGCTAACATCATCTTAATCCATAAGAAAGGAGACATCAAGGACTTGAAAAATTGCAGTCCGATCAGCTTACTGTCCGTTACCTACAAGGTATTTACTAAGGTAATTACTAATAGAGTCAGGACAACCTTAGACTTCAATCAACCAAATGATCCGGTTGGCTTTTGTAAAGGGTACTCGACAATAGACAATATCCACATAGTCAATCAGATAACGAAGAAATGAGCACAGTATAACCAAACCCTACATACAGCCTTTACAGGTTACGAGAAACCATTTGACTCAGTGGAAACCTCAGCAGTCAATGTGGAATCAGGTTGTAGAAGACTTATGTGAAAATACTGGAGATATCTATAACGATTGCACAGCCACCATAGTCCTCCACAGGAGGCATTTAGAGGCCTGAATTGGGAGCAGTTGGGGATAAGAAGAGTTAATGGAGAATACCTAAGTAATTTTGGATTCGCTGATGACATTGCCTTGCTAAGTCACTCAGGAGACGAACTGCAACACATGATCAGTGAGTTAAGACAGGCAACGCAGTACTGTGGGTCTAAAAATTAATATGCAGAAAACCAAAGTAATGTTCAACAGTCTAGCAAGGGAGAAGGCAAGAGTAGTAGGGGCAGTAGAAAGTTAGGTGGGAGGATGAGATTAAGAAGTTTGCGGGGATAGGGTGGTTGCAGGTGGCACAGGATAGGTTAATTGGAGAGATATGGGAGAGGCCTTTGTCCTGCAGTGGGCGTAGTCAGGCTGCTGCTGCTGATGATGATAGGTATTTAACTCTCCTTGGTTTTATGCCTCTTCGCAGATGATTGTGTGGTTTATCGTGCAGTTAATAATCAAGATGACTGTACTGCCTTACAACGTGACTTGAATAACATTGGTGACTGGTGTAGTGCTGGAGGTATGCATATCAATTTGCAAAAAACAGTTCACATGCCCTTCACAAGAAGGCCATCACCTTACGAAAATAAATACCCCATAAAAATCACCGAGCTACTTACCCTGTGTGAGTGTAAACATCTAGGTGCAATTTTTACCCCTTGTTTGACATGGCACATTCATATTGGATAGATCACAGCCAAAGCGCATCAGGCACTTGGCTTTGTGCATCATAATACTAAACATTTTCCAGCTAAAATTAAACAACTCTTGTACACAACATATATCATATCTGTACTTGACCACACCTGTACCGTGTAGGATAAATGGCTCAAAGTTGACATTCAACGAGTAGAGAAAAAACGTGCAAAATTTGGGGATACGGTATATATTTGGCAATTACACAAGATTGGTTAGTGTGCCAGGGGCTAAACAAAACCTTTGTCTGAATTCCTTGGAAAAGTGCAGGAAGGCACTAAGGTTGAAGTTTTTTCACAATATTTTTCATTCCTGAACAGGAATACAGAGCGATAACCATTTCCTTCCTTCCTATTATGTAACCTCAAAATGAAACCGTGTCAATAAGATTCGAAAAATTAGGCGCAAAACTGAGGTAAAAAAAAAAAGTCATTTTTCCCCAGAACAATTTCGAAACAAATCCGTTTACCCCGCGATATCACCGCCACTATGGGTAATGACAACTTTTACTCAATACGGCTGTAATGTATCTAGCAGTGCTACTTATCCATGTGAAACTGATCTCTAGTAATTAGGCTCTGTGACGTATGCCTTACAGCTGCTTCTTTGAGCCTTGCTTTTATTATTACTTTTTGCGGTTGGTTGTTACGTGTGTTTTAATGTTTCACAAAAAAAGGTGACCTCTTGTTTCCAGTCTTTGTTCATGCCGATACAAATCTTTACCTGAAATATTCTTTGTAATACATATACCCCCACCCCCCCTCATTGTGATGCCATGTAAAAATTGGAAATGTGGGTATTGTGATAAATAAATAAATAAATAAATAAATAAATAAATAAATAAATAAATAAATAAATAAATACCGTTGCAAAGCTTCATAGGGTTTGTTTGTTCAAGCTGAAAGCTGCTGGCACATGGCTTTATCACTTTGCGATGCAAGATGCGATCAGGTTTATCTCGAATGATCAAGCCACACACAACCTATACTATGAGATTGTTGCACCTGCTTTTGCTTCAGCGTAGTGGGTCAGGTAGTCAGTCACCATAATTATTCATTTGTTTCCAGATATCGATGTGGAGGAGGGGCCAAATAGGCCCACACCGATCTGCTGGAAGAGCCTCGGTGGTTGAACGGTTGTAGAAATCCTGCAGTAGGTCTCACTGTCAGAGTTTTGGGCCGCTGAATGTCACAATGGGCTTGGGCAGGGCATGTAATGCAAAGGCAAGATAACCGCTGGTCCTTAAGGGTAATGGAGTGGATTTCAAGAGAAGGCAAGCATAGTAGGGGGCGGCAGAAAGTTAGGTGGGTGGAGGAGATAAAGAAGATTGCGGGGATAGGGTGGCTGCAGCTGACACAGGATAAGGTTAATTGGAGAGATATGGGAGAGGCCTTTGTCCTGCAGTGGGCGCAGTCAAGCTGATGATGATGATGCCCAGCTGCTTGCAGGTATGGAAAACAGCATCGATGGTTTTGAGACTGTAGCATTTCAGAATGCCGCAGGTGTATCAGTGGCACGGTTCATAGAACTGTTACAATTTCATTTGAACTCGACCTATATTGAATGTAATAATGATGTGTATTTACAGAAATGCGGTGTGTGTACTGTGTCCCGCATAACACCAATTCTTAGCGATTTGATTTTAGCCCACTGTGACAGGATAGCCACACATCTACAAGAATTTAAGGTTTAAAAGGTTTTTAGATATGCTGAGGATTTTTAAATTTTTATTGACAACAGCCCAGTTACTGTTTAACGGGTTCATACACCTCTGTTAAGCATTAAACCAGTTCTTTAGTTCGCTTGAGTTCACGCACGAGGTTGACAACAGGTTGCAGTTTTGAGATTTGATGTCAATATTTTTGTAACCCAGGTAGGTTGCTAATACCACCACAGAGCTATCAAACTACCCCTGTCTCATTCACTGTCCAATATGAAGCTTGTCAGAAGGTCAATAGTGAACATGTGCTTCATCAACGCGATGAAAAAATCATGCTCCCTCTTAACACCGAGTCTGAGCGAGCAAGCTAGTCGCTTTTCTTTGAAACCATCACATCCTTAGGATGTGATGGTTTCCAAGAAAAGCGACTACCAGTGGCAGAAGGTCTACTGAAGGAATGTGGGAAGAGCCATTCTATACCCCGTTTCATACATAGAAGTCAATGCTGTGGAGGCTGCGGTAGTAGTGCACCTGCACAACCACATTACTCCACCATGTACCATTCGTTCTTCTCGAAGCCTCGGCACGTATTGGGATCAAAACTAAAAGCTATATAAACGAAGTGTAAGCATTGGGAGTCACGATTGAAGCTGTGAGGAGCTCAGTGTTCAGGCCCTATGGCTACAATTTTCACTGACTGCGAACTACTCTTTAGGCGCGGATGGAGTCGGGGCGATTCACCCTACCAGCTGGCTACAACACTGCCATGTGTCATTCTTACTTCTATAGTCTCTATGAGTTGCTGGAGAAAAATGTGGCAAGAGATGAAACGAAGTGCAGGAAGTTGTCAGGCATGGTCACAACGAAATATGTCTGCATTCACTTTGGTTGTATGGCGAACTACTTTTTGGACGTGGACCGAGCCTCTACAAACAGGTGCACTAGCTTTGGCCATTGACTGCTACGTATGAAACAGAGTATAAGCAGTCCACCAAAAGAAGAAAGATGGCAGTGATTCTGTACGTGCATGGTATTTCACACAGGCTCAAAAGAGTTGCCAATACAGTAAACGTGAGGTTGGTTTTCTCTGCCCCAGACGAGTTGTCGAAATTACGTAGTATTGCGTAGCTGCTCAAGAGGGTGCAAAAAGAAACATCAGAACAAGTTTGTGGAGTGCACATAAGGAGTGGTACATCGTAGTGTCACATAGTGGTAAAGGAAGTCTGGCGCGCAGGAAGACAGTGAAAAAGCTTCCACACAAAACTGTTGATTGAGCAGACCTCCGCCCACAAAGAATTGAATGACTCGGCGGCGACGAAAGCAACAAGCGTGCTCGGCGATTGTCACCCAGAATGCCTGCAGTTCTTGACCACGCTCAATTTCCTTGACCAGCTGGCAAGGAACCTTCGAGATCAGGAACCAACACAAACTACAACAATCTGGAAAAATGTGGAAGTTTCTGCGCGTGGACATGATCAATCGAGATAACTCTGGTCACATCTCTCGTCACAAACAAAAGATAGTCGCCTGCCGGCGGCTTAGAGCGCGAACAAACAAACAGTACAAAGATGCGCAGCAGTATTTCATTGCCTAGAGGCTAAATATAGATGCTTTACTGTGCAGAAGCATGGGAACCGCCATATTTGGTCACGTGACCATTCTGCCATCGCTGGCCTTCTCATTTCAAAGGGTGCCGGATGCTTTTCTGGTTCCTGCTG
Source organism: Amblyomma americanum (assembly GCF_052857255.1). Classification (NCBI taxonomy): domain Eukaryota; kingdom Metazoa; phylum Arthropoda; class Arachnida; order Ixodida; family Ixodidae; genus Amblyomma; species Amblyomma americanum. The sequence continues at coordinate 67,286,889 of NC_135499.1, forward strand.
TGGATAGCGAGCTGCCTGACGGCACAAAACTTGGTGTGAGTGTGAATAGTATGTGTTGGCGCTGGAATTTGTTTGGTTCAGACACCTCAATTATTTGACTGCTGTCGCCTGCCTGCATTGGCTCGAATGTGTTAACAAACTGCAGTTAGGCATTGGCACCTTTTTATTTTTTTAATCAACTCACCGTCTAACACTCTTTGTGAACTACACAATTAGTTGCCAAACTGCGTAGATTAAACGTGGAGCATTGCCTGAAAATATACTTCTCAGGGTTCGATATTTTTGCCAAACGGAGGAATATGTGCTCAGGGCTATTAAGAATGTTCACCACTCAGCACTGTGCATGAGATTTACAACCGAATGTGCACGCGTGTGTGATCACCGAACGATTGCCCAGGTATTACTTTACCCTCAATTAACATTCTATCTTCCAAAGGAAGACTAGACATTTTTCAAAGGTTGCTTCAGGAGCTCAACAACATTTGACTGTACTCTCTTGCTAAGTAAGACTGAAAATGTCTATGGGGTTCACCACCTACAGATGTGGCATGCCAGAATAAGCTGAAATATGTGAAGTCCTGTCATGATAAATTTGACCACTGTCCCGTGAATTAGCGTACTTCTGTAGACCTTTGCACTGGGCAAGGGAACTGTCGAAACGCCTCCTCTGAGGACTGTCGCAAACCAGCTCCGCTGTCGTCTGCAGCGTGCTCGCGCCAAGTGCGTACGACATTGCAGTGAGCACTATGCCGATGCCCAGCAGAAAGCACTTATTTCAAATGTTTAAAAGCTCGGAGATTATTCAGTGCACTGCATCAATGTTTGTCGAACTAAGTGGGCAAGGTTACAGGCATGCACACATTGACGTTCTTTCTTCACAAGATGAATTGTGAATGTGTACGCACTAATAACCACAACAAGATGGTTTTTAATAAACTGAAAATAATGGGCAGACCTTACTACAGCGCATATTATTGCTGTGAAGGTATTACCAGCTCATTCTGGCAGCTACTGCCAGCATGTAGGGTTTCTGATATGCTTATTTTTTTTTTTGCATACAATAACTTTTTGTTCTCTAAGAAAGCAGAGTGAACTCTCAAGACAGCTCTTCGAAAAACAGTGGCTGGGCTGCGAAGCGACCCCACATGTAATAAGCATGTCTATTTTTCTGCCACTAGACCACAGGGACATAAGCTCTACACATTAATTCAACAAAAACGCATGACATCCATACCGCAGCCGGGTTGTTTAAGTCTGCAGTGAAGCTCTGCCCACATTTAGGACAGCCGCACAGAATTCCTCCACAAAAAAAAAGTAGTCCGTTGTTAAAGCTTTTCTTGTTACCTAAACAAGAAGCTAATCACAAGAAAAAAATGATGAGGTCTAGGATTTTGATATCTGTCTTGTTTAATAAAGTCAAACATGAAAAAGCTGATTTCGTTTACTACTGCAATTGGCTAGTGGCATAATACAACACATCGCGGGCCATGGCCCAGTGTTAACTGCTGCTTTCTTAAGTTGCATCCTACTATAGTGGCGCCACCTGTCATAGACAGAGAGAACTACTTTCTGTAAAGGGTCTATATATAGGCAAGACTGGCAGATGCCTAATGAAAGACTTTGAAACACAAGTGTAATGTGGCACAGCCAAGAAACGGTCACCTGCAAAATGTGCAAGTCATTTCAGGAGCAAGAACCATTACATCCTTGAGATAACAGAAGCATGTATGATGCACAAGAAGGCAGCCGAGAGCGTCAATACACTTTTAGTTAACATCTCGTATGGGTAGTATGTATTGGTGCACAGCTGCAGTGACGCTGCCTGCTGTCATGCTTGGAGTGCACATAGCAGACGAACTCCTGCTCCGCAAGTATGTTTTCATTGCGTATTGCATTCAGATTGCAGCTTGGAATCTGTGTGCATCGAAGATTAGGCCAGTAGTCGCCTGTTGCGATAGCTGTATGCAGCTAAGTCATAAAAAAACACCCCTCCGGATGTGCAGCTGTGCTGGTTGGCGCTCCTACACCAGTTGAGAAATGGGCGCAATGACAAAAGCTGGTCGCGGGTTGTGTTCCTCATGATTCCAGGATTGATGCTTGGACAGGGTAAGTGACAGCAGTGTTTCAGTGAAAGTGGGCAGCCACATGTGGTTCAAGAACACTGATGGTCCGGGAAGAGATCGATGACCCAGTTACATGCTACGGCATCTGCAGTACACTGGGCGAATTTTGGAGAAAAGGGTTTATACATAGGCAAGACTGGCAGATGCCTAATGAAAGACTGAAACACAAGTGTAATGTGGCACAGCCAAGAAACGGTAGTTACATGCTACGGCATCTGCAGTACACTGGGTGAATCTTGGAGAAAAGGCGCCGATTCTGCCTTGTGTGCAAGTCCTCCATACACAATGCCTACACATGACCACACTTGGGAAACTTTGTTACCACACCGGAGCACTTGCTTTTTTTTTTTCACAAAGGCAGTCGCAGGTTGTCACAATGGCTGTTCATAATAAGGCACTGAACTAGGCTACAGGTGGTGGCCGGTTGCAGCTGTTGCGCTGTTTTCCACTGTGTTGACAACAGTTGACATGAGTAAATGGCACCTGATAATTGACAGTCCACACTTTGTCAGTCTTGTGTCTCTGTTTCGTGTCAGATTCTGCCAACGCAGTGCACAGTGCAGAAATTAGTGAGCTGTTTTGTTAGTGAGCTGTGCCAGCTCATGAGCTTGCAGTATCGCCCTGATGCAGGCGTAGATTTCACATCATCCACAATAAAATAAATGCTGTCTGGGTGGCCATGATTCCACCCAAAAAATTAAGCACATGCCCTAAGAACTCGTTTTAGCATCGAAGACAGGACGAAGTCACATAAAATCCTTCAACTTCTTTGGGGTGCCGTCCTGCACTAATTCGGGATGCACGTCATTAAAATTTGCAGGCCACTCAAGATTAAAATCTGAAGCACCGTATCAAGGTCACCCATGTAGATGAGCTCAGGAATTAAGGGTTGTGCTCTGGACAATGTATCTGGTTACGCTGTACTCAGCTGAGCACAGTGCAACCACATACGCCGTCCACAGTTATATATGCGCCGCAGCGATTGAGTGTTTGGGTCACTGATCTCATCCCCGTGAATGCACCTGGACCAAATGTAGCTCTCCAGTTCCAGAGAAGCGTTTGTCACTGACTGCTATGTGAGCTTCGATTCTGGAATCGTGAGGAACCTTGCAATTCACGACCGAATTTTGTTGTCGCACCAATTCTCGACCCGCTCGAGCAGTGCTTAACAGCGACCCCATTCGAACTAGCGTTCGTTTACGACGTAGTTTGATGCTGCTATCCCACCCAGCGACTACCCGCTGAATTTCCGATGGCCCCGGACTCCAATCAGCAATTTGAATGCGACTCTCGATGAACACATGCTTGTGGAGCAGGCACACACCCCAAGAATAGTGGCTGGCGGCATCGCACCGCAGCACCATGGCTGTAAGCCACTGCATACCACCTACAAGGAAATTGCATTCCTGGATGGAAATGGCTTGCACACCGGTTGAGTCCTTCCTCTTTGTTCAACTTGTGTCACTATACATATGCTTCCATGCCGCCAATAAAATTCAGTTGAAAGTTAGCACTGCCTCTCTCTCTCATGCCCCTGTCTTCTTGTGCACTTACGCTTTCATCATATTTCGCTCTCACCGTGCAGCAAAAAGTGGGCTGCAGTTTTAGTGCAGCCCACTTTTGCCACGGTGCCTACTTCTGTGGTGTCACCGCTGCGTATGCAGATAGTGAACCTAGACTGCTTTGTAGTTTCCTCACTTGCACGTCGTGGCTGTAGCGGCACTGCGGCCCATGCGGGCAATCGCCGGCCAGGTGGCGGAAGCACAGCTTGGCCGACTGCGGCTGCGGCTGATGGTGCGGCCGGCTGTGGTTCTGGCCGCGCAGCTTCTTGCGCGGGGGCGGCGTCCCGTTGCCGCCGTCTGCCGCCCGGTCCGAAGGCGCCACGAACGCAGCCTCCACCTGGCGTGCCGGGGTCTGCTTCACAAACCTGCGCCACCAGACGTGCTCTCACCGAGAGTTGCTGACAGCACTTCCGCAGCTCTGCGCCGTCACAATAAACAGCTCGGTACCGCGAAGTGACAGACGTCGTGAGACAACGCGTGATCTGACTAATAATCCAGCGCTCGTCCAATCTACACGGTGGGGCTGGCTTAGTGCAGCGTTTAAGAAAACAAAGACAGAGAACGACGTAGTACTCAGGTTTTATCCGGGCAATTCCGGGTTGAGGCTTCCTGTCGTCGGGAGATTTCTGAGGACAACAGTCTGCCTCTTTTGTAGATGCATCGACTTGCTTTCCCGGATCCGTGGCTGCCGTCCCAGCGACACAAGTTGCCATTGCCACTTCCATCAAAGCGAGCGAGCTTGGCAGATGGTTCGAAAGGCGAAATAGCGTGATAACGTTAGGTCATTTCAAAAGTTCTCGCTGAGGTAATACACTCACTCAAAACACAACGCCGCAAAGCGCGCAACCACGTTGGTGCACAGATGACTATGACAGGAACTTGACTTGTCTCGAAGTCAAAGCAGTCAAGGTCATTTTTAGAGCCAAGGCACAATTTAGTCCAAAGCCTATGTTTATTCTAACAGGTCCCCGTAACCGTCTGCATGTATAAAAATTATTAGAATATATAATTTGTTAATTTTAAATGGGGGAACCTCACTAAAAATTACTGACCTATAAGACCTTAAGCACGTTACATACTTTGTACATGCGGGTAAGTAACCATGGGCGGTAAAAAACTATGGTCTGTTTTGGCGTCGTGTGCGTTAGCAGACGCAGCCCAGCGGCGCAAAATTTGTAAGGAGGATATTAGCATCAACCCGCTCTCTGCCAGTTGGAAGGTTGTTTGTGTGCGCGGCGCCTGCCCGTGCGCCACTTTCCGCTTACTCGCCGAGGGCTTCTGCATTTTCCTCGACCGGACATGACCGTCCCGTGAGTACTGCTGCACTCGGGGCCAGGGATGCGCGAATGTGCGCACGTTGTCGCCGCGGAACGGCTGCACAAGACGGGATCGTTCACCTGATCTCGCCGGGGAGAGTGCGCGTCTCGAGTGACCGTAGCGTCTTGACGTTGGCTCTGTGCGCCGTGTTCGGTACGCTGATATGCATGCGCCAGCCAGTGGGTCACTTTCGACGCTGCCGATATCTGATTTCTTTACGTGTCATGACCGATTGGTGCGCGCTGTAGGCTTCACCGCGGTGTTCGCCTGTACGGATTGACCAGCGCTGTATCGATACCAAAGCCCCTGTTATTTTTTCGGAGGGGGGAAATCCCCGCATACTTTCCAACCTCATTCGACCACCTGCATCTCTGCCGTTCCCTACTATGCTTGCCCCGCTCCGTTGCCCTCATCGGTTGTGTTTCCTTCGCGTTACATGCCCACCTCATTTCTTCTGTTGATTTCAACTGGGATGTGTCTGCTTGACGCCTGTCATTTTCATTTCTCCTAGGCAGCCCTCGGTGCGATTTCAGCCCTTTTCGTTCGCCACTAAATTTATGTTACATAGGTGAGTTTAACGGCAAAATATACAATCGGAGTACTTCACATATTTTCCTACATCCCAAGAGATGCTGGAAAGCTGGTGATCACGACCTGAGCGTGCCTACCAAAACCACCGTATTCACGGTGAGGATCTGCGGTCGTAAGTAGACGTAACGTTCCCATATAATTTTCATCATATTAATTCTTAGCCCCGCCTTTATGCTTTGCCCGTGTCTTGGTTCTCAATCGTGCTCTCCAATTCGCTACCTCTGCACCTAGAAGGACATTGTCACTAGCAAATGGGAGATGTTTTCCATTAATAACTCTTGTCCTCAGCTGTTTCCAGTGCAACGCTTTGGATACCTCGACATCTTCTACGCGGTGATTGTTGCTGCGTAGACGGGAAAACAGCTTTTTAATTGGCTACCTATACGGATCTCGAACGCTAGCGCGAGATTGGACGAATGGGGCTGAACCTTTTGAATCGGGCGGTGGCTCAAGCCTCCTAGCCATGACTTGTGAAATTTTTACTCTTGTCTTGATTTTAGCCACCAATTGGATAACCTTCGATTGGTTACTTCTGCCCACTTAAAATGCAGGGTAAAGCCCTTTGCAGAAAAGTATCAAGTGTTCAGCCGTTTCCTCCTCTCTCCGCACGCACCGCACAACGTGTCTATCTCGTGGTACCTGACTCGATATGTCTTAGTCCGCAAAACTCCCGTCCTGGCCTCAAACAACAAAGAGCTTCCCCTACAATTATCATAGATATTTTCTTTGGCAATTCCCTGCTTAAAGATCCTGTATGTTCCCAGTGCCGATTTCGTCAGCATCCCTGTTTTCCACAGAGCTCTCTCTCTTTCTTTAACCCTTTTCTTTACCGATAATTGCTTATTTGTCCCCCTACTGCTGTCCCGATATTTGCGTGTCAATTTTCAAGTTTGCTTTCTCTATTTCGTGTCAACATTCCTTATGTACAGGTATCTGAAAACTTTCCTAGCCCACTGCGCTTTTCCCCCATTTTTCTCAATCGTTCCTCAAATGCTATCTTACTGCTAGCCTCTCTGCTCTCGAAAGACGTCCATCCCATATCACCCTGTACCCCGATTTGGTGTATTGCCATGTGCTCCCAAAGCTAGCCTCCATACGCCGCGTTGTTTGATTTCTAACCTTGCTTGAACACCTGGTCTCATGCACAGGACCGCATTGCCGAATGTCAGACTAGGAACCATCACCCCTTTCCGGATCCCTCTTACCACTTCATACCTATTGTAATTCCACAGTGCCCTATTTTTCATGAAAGCTGCATTCCTACTAGCTTTATTCATTACATATTTTTCATGCTCTGTCAGATACTTTGCACCGTTATTTATCCACACCCCAAGATACTTGTACCCTTGACTGCTCCAAACAGAGTGTCTGTTTGGAGCAGCGCCCCGTGCGGGACGGAGAAAATCAAGTGACAAGTGCGCTATCGAGTGGCGTGTACTGTTTTTCTACACCATAGCCGGTCCACCTAGGCGCTGCACAGCTTTGCGCTTTCGAATGGCGCGCGCGGTGGGCAGAATGTGTTGTGCCTCAATTCCCAGCGTTTTCCACATTCAAAAAAAAAAAAGTGAGGCTTATTATTAACGGCCGCATACAAATTTTGAATCACAACCAGACATCTAGCCAGTAGTTAGGTAAACAGTTATCTAGTTAGACAGCTTGTATGGTTCACCTGTTTTCTGACGTCCGCCATCATAGGTATCAGAGTGGCACAAAATCCGTCTCTATACATCAAAAAGCCTGTTTTTATAGTTTGCTGCTTGGCGGGCTTCGCTGAAAAATCGTATGTAACTACGCAGAAATCGGACGTTCTGTCATACTGTTTCTTACGGCGGCTGCCGTCATCAACTGAGCGCCATCGAAGGTCGTTAATGCACTCCCCGGAATTCGCGCGTGCCATTGTGTGCACCTCGTGCTTACTCTTTCGGCCGTGTCTTTAAAACGCCCAATTGGACTGCTTTTGAAACGTGGCTGGAAGAGCTGCACGCAATTAAGGGTCGCTGATCTGCGGCTCACTGAGCCGTGTGTGGTTGCCTCCCGCAGCCTGTTGTAAACGACGTTCTTCTCAGTTCTCACATCCCTTTTACTACCGCTGACGTTTCACGTAATGTCTCAGCTTGAGACCCTTGGGGGTAGTATGAACAAACGTAGGAATAGACTTTTGGGGAGTTTTCCTGTACGTCGCATACGGTGCGCATAACGGTAGCGTGCGTTCTGAAGTTGCAGAATGCACGAACTCAGGTAGCACTGAAACATTCCAACAATGTTAGTTTTTTGTTTCGGTCAAACGTTAATTTAGTTGTCATTACATTTTCTAACGTTTCTGTAATGTTACAGATAAGCCTTGGAATTATATTTTGCTAACATTACTTAAACATGAAGAAAAGCAACATAAATGCAACATTCTCAAAACCGGTAAAGCAACCCTGTATGAGCAGGCGAGCCCTCTAGTTGTTAGGCTTAATGCTTAATGCTTTGCAAGGGGTAACGAGGGCGGCACTTGAGTTCCACAGTGCAGCACAACGTGCAACTCGCACACTCACCTCCGAACGGAGTTGAACTTGTACAGCCATTACTGAGGGGTCTTCCATGAGTGATGGATAGCTAATCAGCAAAGTTTTCTAACAAAACAATGAGGCTATGCATGCAATCTATGGCAGGCGCAATTTAAGCGATTTAGTTTCAAAGTACCTCTAGTTGAAAAACATCTTTACTCAAGGAAAAACAGTTCTGGGACCCAGCTGTGCTTGAAATATATCCATAATATTGTTTTATTCAAAGATTATAATGAAGTTTAGTAGGCTATATTAAAGCCACGTTTAATTGGGAACATTATGTTATGTTTATGATACAACATGTAATGTTATTTAAGTTTTAACATCGTAATAACGTTTAAAGGTCAGCATTATAATGTTTTATTTGAATGCTAAACTGTTTTCGATATTACATAGCATTATTTGATAATTTCTAGCATTAATTTGAATGTTCCAATGCAGCCCATAAATCTATACTGAAGCTTATGCTGCAAAGATTTAATGTTCGGCCCCAGTGACTCTATTTGGTGCTACCTGTGCCACTGCTGCAGCGCTGCACGAGGCGAAGCTGCACGTAGTGCCTCCGAGTGGGAGCTGTGGCATATCCGTGGGTTCATCAGGCCTTTGTCTCTGCGTGCGCGTGTCTCAAAAACAATTGGCCTATCTTCAGCGCTGTCGAGGCTTCGCTGGAAGGACCGCGTATCGTCGCGTGGTCGGACGATGCGTGCTATCACTCCGTCGCCCGGAGGAGCAGTGGACTCTGTGCTCTGGCGCATTGCGAGCCAGTGTTAGCGCTCCACGGGGAGGTGGTCGCCTTCTCCAAGCCAGGACTGGGTGTGCGGGGGCGAACTTCTTCCGGCAAAACTTTGACGCCAAGTTGCTGCTGCTCGCAAAGCAGAGATTGGCGCAGCTGATGCGGTCACATCCCCTTCAGACACGCATTATGTTCCACTACCCAGAACAATCTGAAAATCGTGTTTGGAAACTTGGCGGGTTTCGTACCCGCTGCGGTGGCTCAGTGGTTAGCGCGCTCGGCTACTGATCCGGAGTTCCCGGGTTCGAACCCGACCGCGGCGGCTGCGTTTCGATGGAAGCAAAAACGCAAAAGGCGCCCGTGTGCTGTGCGATGTCAGTGCACGTTAAAGATCTCCAGGTGGTTGAAATTATTCCGGAGTCCTCCACTACGGCAATTTCTTCTCTCACTCCCTCCTTTATTCCTTCTTTTACGGCGCGGTTCAGGTGTCAGCCGATATGTGAGACAGATTCTGCGCTATTTCCTTTCCCCCCCCAAAAATATTCCAATATACTTGGAAGGTGACAGGAATGGCAAAAACTTCAGGAATTCATACGCGACGCATGCACGCTTACTCTCGCCCTCACTCACCCTCGCTCACACTCTCACCCTGTATATGCAATGCCTTATGACCTCGAGCGTACCAGGAGCTTAGAAGAACGCTGACGTCATCTTAATCCACAAGAAAGGAGACATACAAGGACTTGAAAAATTACAGACCGACCAGCTTACTGTCCTTTGCCTACAATCTCTTTACTAAGGTAATCGCTAATAGAGTCACGACAATATTAGACTTCTGTCAACCGATTGATCAAGCAGGTTTTCCTAAGCGACACTCAAAAATTGACCATATCCACACTATCAATCTGGTGATGCAGAAATGCGCAGAATATATATAACCAACCCCTGTAGGTTATACCAGGTGTTTCAGGGAAGACTCAAAAATTTTCGAAAATGCTCTTTTTGGGGTAAAAATATGGCTTTTGCGGCATAGAATTAACAGTGTTGGCGGGCACCGGAAAGCCGATGAATTGTCTTATGTAGTTAGCTCGTTAGCTAATTTCTGATAACTAGCTTTTTATCTATCACAGATAGGCAACCGGTTGCAATTAGAGGTTTGTAGCCGGCCGTTAGTAACAACCATATTAGTTTTTGATTCGTGAAGTTTCGAGACTGATTTATTTTCTTCCCTAGAAATGATTCCCAAAATAAATGTTGGTTGTATGTGTAGCGCCATCTTTTCGGGCTAACCTGAGCTATTTATGTTAATTGCTGTAGCAGCAACTAGGTGGCACTACATGTCGAAAAATACTTTGCCACTAGGCGTCTGCGACTTCTACTGTTAGTAAATATAAAGAGATGGACGTCCACCTCGAACAGCGTGTAAACATAAAATTCTGTGTGAAGCTTGGCAAGGCAGCCACACAGACGTATGAGCTCCTTCGTGGCGCTTACGGCAACGAGACATTATCGCGGGCGTGAGTTTTTGAGTGGCACATTTCGGGCAGAACGCCGGTGGAAGACGACACAAGGCAGGGACACCCTTCAACCTCGCTGAATGAAAACAACGTGGCTCGGATCAGGGAAATCGTACAGCAAGACCGCACCATTACAGTCCGCATGCTATCAAATGCGCTCGACATTAGTAAGACAACATGCCACCAAATTCTGCGTGAGAACTTGGGTAAACGAAAACAGAATTGCCAGACTTGTGCCGCACTCCCTCACACAGGACCAGAAGGACACGCGGGCATCAGTGAGCGCTGAATTGCTCTCCGAGGCAGAGAAGGATGCTGCATTCGTCGATAGCATGATTTCTGAAGACTAAACATGGTGTTTACAATACGATCCTCAAAGAGGCAGAGCGCCGAATGGCGGCCCACAAGCTCTCCGGCGTCCAGAAAGGTGCGGCGACAGAAGACCAAAACAATGATGATACTGTTAGTTTTTTTCGATTTCAGAGTTGTCATACACCACGAGTTCGTCCTACAAGGGCAGACGGTGAATCAGGAGTTTTATATTCGCGCGCTACAACACATGCGTGATGCACTGCGACGCTATCACCCTGACTTATGGGCATCTGGACAATGGAGCCTTCTCCACGATTACGCAAGGCCGCACACTGCTCTCAGCGTGACAGAATTTCTCACCAAGCACAGCATTACTGTACTTCCCCATCCGCCATACACGCCTGGCCTCTTCCCATGCGCTTTTCTCCTGTTTTCTCGTTTGAAGATAGCCCTAAAATGTCGCTGTATGGGGAGCGTGGAGGCCATTCGAGACGCCGCGACATGGGAGCCTGAAAGAAGCCTTTTCTGTTTCCAAGAGCTCAAGAAGCGTTGGAAGCTGTGTATAGACTGCAAGGGAGACTATTTCGAAGGGGTGTAGCACAAATGATTTCAATGTTGAACACAATTTTTTAATGGACTCAGTCTCGGAACTTCACGGACAAAGGTTGTACATGCGCTTTCCAAAGCATGCAGGCAAAACAACCCCTCCAATGCACGTAACTAGTCGACAAAGTCAACATTTGTCGAGCTACAGGTCCAAGAATAATCGTGTTTTCGAAATTCTAAAAACTAATATGGCTGTTACTAACGACCGACTGCAAATCCACAATTGCAACTAGGCGCCTGACTGTACTAGTTTAAAAGGTGATTATTAAAAATTAATTAACCAGCTTACTATATAAGACGTTCACCGGTGTTCTGATGTCCGCCAACACTGCTATACTGTTCTGCAAAAGCCGTATTTTTACCCTAAAAAGCCTATTTTTGAAAATTTTAACGCGACAGCATTAAGGAGCTCGTGTCGCAGAAAAGCCGATGTCGTCGGCGTCGGCCGTGAGCGAAAAATCCCTCTTCCTCCTCGCAATGTATGGCAATGCCCGAACATATTGACACAGGTGATAGAAGAGGAGGACGAAGGGAACTCAGGCGATAGAAGCAGAGGACGAAGAAAATCTTCTTCCTGCTCGTGCTCGCTCTACCGGCTGTGTAGCTCCTTGGTCCCCGAGTGTTTTTGGTGTACTATTCGTTACAAATCTGGTGGAGGTGCTGGGTACGCTTTCAGACCCGCGCAGCCCACCTGTGATCGCGGATCTCACCCCGGTCCACCAGCGCCGCGGCCGCCGCCTGCGAGGAGCGTCCCCAGAGTTCGGACCCCTTCCGGCAGCCACCAGGACGACAAAGCCTCGGACGTCGGAGGAGCCAGCTGCCATGTCAACTGAGAGTAGGCTCCCAGCTCACATCCTGTGCCAGCAGCCACGAACACCCCCGTCTTTTCATGGCGACGTGTTCGAGGACGCCGAGGACTGGCTCGAGACATTCGAGCGTGTCGCCCGTTACAACGGGTGGAGCGATGAGCGGAAGCTCCACAACGTGTATTTCGCTCTCGAAGAGTCGGCGCGGACATGGTTCGAAAACCATGAGGCTTCGTTTCCATCCTGGGAGGCCTTCTGCCGCAACCTGCTCGCCACTTTTCCAAACGCCGACCGCCGGGAGCGAGCTGAAGCTGCGCTACACTCGCGCAACCAGCGCCCGAACGAGAGTGTCCGCATGTTCTTTGAGGACATGACCCGCCTTTTCAAGCGCGCGGACCCCTCTATGTCGGAAGACAAGAAGCTTCGCCATTTAATGCGTGGTGTCAAGCAGGAGCTATTCGCGGGACTCGTGCGCAGCCCACCGCGCACTGTGGCCGAGTTTCTCAGCGAGGCGGCCACCATGGAGAAGACTCTACAGCAACGAGCCCGCCAATACAATCGTGACGTCAACGCCTTCGGGCCAGACACCTGTTCTATGCATCTCGGAAGCGCCCCGGGCGACTTACGCGAACTCATCCGTTCCGTCGTCCGGGAGGAACTCCAAGCCCTTCGGACGCCTTCTAACATGCCATCTTTCGCGTCGCTGACTGACGTCGTCCGCGACGAGGTGCGCCTCGCAGCCCAACGACAAGCATCTGAGGTACCCCTCCAGCTTGACGCAAGACCCACGTACGCGTCTGTACTCCGTCAAGCTCCGACGTCGGGCTACACCATCAATTCCGCGGCTCCATCAGTGCGGCCACCGGGTCCCCCTCGTGACCCCGCTCTGCCAGCCTACGAGCGGACGCGTAAGAGTCAAGTGTGGCGGGCCCCAGACCGTCGGCCCCTCTGTTATCATTGTGGCGAGGCGGGTCACCTCTATAGGGCGTGCCCGTACCGCCGCGTGGGCCTGCGGGGTTTCGCCCCGGACGACCCCTGCCCTCGTAATGGCGAAAGGCCACTTGAGATAGCCTCTCACCTATTGGAGCGGCAGAATCTCGTCACATCCGGTCGCCGCGGGTCTCGATCACCGTCCCCAATGCGCTACCGTTCTCCAAGTCCCCGCGGAGCGCAAAGCTATTCCGGACGCCGTTCGCCCAGCCCACGCCGGGAAAACTAATGCCGGCGGCCTCCGGAGGCAAGGCCGCTGCTGTAGGGAAATGTGAAGATCCTCCGCCACCATCACGCCGATACGCCATTTCGCTGGGGGCAGGTAGCGACAGCATCCGACACGCTACCTCCGATTTGTACGTAACAATTGATGGAGTCGACGTCTCCGCCTTACTCGACACCGGTGCCGATTACTCCGTAATGAGCCGTGCCCTCGCCCAAGAATTAAAGAAAGTTTTGACGCGATGGTCTGGGCCGAGCATTCGTACTGCTGGGAGTCACCTGATTACCCCTGCTGGCAAGTGTACTGCAAGGGTCGGCATCCGTGGTTTTCTGTACGTCTGTGAATTCGTGGTACTGTCCGAGTGTTCGAGGGACTTGATCCTGGGCCTCGACTTTCTGCAGACGAACGGCGCTGTCATTGATCTGAACGAAGCCCGGATCACGTTCTCGACGAAACAGGCCGTGGCGCATACCGACAGAGATCCGGGAATCAACGCTCTGCGTATAGTCGACGATGACGTGATGGTGCCACCACGGTCTAGCGTCCTGGTTCTCGTGAGACATGACTTGTTCCACGATTACGAGGGTATCGCGGATAGCCACCTCCCGCTGCTGCTCGCGTAGGGAATAGCCGTCGCTCGAGGCCTCGTCCAGTTGCATAACGGTTGTACTAGTGTCCTACTCACGAACTCCGCCAACGAGGTTCAGCACCTCGCCAGCGACACGGCTGTTGCCTTACTTCACGAAGTTACTGTGTTGCCTGATTTATGCGCCGTCGGGGCCAGCCCTCAAGACGAGGCCGCACCATGCCACGCCCTGCAGACCGTGAAAATTAACCCGGACTTGGCACCTGAGCAGAAGAATCTTCTGTCTGCTCTTCTAGCAGATTTTGCAGATTGCTTCGCCACCAGCTCCAGGGTCGGTCGTACACCTGTCGCCAAGCATCGCATCATCACAGACGAGGCCACGCCGCCTGTATGCCAGCGCCCATACCGTGTTTCTCCTAAGGAACGCGAAGCCATTAAAACGCAAGTCGATGAAATGCTTGCAGACGATGTTATTCAGCCGTCAACAAGCCCAAGGGCGTCGCCCGTGGTCCTCGTCAAAAAGAAAGACGGCACCTTGAGATTCTGTGTTGATTACCGGAAACTGAACAACGTGACCAAAAAGGACGTTTATCCGCTTCCCAGGATTGATGATGCCCTCGACCGATTACGTGACGCCAGGTTCTTCTCCTCATTAGATCTCAAAAGCGGATACTGGCAGATAGAGGTGGACCAGAGAGACCGAGAGAAGACGGCTTTCGTGACTCCAGACGGTTTATACGAGTTCAAGGTGCTCCCGTTTGGTCTTTGCTCGGCGCCGGCCATGTTCCAGCGTATGATGGAAACCGTTTTATCCGGTCTGAAGTGGCAGTCTTGCTTGGTGTACTTGGACGACGTCGTCATTTTCTCGCCTACCTTCGATCAACACTTGGACCGGCTGCGCATCGTGCTTCGAGCCCTGAAATGCGCGCAACTAACGATCAGGCCCGAGAAATGTCATTTTGGTTTCAAGGAACTTCGCTTCCTTGGCCATGTTGTCAGCGCACAAGGCGTTCTCCCGGACCCCGACAAGACTGCTGCCATCTCCAGTTTTCCGCGCCCAACCGACAAGAAGGCACTTCGACGTTTTCTGGGCCTCTGTTCTTACTACCGACGCTTTGTGCCCGATTTCTCCAGAATAGCTGACCCGTTGACAGCACTGACTAGAGACGACATACCCTTTCTGTGGGGAAGCGACCAAGAAGAAGCTTTTCAGGAGCTCCGCAACCGCCTACACAGCCCCCCGATACTCGCCCATTTCGATGAAGACGCCGCCACCGACATACACACCGATGCCAGCAATGTTGGCCTTGGGGCGGTACTTATCCAGTGGCCGGACGGCGTGGAACGCGTTATCGCTTACGCGAGCCGAACACTTTCGCGATCGGAGGCGAACTATTCGACGACAGAGAAAGAATGCCTTGCGGTGATCTGGGCCATCAGCAAGTTTCGTCCATACCTGTACGGACGACCCTTCCGTGTTGTCAGCGACCATCACTCGTTATGCTGGCTGGCAAGCCTTAAAGATCCGTCCGGCCGGTTGGCTAGGTGGAGCCTCCGTTTGCAAGAGTACGACGTGACTGTCGTTTACAAGTCGGGCCGGCAGCACCAAGATTCGGATTGCTTATCACGCGCGCCCGTGGACCACGCTCCGCAAGAAATCACCGAAGATCTTCCTTTCATTTGTGCTCTTATCCCATTCCATGTGGCTCAGCTTCAACGAACGGACCCGGAGCTAGCGCCGCTCATCGAGCACCTGGAAGGTCACAGTGGTCGGGTTCCGCGTGTTTTTCGTCGTGGCCTGCAATCCTTCACCATGCGAAATGGCGTTCTCTACAAGCGCAACTTTGGAAAGTCCACCGAAACATTTTTACTCGTGGTGCCCACCCAGTTACGACCTGACATCTTGAGCGCTTGTCACGACGAGCCGTCCGCCGGCCACTTGGGAGTCAGTCGCACGCTGTCAAGGATTCGGGAGAAGTACTATTGGCCCAAATTACTTCCATCAGTGCAGACCTACGTGCGAACCTGCCGCGACTGCCAACGCCGGAAGTCTCCACCCATGAAACCAGCCGGATTTCTTCAGCCAATAGCGCCACCGAAGATCCCTTTTCAGCAAGTTGGAATGGATCTCCTTGGCCCCTTCCCGAAGTCATCCACTGGAAAACGGTGGATCGCTGTTGCGACGGACTACTTGACACGTTATGCTGAGACCACGTCGCTTGCGAGCGGAACTGCTGCCGAAGTAGCCGAGTTTTTTGTCCACAGCATCGTCCTGCGTCATGGCGCCCCTGCGGTCATTATTACTGACCGTGGGGCAGCTTTCACAGCCCGCCTAACCCAGGCTGTGCTGAAGCTGACGCACACCAGCCATAGACGTGCGACGGCGTACCACCCGCAGACCAATGGCTTGGTGGAACGGCTCAACAGAACTCTGGCCGACATGCTTTCCATGTACGTGGATATAGAGCATAAAACCTGGGACCAAATTCTGCCATACGCTATATTCGCTTACAATACGGCACTGCAGGAGACAACGCGGCTCACTCCCTTCCAGCTTGTCTTCGGCCGTCGAGTTACTACTACGCTGGATGCCATGCTGCCTGTTGGCCCCCACTGCGAGAGTGACCCTGACCTCGACATCGCCACTTTTGTGCAGCGTGCGGAAGAAGCGCGGCAACTGGCAAGGCAGCGCATACACCGTCAACAGCAACTAGACGCTGGCCGCTACAACCAGGGACGGCGCTTCGTTGCCTACGAGCCAGGCGACTATGTGTGGATTTGGACGCCCGTTCGTCACCGCGGGCTGTCTGAAAAATTACTCCGTCGATACTTCGGCCCATACCGTGTCCTCCGCCGCATTAGCGACGTCACCTACGAAGTTCAACCCGCCACCCAAGCCAGCTCATCCCACAGACGCAAGCTTACCGACGTTGTGCACGTCGTTCGTATGAAGCCGTACCACGACCGACCACCCGATTGAACTTGAGGCTGACCGCTGTGCTCTGTTCTATGTTGTGATCCTCGTGCCTCACCCTAGCACGCTCGCTTTCTGCTCGTCACTCTAGCGCACGATGGCCGCATCGGGGCGATGCTGCAGGGGAGGGAGCAATGACACAGGTGATAGAAGAGGAGGACGAAGGGAACTCAGGCGATAGAAGCAGAGGACGAAGAAAATCTTCTTCCTGCTCTTTCTCGCTCTACCGGCTGTGTAGCTCCTTGGTCCCCGAGTGTTTTTGGTGTACTATTCGTTACAAAATAGCGTGCGACAGCAGCGCAATGAAACGAAGGGACGCCTGTCACATATTTCGGTGGGCAACCAGGACCGCGCCGCAAGGGAAGGAAAATGAAATAAAAATTGGTTTTAAGGAAAAGAATTGAGGCCTGTCTCACATATCCCTGTGGACACCCGAACCGCGCCGTAAGGAAAGGAAAAGATGAAAATTTAACTTAAAGAAGGGAAGTGACGCGTGTGACATCTCTCGTTCGGTCGCAGTGGGGCCGTGCGGGCACGCATTAATCATGCGGTGAGCGGCGAACAACGCAGCGCATATCCAAAGCGCGTTTACCACGAAGATTGCGGCTTGCTGCCTGTTCGTTCGGCGCGGAAGCTGTGCTGGCCTTCGTGGCATCGGGTTTGTCGAGAACGATGTGCCGACGAACTACGGCTGCAACTTGAGACCCGCGCGTTTCGGCAAGGCGCCTGGCAGCGCTTCAGCGTGCGGTTTGCCGCTCCGCGCGTCCGTTTCTCGGTACGTAGCAGAGCGATTTATCTAACGGGCAAGGCGTCGCGCCGAACGGGAGATTGCGTTCCGTGGACTCCCTGGCAGTGCTACAACACGCTGTCGCGTTCGACTCTTTAAGGCGAAGCTTAAGCATCGTCCAATTTTTTGAAAGTTCGCTGAAATACCCGGTATATACCCTGCACTGATTACGAGAAAGCATTAGACTAAGTGCGAACCTCAGCAGTCATGCAGGCATTGCGGAATCAGGGTGTAGAATAGCTGGTGAGGATCAGGTAACAGCATATCCGTTGAAGGACGGACGGGAGATTGTGCTAGAAAAACTAGCCACCCGGTATACACAATAACTTACCCCCACCATTCAAAAAGGTTGGAAAAATGGTAACATTATCTTAATTCATAAGAAAGGAGACGCCATGGACTTGAAAAATTACAGGCCGATCATCTTACTGTCCGTTGCCTTCAAGGTATTTACAAAGGTAATCGCTAATAGAGCAGGGAAACTAGACTTCAATCAACCAAATGATCAGGCAGGCTTTCATAACGGATATTCCGCAATAGATCATATTCGCAATCTCAATCAGGTGAAATAGAAATGCGCAGATAACCAACCCCTATATATAGCTTTATTGATTACGAGAAAGCATTTCACTCAGTGCAAGCATCGGCATTCATGCAGGCATTGAAGAATTAGGGTGTAGAAGAGCCTTATATTTCAGTACTGGAAGGTGCCTACAGCAACTGCACAGCTGCCATAGTCCTCCATAAAGTCACCAATCAAAAAATACAGGGGCACTTTGTTGACCTAAAGTGCGGTGAGGCGAAAGCAGCGCGGTGTTGCTGCTTATGTCGCTGATGTGTGGTGAAGAGAAATACTGCACAATTTTTCGCTTCACGACACTTTCGCTGACGTTGATTAGCGCGCGCACGCTTGGCTGCTGAAGACAGGAGAGCGTTTAAGCGGGATCATTCCACATCGGCGTTCAGGAGGCGTCTGTTGCTGGAGACACAGCAGAGCGTTTAAGCGGCATCCTTCCAGATAGGCATTCAGGAGGCATCTGTTGCTGGAGACACAGGAGAGTGTTTAGGGGGCATCCTTCCAGATCGGCGTTCAGGAGGCATCTGTTGGTGGAGGCACAGGAGAGCGCTTCGGCGGCATGTTTCCAGATCGGCATTCAGGAGGCGTCTGTTGCTGGAGACACAGGAGAGTGTTTAGGGGGCATCCTTTCAGATCGACGTTCAGGAGGCATCTGTTGGTGGAGGCACAGGAGAGCGCTTCGGCGGCATGTTTCCAGATCGGCATTCAGGAGGCGTCTGTTGCTGGAGACACAGGACAGTGTTTTGGGGGCATCCTTCCAGATCGGCGTTCAGGAGGCATCTGTTGGTGGAGGCACAGGAGAGCGCTTCGGCGGCATGTTTCCAGATCGGCATTCAGGAGGCGTCTGTTGCTGGAGACACAGGAGAGTGTTTAGGGGGCATCCTTCCAGATCGGCGTTCAGGAGGCATCTGTTGGTGGAGGCACAGGAGAGCGCTTCGGCGGCATGTTTCCAGATCGGCATTCAGGAGGCGTCTGTTGCTGGAGACACAGGAGAGTGTTTAGGGGGCATCCTTTCAGATCGACGTTCAGGAGGTGTCTGTAGCTAGAGACACGGGAGAGCGTTTAAGCGGCATCCTTTCAGATCGACGTTCAGGAGGTGTCTGTAGCTAGAGACACGGGAGAGCGTTTAAGCGGCATCCTTCCAGATCGGCGTTCAGGAGGCGTCTGTTGCTGGAGACACAGGAGAGCGTTTAGGCGGCATCCTTCCAGGTCGGTAAGCAGGAGGCGTCTGTTGCTGGACAAAGGAGAGCGTTTAGGCGGCATCCTTCCAGATCGGCGTTGAGGAGGCACAGGAGAGAGTTTAGGCGGCATCCTTCTAGATCGGCGTTCAGGAAGCGTCTGTAGCTGGAGACAGGAGAGCGTTTAGGCGGCATCCTTCCAGATAGGTTTTCAGGAGGCGTCTGTTGCTGGATGCACAGGAGAGTGTTTAGGCGGCATCCTTCCAGATCGGCGTTCAGGAGGCGTCTGTTGCTGGAGGCACAGGAGAGTGTTTAGGCGGCATCCTTCCAGATCGGTGGGCAGGAGGCGTCTGTTGCTGGATAAAGGAGAGCGTTTAGGCGGAATCATTCCAGATCGGCGTTCAGGAGGCACAAAAGAGCGTTTAGGCGGCATATTTCCAGATTGGCGTTCAGGAGGCATCTGTTGCTGGGACACAGGAGAGTGTTTAGGGGGCATCCTTTCAGATCGGCGTTCAGGAGGCATCTGTTGGTGGAGGCACAGGAGAGCGCTTCGGCGGCATGTTTCCAGATCGGCATTCAGGAGGCGTCTGTTGCTGGAGACACAGGAGAGTGTTTAGAGGGCATCCTTTCAGATCGACGTTCAGGAGGCATCTGTTGGTGGAGGCACAGGAGAGCGCTTCGGCGGCATGTTTCCAGATCGGCATTCAGGAGGCGTCTGTTGCTGGAGACACAGGACAGTGTTTTGGGGGCATCCTTCCAGATCGGCGTTCAGGAGGCATCTGTTGGTGGAGGCACAGGAGAGCGCTTCGGCGGCATGTTTCCAGATCGGCATTCAGGAGGCGTCTGTTGCTGGAGACACAGGAGAGTGTTTAGGGGGCATCCTTCCAGATCGGCGTTCAGGAGGCATCTGTTGGTGGAGGCACAGGAGAGCGCTTCGGCGGCATGTTTCCAGATCGGCATTCAGGAGGCGTCTGTTGCTGGAGACACAGGAGAGTGTTTAGGGGGCATCCTTTCAGATCGACGTTCAGGAGGTGTCTGTAGCTAGAGACACGGGAGAGCGTTTAAGCGGCATCCTTCCAGATCGGCGTTCAGGAGGCGTCTGTTGCTGGAGACACAGGAGAGCGTTTAGGCGGCATCCTTCCAGGTCGGTAAGCAGGAGGCGTCTGTTGCTGGACAAAGGAGAGCGTTTAGGCGGCATCCTTCCAGATCGGCGTTGAGGAGGCACAGGAGAGAGTTTAGGCGCCATCCTTCTAGATCGGCGTTCAGGAAGCGTCTGTAGCTGGAGACACAGGAGAGCTTTTAGGCGGCATCCTTCCAGATAGGTTTTCAGGAGGCGTCTGTTGCTGGATGCACAGGAGAGTGTTTAGGCGGCATCCTTCCAGATCGGCGGGCAGGAGGCGCGTGTTGCTGGAGGCACAGGAGAGCATTTAGGCGGCATCCTTCCAGATCGGCGTTCAGGAGGCGTCTGTTGCTGGAGGCACAGGAGAGTGTTTAGGCGGCATCCTTCCAGATCGGTGGGCAGGAGGCGTCTGTTGCTGGATAAAGGAGAGCGTTTAGGCGGAATCATTCCAGATCGGCGTTCAGGAGGCACAGGAGAGCGTTTAGGCGGCATCTTTCCAGATTGGCGTTCAGGAGGCATCTGTTGCTGGGACACAGGAGAGTGTTTAGGGGGCATCCTTTCAGATCGGCGTTCAGGAGGTGTCTGTAGCTGGAGACACAAGAGAGCATTTAAGCGGTATCCTTCCAGATCGGCGTTCAGGAGGCGCCTGTTGCTGGAGGCAGAGGAGAGCGTTTAGGCGGCATCCTTTCTGATCGGCGTTCAGGAGGCGTCTGTTGGTGGATACACAGGAGAGCGTTTTAGGCGGCATCTTTCCAGATCGGCGTTCAGGAGGCGTCTGCTGCCGGAGAGAGAGGATAGCGTTTAGGCGGCATCCTTCCAGATCGACGTACCGGAGGCGTCTGTTGCTGGAGACACTGGAGAGCGTTTAGGCGGCATCTTTCCAGATCGGCGTTCACGAGGCGTCTGTTGCTGGAGACACAGCAGAGCGCTTCGGCGGCATTTTTCCAGATCGGCATTCAGGAGGCGTCTGTTGCTGGAGACACAGGAGTGTGTTTAGGCGGCATCCTTCCAGATCGGCGGGCAGGAGGCGCCTGTTGCTGGAGACACAGGAGAGCGCTTAGGCGGCATCCATCCATATCGGCGTTCAGGAGGCATCTGTTGGTGGATACACACGAGAACGTTTAGGCGGCATCCTTTCAGATCGGCGTTCAGGACGCGTCTGTTGCTGGAGACACAAGAGAGCTTTTTGGTGGCATCCTTCCAGACCGATGGGCAGGAGGCGTCTGTTGCTGGACAAAGGAGTGCGTTTAGGCGGAATGCATCCAGATCGGCGTTAAGGAACAGGAGAGCGTTTAGGCGGCATCGTTCCAGATCGGCGTTCAGGAGGCATCTGTTGCTGGAGACACAGGAGAGTGTTTAAGGGGCATCCTTTCAGATCGGCGTTCAGGAGGTGTCTAGCTGGAGACACAGGAGAGCGTTGAGGCGGCATCCTTGCAGATCGGTGTTCAGGAGGCGTCTGTTCCTGGAGGCACAGGAGAGCGTTTAGACGGCATCTTTCCACATCGGCGTTCAGGAGGCGTCTGTTGCTGGAGGCACAGGAGAGCGTTTAGGCGGCATCCTTCCAGATCGGCGTTCAGGAGGCGTCTGTTGGTGGATACATATGAGAGCGTTTAGGCGGCATCCTTCCAGATCGGCGTTCAGGAGGCGTCTGTTGCTGGAGACACAGGAGAGCGTTTAGGCGGCATCATTCCAGATCGTTGGGCTGGAGGGGTCTGTTGCCGGACAAAGGATAGCGTTTAGGCGGAATCCTTCCATATCGGCGTTCAGGAGGCACAGGAGAGCGTTTAGGCGCCATCTTTCCAGATCGGCGTTCGGAGGCGTGTGTTGCTGGAGACACTGGAGAGTGTTTAGGGGGCATCCTTTCAGATCGGCGTTCAGGTGTCTGTAGCTGGAGATACAGGAGAGTGTTTAAGGGGCATCCTTCCAGATCGGCGTTCAGGAGGCGCCTGTTGCTGGAGGCAGAGGAGAGCGTTTAGGCGGCATCCTTCCAGAGCGGCGTCGAGGATGCACAGGGGAGCGTTTAGGCGGCATCCTTCCAGATCGGCGTTCAGGAGGCACAGGAGAGCTTTTAGGTGGCATCCTTCCAGATCGATGTTGAGGAGGCACAGGAGAGCGTTTAGGCGGCATCCTTCCAGATCGGCGTTGAGGAGGCACAGGAGAGCGTTTAGGCGGCATCCTTCCAGATCGGCGTTGAGGAGGCACAGGATCGCGTTTATGCGGCATCCTTCCAGATCGGCGTTCTGGAGGCACAGGAGAGCGTTTAGGCGGCATCCTTCCAGATCTTCGCTGAGGAGGCACAAGAGAGCGTTTAGGCGGCATCCTTCCAGATCAGCGTTCAGGGGGCGTCTGTTGCTGGAGGCACAGGAGAGCGTTTAGGCGGGAATCTTCCAGATCGGCTTTCAGGGGGCGTCTGTTGCTGGAGGCACAGGAGATCGTTTAGGCGGCATCCTTCCAGATCGGCGTTGAGGAGGCACAGGAGAGCGTTTAGGCGGCATCCTTCCTGATCGGTGCTTAGGAGGCACAGGAGAGCGTTTAGGCAGCATCGTTCCAGATCGGCGTTGAGGAGGCACAGGAGAGCGCCTAGGCGGCATCCTTCCAGATCGGCGTTGAGGCGGCACAGGAGAGCGTTTAGGCGGCATCCTTCCAGATCGGCGTTGAGGAGGCACAGGAGCGCGTTTATGCGGCATCCTTCCAGATCGGCGTTGTTGAGGCACAGGAGAGCGTTTAGGCGGCATCCTTCCAGATCGGCGTTGAGGAGGCACAGGAGCGCGTTTATGCGGCATCCTTCCAGATCGGCGTTGAGGAGGCACAGGAGCGCGTTTATGCGGCATCCTTCCAGATCGGCGTTGCGGAGGCACAGGAGAGCGTTTAGGCGGCATCCTTCCAGATCGGCGTTGAGGAGGCACAAGAGTGCGTTTAGGCGGCATCCTTCCAGATCAGCGTTCTGGGGGCGTCTGTTGCTGGAGGCACAGGAGAGCGTTTAGGCGGGATTCTTCCAGATCGGCTTTCAGGAGGCGTCTGTTGCTGGAGGCACAGGAGATCATTTAGGCGGCATCCTTCCAGATCGGCGTTGAGGAGGCACAGGAGAGCGTTTAGGCAGCATCGTTCCAGATCGGTGTGGAGGAGGCACAGGAGAGCGCCTAGGCGGCATCCTTCCAGATCGGCGTTGAGGAGGCACAGGAGAGCGTTTAGGCAGCATCGTTCCAGATCGGTGTGGAGGAGGCACAGGAGAGCGCCTAGGCGGCATCCTTCCAGATCGGCGTTGAGGAGGCACAGGAGAGCGTTTAGGCAGCATCGTTCCAGATCGGTGTGGAGGAGGCACAGGAGAGCGCCTAGGCGGCATCCTTCCAGATCGGCGTTGAGGAGGCACAGGAGAGCGTTTAGGCAGCATCGTTCCAGATCGGTGTGGAGGAGGCACAGGAGAGCGCCTAGGCGGCATCCTTCCAGATCGGCGTTGAGGCGGCACAGGAGAGCGTTTAGGCGGCATCATTCCAGGTCGGCGTTGAGGGGCACAGAAGAGCGTTTAGGCGGCATCCTTCCAGATTGGCGCTGAGGAGGCACAGAAGAGGATTTAGGCGGCATCCTTCCAGATCGGCGTTCAGGAGGCGTGTGTTGCTGGAGGCACAGGAGAGCGTTTAGGCGGGATCCTTCTAGATCGGCGCTGAGGAGGCACATGAGAGCGCTTAGGCGGCATCCTTCTAGATCGGCCTTGAGGAGGCACAGGAGAGTGTTTATTCGGCATCCTTCCATACCGGCGTTCAGGAGGCGTCTGTTGCTGAAGACACAGGAGAGCGTTTAGGCGGCATCATTCTATATCGGCGTTCAGGAGGCGTCTGGCAAAATTGCTTAGGGAGGGCTTCTCTCGAACGATGGTGGCGCCAATCAGTGACGTCACATGCATGCGCGGTAGTCTGAAGCGCAGGTGCATTGTCTCCTTTCGCATTGCGCATGGGCAGGGCGTTGTCGTATACTGGGTTCCCAGTTACGATATGATAGCGGTCAGATTATCGTTCATTGTATGAACATTAAGATCGTCTTCCTCAACGAAAGATGAATATCTGTTCTGCAGCGATATCCTGAATTCCTTTATTTTTCCTCTTGCCGTTAACTTGTTAATGGAGACGCCAAGGACGTGAAAAATTACACACCGATCAGCGTAATGTCCGTTGCCTACAAGGCATTTACTAAGGTAATCATTAATAGAGTCAGGGCAACCGTGGACTTAATGAAACAAATGATCAGGCAGGCTTTCGTAAAGGATATTCAACAATAGATAATATTCACACTCTCAATCAGGATATAGAGAAATGCGCACAGGATAACCAGCCCCTTCATTGATTACGAGAAAGCATTCGACTGAGTAGAAACCAGAGCAGTCATACAGGCATTGCGGAATCAGGGTGTAGAAGAGTGTAAGGGATCTCTGGATGCCCGCGGATCTGTGGCAGCCATGCGTCTTTTTTTTATGGCTGGGCGCCGCGAAGCGGTGGTTGTCATCGGACAGCTTGCCTGGCTTTTTATAGGGAATCCGCCGGAACCTACGCTAAATAGGCTCTCGACGGACGCACTGGACGGTACTCCGGCATTCACATTTAGGACGAGCTGGTTACCTAGTAGAAAGTTTTCTTTGAGCCCACTCAGCGCAAAAGTTATGCGGCCCCGAAAGGTACCGCGACTGTTCCTCGTCTTCAGTTGGCGATGACGTCGAGAAGGCGTTCCCGAAGAAGTCATCCTCCGTTGTGCTGGAGCTGAGGCGGGACGCTGTACCCCGAGTGTGGATGCCCGCAAGCTGAGTAGCTAGTAACGCCACACCTCACGTTACTGAAAAATGTTAACCCAAGTACGTTACCCGTTAAAATTCCGAAATGTTAACAAGTATGTTACTAAGCTTCCGACAAAAGGAACGTGTTACCTGTAACGCCGTTACTTGTAACGCGTTACCACCATTAATGATGAGGGGCTACTGCATTTTGCCGTTCAGCATATATGTTAAGGGTTCAATACTTGGCTCCGTGAAAGCGCCTAGCAGAGGCGGTTACGAGCTTGTTTTGTGAACGGAGCCTGTGGTATTATAATATTTGTCACACAGGTAAGTTTAGCTAGTGCTGCTTTCAACAAGTGACAGTACTAGCACACGACAATTCCTCTTGTCGAAACGCTGGCAAGCGCCCTTGTTTCGCTTTGTGTTGTTGACTGGCTTGATGTATGCTTTATAGGGGTTTAACGTCCCAAAGCGACTCGGGCAATGAGGGACGCCGTAGTGAAGGGCTCCATGTTGTTATTGTCATTCGCGCAGGCGTCACCTGATGCGCTTCAGAGACATTCGCTGCAGAATCAACTGGGCGCGATGCGAGTTCGACGAATTTACTGACGCGTCAGCGTGCGCCGGTAGCTTTGCTATGCGGTGTAGATTTCTGTACGGCTCAGCCAAACTTCAGGAAAACAGTTGAGAGAAGCGCCGGCGTCAGGCAGGTGGGCACGCGCGCTCGGTCTGTGCCTCGCGCTACGCTGTCAGGGTGGCACCTGAGCGCTTTTTCCCGGATTAATAATGTTTATTCTGCCATCGTACATGCGAGCTGGGAGGGCAGCGGGAAAAAATCTACTCGCAGGCAGCTTGACCAGTTCACAGCCTCCGGTTTCTTTATTTTGCCGGAAGCAGCAGGTAAAAAATGTACGCAAAACTGGCACAATAGGTAAAATGTGACATAAATGGGGTAAATATTGTGTTTACAGCAAAAATAAATTCCAAGGACAATACAAACCACAGAACAGCATGAATTATCACAAAGAAAGAGCATATTCAAAATTAAGCGTTATATACATAAGGCGGAGATTCCGGCAGGAAGAAGCAAATAAATGAAAGCCACCTAATTTGTAGGCGTTCAAAAAGGAGGGTAACGTGTAGGATAAACGCTGATCCAGTGACCAAGGAGGCGGGCGAACCAGACTTCGTTCCGGTGCGTGTGGGGACTACACGTGCACACCTGCACGAGCCTGGAAGATGCTAGCACTGCATCTAGCCAGTCGTGGACGAACAGGCGCTGCGGCTTTGGCTTGCGAGTACGATAGCGGGGAGGCAAGGTGCGTGTGCAGTATTGCCGGAAAAGCTCCGCTGTGAATGTCAGTTTCCTTCCCCGTGTAGCAACATGCCGCAAAACGAGGCAAAGGCATGCGTCTGACGCTGCTTTAATTAATAACCACAGTGGACGAATTATCTAGAAGGCCTGGTGATATATATCACTGTCACGGAAGTGATCCGAGCTGCGACTGGGGGGAGGGGCGGGAAGGGGAGGGAGTCATTGATCTGGTCCTTGAAGCCTCCATTGAAGATCAGCTTAGTTAAGAAAGTGCAGTGAGCCGCCTGTGGGCGCAATCGCTTGCGTACATACCTTCACTGCTCTCATCGCAAGCGCATCGTGGACGGGAGGCTACTTCAGCCAGTGACCACCGCGATGGCCTTCGAGCCGTACAAATATGATGCAGTGCCCAGTGCGGTGGTTTTGTAGCGATAGCTACATTACGGTAGCATTTCGAGCCTTAGCGTGGCGGCGCTGCCACCCTGTTGCTGCGCAGCGACGCCGTGGCTGCGCCGCCAGGCTGTCACGTGGTTGGTCACGTGGTGCGGAGAAGCTGCCGGCGGCGTGGCGCCGTGGCTGGTCACGTGGTTGGTCACGTGACCAAGTTCCACTCGGCCAGCTGTAGCTATCGCGTCACTCCAGGTTTAACCAGAGCTAAACCCACCGCCAGTTTTTTTTTTGGACCGGAGCTGCAGGCAGCTGGGCCTTGTGTGTGATTTTAGAAACTCGAGGACAGGGAGCCAGTTTTCTCAAACCATCTCGGTTTATTTCAGGAGCAGAAGTGATTTGCGGTGCGATGGGTCGTAGCCCACATAGAGAGAGAGAGAGAGAAGAGTGGGGATGAACACGAGTTCACGTGTAAAACAGCAACAAAACATCAGCGCCCGCAAAGGGCCTGTCGTATACTGTTCGCATCTCGGCCATTGGCGGTGAACTTATAGCACCATAACACCAACACTGGAGTTCCCAGAAAGCATGGTGATCCTCGGGTTTCAAGAACGGCGCGGATGTGTCTAAAATCGATAAAACGCAGTTCTGGCGGAATCGGCGGTGGTCCTGCCCTCCCGCACTCCAGTGGCAGCCGCGTTGGGCGCCTCGTTGGAAACCGGGGCGCCCCGATCAGAGCAATGCCCTGTGCAGAAACCGGCTGCCGGCGACGGTACAGCTGCCACTCGTCGGCTGGCTCACGAGACGCCCTGCGCACGGGCGCCGTTCCCTTTCAAGCCCGCAGCGCCCAGCCGAGACGAGTCATCACATTTTGGAAAAATAATAAAACTGCCACTGGGCGATGATGAATCGGAGCGCGAATTTCGAGAATGGTCGATTTTGAAAATTCATTATTGATCGCCGTCTCCGTTCCATGGACTCAGACTTGCATGAATGCTCAAAGGCATTCGTTCTGCGCGCTGAACGAAGTTGCCGGCAGTCTTCGTAGCCTTTTCCTAGTGCCTTTAAGTTAGGGTGAAAGTTAGAAAATAGTTTTCAAATATTGCCTCTTAGAGTGGTTCTGATAGAATTTATAGCTTTGAAATTTCGGTGTGGCTATGAATGTTCAATACTCTCGTAAGGGAACAGCAGTTCACAACTTGTAGCGAGGCGCTGGAAGTGGTGACAATACGTCTACTTAGTGCAGGTAGGGACCGCAGATCCGGATCATAAGAGGGAAATAACTAGAAGAACAAGAATGGGGTGGAACGTATTTCGCCGGTTCTCCCAGATAATGAATGGCAGTTTACCAATTTCCCTCAAGAGAGAAGTGTACAACAGATGCCCCTTACAGGTACTCACCTACGGTGCAGAAACGTGGAGGCTAACGAAAAGGGTTCAGCTTAAGTTAAGGACAACGCAGCGAGCCATGGAAAGAAAAATTATAGGTGTAGCGTTAAGAGAGCGGAAGCGGGCAGAGTGGGTGAGGAAACAAACGCGGGTTAATCACATCCTAGTCGAAATCAAGAGGAAGAAATGGGCTTGGGCAGGGCATGTAATGCGAAGGCAAGGTAACCGCCGGTCCTTAAGGGTAACGGAGTGGATTCCAAGAGAAAGTAAGCGTAGCAGGGGGCGGCTGAAGGTTAGGTGGGCGGATGAGAAGTTTGCGGGGATAAGCTGGTAACAGATGGCGCTGGGCAGGCTTTATTGGACAGGTATGGGAGAGGTCTTTGTCCTGGTGTGGAGGCAGCCAGGCTGAGGATGTTGATTATGATGAAAATTTGTACCAATCTTCTAAATAGATGCAGCTTGCATTATAGCTGAAAACTGTGTTGAATTTTTTTCCAGTGTTATTTTTGTTATTTTTTTCTTCCCAGTAATGTAACTATTTCTTAAAATATGCTCGATGCAGAGTCCTGAAATTGTATGACAGGTAGAGCCGATTATTAATCTATACATCTGAAACTAAAATTATGTGATTTGTGCAAAAAGTGTATTATGTTTTTTTTCTTACGGTGCAATAAGCTGCGACCCATGAATGCTCTTTTAGTCGCGGAAATACACATTGACTTAGGCTTTTGATTCGGCGCTTGACCAACTTCACGACGCGTTGAACCGTCGGTTGGCGCCATTATAATAAAGTTATTCCTATCCCATAGTATCAATTTATGTAAAGAAACATTGAAATCGGTAAATTTTTTTGCTTGTACCTTATTGTTCGAGAGAAAAAGGTAAGTAAACGTTTCAAACTGCTGCTTTTGATAAAATTCCAAACAAAGCCCTTGAAGATCCAGTTTCCAAAACGTATTGTTTTCTCTCCCGTGACGAAAAAGGATCGAAAAAGCACTTTTGGTGTCCCGAATATTTTTTGAGAACTGAAGAAATGATCTATCAAAGGTCGAACATATAAATATGGATTTTTTTTCTTTCACAAAGCAAAGTGGGTGAGATGCCTCTGAAAGCTCCTGCTTATCGGCTCGACGTGATGATGGAAAAGGATAAAGAAAGCATTTTCGAAGTCTTCAATACCGAGATGTAATATATTTTTTTGAAAGCGTAAGAAATGCTCAATCAGAAGGCGGCAAAATTTAAAAATCGGGTATAAATGCCGGAAAGTTGTATTTTAATACTCCTTATTTGCAGCTGACGCCCAGTGAGAAACAGGTTATCTGCTGGCGTCATTGAATGCTGCACTGAGGACAGTTCCGCGCATTCGAATCAGGTCTGTGACGCGGCGCGCAGTTGTCCCCTTTTGTGCGTGTGTTTTATTTCCTTTTATTACTTTTATGGCAGCGTCTCTTTTTTTTTCTGGCCTTGGCACCTAGTGTAATGTTCTGCTATTGCCCTCGGCTGTAATGCTTTCGGGCGGTGCAGGTTTCTGTGATCAGTAATCAGATGCCTGCGGCAGATTTCCCTCGCTTGGGAGGAGAGCAGCCACGAAGGAGCAGCAATCTGGTCGGAGTGGACGCAGACCGGTGGTGCCATGCAGAAAGTATAGAGCAGGGAAAGGCGGCCACTCGAGGAAAACGAGGCGCACCCCGCTGTCACTTGAGCACGCGTCCAACTGCTCGCCAGTGTAACTGAGGCAAACGAATAGGCTGCATCGACACCTGTGCATGCGACTGCCCTGCAGGCAGGGAAGCAGTCGAAAAGCGTCTTCCTTCTTTTACCAGCCCCTTTCGAGGCTCGCTCATTTCAGTACTATAGCAGGTATGGTAACGCGCGCTGCTCGGCAAAATGCTGTGGTCCGCGATGACGTCACTCGCTCCTTATATCGGTGAACCTCACGCCGGCGCCACTCGGAGGCTCGAGCAGAACAAGTGCTTCGCGTGGACGTCGAAATTATGACTCCGTGTTTTAAGTGGGCATCATTTGTGTTCGCATGATGTTGAGTGAAAAAAGTTGGGCGAGTTGGCACGTATTCATTATTCGCAACAGCGCAGGAAACACGGACAAAAGGGGAGACAACACAAGCGCTGACTTCCACTGAAATTTATTACGGGAAGGGAAGAATATATGCATCTTCTAATCTCGCAAAAAAAAAAAGCAGAAATGGAATCGGCATGCATGTCATGCATGAACTAATGCGCACGTGTCCAACAACAAAAACAAAAACACTCTGGCCAGAGGAAGATAACACTTGGATACGTCCTTAATCTCGCTATCAATCAAGATAGGCGCCCTTGAGGAAATCTAGTTCATTCTGTGACGCCACTACTGAAGGCCGACTGACGCAAGTGTCTCCAGAATTATGCATGTGACAGGCTTCCATTATTTCTCTAGCCGATTGGTCCTTATGTCTAAAAAGAATGGTTGTAGCAGAAAATACCGGGGTGCAACCGCATGAATGACGGTGCAGTGCGAGGTCAATGGATGACTTTGGCGAGTCGTTATCGCAGGGATTAGAGTGTCCCTGAAGCGTTTTATTAACGCCTCGTCTGATCTGGCCAATATATGCGGCACCGCAAGAAAGCGGGAACCTATAAACAACTCCAACACTGCATGAAATGAACTTTGGTCGATGCTTGACCTGACACACACCCGTTTTTCCACGAAGGCTAATGTCAGATCTCCTTTTTTGTTGTGCACAGATGCCACTCAACTTATTGGGTGCCGAAAAAGCAACCTTCACGCTGTATTTTCTCCCTGTCTTCTTTACCCCATGGGACAACCTATGGACATACGGGACAACAGCAACCTTTTTGTGTCACTGGGAATCTGTTGCTTCCCTGCGCCGCTTTTTACCAATCTCGTCACCTCTTCACATGCTCTGGTTATGAGGTGATCCGGGTACCCACTCATTTTCAGCGTAGCCAACTGCTTAGACAAGATATATCATTGATCAGGTGGGCGCAGGACTTGTAAAGGGCTGACCGAGTACAGGACACCATAATACCATTTTTTACGAACTTTGAGCGACCTGTGCTTGACCTGACACACACCCGTTTTTCCACGAAGGCTAATGTCAGATCTCCTTTTTTGTTGTGCACAGATGCCACTCAACTTATTGGGTGCCGAAAAAGCAACCTTCACGCTGTATTTTCTCCCTGTCTTCTTTACCCCATGGGACAACCTATGGACATACGGGACAACAGCAACCTTTTTGTGTCACTGGGAATCTGTTGCTTCCCTGCGCCGCTTTTTACCAATCTCGTCACCTCTTCACATGCTCTGGTTATGAGGTGATCCGGGTACCCACTCATTTTCAGCGTAGCCAACTGCTTAGACAAGATATATCATTGATCAGGTGGGCGCAGGACTTGTAAAGGGCTGACCGAGTACAGGACACCATAATACCATTTTTTACGAACTTTGAGCGACCTGTGCTTGACCTGACACACACCCGTTTTTCCACGAAGACTAATGTCAGATCTCCTTTTTTGTTGTGCACAGATGCCACTCAACTTATTGGGTGCCGAAAAAGCAACCTTCACGCTGTATTTTCTCCCTGTCTTCTTTACCCCATGGGACAACCTATGGACATACGGGACAACAGCAACCTTTTTTGTGTCACTGGGAATCTGTTGCTTCCCTGCGCCGCTTTTTACCAATCTCGTCACCTCTTCACATGCTCTGGTTATGAGGTGATCCGGGTACCCACTCATTTTCAGCGTAGCCAACTGCTTAGACAAGATATATCATTGATCAGGTGAGCGCAGGACTTGTAAAGGGCTGACCGAGTACAGGACACCATAATACCATTTTTTACGAACTTTGAGCGACCTGTGCTTGACCTGACACACACCCGTTTTTCCACGAAGGCTAATGTCAGATCTCCTTTTTTGTTGTGCACAGATGCCACTCAACTTATTGGGTGCCGAAAAATCAACCTTCACGCTGTATTTTCTCCCTGTCTTATTTACCCCATGGGACAACCTATGGACATACGGGACAACAGCAACCTTTTTTGTGTCACTGGGAATCTGTTGCTTCCCTGCGCCGCTTTTTACCAATCTCGTCACCTCTTCACATGCTCTGGTTATGAGGTGATCCGTGTACCCACTCATTTTCAGCGTAGCCAACTGCTTAGACAAGATATATCATTGATCAGGTGGGCGCAGGACTTGTAAAGGGCTGACCGAGTACAGGACACCATAATACCATTTTTTACGAACTTTGAGCGACCTGTGCTTGACCTGACACACACCCGTTTTTCCACGAAGGCTAATGTCAGATCTCCTTTTTTGTTGTGCACAGATGCCACTCAACTTATTGGGTGCCGAAAAAGCAACCTTCACGCCGTATTTTCTCCCTGTCTTATTTACCCCATGGGACAACCTATGGACATACGGGACAACAGCAACCTTTTTTGTGTCACTGGGAATCTGTTGCTTCCCTGCGCCGCTTTTTACCAATCTCGTCACCTCTTCACATGCTCTGGTTATGAGGTGATCCGGGTACCCACTCATTTTCAGCGTAGCCAACTGCTTAGACAAGATATATCATTGATCAGGTGGGCGCAGGACTTGTAAAGGGCTGACCGAGTACAGGACACCATAATACCATTTTTTACGAACTTTGAGCGACCTGTGCTTGACCTGACACACACCCGTTTTTCCACGAAGGCTAATGTCAGATCTTTTCTGTTGTGCACAGATGCCACTCAACTTATTGGGTGCCGAAAAAGCAACCTTCACGCCCTATTTTCTCCCCGTCTTATTTACCCCATGGGACAACCTATGGACATACGGGACAACAGCAACCTTTTTTTGTGTCACTGGGAATCTGTTGCTTCCCTGCGCCGCTTTTTACCAATCTCGTCACCTCTTCACATGCTCTGGTTATGAGGTGATCCGGGTACCCACTCATTTTCAGCGTAGCCAACTGCTTAGACAAGATATATCATTGATCAGGTGGGCGCAGGACTTGTAAAGGGCTGACCGAGTACAGGACACCATAATACCATTTTTTACGAACTTTGAGCGACCTGTGCTTGACCTGACACACACCCGTTTTTCCACGAAGGCTAATGTCAGATCTTTTCTGTTGTGCACAGATGCCACTCAACTTATTGGGTGCCGAAAAAGCAACCTTCACGCCCTATTTTCTCCCCGTCTTATTTACCCCATGGGACAACCTATGGACATACGGGACAACAGCAACCTTTTTTTGTGTCACTGGGAATCTGTTGCTTCCCTGCGCCGCTTTTTACCAATCTCGTCACCTCTTCACATGCTCTGGTTATGAGGTGATCCGGGTACCCACTCATTTTCAGCGTAGCCAACTGCTTAGACAAGATATATCATTGATCAGGTGGGCGCAGGACTTGTAAAGGGCTGACCGAGTACAGGACACCATAATACCATTTTTTTACGAACTTTGAGTGAGCGACCTGAATTGAAGTCTAACAAAGCCTTCGCAGTTCGTGGACGATACTGCCAGCACAAGTAACCCGGACGAGAGCGCAACCACAAGTTCGAAAGTTGGATTCTGCCATCAATCGGTACTTCTGTGGTAAAGTTTAACCCCCTACCACACTCACGGAATAAATTAACAATGTCCTGAAGGCCACGGTTGAAATCGGAAGCCTGAAAAATTAGCAGGTAGTCATCCACATATCTGACTTAGCAAAGCTGCCACCCGGGACCCTATGCATACACCTGACTTTTGCATAAACTGCTGGCCGTTCCACTCTACGACAGTAGATGTAAAATAGAAAAACAGGATTTCCAAAAGCGTTTCAACGGATACACACATCTTGATATGAAGGCGACCTCGTCATTGTCTTGGGTGATGCAAGTTTTGACGCACTTCATCAGTTCCGTATGAGGTAAAGAATAATCAAGATGCTCAACATCAACACTGAAAATATGACAATCACCGGGATTAGGGTTGGTAAGAAATTGTACCACCGAGTCTGAGCTGGATACAATCGAACGAAAAGGAACTTCAGGCTTATGTGTCTCCCCGTAATAAATTTAAGTTGAAGTCGGCGCTTGTGTTGTCTATTCTCTCCTTTTTTTTGTGTTTCCTGCGCTTTTGTGAATAATGAATACGCATAATGTTGCTACTTGAGTTTCAAAACGAAGTTTGCGCGCTGGAGGAAGGTAGGCGTAACGGAATGCTATCTTTTGAGCCGTTTTCAATGTCTTCTCTCACGTACCTAAGGTGGCCACTGAAAAGCGAGTGGGATCAACGAGCAGAGGCGACAGCCGCATTCGAATCATTTCAGTGTGCGTCATTCTCTTGCGAAATTGGGGCTGCCTCGAGGTGCTGGACAGATCGAATTCCTTTAATAGTGCGTATTCGACTATTTTTTTTATCGGAGGCGATGATTTCCGATGAACGTGTATATTTATTTGTTTGCTTGCTTGTTTGTTTATTTTTATACATACTTTCAGGGCCCGTAAGCACAACAGAAAGGAGTGGTGAAATTATCGCAATATTTGCAGTACAGAACAAAACAAAAATGAAGCTACAAGGAACTTTCAGCGACGATTTTGAAATTAGTGGTGTCACAAATGGAGACTGTGGAGGCGGTAAGGCTGTTCCAAAGCGAAATAATGGTACAAATTAGTGCGGCAAGATATCACATCAACTTTATGTGGATGGTCGATGTGAGAAGTGGTTTAGCTATAGGTGTGGTGAATTTTCTTTAAGGAAAGGATTACAGCTATATAATTTATGAAAAAGACATAGGCAAGAGTACTTACGGCGTAGTGAAAGGTCAAGCAGATGTAATTTTTTTTTCATGGACGTGACACTAGAATGACGCGAATAATTAAAGAGGATCTAACGGGCTGCGCGGTTCTGAATGCTTTCAAGGGAAATGCTGATTGTTTGATGTTGGTTGCGTATCGGAGCCACCGCGGCATTTGTAGAGGACGTTTGTCTCTGGACAAACACTAGCTGCATAATACCCTTCTACTCAGGCATTTCGAATGCATTCCAACCGACTGTCATTCGACTCGACTGCCCAACTTGCGTTGCTACACGAAGTTTCAACGGCATCCGGTTCAGAGTGGACGGAGCCCCGCGGAGTCATTCCAGATTGTGGAATGCCTTCGGAACGGAAACAGCCCGAAGCGACCAATAGCCGTGGCCGCCGCCGTCGCTTCGCCCCGCCTACAGCCGCGCGACTGCTTTCGGTCTTGCGGCGGCTGCTCATTTCGATGCTCTCTTTTTTCTGCTAGCGAATAGCTCGTGTTCTGCCTAAGTGAGTGCTTGAAGATAATAGTGCACCAATTAACATTCACCGCGTGAGCATGAAATTTCCCAGTAGTGCGCAGATGAGGACGACTGCACTCATACTGTTGTTTACATCGCTGCGTACGAACAGCTAGTGCTCGTTTGCGCATACCTCTGCAAAATCACGAGTGCTCACTCAGGCTCACTCACAAAAGTTCGGTCAACCTACCAGCTCACTCAAACTCACACTCGCAGAGGCCTGGGCTCACTCGAACTCATGAACTCAAACTCATTTATGATCAAAACTCACTTGGGCTCACTCAGACTCACCACTCATCCGGGGTCAACTACTCTAGCGACTCACGTCTCACTCAGACTTACGACTCATCTAGGCTCACTCACTCATTTCAACTCACGACTCATTTGGACTCACTCATTTTGACTCACGACTTATCTGGGCTCACTCATTTCGACTCACGACTCATCTGGGCTCACTCATTTCGACTCACGACTCATCTGTGCTCACTCATTTCGACTCACGACTCATCTGGGCTCACTTATTTCGGCTCACGACTCACCCGGGGTCACTCATTTCGACTCAAGACCCATCTGGGCTCATTCATTTCGTCTCACGAGTCACAACTCATCTTGACTCACGACTCACCTGCGCTAACTCATTGGCCTCACTCGCTCATTTCAACTCGTGGCTCAGCCAGTCTCTTGATACTTGGCTTACGACTTCTATAACCTCACTATAACGGCCCATGTTACGCGCCTGAAAGAACATTTACATGGGGCAACTATAGCACCTGTACTTGTATTTTTGGGGGGTTTTGTACTCTAGAATTCACTAAAGATTTTGGGCAACATTTAGAACATAGATACACTGCTTCTGGTGCTCCAATATTTTTGCCTTTGTCAATTTTGTTTCTATACTGTGGTACCCTTTCTCGAGAATTAACCCTATTATCAAGACTTTAAATCTGGCTGTTTCTGTGTTGGAACCATGGATATATTAAGCCCCTCTCAAGAGCAGCGAAAACCTCCCTTAAGGACTTTAGAACTGCTACGTTACTGTTATTCACGTTCCTGCTATGTACAGTTGTTATAAACTAATTTTCCTATTACACAGCTTCAGTGGCGTAGCCAGAAATTTTGATCGGGGCGGGGCGGGGGGGGGGGGGGGGGGGCTCATGTTGCAGCGAGGCCTCCTCATAGAATTTGTGGAAGGATCAAATGTAGCAATAATAACTGCATTGCCATCCCCATTGACAATGCCATTGTGTATTAGATAACGCTGCACAATGTCTAAAGAAGTGAGATATGTATCTTTAAAAATAAAAAAAATGCATTCGTATGTCTTAAAAATCGTGGCAGACATGATTACAAAACATAAAACTGAGCAGGGGACAAGACACAGGAGAGAAGAAAACGGGACGAGCTCCTCCTGGTTGCTTCTCTTCTGTGTCTTGTCCCCTGCTGAGTTTTATGTCTTGTAATCATGTCATACCAACTGTCCCCTTATCGTTCACTCGTGGCAGACATAACTGATACCAATGCTTCCATGTTTTTTGTATTAAGTAAAGAAAATATCACAAGAAGTCTAGAACTACATCGGTCCGGAACCAACAAAGCAGTGCATGCAGCTGATATGAAAAACGTAAAGGCTATGAAATTAGCAAGTAGAGGACAAATATTTTAATGAATGTTTGTCAGCCAAGAACCTTTACATTTTTGCACATATGCAACGGTCACGGAAAAATCTCAATGACGCTGTCCTTCGTTCCAGTGTACTGCGCAGCAGCAGCTGCCACCGGTCATGTATTGCGAGTAATTGCACCGAAATTTTAGTCGCAACGGCGAGCCATCGATAGGACCTTGAAAGTTTGTGCTAGGATGGGACCCCTTGCGTTTCATGACTCCAGGTGCATGGGAGTTGCCACGAAATCCAACCCGAGTTAGCAATGTTCGCGCCAAAACGTCTTTTCTAGTCTGAAAAAACCTGCCGTGGTGGCTCAGTAGTTAGGGCACTCGGCTACTGGTCTGGAGTTCTCGGGTTCGAACCCGACCGCGGCAGCTGCGTTTCGATGGAAGCGAAACGCTAAGGCGTCCGTGTGCTGTGCGATGTCAGTGCGCGTTAAAGATCCCCAGGTGGTCGAAATTATTCCGGAGCCTTCCACCACGGCACCTCTTGCTTCCTTTCTTCTTTCACTCCCTCCTTTATCCCTTCCCTTACGGCGCGGTTCAGGTGTCCGCCGATATGTGAAACAGATACTTCGCCATTTCCTTCCCCCCAAAACCAAACCAAAACCTAGTCTGAAAAAGACACTGTAGGTGGCAAAATCCAGAATGACTTCCGGCGCCGGTGGTTGTTTTGGTCAGCGGTGCGTGACAGTTCGAAAGAATTTCGAAGGGGGGGCGGGGAAGCTGAAGCCCCATAAGCCACACCCCCTCCCGGGCTACGCTCCTGCACAGCTTTTCTCCTCTGCGACCCTTCTCTCTCATTATCCCTCAACGGATCCAATTTGGAGTATATTGTTTAGCCTCATTGTCAGGGTTGCATCCTCTGCAGTTTTCTTTCTTATCCGCACTTCATGGACGGGAGCAAAAATTGTGCCTCCTAGGGTGTGATCAGCCCACCAAACACCTTCGGTCCAAGCTTCATCGATTCACCACGGACACACTAACGCTTGCGTAGCGGTGCGGCTCGCACACATCTGCAGGTAGGAGAGAGGCGAGGCTCGCCTACGGAAACAGGCCCCCGAGTTCGCAGAAATTATGCGGGCACCTAAGCAATTCTTATGATGCATAAATGCGAGAGCACTGCTTGTCTCTTGAGTTTTTGCCGGAGACTTGGGAGGTGAACGTTGTTCCGCTGCAGCAGCTCACTTCGCATGTTTCGCTGCGTTGGTCGCGTATTTATTCGGCAATGAACTGCTGCTTCTGACCACGTTTTGCTTGAGCTTGGTCTCCTTTGTTTTCTGAGTGAGGGGGTATTGTACCCTAGGCAGGAGGAGGGGCGCCTCCAGACTTGTTTCCATTCATCGCGGAAGTCGTCTTGCCCTTCTCGGAAGGAGAAAGTCGCAATACTGGTGATGACGTCACTCGCGTGCGGTGTCTGCCACAAATTTCTGCCACGCGTGCCTGCCACGGCTTTCTGGCTACGGCCGGATTTCCGCACAAGCCAATGAATGCTATAGCTTCAAAAGACACGTTTATTTCAGTCTTCCTCTAGCGGAACTGTCAATCACCCTGTTACGTGGACGCGTAGCAAGCAAGGCGCCACGGCGCGCTCAGTGTGACATGGACTGCAGTGACGCCCCCAGCACGCCGCTGCGGTAGGAGGGCTCCACGCGACAATGCTGTGATCTCTCTCGCAAGGCGCGGTACGTGTGTAGAGTATCACTGGACTCTGTAAAGTGATATTCACTGGTACTTTCAACAACTTCCCTTTAATACAGCTACAGAGGCACCTCCCCACTTTCTTTTCGAACAAGACTGTGAACATTACGTCTGTGAACGAGGGTTTTCATTTGGAGCGCGCTCAATATTTTGAAACTTGTCCTTGTGGCAACACAAAAACGACGTTCGCGACTTCGCAAGGGAGCACAATCGGATAGCCGAGCATTCCGAGGACTCAGACCATAGAATCAACTTTGACGAAAGCATCATCCTCGGGACCGTAGCAAATTACCAAAAAAGGCCCTTATTCGAATGTTGGCCCATTCAAAGGATCCCTAACCAGAAGAAAAAAAACTGACCATCCCGCTCCTTTCACATCATCGTTTTCGTTCTTTTGGCCACTTTGCGCCCTACCATGGAAATTTAAACATGTGCAAGTCACTGACGAACAGGACAAGTGAGCGAATGGTTTGCAAGAAATATATGCCTATGCTTGTCTTCATGTCTTTCTCCGGTTGGGTCAGCGTTTGGTCGATTTCGTGCCGCGCTGTAAAATGTAAGGCTGATTTTCATGTTTCCATTACTACTGTATGTTTTGGGACATTGTATGCATAAAAAGAAAAAAATTAAAGGTAAAAAATATGGTGCTACGGGTAACAAAACTGGATAAAGTTCAGTGCTAATGACTTAAAGTTAAAATGCAAAACAAATGCTAACACTGTGATGCAATGAGCTCTTAACTGCACGCAGCCTGTAGGGAGGCCTGCCTGAGGGGCCTAGAGGCTTGTAGCTGCCCCTCAGGGGACGCAAAGATCTGAGGTTGGTGCATGCGTTTCGCAACTAATTAAACAGCAAAAGAAGAACTACAGAAAGCGCATTACGGCCAGACACAGGTAATATCCACCGAGACCAAGCGCGGCGGCCAAAAAAAATTTCTCGCGTTTTATTAAACTAGAGTGCAACAACCACAGAAATTGCATATTAGGAAACAATGAAATTGTTTTGCATCATCATCTGGTGTTACGAGTGCACAGGAAACTCGACCGGACTGACCACGACGGATAATGATACGAGTGTGACCCCGGACTCACCAAGACTCAGATCACGATCTTAATGTCAGCCCGGACTCACAATGACTCAGATTGCGTTCTGAACATGAGTCCGGACTCACGACTCAGATCACGATCTGAATGTGAGCCCGTACTCACAATGATTCAGATCATGATCTGAATGTGAGCCCGGACTCATGACTCAGATCGCGATCTGAGTATCAGTTTGGATTCACTCACGACTCAGATCATGATCTGTACGCGTGAGTCCGGACTCACTGGCTGCTCAGGCCATGATCTGAACGGGAGTCCGGACTCATTCACGGCTCAGATCATGATCTGAACCTGAGTCCGGACTCACTCACGACTCAGGTCATGATCTGAACCTGAGGCCAGATTCACTCACGACTCAGATCATGATCTCAACGTGAGTTCGGATTCACTCACGACTCAGATCATGATCTGAACGCGAGTCCGAACTCACTCACGACTCAGATTAGGATCTGAATGTGAGTCCGGACTCACCCACGACTCAGATCATGATCTGAAATGAGCGTGAGTGAGCCCGGGTGAGTCCACTCATGAGTGAGTTCGCCTGCCCATGCGTTTGCGTGACATAAAACGCAATGTGCGCTATACTTCCATTAAACAGTCTCTTCTCTTTTCTACCGGTTGTATCCGTGCTTGTTTGCGCAGAGCGACATTCAGTGGGAAGCATCAATTCGACCCCTCGCTTGAGAAGTACTTTACAGCCGGGTTGATGACATCGCACAGGTACGGCGCTTCTTGCCAATTGTGCCGACTTCCTCCGAAGTGACTTTAACCTATACTTCATCCAGGAGCATGTCTGCTGACCTTAAGTGAAACAGCCTAATTTGTTATCCACAAGGTAGCAACGGCTCTTGGCCGTAAAACAGTGCTCTTTCGTTTCATTTCATCTATTTTACCCTTGGGGCTCTCGCATTATACAGAGGAGGTGGTGTAGTGAAAGAAAAAAGATATTCGTGGATCAAAAAGAGCGCTATATATACGAACAATATGGAAAAATGCTAAAGACAGAGGACCTTGAGAACAAAAGTACAGAAGTGAATGAAAGGATTACAAAAACAAAACCTTAATGATAATCTGTATATAAAAGTAAACAACATATCACAATTTGTCTGATTCTAACAGTGCGATTAATTGGTTTCTAAAACGCGCAGGGACGCCAATACAAGTGGCTGAAAGATTATTCCAGTCACGACATGTTTTAGGGAGGAAGGAATTAGAGCAGGTCACTGTGCCGCAGTGCGGACCAGATAATTTTTATTGTCGTCCGTGGGAGGTGAGATGAAAGACGGCGCTTTTACGCAGATGGGTTTCAGGCAAGGATTGTGGTAGTAAATTTTATGGAAAATACAAATGCGCGAAAGCTTACGGCGAGTGGAGAGTAAGGGAAGTTTAAGATTAATTTAAATTCGGCTACACTGGCGGTGCGATGGTAGTTTCCAACGATAAAACGGACACTTCGATTCTGCACCGCCTCTAGTTATTTTGTTAATGTGATGGTGCCGGGGTCCCAAATCCAACATGCGTACTCTAGTTGCGGACGAATAAGTGCAGTGTATAGCAACATTTTCAATGAAGGTAGAGAGGAATAAAAATTTCTGTGGACGTATTCTAGCACGCGATTATACTTTGAAGTAATGAACTTAATATGAGCATCCCAAGAAAGGTTGCAACATACATTAATGCCAAGACACTTGCAAGACGAGTCACACCGGGACGAGTCACACACACTTGAGTTCATGTAGCGCGCCCTTGCGATGTGAGCAATAGTTGATTTGAGGTCACTGTTGTCAAAACTACACTCGTCGACCATTCGCATTCGCTAAAACTTGCCAATTCGCTCTTCACAACCGCCGAAGTTACAGACCGAACCCTGCGGACTATCTAGGCCTAGCCGTCGCGGAAAGGAAGGGAGTCGTCGTCGAGTAAAATTAATATGGCAATCGCTTTTCGCTGGTGAGTGTTCAAGTGTGCACATGTCGTTCGTCTCGCATATTTGCGACACGGATAAGGTAGAAGCGCGAATGTATTCACACCTTCGCCTCATGAGCCTGCTTTTGCTCAGCCGCCGACCTGCCGAGGACTTCAATCCGCCGATCGCATTCGTCGGTGTCGTTGGCCTCACAAACTTGTCCCACTACAATCGTATGTGCTGCTGTTGAGCGTGATGGTGTCATTATCGTGTGACCGCAGTAACCGCTGCCGCCGTCGTCGTGGTACACTGAAAACGAGCTGAAGCTTTAGCGCCTTTGCGACTGCATGAGTACGACCCCATTTTAGCGTGGTGTTTTTCCTTACATGTTCACCGTCTTTACGCGGATAGTGATAGCGTCAGCATATAAATTCAAGTGACTGCCTGTAGGTCGGGTACTGCAGACAAAGGCCGGTGCTTGGTCGAAACTTCAAGTACAGTGTTCGTTCACCATGTCTGTTTCCTTTCGTGTATTTATTGCCAACTCAGCTCTAGAAACTTTTGTTTATGGTGGTTTAGCGTCCCAAAGCGACTCAGGCTATGAAGAACGCCGTAGTGACGGGAGCTGGAAATTTCGACCATCTGGGGTTCTTTAACA
The DNA here is from genome assembly GCF_052857255.1 of Amblyomma americanum. Taxonomy (NCBI): domain Eukaryota; kingdom Metazoa; phylum Arthropoda; class Arachnida; order Ixodida; family Ixodidae; genus Amblyomma; species Amblyomma americanum. The sequence continues at coordinate 67,329,643 of NC_135499.1, forward strand.
TGCACTGAAATCGCCCAGTACGCGGACAACAACGCTGTTACTCGGTCGGGAACGACTTCGTAGTCGAGTTCTCTGGTTGAACAGAGGATCTGATACGGGTCGAAATAGCACAAAAGCTTCTCACTCCGTCCGCGATGGTGAATCATTGTCCATACCCCTGGCTTCTGCTTGTTTTCTGCGGTAACGTTGAGTACTGTGGCGTCGAACGCGGTCGTGGCTTGCCTGCTGCCCAAGCGGTGTAACCTGGCTGGTCTCTTGCACTTGAGTGTTTTAGGCGAAGGCGATGTAAGGCAAGACGACGTCCTAATTCTTGTGTTCGGCGACCTCATACACGGCAACTATATCTGCGATGGCCTTGTTCAAGCGCCCCGTTAGGCCGTTGGTCTGCGAATGGTATGCAGTTGTCCTCCGGGGCAGCGTCTTCATGGGCCGTGGTCGGTGGAGGATCTTCGGCGTTTCGCTCGTGAGCAACCTCACCTCCAGAGGTGGCTGTCTTTAGTTTCCCCTACGGGGGCTGGGAGATCTTCCTCGTACCGCGGCTGCGTAGCTGCGGCGTGGCGACGCAAAGCGCGAAATTGACGGCGATGGTGAGCGTGAAAAGCGGTTCGGCGTGTACTCTCGAAGGAGGTACTCGTCGATTTCCTGCGGACGTTGGCCGAAGCGTGGTCGTGGGGCGTTAACGGCAAATCCTCGAAGACCGATACGTCGGTACGGGCAGTGACGAAGAATATGGCCGGCCTCACCGCAATGGAAGCACAACGGCCGGTTGTCGGAAGTCCTCCAGGCGTCGCATTTCCTTGGGCTTGAGCGTCGCTCGTAGGCTGGGCGGGAGGGGCAGGGAGGCGGCGCCGGTGAACAAGTTGTTCATGTCGGACAGGATGTAGGGGTTGTCGCTGGGGCTGAGGAGTCTTTACTGCAGCGGCGTAGGTCATGGCCTGGGGTTCTGTGGCCGTCGGGGTGCCAAGTTCCTATTGCACTTTTTCCTGTACCACGTCCATGAGAGTCGCTGCTTGCGGCTGTGGGGACGATGGGAGTAATCGGCACAGCTCTCGTGGACGATTTCGCGGATCACTTCCGGCAAGTTGTCGCAGGTGGTGGTTGTCGTGTCCGGACACAATGCGCGGACAGAGGAAGGGCGGTTGTTCTGCCGCGCCCGGACGTCGAGGGTCTTTTCGATCGTGCATGCTTCTTGCATGAATTCGTCGACTGTTCTGGGCGTCTGAAGGACGAGGCTGCCAAAGAGTTGTTTCTTTACGCCGCGCATTAAAAACCGAACTTTCTTTTCCTCGGTCATCTATGGGTCGGCGCGGCGAAAGAGGCGCTTCATCTCTTCCACGTAACCGCGGACGGGCTCATTCGGAAGCTGGATCCTGGTCTCGAGGAGTCGTTCGGCTCTTTCCTCACGACACTGGTGAATACCTTCAAGATTTCCTTCTTGAATAGCTCCCACGTCGTTAGGAAAGATTCGTGGTTTTCATACCACGTGCGTGCGGAACCCTCCAATGAGAAAAATACGTGTCCACTTTTTGCCGCATCATCCAACTTGTTGAACGATGCCACGCGCTCAGATTGGTCCAACCATTCTTCGGGGTCTTCGCCTTGGGATCCATTGAAAGCTGGCAACACCGGCTGTGGCAGTATGATCCGTGTCGACATCTTTGGTGAGGTTGCGGTGCTTGTAGCAGCGTCTTTTCGCTGTCGGGTGCAGTCCGGCAGGGTCCCGAACTCAGGCTGCTCCCCCTGGAGACGTCGGCTGGCTCATCCTCGGGTGCGAAGCGCTCAGGGCTGGCTTCACGACTTGAAGGGGGCGTCCGGAACATGGAAGGCTACCCTTCACCTCCACCAGATGTCATGTAGTAGTGGTGATGGCAGTCGAATGAGCAATGAATGCGGACAAAATTCCTCTAAAAGAATACTGTCTATTGGGCTGACTTGCGCCCACAATGGACTGTATCACTCGGCGGCGGCGCAGCAACAAGCGTGCTCGGCGGTCGTCGAACAGAATGCTTGTTTTCCAAGAATAAGCTTATAAACATTTTCAGTCTTCATCCTTATAGACTCCGGCGTACCTATGTTATAGAAAAGCGAAAATGCGTGAGCGATATATCGGACTTTGCCCACAATCAGTTATTTCAGTGTTTGTATCCATGCCGTCACAATCTACACTGGGTATTACCGCGCATGGGAACAAACAGTAGACGACAAATGATTGCATTTCAACTTCCACTGCTGCTCAATAAGCTAATCGATGCGAATATAAACAAACACAGCATTAGCAACACTAACGGCCTCCTCGACTTCATTCTCCGCAAAACTTTCCTTTCTTATTGTCTATTCATTATGCATGTGAGAACGTTCCCTTGTACAATAAGTGTCGCACGAGCGTTATTTTAGTTTCAATGATTGTTGTTGTTTTGATGTGCGTTTTCTTTTCCTAAACGAACTGCTGTTTCGTGCTCACGTTTAAGTGAACATTGCCTTTTCTCTTCTTTTTGTTCACTTAGTTGTTTGCTTTCGTGGCAGAAGTGCCGTCGAACGCCACTGCTCACTGGCTGTAAGCGGGGTGGGAACTTTGGCAAGCGTTAATCGATTTTATTCCCACCCCCTCCCTCAACGTACGTGTTGGAAATAAAATTATTATTATTATTATTATTATTATTATTATTATTATTATTATTATTATTATTATTATTATCGTTCCCTTCGAACGCGTGCCTAGCTTTTGCCAATCTTATATCGGATTGAGTCAAGTGCCGGAGGATGCTCCACATCTCCGAGAGGTTCATGGTCCCCTCCATTTCGTCACACTTGTTGCCCCAGTTTTGTTCACACAATTTCAAAGTATCATCTTCGATTCCCTTACTGTGCATCGCTATCATTTTGCATCTATTTTTGAGGCGACGCTCGATGCTTTGATTAGCTTCACACAAGCAGAAAACGGCTGTACGCAATCTCCGGGGCGTTGCCCTCTTCGAGCGTTTTTGTCGCCTTCCGGACGTTGGATCTGCGCGCCGCCGCCAATTCCCCGATGTTTCTGACGGGCTGCAGTTCCTGCGCCCTGCTGAGATCTCTAAACTGATCCCA